>NC_141004.1:58679761-59879761 GCF_052327205.1 Somniosus microcephalus
ACGTCATCAGCAGCGGCGCAGCGCTAACAGTTAGTGCCACCTCTAACGTCCCGCGGAATTTAGCGGGAGGCGTGGGCAGTGCCGCGCCCGGGCGCCAGTTGGCTTGCGACCCACTTAGCGCCCTCTTAAGGCGCTAACGGGTGGCGTAACCTACTGAATTTCTCCCCCAGTATCTTTCTTTTTGACTTGCACTGACTGTTAACTCACATACTGCACCTTGCTTAATCATTAGTAGTAACTGGGGCTTCCAGTGGTTTGATCACCTTGACTTCTCCTGTGTCAGAAGTGTCCTTCGTGCTTGCTTTCTGTATTTTGATAAAGATTGGACAGGAATCCACTTTGAAAGGCCTGTAGAAAGCATTTAGGAAGTGGCATAGCCATGTCATAGATAGTCATGCTGGACCATCTCTCCTGCCCTCCTCCCTCCTGAGATCTTTAATTCATTCATCCCCACCATTTTGCCTCATGTTCCCATTGTTTTTCTTGTTTATTTTTCTCGTTCTCTTTCTTGATATAATTTTTCATCCTTATTGGTGATTTTTTAAATTTTACCTCAACATTTTCCTTATATTGAACTCCCTATTTTCAGTGTTACATCTTTTCTCCCTTTTGTTCTCGGAATTTTACCTCAAACCATAGCCATTTTGCCTGCCTGGCAGGACACACTAGTGCACGTACAGACATCTTCCTGTGGTGCGGAACAACCCATTCAAAAATGCTGGGAGGGCCACAGACTGGATTAGCAGTTCCTGTCAGGCTGTATAGTGAGCAAACATTCAAGCTGTACTTGAACTTCCACATTAACTTCCAGAAGTAAACAGGCAAATGGCTTTTTCTGTGACAAAATCAATGACCCCCTCCCCCTACCTAGTGGACTGGCCAGGCACTGATGAAACGCATCTTCCAACCCCATGCCCATCTTACTTGCGTTCTTGCAGGCAATGAACATGTAAGCACAGTGAGTTTTAGAACTGACAGGCTGGACTGCCCTCAATAATCTCATAGAATTTTACAGCCCAGAAGGAGACCATTTGGCCCACCATGCCTCTTTGAAAGAGCTCTCCAATTAGTCCCACTCCCCTGCTCTTTCCCCATAGCCTTGCAAATTTTTCCCCTTCAAGTATTTATCCAATTCCCTTTTGAAAGTTACTACTGAATCTACTCCCACCACCCTTTCATGCAGTGCATATCAGATCATAACAACACGCTCCATAAAAAACAAAATTCCCTTCTCCCCTCTGGTTCTCTTGCCGATTATCTTAAATCTATGTCCTCTGGTTACCAACTCACCCGCCAGTGGAAAGGGTTTGTCCTTACTTATTCTATCAAAACACTTCATGAATTTGAACACCTCTATTAAATCTCCCCTTAACCTTCTCCGCCCTAAGAATAACAATCAGTAGATCTGTTCGAGAAAATTTACATCGCCCCCTGGTTCTCACTTGGATCCAATTTAATTTTGCAAGTTATCAGGCTCTCGTCCGGGTCCAATTGGCTGTCAACTGTGCTGGTGCTGTGTGAATAATAATGCACTAAAAGGGCATGTGTATTCGTTATTTGTAAAACAAACAATGCAGTTCTGATGAAGGCGACATACCCAGATCGTCACAATCTGCCTTTTCTCTTTACAGATGGTAACTGACTGACTGCGCACTTCCAGCATTTTCTGTTTTTATTGCAAACAATGCAAATGCTCTTTGGGTTTTAGAATTGCACCATGATTTTCTGAATTTCAGCCGAGTCGGAATAACAGCGGGCTCATTACTGAAGCCCAGAAATACTGATAGTTAAATGCTTCTGAATGCTGTTTCTTTAATAAATGTTGCTTTAAATAATCACTATGGTGCAAGCTCCCTTTAAATGTATACCAGATATTTTAGTTCTTTATGGTACCTTAAAGCATATTTTAAAGGGGCGCCATAAGAACATGAGAATTAGGAGCAGGATTCGGCCATACTGTCCTTCGAGCCTGCTCCGCCATTCAATAAGATCATGGCTGATCTTCGACCTCAACTCTACCTTCCCGCCCGATGTCCATATCCCTTGATTCCCCTAGAGTCCAAAAGTCTAATAAGAGCATAATGAATCATGAAAAGCTGTTTGGCAAAACATTTTTTGTTGACTGACAAATATTCAAACTAATGATGTAAATTGAATGTATAGATATCACCTCATGGCACGCAAGTCACTCTGCCTTGATGGGAATGATTCTTTCAGCTCTTCATTCGCTTAAAGGAAAATAACGTTTTGCCAAAACACTTATTTTCAAATGAGACACTGTGGGCTAAAAATTGAGTAGCGCCCCAATTGCTCTTTAAAGGTCATGGCTTGCAACTCTAAATTTAGTTTTAAAAGTTAGCGTTTTATTGTCTTTTATGGTAGTCTGCCTACTAAAGTTCACCACGTAATAGTTAATGGTTGTTCAGCTAATTCTGAGTATAAATGGAGAGTGGAGCCTGCCATCAGGATCCTGAATCAAGTGGTTGGAGAGAATTATGTTTAGCTCGAAACATTTGTTTGTTTTTCTTTCTTTCATTTTTGTTGTTGTTGTATGAAACAGAGCTTGATGGTGACCTAATCGAGGGAGGTGGCTTAGAGGAGAAACTTGCGAGAGAGGATTCTCGGGCAGAGGGACATACTCCTGCCTGAGAACTGTGACAGGGCAAGGGAGCTGAACTTTGCCTATAGCCACTGCACCCCCAAAAGTAATTCTGCCAAACAGCCTTTCATGAAGATGGTGCCCCTTTGAAATATACTTCAGGGAAAAATGAAGGGAAAAGGATCTGGAACTCATTTAATGGGAGCTCGCACCATATTTGTTGTTTAAAGCAACATTGGTTAAAGAAACAGGATTCAGTAACATTTAACTATCTGTCACAAAGACGACCTACTTCCACCTCGGTAACATTGTATGTCCCCGCCTCCTGCATCAGCTCACCTGCTGCTGAAACCCTCAGCTGTGCCTTTGTTACCTACAGACTCAACAATTCCAGCGCACCCCTGGCCGGCCTCCCATCTTTCACCCTCCATAAACTTCAGCTCTTCCAAAACTCTGCTGGCCGTATCACAACTCGCACCAAGTCCCGTTCACCCATCACCCCTATGCTGTCTGCCCTACATTGGCTCCCGGTCCACCAATTATAAACTTCTCATCCTCGTGTTCAAATCCCTCCATGGCCTCGCCCCTCCCTATCTCTGTAACCCTCTCCAGCCCTACAAACCTCCAAGAACTCTGCTTTTCTCCAACACAGTGTAAATATTTACGTAGCACTCATTTGGACATCAAATGCTCTTTTAAAAATCAGTTACTCATTTTTAATGTCTTTTTTCCAATCCACCTCATACAGTATGTAGATTTGGCAATGCATTGATTGCTGGTAACACCATTTAAGTACTCAGCCCGCTTCCTTCGACCACCATTGGCAGCCGTGCCTTCAGCTGCCTGGGCCCGAAGCTCTGCAATTCCCTCCCTAAGCCTCTCCGCCTCTCCTCCTTTAAGATGCTCCTTAATACCTACCTCTTTGACTAAGCTTTTGGTCACATGCCCTAATGTCTCCTTCTTTGGCTCGGTGTCAATTTTTGTCTGATTACATTCCTGTGAAGCGCTTGGGGATGTTTTACTGTGTTAAACAACATAAGAACATAAGAATTAGGGGCAGGAGTGGGCCACACAGCCCCTCGAGCCTGCTCCACCATTCAATAAGATCATGGCTGATCATCGACCTCAACTCCACTTTCCCGTCCGATCTCCATATCCCTTGATTTTCCAAGAGTCTAAAAAACCTATCTCTCTCAGCCTTGACTATGCTCAAAGACTCAGCATTCACAGCCCTCTGGGGTAGAGAATTCCAAAGATTCACAACCCTCTGAGTGAAGAAATCTCTCCTCATCTCAGTCCTAAATGGCCGACCCCTTATCCTGAGACTGTGCCCCCTAGTTCTAGACTCTCCAACCAGGGGAAATGAACTCTCAGCATCTACCCTGTCAATCCCCCTCAGAATCTTGTATGTTTCAATGAGATCACCTCTCATTCTACTAAACTCCAGAGGGTATCGGCCCAATCTACTCAATCTCTCCTCATAGGGCAGCCCTCTCATCCCAGGGATCAATCTGGTGAACTGCACTACCTCTCAGGCAAGTATGTCGTTCCTCAGATAAGGAGACGAAAGCTGTGTACAATATTCCAGGTGTGGTCTCACCAAAGCCCAGTACAATTGGAGCAAGACTTCCTCACGCTTGTACTCCAACCCCCTTGCACTAAAGGCCAACATGTCGTTTGCCTTCCTAATTGCTTACTGTACCTGCATACTAACTTTCTGTGTTTCCTGTACGAGGAAAGTGCTATATAAATTCACCATTGACTAGAAACATAACTGGACCAGCCACATAAATACTGTAGCAACAAGAGCAGGTCATAGGCTGGGTATTCTGCGGCGAGTATCTCACCTCCTGACTCCCCAAAGCCTTTCCACCATTTACAAGGTACAATTAAGGAGTGTGGTGGAATACTCTCCACTTGCCTGGATGAGTGCAGCTCCAATAACACTCAAGAAGCTCGACACCATCCAGAACAAAGCAGCCCGCTTGATTGGCACCCCATCCAGCACTTTAAACATTCACTCCCTCCACCACCGGTGTACCATGGCTGCAGTGTGTACCATCTACAAGATGCACTGCAGCAACTCGCCAAGGCTTCTTTGGCAGCAGTTCCCAAATGCGCAACCTCATCCACCTAGAAGGACAAGGGCAGCAGGCGCATGGGAACACCAACACCTCCAAGTTACACACCATCCTGACTTGGAAGTATATCACCGTTCCTTCATCATCGCTGGGTCAAAACCCTGGAACTCACTCCCTAACAGCACGTGGAAGTACCTTCACCACACAGACTGCAGCGGTTCAAGAAGGCGGCTCACCACCACCTTCTCAAGGGCAACTAGGGATGGGCAATAAATGCTGGCCTTGCCCGCGATGCCCACATCCCATGAACGAATTAAAAAAAACAGTTGTTGTAATATTATGGGCTTTAGTATGATTTGCACTGTTATTCCAACTCAAATGACTGAAATTCAGAAAATCGTGCTCCAATTGTAATTCCAAAGAACTGATGGTATTTGCATTGTACTTTCAGACATTTCAATGGGGTGGTAAGGCCCTATATTAATGCAAGTTGTATTTTTTAATTACAAGGCTCAAGGTGGTTCAACAGACATGTAACTTTTATAGTATAAACTCTGTCAGCTCATTCACCCTTCTGATTCAGAAACTCCTCATGGCTGAGTATATAAATGATGTTACCAGCAACCAATGCTTTGCCAAATGGATTTGGAAAAAAAGACATTAAAAATTAGTCAGGATTCTTTGTAACTGATTTTTAAAAGAGCACTTGATGGCCAAATGAGCGCTGCGTAAATATTTACACTGAAATTATTGGAAACAATTCTGAGGGACAGTATTAATAATCATCATTTAGAAAGGCATGGATTAATCAAGGACAGTCAGCATGGATTTGTTAAGGGAAGGTCGTGTCTGACTTAATTGAATTTTTTGAGGAGGTAACAGGGAGGATCAATGAGGGTAGTGGGTTTGATGTAATCTGCATGGATTTTAGCAAGGCTTTTGACAAGGTCCCACATGGCAGACTGGTCAGAAAAATGAAAGCCCATGGGATCCAAGGGAAAGTGGCAAGGTGGATCCAAAATTGGCTCAGTGGCAGGAAGCAAAGGGTAATGGTCAACGGGTGTTTTTATGACTGGAAGGATGTTTCCAATGGGGTTCCACAGGGCTCAGTACTAGGTCCCTTGCTTTTTGTGGTATATATCAATGATTAAGGCTTCAATGTAGGGGGCATGATTAAGAAGTTTTCGGATGATACAAAAATTGTCCGTCTGGTTGATAGTGAGGAAGAAAGCTGTAGACTGCAGGAAGATATCAATGGACTAGTCAGGTGGGGAGAAAAGTGGCAAATGGAATTCAATCCGGAGAAGTATGAGGTAATGCATTTGGGGAGGGCTAACAAGGCCAGGGAATACACAATAAATGGTAGGATACTGAGAAGTGTAGAGGAACAGAGGGATCTTGTAGTGCATGTCCACAGATCCTTGAAGTTAGCAGGACAGGTAGATAAGGTGGTTAAGAAGGCATACGGGATGTATTTCTTTATTAGCTGAGGCATAGAATATAAGAGCAGGGAGGTTATGCTTGAACTGTATAAAACACTAGTTAGGCCGCAGCTAGAATACTGCATGCAGTTCTGGTCACCACATTACAGGAAAGATGTGATTGCACTAGAGAGGGTGCAGAGGGGATTTACCAGGGTGTTGCCTGGGCTGGAGAATTTTAGCTATGAGGAAAGATTGGATAGGCTGAAGTTTTCTTTGGAACAGAGGAGGCTGAGGGGAGACTTGATTGAGATGTATAAAATCATGAAGGGCCTAGATAGAGTGGATAGGAAGGACCTATTTTCCTTAGCAGGGAGGCCAATAACCAGGGGGCATAGATTTAAAGTAATTGGTAGAGGGGAGTTGAGGGGAACTTTTTTCACCCAGAGGGTGGTGGGGGTCTGGAACTCAGTGTCTGAAAGGGAGGTAGAGGCAGAAACCCTCATCGCATTTAAAAAGTACTTGGATATGCACTTGAAGTGCCGTAACCTATGGGGCTACGGACCAGGAGCTGGAAAGTGGGATTAGGCTCTTTTTCGGCCGGCACAGACACGAAGGGCCGAATGGCCTCCTTCTGTGCCATAAATTTCTATGATTCTATGATTCTATGACCCAATGTATTGTACGTATATCACAGTAAAGGTCCGAATTTGTATAGGAGAAGAACACGACTGATTCTACTACTGGATAAGTGGAATAGCAGTTCCACGATCTCCAGCACAGCACGTGCTGCTCTCAGCTATCATCTCCTTTGTTGTAGTGCGGACACATGACCCATCTTACAATAGGAATAAAAGAATAAACATGAATGATGGAAGTTGAACATAAATACAGAAAATTCTGAACGTTGACAGGAGATCAGCCGACAATGTATAAAGAAGGATGGCATTATGTTTTGATTTTTTTAACTTATTTTTTTGCTCTAGATATATTTGGGATTCAGCGGGCTGGATTTTCATTGGGCCGTGGAGTCGGGATTGGAGGTGTGTGGGGGTTTAAAATTCCGAAATCGGGGGTCCCGACCCCATCCTGCCCCCAACCCGCCTCCATGCCAGTTTCAAAGGAGGCGGGTACCCGCCCCTCACTGGGACCCACCTCCCCGAGGTGGGAAGGGGATTAGTGCCAAATAACCGCCTGCTAACAGGTAGCTAACAGGCAGTTTTTAGCCTAATCCCTATTTTTAATGTTAAAGTGTAGGATTCCCGACGGCTCCTAACCACGCCAAGTTAGCGAGGTGGGCCGTTGGGATGAAGGGCTTGGAGGGATCGAGATGTCCAGTGTTCAGGTGAGTGATGGGTGCATGAGTGCAGAGGTAAGTGTGTTTGGTTGGTGTAAAGTGTTTAAAGAAGTTCTACTAACCTTTACTTACCTTTACAGCCTTCCTTCCTTCAGGTCTCGGGAGTCCCTCATCTCACTGGCACAGAAAGCAGAATGGCCGCCAGCTGTCAAAATCTGTAGCCTCTGCTTTCTGTTCCAGGGAGATCTCTAAATCGTCCTGAGAGGAAGGAATTGACCTGGAGTACAGATTGTCAGTGTTTGACAGCTTCAAACAGCTGTGAAACACTGATATTTCATATGTCAAAAGGTCTTGACAGATGAAATTTCAATCTGTGACGTCACCTGTTGCCGGGTGGCCCTTAATTGGCCTGCTGAGCTCGCTGGGCGGGCTCAACAAGGTCAATCAAGTCAAAATAGCGTGGGTTGGCTAGAAATCAATGGAGGCGGGACTACAACCCCAAAAGTTGTAGTCCCGCCTCCTACCCGACTCCTCAATGGAAATGCAGCTCAGCATCTCTGAAAACCTGTCTAATTGAGCCTTCGCTCCCTGTGTTTCAGTGAGTGTTTTAACTTGTCCAGATATCAAGGTAAATCAGTAGCATGCCAGGGACCCAACAAAGAGCCCGCTTCACATTATCTCAGCTTACTGATTCTATCACAGGCCCTCATGTGATCTGGCTTGACTTTGAAAGGCATGACAATAACACTACACTAGACTGTGACTTCAACTTTAACTGCCAAACAAGCTTATTAAGCAATAAAAGAATAACTGAATACTAGCAATGATACAACATAGATTTTATAATGATCATTAGACGTAACTATCTTCCTGAGTAAATAGAAAATAATAAATATTTCCAAATGCTGTGTCAAACTATTTATTCTTACATAGCCATTCTTTTCCATTTCTCACCATTCAGGGAAGCAAATTAGCCTGACTACTACTACAACAACAACTTGCCTATATATGATGCCTTTAATGTAGGAAAAAGCCCCAAAGTGCTTTACAGGAGCGCAGTAAGTTGAAAATTGACACTGAGCCCAAAGAAGGAGATGTTACAACAGGTGATCAAAAGCTTAGTCAAAGAGGCAGGTTTCAGTGAGCATCTTAAAGAAGGAGAGAGAGGTGGAGAGGCAGCGAGGTTTAGGGAGGGAATTGCAGAGCTTCGAACTTAGACAGTTGCCAGTGGTAGGGCGAAGGGAGTGGGGGATGCACAAGAGACCAGAGTTAGTCTTGCATTTATATAGCGGCTTTCACAACCTCAGGATGTCCCAAAGCACGTCACAGCTAATGAAGTACTTTTGAAGTGTAGTCACTGTTGTAATGTAGGAAACGCAGCAGCCAATTTGTGCACAGCAAGCTCCCACAAACATCAATGAGATAATGACCCGATAATCTGTTTTTAATGATGTTAATTGACAGATAAATATTGGCCAGGACCCCAGGAAGAACTCCCCTGCTCGTCTTCGAAATAGTACTGTGGGATCTTTTACGTCCACCTGATAGGGCAGACGAGGCTTCAGTTTAACATCTCCTCCGACAGTGCAGCACTGGAGTGTCAGCCTAGATTATGTGCTCAAGTCTCTGGAGTGGGACCTGAACTCACAACCTTCTAACTCAGAGGGTGAGAGTGCTACCAACTGAGCCACAGCTGACACCTAGCCTGAAAAATTAACGAATTTTTCTCTTCCATGTGATGACCAGCCTGCGGTGCATTCACAGCACTTTGTGTTTTTATTATACTCGGTGTAGAAGAGTTGCACACGAGCCACAAAACAACACCTATCAAAGCGTTGTTGCATCCGGCAACATAATCATCCTGTTTGCTTCTTTTAAATATTTAGTCAACATATCTCATAATGGAATAACTTCACAAACATTTCAGAAGCTTTGACTGATGAACTTTGTAAGCAAATATGAAATATTTTGGAGTTTTATGGTAACATGATATCAGTGGAGGTAAGATTGAGTGTTTACTTTGACCGTTGAAGTGTGGACACATAAACTGCCAGCCTCTGTTGAACAACCATTCCAAAAGTTTGGGAATTTCCCCTTTAATTGTTTTTCCAGCTGGAAATGAGTGTAACATTAAAGAGTGGGTCACAAAATGGGCCCTGCAGGTTACTGCAGGTGGGAACTAGATGTAATGGCCCAGAAATTCGGCTCTCCCCGGGTGAGTGCGCACTGGGTACTCACCCATAGGCCGAATGGAATTGCCGGTTTCCTGCATGCACTGCGCATGCGCGGGAAACCGGCACTTCCGATCCTCTGAACGAAGGGGTTCAGAGGTGGAACGCGCGCGCAGGGGAGGTTGCGCGTGCACTTTTAACTTAGGTTTTATTTACAGGTTTTCCCGGGAGGGTAAGCCTGCAGGATTTACACATTTAAAAAGCAGGCGTAAGGCCTGCTTTTTGCAAGGTAAGTGGTCAATTAAGTAAAATTAAAACATTTTTTCCACAGGTTTATTATTTTTAAATACTTTAAAGCAAGGTAAGTTTATTTTTAGCCCCGTTATAATATAAAATTATTTTTTTCAAAAATTTAAATTATTGTTTAAAATAGTTATTTAATGTAATTTATAGTTTATTTAAAAAGAGTGATTTAAAAAAAAAATTATTTTAAGGTTTACTGCTATTTTGGGCCTGTAGTATTTATAAGTTTTGACAGGTCTACCTGTCAATCTTATGAATGGGCTTTTCCCTCCTCCGATTGGCTGCCCATGGCTCACGTGATCCCAGGGGACGCATCGCACTAACTACGCCCCTGGGACACGCAAGCACAGCGTGCCGGCAGCTGGGCCAGGCCCCGGAGCGGAATTCCACGGGGCCCTACAGCTCAACTGCCGGCGCGCTCGGTAAGTACAGGTCGGGGGCTTACACCCGCGGGAAGCCCCCGACCCGAATTTCTGGGCCAATATCTCCAAGTTTGCAGACGACACAAAGCTGGGTGGGCGTGTGTGCTGTGAGGAGGATGCCGAGAAACTCCAGTATGATTTGGACAGGTTGGGTGATTGGGCAGATGCATGGCAGATGCAGTCTAATGTGGATAAATGTGAGGTTATCCACTTTGGTGGCAAAAACAGGAAGGCAGATTATTATCTGAACAGCAATAGATTGGGAGAAGGGGAAGTGCAACGAGACCTGGGTGTCCTTGTGCACCAGTCACTGAAGGTAAGCATGCAGGTGCAGCAGGCGGTTAAGAAGGCAAATGGTATGTTGGCCTTTGTAGCGAGAGGATTCGAGTACAGGAACAAGGATGTCTTGCTGCAGTTGTACAGGGCCTTGGTGAGACCACACCTTGAGTATCGTATGCAGTTTTGGTCGCCTTATCTGAGGAAGGATGTTCTTGCCATGGAGGGAGTGCAGCGAAGATTCACCAGACTGATACCTGGGATGGCAGGAATGACGTATGAGGAGAGATTGAGTCGATTGGGCTTATACTCGCTGGTGTTTAGAAGAATGAGAGGGGATCTCATTGAAACTTATAAAATTCTAACAGGACTAGACAGACTAGATGCAGGAAGGATGTTACCGATGGCAGGGGAGTCCAGAACCAGGGGTCACAGTCTAAAGATAAGGGGTAAGCCATTTAGGACAGAGATGAGGAGGAATTTCTTCACCCAGCGAGTGGTAAACCTGTGGAATTCTCTACCACAGAAGGCAGTTGAGGCCAATTCATTAAATATATTCAAGAAGGAGTTAGATATATTTCTTAAGGCTAAAGGGATCAAGGGATATGGGGAGAAGGCAGGGACAGGGTACTGAGTTTAGATGATCAGCCATGATCTCATTGAATGGCGGAGCAGGCTCGAGGGGCCGAATGGCCTACTCCTGCTCCTATCTTCTATGTTTCTATGTTTACTGGGTGTCGGCTGTGACTCAGTGGTAGCATTCTTGCCTCTGAGTCAGAAGATTGTGTGGTTCAAAGTCCCACTCCATAAACTTGAGCACATAATCCAGACTGACACTCCAGTGCATTGCTGAGGGAGAGCCGCACTGTTGGAGGTGCCGTTCTTCAGATGAAACAATAATCCAAGGCCCCGCCTGCTCTCTCAGGTGGATGTAAAAGATCCCGTGGCACTATTTTAAAGATGAGCAGGGGAGTTCACCACGGTGTCCTGGCCAATATTTATCCCTCAACCAACATGACTAAAAACAGATGATTTCATTGCTGTTTGTGGGAGCTTATTGTGCACAAATTGGCTGCTGCATTTCCTATATTACAAGTGACTACACTTCAAAAGTACTTCATTGGCTGTAAAGCACTTTAGGACATCCTGAGGTTGTAAAAGGCGCTATATCAATGCAAGTCTTTCTTTTTTACTGGGGCACCAAATATTGCAGACAGTTGTTCACAGAGGCCCCACCTACTCAAGGTGTTCTTGAATTTAGCCATATGAAATCTCAAATCATTTATCAAAAATATACAAAATAATTTTCTACGCTCTGAAAAATAAAAATAAGTCTGAAAATGCGGAGGCTGGCAGGTCATTGTGCATTCACACTCCACAAGTCTAACTAATGTCAACCTGAAGCAGAAAGCACTTTGCACTGACTCTAAACTTGGAGATTAAAAAAATTAATTCATGGGACGTGGGCGTCGCTGGCAAGGCCAGCATTTATTGCCCATCCCTAATTGCCCTTGAGAAGGTGGCGGTGAGCCGCCTTCTTGAACCGCTGCAGTCCGTGAGGTGAAGGTGCTCCCACACTCTGTCACTCTGCTTCATTGATCTGCTGGACCTTGACATTGGCGTTCAGACTGCTGTTACACTGTAACTGCAGTGCTGAAGGTAAGCATGCAGGTGCAGCAGGCGGGTAAGAAGGCAAATGATATGTTGGCCTTCGTAGCGAGAGGGTTTGAGTACAGGAACAAGGATGTCTTGCTGCAATTGTACAGGGCCTTGGTGAGACCACACCTTGAGTATTGTGTGAAGTTTTGGTCGCCTTATCTGAGGAAGGATGTTCTTGCCATGGAGGGAGTGCAGCGAAGATTCACCAGACTGATACCTGGGATGGCAGGAATGACGTATGAGGAGAGATTGGGTCGATTGGGCTTATACTCGCTGGAGTCTAGAAGAATGAGAGGGGATCTCATTGAAACTTATAAAATTCTAACAGGTCTAGACAGACTAGATGCAGGAAGGATGTTCCCAATGGCGGGCGAGTCCAGAACCAGGGGTCACAGTCTAAGGATAAGGGGTAAGCCATTTAGGACAGAGATGAGGAGGAATTTCTTCACCCAGCAAGTGGTGAACCTGTGGAATTCTCTACCACAGAAGGCAGTTGAGGCCAGTTCATTAAATATATTCAAGAAGGAGTTAGATATATTTCTTAAAGCTAAAGGGATCAAGGGATATGGGGAGAAGGCAGGGACAGGGTACTGAATTTGGATGATCAGCCATGATCTCATTGAATGGCGGAGCAGGCTTGAGGGGCCGAATGGCCTACTCCTGCTCCTATCTTCTATGTTCTATGTGCTGCGGTGACACAGATGTAGTGAAATTGCAGCCTAAGATATTAGAACAGAACTGACCTAAGTAGTAAATTTGAGAGATTCTGAACACATTGAGGGTGCAGCGCAGATTCATCAGAATGATGAGGATTAAATTATGAGGACAGGTTGCATAAAGCAGGCTTGTATTCCCTTGAGTATACAAGATTGAGGGCTGATGTGATCATGGTGTTTAAAATGTTAAAAGAATTCAATAGGGTAGATACGGAGAAACTGTTCCCTCTGATGGGGAATCAAGAACGTGGGGGACACAACATTAGAGCCAGGACATTTAGGAAGGAAATCGGGAAGTACTTTTTCACACAAAGGGTGGTAGAAATCTGGAACTCTCTCCCCAAAAGGCTGTGGATGCTGAGACAAGCTTTCATAGAAACATAGAAGATAGGAGCAGGAGTAGGCCATTCGGCCCCTCGAGCCTGCTCCGCCATTCAATGAGATCATGGCCGATCATCCAAACTCAGTACCCTGTCTCTGCTTTCTCCCCATATCCCTTGATCCCTTTAGCCTTAAGAAATATATCTAACTCCTTGAATATATTTAATGAATTGGCCTCAACCGCCTTCTGTGGTAGAGAATTACACAGGTTCACCACTCTCTGGGTGAAGAAATTCCTCCTAATCTCTGTCCTAAATGGCTTACCCCTTATCCTTAGACTGTGTCCCCTGGTTCTGGACTCCCCGGCCATCGGGAACATCCTTCCTGCATCTAGTCTGTCTAGTCCTGTTAGAATTTTATAAGTTTCTAGAAGTATCTAGAATTTTTCAAGACTGAGATGGATAGATTTTGGTTAGGCAAGGGATTATGGAGTTAGGGTGAATGGAGTTGAGGTACAGATCAGCCATGATCTGATTGAATGGAGGAGCGGGCTGGGGCTGAAGGGCCTCCTCCTGTTCCTGTAAAACACCAGCACTCGGCACGGAGGCGCTCCTCCCACACGAACCGTACGGGGGCAGCAGAGAGCAGCGTGAGGGGCCATGCACCTGTTGGAGCAGGTGCAGCAAAAACTTGGCGCAGTTTGACAGAAAGCAAAATGAAAACATCGCCACTGAGTCAGAGTCTCCACACACACACAGGGAGCCAAGAGGCTGCGTGAGTGGGAGCAGGGCGAGTCACAGGCTGTTCTGCAGTTGTTACATCACACCAGTGAAGCAGATGATGCCCTGAAGAACAGTTGTGAAAATCTGCAAAGAGACACTATTGGCCATGTTGCAAACATTGAGTCCGAAACAAATCGAAGCAATTGGAAAACACACCCAACTCGCGCGTTTAATCACAAGCCTGTAACTTTCCCTGAGATAAAGCCATAATATTTCACACATATCTTAAACATTACAACACTTGTTGATTTGAGCTTTCTGGCAATGATTAATGGGAGGGATCTGGTTTCCCGTCACTAGCCCGGCGGCTTGGCCGATTTCCAGGTGCATAATATGCTTTATTCTCTCTCTATCTCCCTCCTCTCCCTTTTATGCAAATCCATCCTCAGTGACCATGGCCCCGGCTCAGGTAGGAATTCCCCCGAAGGTGGAGTTTCTGGCTGGAGAGCTCACCGCGTGATCGAGGTGAGTTATATAAATTGACGAGCCCCAGATAGAGAGAAAGCAGCCGCGGTAAATGCCAGGTGTGTGGATGTGAGAGTCTCCAGTTAGGGTGCAAACATCTTTTGTGAGGAGCAATCTAAAGTACGGATTACAATTCGAGTTTTGCTGAACCAGACTCCCCCTCAAAGGTAGGATTTTTTTTAACCGACCATTGTACAATCGGATATCGAAGTACAAGTAAAAAGCTACAATGCAATTATTATATTTGATTCGATCAATATTCACCCATTTTAAATTGCAAAGTTTGTTTATTTTTATGGTGCACTCGCTTTATTGCAATGCTGTTTGAGATCTCGACATCGGTGCTTGCTTGTGTGGATTTGACTAAATATTAACTGTTCCCTGTCCGCAGGAGTTATCATGGCTTCAACCTATGGCCTTGGCAATATTCTGACTGATGTGATGCGCTCCATGTATCAGACTGAAGATAATCAGTCCCTCTCCACGGGCGGCAGGGAGCAGCTCCCCGGCCCAATGCTTCCAACAGACATACTCGGTAAGAGAGAGAGAGAGAACACACATAGAATGGGAGAGATGTGCAAGGGGAGGAATGAGAGTGGAAACAAATATAGGCTGAAGGGTAACACATCTTGGAGAGAAGTAGATCTGTTTATTTTGAAATTGTAGATCTGTTTATTTTTAAATAGTATGTTGTTGTTGGCCGTACAATGAGGTAAATCTGACGGTTTGCTGCCTTGAGATTGCTCCCCCGAGCTAGGATTATGAAGGTTCCTCACAGGGGTGTAGTTTAACTAGATAACCCCAACCTGCTGCTACACACCTACCAGCGGACTCCATGGCAGAAATATCCAGTCACCAATTTCAAAGAGTTTGTCCTCCTTGTAACGATGGGTAATTTTAGCTACATTCTAAAGGATCAGTTGGGGTTTCTTAACAGTTTAACTTTTTGCTGGTCTCTGTCTTTGACCTTGCTCTCAGTTAACATCATCTGGCGAGTGCTTCATATAAAATGATCGTTGAGCAGCTGTTGGCAACCGGTAAATAAAATATTCAAAGTGCATGTCTGCTGAGACTTGGCTGCTGTTGTAAATGGAAAGATGACTTGTGCTAATTCATATAATCATAGCTTGACTCTGTGATGCACCTGTCGATACTGTGAGTGAATCACCCGACCACCTTTTTTAATGGATTTTTTTTTTGCTGTTGTTGTTGTCTAGATTCCACCTCTTGGTTTCAACTTGACCCTCAGTTGTGGAGCAAGCAGCACGTTCTAGAATGGATCAGCTATCACGTCGAGAAGCACAAGTATGATGCCAGCAATATCGACCTGTCCTTCTGCGACATGGACGGCGCCACACTCCGGGCACTGAGTAAGAACCAACTGGTCGCTATCTTTGGTCCGCTGGGGGAAGAGCTCTACAAAAGCCATCAGGATTTAAGCAAAAGCAGTAAGTAAAGCAGTCATTGTATGCCAACCATCAGCTAGGCAAAGTGCTTCTATATCCTCTGTGGCTGCATAGTCTCTGTCTTAATGGCCAATGCTCAGTGAAAACTCTGAAATGTCCATTCATCGTTGTATAATTTGGAAGGAAACCTATAGAGAGTGCCAATTGTGAGCATAAGGGGCTACTGCTAGAATTCATACTTGCATGCAATGGCTAGTGCCAGCATCCGCTAGCAATAACTTGAGGCAGATGGCGACTCTGCAGTTTATTTACAGTGACCGTAGCAGCTAAGAGCACCAACTATGGTATTCTTAAAGAAACGGGGGGTGGGTGGGCGTGGAGACTTGCCTTAGTGAGCCTTTTTGACTAGAATTACAGTTACTTAGCAATTCAGATGAATGTTGTGGTCATCTAAAAGGTCACTGTGCTGTTTGGTAAATATACTGGAGAATTTTCTAATACCTACAGTAAGGTACTTTGGGTGCCTATTCTTTATATAAAGATTAGATATTTAATGTTCCTGTGCAATATTATTGGAATTTGATGTCAAACTGTAAAGAGCTATGAGCCTTGCAATTTATTTTAATCTTAAACATTGTGCAAGAAAAATGAATTAATTTTGCTTTCCATTGGTGCCAGGTTTTGATCTGATGATGCCCGATGACTTCAGTGACCTCTTCTTGCAAAGTATTCTGCCAGAATGCGAGTACAAGTTACTGGACACTGTAATTAGTAAGTTTATTTTTTAATAAAAAAGCCTTCAACTGAGTTGAGCAGAATGAGGGCTATATATTATTTCAGTATTTCAAGGGCATTTCCTTTTTATTACATTAGCAAAATTAGTGAGTATAAGCCTGGGAGCCCACTTGACACATTGACTTTTTTTTAGGCTAACATTAGTGAATAGAGGGGAATATGACCCATCATGGATAGATGATGCTATGCTTGAGTTTTAAAAGGGAAGATTGAACCTGTAGCAATTTTGGAGCTAGTTTATAAACTTCCATTTTCCTGTGAAATGCACCAGGGAGTTGCAGGGACAAGACCTGTGAGTTCGAAATAAATTGATCAAGTCAAATTTAGTACACTGCATCAGGAGGCAAGAGGAAAAGTAGGGAGAGTTGTTGGGCAAGAGGAAAAGTAGGGAGAGTTGTTGGGCAAGTTGGTTTACCTTCAGTTTCTTGGAGATGCAAGTAATCATCACCATGCCAACTGCCGCCTTTTAGAACGATTGGAGTTTGATCTCCTTTGTCTGCCAACTGCTGTGTCCTTTTGCCTGTCCTTGGCCAAATAAACATGTGGGGGAATTTTGCTCCACTTTTTTTATCTTGAGGTAATATTTGTGTTTAATGAGGTGGCTTTTTATCTGTTGTGGTTTGTGTAAACATTGAAGTGTTCTATCCTCACTAACACTTTTTATTTTGCTTCTAGCCTGGAGTGAATTCGACAATGAAGAATCACCAGATCATTGGAAAACCTTGCCTGATTTCCAGCCCAGTGACCCTGGATATGAATCTGCGCCCACATCTCCATACAGCATTGATGACTCCAATCCAGGTAAATTGGCCCTTGTTAATAAATACCCTGTGCGAGATTCCCAACACACAGTACACAGCAGACCTAGCCTCCTACAAATGGCAAGCTTAGCTGGTACATATGGTTGATGGGTAGGCAATGGACTGGGATCACTAGGTATTAAAATAAAAGCTGTACATTGTTTGAGAGTATTTGGTAGCACAGCAATCCGAGCAGTCAGTGAAATAATCCAGCTAATTTACTGAAGGTCTTCATTTTGTACGACAAGCTGCTAAAGGCCATTGCTTCATGTACTGAACTTTAAACGTATCCATTATGTAAATAGAAACTGTAGATCTGCATGAAACAATGTAGGAACTAACTCTGTATTCCATGCTTATTAACTTTTTTTTTTTTTTCCTGAGCCTTAAGTTCAGGAGTTACCAGACATTCATCTCTGATTTGTGGGACAGTCTGGGCTGTGTTGCTTAATGCTGGCTCATGGTTGGCCAACAGGTGGCATCTTCAGTGAGCCAACAAATAGGAGGTCATCTTTTTCTCCTCTCATTGAGATGGAACACTTCCATGCACCACATGGTGATCCATCTACTGGCTTCCAGCTTGTCTACCAGGCAAGTGAAGAGCTGTTCCATTACGGCTCTCAGTTGGCCCTTTGCTGTTTGGAGGGTGGGGGGGGGGGGGGAAAAGGGCTGAATGCTCGGTCACTTCCGCTGTGCTTTTGGTAGCTGTTTTGTCTAGACTTATGTTGGTTTGTGTTGTGGTAAATCTCTTGGGACATTCAAACCAGTTAATTGAAGATTGTATGTGTTTTTAAAGTTTATTTTACTTCAGTTTTAACACTATATTTACTGCTTAATTTATACCGTCCAGCTAAATGAACTCGAGTAATGTGCTTGATGTAATGTGTTCCATTCTTGGTGTATTTCAGGTTCCCAGGCTCCAAACTCTCCAGACTCCGGTGGAAGCGAATCAGATTTTGATCACTCGATAACAAATAGTCAATATGCAGGCCAAAATGGTAAACATTTCTTCAATTTGTTTTAAGGGGACAGGTGACATGCAGCAACTTTCACATTTATGTTCACTTTTTCATTTTGTTTGGGGGGGGGGATTAATTTCTAATCAATTGACATTGAATATTGGTACTGTGTTCCTTTCTCCAGTGTATCATGTACTCCCTGGTCAGGGTTAGCTGTCCTGAGAATGCCCTGTTATACCTCCCCCACCCCCCGCCCCCTCAGAATCTTGCATGGGCATTCCCTCCGGTAAAATTTCCATTTATCACGGCAACTGTGTTGTGGCTACTGTGAGGAAGACTTGTGATCTAGTGTCAATGAAGGCTGAATTATGGCCAGTTCTACACTGTGGCCTGGTGCCCAGTAGCAGTGGAACCATTTGTTCTCCATTTTACTGAGAGCTCTGCAAATATTGAGCAGAGTGTAGAATTCCATTGCCTTGAGTTGGCCTTGGATCCCAGACCTGGAGGTGAAAGGACTTTGTGCTAACTCACGGCCCCAATAAATCTTTATTTATGTACATTTCTATTAAAATTGACATTCATCTCTTAAATAATCTTGCTAAACATTCAGGGTTTTTATTTGTCAAGTTTTTTTTTGTGTAGTTGGCCAAATGTGCTTGATAAGACTTTATTTTTAACTGCTCTGTTTCAAGATCAAGAACTATAAATTTTTTGGTAGTTAGACTGTAATTGAGCTTGTGAATACTGCATCTGAAACCATTTTCTCAATTCCAATATATTTCAGTCTGACCAGTAGATAATCCAATATCTTGGGGCTAATATTTTCACTTTTTTTTAATGCAGAAGGATTTCCCAAAATTTCAAGCGGCGATTCCAAACCCCTCAAACGAGGAAGAGGAAGGCCAAGAAAATTTGGCAAAGAAGAAAAGAACTGTGTAGAAACCAAGAAAAGCAAACAACGTAAGTGAGTCAGTACTGTCGCTATGGTACGAGAAACTTGTGTCGTCAAATCAAAGCAGCTCCATTCACAGGGAGCCAATTCTGGATGGGACTTCTCGTTAAAGTCATTCTCCGATGCAAGAAATATATTTTCTTAGCTAAAGCTCTTTAACGGATCTATTCAACTTGTAAACTGTCATCTACCTATTTCAAATCTGTTCCCTTAATTTCCCTCCCTCCCCTCCCCACTGTCCTTACCTGGAACACATTGTTCCTACCATTGTCTCCCTTCAGTATCGTCCAAAAACCAGATCAACTGGTTATTCATGTTTGTGGGACATGGTCGATGCAGAATGGTTTCTGTGTTTACCTACATAACTACTGTCAATGCCCTTCAAAAGTAATTCATTGTGTGAAGCGTTTTGAGGTGCTAATTTTATGATTTGGTTAAGCTGACAGGACTTGAGCCTTATTGGGTTGGTAGTTTTCCAAGCTTGGAGCTGCTATTAATATCCTCAATAACATCAAAACACTTGGGTGGACCAAGGAGAATTTGTTGATGGATAGCTTGCTAACAACTTATTAGGTTCCCTTTATGTCCCTTGGTGGCAAGTATTCAAACTGTTAGATATTCAACCACCATTACTAATACCCAGCTATTCAACCACCATTACTAATACCCAGCTATTCAACCACCATTACTAATACCCAGATATTCAACCACCATTACTAATACCCAGATATTCAACCACCATTACTAATACCCAGGGTGTCATGTGGGCTTCTCTCAGCAGCTGTTCTGATTTCTGTTGTGCCTGTATATTTCACCCTTGTGTTTTTTTTTGCTTCTAAATTTGCCCCTCTCGTGTTTTGCAGCCCCTCGTGGCACACACCTCTGGGAGTTTATTCGGGATATCCTCCTTCATCCAGAGATCAACAATGGTCTTCTGAAATGGGAAGACCGGTCAGAGGGAATCTTTAAGTTTCTGAAATCCGAGGCTGTCGCGCAGCTCTGGGGAGAGAAGAAAAAGAACAGCAGCATGACCTACGAGAAGCTCAGCAGAGCCATGAGGTGAGCAGATCTTGTAGGAGAGGTTTATTTTTATACTCATTCCTGGGATACGGGCGTTGCTGGCATTTATTGCCAATCTCTGGTTGCACTCAACGGTGGTGGTGAGCCGCTGCCTTGGACCACTGCTGTTCATTGGGGGGGCCCAGAACCAGGGGTCACAGTCTAAGGATAAGGAGTAAGCCATTTAAGACTGAGATGAGGAGGAATTTCTTCACCCAGCGAGTGGTGAACCTGTGGAATTCTCTGCCACAGAAGGCAGTTGAGGCCAATTCATTAAATATATTCAAGAAGGAGTTCGATATATTTCTTGAAGCTAAAGGCATATGGGGAGAAGGCAGGGACAGGGTACTGAGTTTGGATGATTAACCATGATCTCATTAAATGACGGAGCGGGCTCGAGGGGCTGAATGGCCTACTCCTGCTCCTATCTTCTATGTTTCTATGGGGTGAAGGTACTCCTGCAGTGCTGTTGGGGAGGGTGTTCCAGGATTTTGACCCAGCGACCATGAGGGAACGGTGATATATTTCCAAGTCAGGATGGTGTGTGACTTGGAGGGACTGCGGCACCCCTCCTACTACTTATACTTGTGGAGGCCCAGGAGTGGATCATCTGCCTGCCATCTTGGTTGATCAGCCCATGGTTTGGGGGGAGGAGAATTTTGAAATGGAGCCCAATCTACATGGATCCATTGCCAAGAAAGTGTTAGTTTTGAATGATAATTAAGTCGTATAGAACATATAATTATGATGCCTTCAGTTAGACAAATGAATTAAGAACTAGTTAAACATTCTGTTGCTAAGCAACATCGTTGATAGGAGTAGCGAGCTGAGAGAAATGCAGCGATATAATCCACTCTAACCGCTCCCATTCTTTTGCAGATATTATTATAAGCGTGAAATCCTGGAGCGAGTGGATGGGAGGAGGCTGGTCTACAAATTTGGGAAGAACTCCAGTGGTTGGAGAGTTGGAGATGCATGATCAGAAAAAGCTTTTTCCAATTAAAAATTCACTAACTCTACAGATATGTTTGCTGACAAACAAATTCCCATCAGTTGGAGTGAGAGATCCTGGACTGATGAGTTGCTCCATTTGGGGGATGTGCTCCATGGGCATTAAGTGGTGAATTTTGAGCGAAGATGGATGTTAGTGTTTTATTTTTTTATTTTTAATTCTCTACATTATCAGACTCTAGCCTTTCTTGGGCCAAAAGTGTGTGTCATAAAGGTGGCACTGAAAATAGTAAGCCTATATTTGGGCTAAAGTAGGTTATTAAACCGATTTTTAAACTGCTATGGACAAGCTACAAGCTGTTTGATTGCAACCTGCTGAGTGTGCAACAGATATTTCAGATATGGTGGGCGAATGCGAACAGCTCCAAGAAACAATCTCTTTATTCTATCCTGGCATTGTTGGTGTTGCTCAGCGATATGTGGTGTGTACATATGGACAATGTCGCTGTATTGCAGGACTTGTTTTTGTTGCTTGCGCATGGAAGTGTTTTGTACAAAGTCTGCTTAACGGAGATTGACAACCTATGTATATGTATATAAATATATATTGACAGCTCTTCATGGCAAATTGAAACATTGGGAAATTATTCAGCTGGACTGGTATAATTTCTACTGGAATGTGACTGTACATATGATTTGAAAAGAAACTAGGGTAAATATTCTTTAAAATAGGTTGAATAGATTTTTGTAAGAAATTTTAAGTCTCTGAACACATAATTATGGATCTGTATGTACTTTTTTATTTTCCTATGGAATACATGATATTTTGCAAATAAAAACAAATTTAAAATCCAAGCCATCTGTGTCACGTGTCTGAATCGGCAACTTACATAAGAACATAAGAAGTAGGAGCAGGAGTAGGCCATATGGTCCCTCGGGCCTGCTCCGCCATTCAATAGGATCATGGCTGATCCGAATCTAGACTCGCGTCCACTTCCCTGCCCTCTCCCTGTAACCCCTAATTCCTTTATCTGCTAGGAAACTGTCTATCTCCATTTTAAATTTATTTAATGTTGCAGCTTCCACAGCTCTCTGGGGTAGCAAATTCCATAGATTTACTACCCTCTGAGTGAAGAAGTTTCTCCTCATCTCAGTTTTGAAAGCGCAGGCCCTTATTCTTAGATTATGCCCCCTAGTTCTAGTCTCACCCATCAGTGGGGTTAAGGAGTCATTGGAACAGTTCTAGTTCAAACAGAGACAAGTGCAACATAAAGTTTATAATCTTGGGAGTGAACATTTATTTTTCCGCACTCTCAAATCGTCTTTCCATGAAAACTGGGGCTTTCTCTATTGCCAGTGTCACAAGTAGGACATTCCCTTGGATTTTAGACTCCCGTGTCTCCAAGTGCTTCCATTTCAGGTGCAGCCCAGTTGCATGAAGAGGAAAGCTCGCATCTGTTCCAACGACTCCTTAACCCCATCTCAGAGGAGCAGTGCACCAACCATGATTTACTGTGGACACTAGATGCTCTGCTGGGCTGAGTATGATGGCTGACTTAGTGCATTAAACTCTGGCCTTTGTCACAAGAAGATCTATCCCTTCAGTTCATTTGTTAATAAAGCCTGACTGTGCTCTGACCCGGGTATTTTAAAGTTGGGCAGCGCTGATAGCTTCATGTGGATAAACTTATCTCCAAAAGCTGGTGTCTAAAAGCTAATTCTTGTGTTGCAATCCGGTTTAGAAGCGAGGATTGAGGGGGAGGGGGGGAATAAGATGTGCACTGTAGTAATTAGAGGGTAACAATGCTGGCAGCAAATCAAAGGCGAATGATTTGGTTGAGGTCATATACCATGACAGCAAAGTGGAGTGAGTTACAAATATCAGCAGAGCCTTGACAACTTAAAATAACCCAGGTAGGTGGAATGTCAAACTTCATATCAATTTTGAGTTGACTTGTAACATGAGGTAGGAATAAAGATACAAAATGATGTATGTGAAATAAGTACATGATGGCACTTGAGTACAATAGGTGCACCAGATTTTTCATCTGGTAATAAAGTACACACAGCGATTGCTATAGAGACTAATGAATACTTGTGAGAGATTGCTAGGCAAAAGTCTCCTCAAGGGGTTCAGGTAATATAAACCAAGAGAAAGAAGCGTAAATGGTTTATAACTGACATCCAAGCTCCAGAATGAGATTAACCCTTAGACTGCCAGCAGATCCAGGCAAATTCCAAGCTCCCTGGTCTTTGATGCTGAAACAAATACAAACATTATAGTGTAATAAAGCCACCAAAATGTCAGCAGTAGCTTTATTACTGTAATATTTACACCTTTCAAGCAATTTTAAATAGCAATAAAAATGGAGACTTTACATTGGCTTCCCCTGTCTTCCCTTTTCCTCTTTCCCTTTTTTTTATCATTTTAAGTTTGCTTTTACTTTTTTTTCTAATTTACCCTACTTTGCTTTATATCTTTTTATTTATGCCCTTTTCTCCATTTCCTGGGACTCATTGTGCATTGTGGAATTGGAAGCCAAAAGCAAAAAATTGGGCTTTGATTTGCTCCACAGGCTCAGTTGTCGGTAGATTGACACAATTTAGATCGCTGACCGGGTCCATCTATTTTTTTCACACCAAGTAGACCACCTCGACTGCTTGGTCAGCTATCTTACTGACACTGCAGGCTAGATACCGCCGCACTAGTGCAGCGAGGGTTAAAGCCATGGCCTCAGTCCAGAGAGTTTATTATTTTTTATATCATATACATTTTTACTAGAATGGTACCAGGGATGAGGGACTTCAGTTATGTGGAGAGATTAGAGAAAATGGGATTGTTCTCCTTAGAGCAGAGAATGTTAAGGGGAGATTTAATGGAGTAAATAGGGAGAAATCGTTTCCACTCGCAGGAGGGTCAGTAATCAGGGTCATTGATTTAAGATAATTGGCAAACACCAGAGATAAGATGAGGAGACATTTTTTACACAGCGAGTTGTTATGATCAGGAATGCACTGCCTGAAAGGGCGGTGGAAGCAGATTCAATGGTAACTTGCAAAAGGGAATTGGATAAATACTTGAAGGGGAACCATTTGAAGGGCTATGGGGAAAGAGCAGGGGAGTGGGACTAATTGGATAGCTCTTTCAAAGAGCCGGCACAGGCACGATGGGCCGAGTGGCCTCCTATATGATTCTATGGGCTGGATTTTCCGGGGGATCAGTGGCAGGTTGGGTGGGAAAGTGTTTTTTTTCCCCCAGCAGATCGGGACCCCACTGTGAACACACCACCACGTGCCTTTCCCCGAAGTCGGGTCTGTCAGTGCTGAGCAGACCCGACACGCAGCGGCTGGGGCCCAATTCAGGTCATTATGACCCTGTTTAGAGATGATTAAGAACATATTTGAGCTCACCTTTAGATTTTACGTGCTCGCCCATGGGGTCCACGCTGGTCGTGGACCACGTCTGTCAAGCTGAGGCGGGAGTTCAGTGGCCATTGAATCAGCTGTTGAGTTGACAGCTTCAAATGTAAAGTAAAAGCTTCCACTTTACAGAGATATCTTCCCTCAGCCACAAGCTCTTCCTCACTGCATTTCCACAACAGATTCAGCATGCTGCAAGTCTTTACATAAGTCTCCATCCAGTCTGACCTCATTACCTCTCTCACTATTGACAGATCGCTTCTGTCATCTCTACCTCACCTGCCATCTATTCCATCAGCATAGATGCCCTTTATACTCTCTCACCTTGGTCCTCAGAATCCCACCATGATCTGCCCCAACACCAGCAGCACCAGGCACAGCTGCAGCACCAACAACAACACCAACCTTCTGCGCAATCAACTGATGCTGCACAGGACACAGGGCATCGACACTCGACCACATTGCTGCCCGGAAGACCAGGGATGGCCTCACCATGGCCAGATTAACTTCACTTGATGCTGTGCACCCTGGCTGCCACATGATGCGCCAGGTTGGCACCACCCCACACCAACACCATAAAGCATCCCGACAATGCCCAAGCCATTCCTTTCACACTCATCACCATTGCGGGGGTACCATTATGTCTCACCATTCACTGCAACTCACTAAGCCACTTCCAAAGGTGCACACAAATCTGTCCAAGAACGCAAAGTGTTGAAAATAAAGGTTTCAATGTTTGACACCACATTAACAGAAACTTTACATGAACATTGGATAAAACACCCAAGTGCCTACCCTTGTGTGTTGTTAGTTGGTATGATTGCACTAGGATCAGGGTGAATGTGAGGGGTGGCTAGTGATAATGTAGACAGAGAGGGATGGGTGCAGGTGCAAGGTAAGTTGTGTATGTAAGGATGTGCAGGAGTAGGGTAGGGAAGGCAGAGTGATGGGGATGTGATGAGAGGCACCACAGGGTGAGGTTGAGTGTGGCTTTGTACTAACATTTCATAATCTACTGAGATCATTGAAACATTTGCGGCGCTGCACCCAGGTCCTCCTGACCACATCCCTGCTTGTGATCTCCTCTCTAATGTGCAACCAGGCTGTGATGATCTCCTGGGGAAGTCTCTTCTGCCCATAGGAAGGGAAGTGGACCTCCCTGCATGCTGTGACACCCTCCATAAGCATATGGAGGGAGTCATGGGAGAGCCTGGGTGCAGCCATGCACCTCTGTGCAGTGCTTGTCAGTGTTTGCAACACCTCAATGCTATAGAACACTGACAGCACAAATGTCAAAATAAAGTTGGACATGGTCCCTTTAAGGAAACTGGCTAATAACGCGCCATCAAATGACGTCACCAGACCTGCTTCTTCTAATAGAAACATAGAAGATAGGAGCAGGAGTAGGCCATTCGGCCCCTCGAGCCTGTTCCACCATTTAATGAGATCATGGCTGATCATTCAAATTCAGTACCCTGTCCCTGCTTTCTCCCCATATCCCTTGATCCCTTTAGCCTTAAGAAATATATCTAACTCCTTCTTGAATATATTTAATGAATTGGCCTCAACGGCCTTCTGTGGTAGAGAATTCCATAGGTTCATCACTCTCTGGGTGAAGAAATTCCTCTTCATCTCAGTCCTAAATGGCTTACCCCTTATCTTTAGACTGTGACCCCTGGTTCTGGGCTCCCCCACCACCAGGAATATCCTTCCTGCATCTAGTCTGTCTAGTCCTGTTAGAATTTTATAAGTTTCGATGAGATCCCCTCTCATTCTTCTAAACTCTAGCGAATACAAGTCCAATTGACCCAATCTCTCTTCATGCGTCATTCCTGCCATCCCAGGTATCAGTCTGGTAAATCTTTGCTGCACTCCCTCCATGGCAAGAACATCCATCCTCAGATAAGGCGACCAAAACTGCAGACAATACTCAAGGCTTCACCAAGGCCCTGTACAACTGCAGCAAAACATCCTTGCTCCTGTACTTGAATCCTCTCGCTATGAAGGCCAACATACCACTTGCCTTCTTAACCTCCTGCTGCACCTGCATGCTTACCTTCAGCAACTGGTGCATAAGGACACCCAGGTCTCATTGTACTTCCCCTTTTCCCAATCTATTGCCGTTCAGATAATAATCTGCCTTCCTGTTTTTGCCACCAAAGTGGATAACCTCGCATTTATCCACATTATACTGCATCTGCCATGCATCTGCCCAATCACCCAACCTGTCCAAGTCATACTGGAGTTTCTCTGCATCCTCCTCACAGCACACACGCCCACCCAACTTTGTGTCATCTCCAAACTTGGAGATATTACATCTACAATAGCAAAATATTGCGGATGCTGGAAATCCAAAATAACAACAGGAAACGCTGGAAAAACTCAGCAGGCCAGGCAGCATCGGTGGAGAGAGAAACAGAGTTAACGTTTCAGGTCAATGACTTTTCGTCAGAACTGGGAAAAAAGCAGGAAATGTAAAGCACGTTTGGGGGCTGGGAAAAGGGGGAGGGGATGAAAGAACAAAAGGGAAGGTCAGTGATAGGATAGAAAGTGAGAGAGATTAAGAGACATTGGGAGACATTAAGAGATATTCAAGGCAAGGGGAGGTGGAAATGGGACAGGTTAAGGAACAAAGGATGGCTTTAGATGGGGTGTGAATTGCACTGGCAGAATGAAGGACAGCTGAAGGGAGGGAAGAAAAAACAAAAAGTGTGGATAAAAAAAAGAAGAAAATATATATATGTGATAGGGGCCGAGGTTATGATCTGAAATTGTTGAACTCTATGTTGAGTCCAGAGGGCTGTAGAGTGCCTAATCGAAAGATAAGGTGCTGTTCCTCGAGCTTACGCTGAGCTTCCGTGGATCAATGCAAGAGGCCGAGGACAGTGAGACCTGAGTGGGAATGGGGCGGTGAATTAAAGTGACAGTCCACTGGGAGCTCAGGGTCTCCCATACGGACTGAACGGAGGTGTTCCGCAAAGCGGTCACCCAATCTGTATTTGGTCTCCCCAATGTAGAGGAGACCACATCGTGAGCACCGAATACAGTATACTAAATTGCAAGAAGTACAAGTAAATCGCTGTTTCACCTGGAAGGGGTGTTTGGGGCCCTGGACAGTGGGAAGGGAGGAGGTATAAGGGCATGTGTTGCATCTCCTGCACTTGCACGGGAAGGTGCCGGGCAAAGGGGAAGGGGTGCTGGGGGTGGTAAAGCAGTGGACTAGGGTGTCGCGGAGAGTTCCCTCATCTAGATCATTAATGGCCCAGAAAATCGGGTCGGGGACTTCCCGCGTGTGCAAGCCCCCGACCTACATTTACCTAGCGTGCCGGCAGTTGACCTCTTGGCCTGCGTGGAATTCCTCTCCGAGGCCTGTCCCAGAGGCCGGCGCGCTATGCTGGCATGTCCCAGGGGCGTAGTTAGTGTGAAGCGTCCCCTGGGGTCACGTGAGCAACAGGCAGCCAATCGGAGCAGGGAATGATCCATTCATAAGTCTTGACAGATAGACCTGTCAAAACGTATAAATGCTGAGGCTGTAAAACTGTACTTTACCTTCAAATAAATTTAAAAAAAACATCACACTTTGTAAATAAACTATAAATGACATTAAATAACTATTTTAAACAAAAATTTAAATTTTTGAAAAAAATAATTTTATAAAAAAACAGGGCTAAAAATAAACTTACCTTGCTTTAAAGTATTTAAAAGTAAAAAACCTGTGGAGAAAATGTTTTAATTTTAAATAATTGACCACTTACCTTTGAAAATGAAGTCCTTACGGCTGCTTTTTACATTTCTAAAATGTACAGACTTATCCGCACGTTAAAACCTGAAAAAAAAGGAAGTTCAACGCGCACGCGCAGACTCCCGCGCGCACGCGTTCGACCTCTGAACCCCTTGGTTCAGAGGATCGGAAGTGCCGGTTTCCCACGCATGCGTAGTGCATGCAAGATTCCGGCACTTCCATCGGGTCCACGCGTGAGTACTCCGTCCGTACTCACGCGTTGGGACCCGAATTTCTGGGCCAATATATATTGTGAATAACTGGGGTCCTAGCACCGATCCCTGCGGTGCCCCACTAGTCACTGCCTGCCACTCGGAAAAAGACTCGTTTATTCCAACTCTTTACTTCCTGTCTGCCAACCAGTTCTCTATCCAAGTCAGTACCTTACCCCCAATCCCATGTGCTTTAACTTTGCATGCTAATCTCTTATGCAAGACCTTATCAAAAGCCTTCTGAAAGTCCAAATACACCACATCCACTGGTTCTCCCTTATCTATTCTACCAGTTACATCCTCAAAACATTCCAGTAGATTAGTCAAGCATGATTTACCTTTTGAAAATCCATGCTGACTTTGTTCGATCCTGTCACTGTTTTCCAAGTGCTCTGCTATTACATCTTTTATAATGGACTCTAACATTTTCCCCACTGCCGGTGTCAGGCTTACCGGTCTATAATTCCCCATTTTCTCTCTGCCACCTTTTTTAAACAGTGGGGTTACATTAGCTACCGTCCAATCCATGGGAACTGTTCCAGAGTCTATAGAATTTTGGAAGATGACCAGCAATGTATCTACTATTTCTAGGGCCACTTCCTTAAGTACCCTAGGATGTAGATTATCAGGCCCTGGGGATTTATCGGCCTTCAATCCCATCAATTTCCCTAACACTATTTCCCTACAAATACTGATTTCATTCAGTTCCTCCCTTTCATTAGACCCGATGTTCCTCGGCATCTCTGGGAGGTTATTTGTGTCCTCCTTTGTGAAGACTGAACCAAAGTATGTATTTAATTGGTAAGCCATTTCTTTGTTCCCCATTATAAATTCCCCTGATTCTGACTGCAAGGGACCTACGCTTGACTTCACCAATCTTTTTCTCTTCACATATCTATAGAAGCTTTTACAGTCAGTTTTTATGTTCCCTGAAAGCTTACTCTCATACTCTATTTCCCTGCTCTTAATTAATCCCTTTGTCCTCCTTTGCTGAATCTTAAACTGCTCCCAATCCTCAGGTTTGCTGCTTTTTCTGGCCAATTTATATGTCCTCTCCTTGGATCTTATGCTATCCCTAATTTCCCTTGTTAGCCACGGTTGAGTCACCTTTTTTGTTTTATTTTTATGCCAAACTGGGATGAACAAATTCTGTAGTTCATCCACGCGATCTTTAAAAGTTTGCCACTGCCTATCTACCGTCAACCCTTTAAGTAACATTCCCCAATCCATCCTAGCCAACTCGCGCCTCATACCATCGCAGTTTCCTTTATTTAAATTCAGGACCCTAGTCTCTGAGTCAAATATTTCACTCTCCATCTTAATGAAGAATTCTATCAATTATGATCGCCCCGCTCCAAGGGGCCTCGCACAACAAGATTGCTAACTAATCCTTTCTCATTACATAATACCCAGTCCAAGATGGCCTGATCTCTAGTTGGTTCTTCGACATATTGGTCCAGGAAACCATCCTGTATACACTCTAGGAATTCCTCCTCCACAGTATTGTTACTAATTTGGTTAGCCCAATCTATATGTAGATTAAAGTCACCCATGAGAACTGCTGTGCCCTTATTGCATGCGTCTCTAATTTCCCATTTAATGCCATCCCCAACCTCAGCATTACTGTTTGGGGGTCTGTATACAACTCCCACTAATGTTTTCTGCCCCTTGGTATTTCTCAACTCTACCCATACAGATTCCACATCATCAGAGCTAATATCCTTCCTTACTATTCTGTTAATCTCCTCTTTAACCAGCAATGCAACCCCACCTCCTTTTCCTTTTTACCTGTCTTTCCTGAATATTGAATAGCCCTGGATGTTGAATTCCCAGCCTTGGTCACCCTGGAGCCATGTCTCTGTAATCTCAATTATATCATATTGTTTACATCTATTTGCACAGCTAATTCATCCACCTAATTACAAATGCTCCTCGCATTAAGACACAAAGCCTTCAGGCTTGTTTTTTTAACACTCTTAGACCTTTTAGAATTACAGGAAATTCTTTGGTATCCGGCACCTACGGGACCGGGATGGTGCCGGTTGATTAAAAATTCCGGATAACAGAGAGGTATACCTACCAAGGTACAAGAGCCCCGTTACACAGCACACCGGTTACACGGCCACAGATCCAGGAGTCCCTGTTACACAGCCACAGGTGCAGGAACCCCGGTTACATGGCCACAGATCCAGGAGTCCCTGTTACATGGCCACAGGTGCAGGAGCCCTGGTTACATGGCCACAGGTGCAGGAACCCCGGTTACACGGCCACAGGTGCAGGAGCCCCGGTTACATGGCCACAGGTGCAGGAACCCCGGTTACACGGCCACAGATCCAGGAGTCCCTGTTACATGGCCACAGGTGCAGGAGCCCCGGTTACATGGCCACTAATATACAGTAAAACTTACCTGAACCTACTCCTGAATTTTGCCGGTTAATAGAGATTTCCGAATATTTAGGTGCCGTTTAAACAAGAGTTTCCTGTATTATTTACTGTGGCCATGTTTGATTAACACCCTTGATTTCTCTGACTGCCACTTATGCTTTTCTCCTTCCTGTCTTTTGGCCCGGGAAACGCGCTGGGCGGGCTTAAGAAGCCCAATCAAGAGAAATTCATTCTACACAGCGGGGTCGTGACCCGCCACCGACGTCGCCCGCCACGGACCCTCCGAGGTTATCAAAATCTGGGCCTATGATTGTGTAATCATATTTATAGATGTGGTTCTAATCAGTTTTGGATCCGTGTTTTGTCGCTCACAACACCCTACAGTGCTGAGTCTGCAACTGGAACTTTGCTTCATTGATGAGCAATGATGTTCACACTGAATGAGGCACATTTCCAGTGTAACTGGCTGTTAAGTCATTACCAACAGTTGATTACGGTGAAATAACATTCTCAGTTGTTACTATATTGTAATGAGGTGGAAGAAAAGGTAATTGAATAGATAAGGAATTGTTAAAGACCATTCAACAATTAAATAAAAATCTGCTAATTCTGGAAATCTGAAACAAAAGCAGAAAATGCTGGACCAGGTTGGTCAGAATCTGTAACGAGGGAAGGCAGGGTAACGTTCCGTATGGAACCCTTCTTCAGAACTGAAACTGAGATAAGTATTGTAGTAGAATTGGAAAAAGGAGGGAAAGCAACAAAAAGACAATTATCTGATCACAGAGAGTGAGTTAATGGGTTGAATGTCTTGCAACCTGGTTAAATGAAATGATTGTGAGATAATAGAAAAGATCATCTCAATGAGACAATGAAAGATATTTAGAAAACAAAGGCACGTGCAAATAGTAAAGATGGTGAGAAAGAAAAACTTGCATTCATATAGCGCCTTTCACAACCTCTGGACTTCACCAAGCACTTTACAGCCAATGAAGTCATTTCTTTTAGTGCAGTCTCTGTTGTAATGTAGGAAATGCTGCAGTTACTTTGTGCACAGCAAGATCCTGCAAACAGCAAACATAATGACCAGATAATTGTTTGTAGGTGTTACTTGAGGGTTAGTTTTTGGCCAGGACACAAGGGATAACCCACCCACCCCCCTGCTCTTCTTCGAGATAGAACCATGAGATCTTTTACATCCACCTGAGAGGGAAGATGGGGACTCATCCAAAAGACAGCAGTTCTGACAGTGAAGTGTCAGCCTAGATTTTGTGCTCAAGTCTTTAGAGGGGGACTTGAACCCACAACCTTCTTAACTCAGAGGCAGGAGTGCTATCCACTGAGCCAGGGCTGACTCCTGTTAGAAAGCCCTCCAAAGAAAAAGGGAAGAAATTGGGAAAAACAAGTCTGCAGAATCGGGGCTAAATGAAATGCTGCTAAACAACGGGTACGTCAGTCCTAGAAGGAGAAAAAACAGGCCTATAGGCTGAAGGTGCAGAACCCAACCCTAACACCAGACATGTAGTCTGACAGAGGGTCTACATCCACAACACCAATCTGCCTCCCAACTCGGCCCAGACACCCACCAGTTGATTTCCCTTCAGTCCCTGCTGTAAAAACTAATGGGTGATTTTGATAAGGTGTGACATTAATATCGATGGGTGTTCAGACCAGAGGGCTGCAGAGTGCCATGGGGAAAGAGGAGATACTGCTTCTACTGCTTTCGCTGAGCTTGGCTGTCACAGAGCAGCAGGCCAAAGACAAAGTGGGAATGGGAAGGGGAGTTAAAGTGGGGAGTCATACTTTAAACCAGAACTGAGGTCTTCAGCACAGAAAGTGGGGTTGTTATTAATCAAAAAAGTGGCAGGGTTTTCTTGGGTGAAGTGGCCTTTTCTTATTCCTAAAATTCCTTATGTCCCTAATGTGTATTTGGTCATACGTTTCAACCAATAATCGTATCTTGGGGGGGTCTGATAACATTGATAAACAGCTTGAGTTTCTCTCTCATTGTTTAGGACACAATTTATTAATTTAGCTTAACTCCTCCTAGTTATCTATGTGAACTGACTAAACATATGGAAGGATATCTCTTAAATCACGCGGGTAGGTTTTCAACTTGCCACCAAGGTGTAAAACCAATGGTGGGGATTGGCCGTCTAGTTTGATAATGGGCGGCCAATCCGCAGTGCCAGGTATATACCCAGGCGGCAAATTGGAAAACTACCCTAATTGTATCTGTTTTGTGCCTGGCACTCATCCATGTCCATCACACTTCAGATGCTACAATTCATGGTGCCACACTTTGCTATAGATTCAAAACAGTCTTTAAAAAATGTAATAAGGAAAACAAAGCCAAACATTTCCTGCTGGGCTCCTGATCTTGGGGACGAGCCAGGGATTTACAAGCACTTGCCAATCCACGGGGAAATAATTACCTTGTGCATTACTTGATATAACACCCTTGTCCTTATAAAACAGTATAACCCTTTGAATTAACATAAGCAATGCCACACCAGATCCACAAGCTCTCTAGGGTGTCAGTCATGGCTCAGTGGTAACACTCTTGCCTCTGAGTCAGAAGGTTGGGGATTTAAGCTCCACTCCAGAAACTTAAGCACATAATCTAGGCTGAGACTGCAGTGCAGTACTGAGGGAGTGCTGCACTGTCGGAGGTACTGCCTTTCAGATGAGACATTAAACTGAGACCCTATCTGCCCTCTTGGGTGAACGTAAAAGATCTATGGTGCTGTACTTTTCAAAGAACAGGGAAGGTGTGCTGGTGAACATTTATCCTTAAACCAACACCATCAAAAACAGATGGTTGCTGTTTGTGGGACTTGCTGTGTGCAAATCGGCTGCCGTGTTTTCATACAATGGTGACTACAATTTTAAAAAATACTTCATTGGCTCTAAAGCACTTTGGGATGTCCTAAGGTTGTGAGAGGTGCTATATAAATGCAAACTCTTTCTTTATTTTACCCTCTAATTGACCCCAGGATGTGGTTATCCTCTAATCAATTTCAACGTACACCTATTTACAGTAATTACACTTTTTAGCCTTAAAGGGACAGGCCACATTCACGTAAATACACCTTAGCAGCAGAATAATACATTGGCCTAGAAATTCAGTATAGCCACTTTTGGGGCGGTAAAGTCGGGCGGCCGCTAAAGTTTGCGCCCGGCACAAAGCCGCGCCCCCTTCGCCGATATTCAGTCGCATCGCCCCAAGAGGTTGCTGCTGCGCTAAAACAGGCGATGCACGACTATCTTTAGGCGCTAAGCCGGCGGTGCTGAGCGATACCCCCGAGGCCGGGCGCAGCGCAGGTGTGGCGAGTTCTTGATTGACGGCAGACACTCTGGCGCCGGTCATCTCTTAAAGGGGGAGGGTGGATTTGTTTGCCTGCCACGCCCTGCACACTGCAGCCCTCAACCTAGGCCTGACCACTTCAGCTTCACCTGTACAACGCCCAGGACTATGGAGAAGGCCAGGGAGAGAGCGCAGCGCTTCAGCGACGGAGACCTGAGGGTGCTGGTTGGCGGAGTGGAGCGCAGGCGCCATGTTTTGTTCCCAGAAGGTGGCAAGAGGCCGCTGCCCAGCGCCTACCGGAAAGCCTGGAGGGAGGTGTCCAACAGGGTGTCTTCCAACAGCGTGGTTGCCAGGACTCCTGTGCAATGCCGGAAGAAGTTCAACGACTTCACTCGGGTTGTCAGGGTGAGTACCCTTTCCAGTGTCCTCCTCATCCTTGCATGTGCACCTCACATTATGGGCAAAGGGACCTGAAAGCCCTAATGGCCAGCCCTCATCCAGCAGCTATGGGACTGGCATGAAAATCAATTGCACATTCAGCACTTTACACACTGTCCAAGCTATTCGACCATGGGAGGCATTGCAGACAAGATCAGGGCTACACACTGTCCAAGCTATTCGACCATGGGAGGCAGTGCAGACAAGATCAGGGCTACACACTGTCCAAGCTATTCGACCATGGGAGGCAGTGCAGACAAGATCAGGGCTACACACTGTACTTAGAGGCCGTCCTTTCTCTTGCAGGTCAAGGTTGCGCACAACCGGTGCAACCGAACTGACACCGGTGGAGGCCGTCCTGACCTCAAAGAGCTCTCCGACCTCGACCAGCGTGTGGAGCGCATTATGGGAGGCCGGCTGATTGGCCCCGTCGCCAGTGGAGATGCCGACCCTGTTCTGGGCACCAATGGTAAGGGCATCACCTTTTGGACCTCTCTCGTTCCACTTGCGCATCAGATCAGCATCCTTTGCCACTGTCCGACCAATGCGGTGAATGGCACCACTCATGCCTCCCTCGCTGCCGCCCTGTCCTCACTCTAAAGCTACTCTTGTGCCTTCCTGCTTTCAGATGGTGAATCGCCAGGTGAGGAGGCGGGCCCTCAAGCTGCCACTGTCAGGCCTTCGGAAGACGAGGAGGAGGAAGAGGGCCCATCAGTGCCACCCTCAGCCGCGCCAGCCCATGGCGATGTAGGGGACACATCTTCCCTGGAGGGGAGCTGGGGGGAAGGGTCGGAGGAGAGTGAAGCTGCGGGGCCCAGCGGCCTGCAGCAACGCGGGAGGGGTGGGGAAGCTCGGCGGACTTCTCCCCAGAGGGTGAGTGCGGCCTCCAGTCCTGCGACGGTGAGCGCAGAGGAGGTGCGCCTCCTAGAGGAAATGGCCGTCCAGGCTGAGCGCAGGCACACTGAGCTCATGGCTGCAGTGGCAAGGATGCCTGACTCCATAGAGTCACTGGCAAGCAGTGTGCAGGAATTCGGGGCAGCACAGGCCAGGAGTCTGCAACAATTCAGTGCAGCACAGGCCAGGAGTCTGGAACTATTCAGTGCAGCACAGGCCAGGAGTCTGCAGGACATCGCGGCAGCACAGGCCAGGAGTCTGCAGGACTTCGCGGCAGCACAGTCGGCTTCTAGCCAAGTGCTCAGTCGTGCCGTCCATTCACTGGCTGGTGTCATGCGGACACAGACCAGGGCCACACGGGCACTAACTGCTGCCACCCTCGCTGGATCAGCCAGGCATCGCCAGGGCACTCGCCGCGCAGCAGCAGCCCAGCAGTCTGTCCTTCAGCTGTTTGCTGCGCATGCTGCAGTGCTGGCCCGTGCGAGTGCCAATGTGTCAGGCGACCAGCGAGCACCTGCGATCTGCCAGGTTGCCACCATTCCTGCAGCCGACACTGCCACTCCGCCATTGCAGCTGCCACGAGCTGCTGGACAGACTGCTGCCGCCCAGCCAGAGTTGGAGCAGTCAGCAGCCGGCCACTCCAAGGCCAGAGCTGGTGCAGGCCGACCCCCAAGGGCATCTGCCGTCTCGCCATCTGCCCCTCAGCAGCCTTCCCCCAGCCTTGCTGCAGCCACTGGGCTCCCATTGAGGAGGAGCAGCAGGGCGGGCAGGGGCCAGGCAAGGATGCGCAAGGCATCGCCCTCGCAGGGCAAAAAGTAGAGGCATGCACAAATGCCTGGTGCTTGTTGTAAGGCCGACACTGGTGCAGTTGTTTTTGTGTAAGGCCGAGACTGGTGTCTTTATTTCTTTATGTAAGGCCGAGACTGGTGTCTTTATTTCTTTATGTAAGGCCGAGACTGGTGTCTTTCTTTCTTTTTGTAAGGCCGAGACTGGTAGTTTTGTGTTTTTGGAGGGGGCTTCTCCACATGAGCATGTAATGTGGGAAGGGCAGAGGTTTTCAATAAATTATTGTTGTTAAATTGCAGTGTGCATGGTTTTTTGGTTAAGTCCTGGTTGCCCTGCTTGGCTGAGGGCTTGTGGAGCGGCTACATTCATCTGCTGATATTGGCACAAGCCAGTCCCTGAGAGGGGGCCTAGAACCGACATTCAATAAGCCGGCGACGGGCAGCCCTTGCACTTTGTGCCTCCCTCCTGTGCTGGTCCTCCTCCTCCTCCTCCTCCTCCTCCTCCTCAGGTGGTCCTCCAATCTGTGGTGGCAGTGGCTGAGTCCTGCGGATAGCCAGGTTGTGCAGCATGCAGCAAACGACCACGAAATGGGAGACTCGCTCCGGCGAATACTGTAGGGCTCCACCAGAATGATCCAGACAGCGGAACCGTTGCTTCAGGACGCCGATTGTTTGTTCGATGATGTTCCTGGTCGCTTGATGGCTCTCGTTGTATCTCTCTTCAGTAGGGGTGCTGGGCGCACGGAGCGGGGTCATCAGCCAGGTACACAAAGGATAGCCTTTGTCCCCGATAAGCCATCCGCGTGGGTGAGGCTGGGCCTGGAACATGTCTGCCACAGAAGTCTGTCGCAGGATGAAGGCATCGTGGCTGCTGCCTGGAAAGCGGGCATTGACAGCTAGGATGAGCTGCCTGTGGTCACAGACCAGCTGGACGTTCAGCGAATGGTAGCCCTTCCGGTTGCGGTAATCCTCGACATTCTCCAGAGGTGCCCGCAAAGCCACATGCGTACAGTCAATGGCGCCCTGCACCATGGGGAAGCCCGCGAATGCTGCAAAGCCCATTGCACGCTGTTGCTGCTTGGCAAGGGCCATGGAGAAGGAGATGAACTGACGTCTCCTTTTGAAAAGGGCATTGGTGACCTGGCGGATGCAGCAATGCACGGCGAACTGGGAGATGTTGGCAATGTCCCCAGTAGCGGATTGGAAGGAGCTGGTGGCATAGAAGTTGAGAGCCACCGTCACCTTCACTGCCACCGACAGAGACGTCCTGCTCCTCAGCTGTGGCTGCAGATCACCGCCAAGCAGCTGGCAGATCTCTGTGACCACGTCCCTTCTGAATCGCAGCCTCCGAACACACTGCTCCTCAGACATGTTGAGATAGGAGAACTGCTGGCGGTATACCCTGGGTGGGTAAGGCCTCCTTTGCTGACGCCTGTTGCCCCCTCTCCGTCTAGCCAGGGCTGCCACTCTCTCACAGCGTCTGTGAGCCCTTTGGATGTAATTGAGAAAGCCTACGTTGACACCCATTGCAGCCCCCATAATATGTTGGCAAACAATGAGATGTCAATGAAGGCAAAGACTACTGGAAATCTGTGGCCTGAAGCCAGAAGTACCTGTCCGAGTGTTGGGCCAAAGCAGAAAGCTATCTACCTTGGTCTCTCTCCAAAGATCCGTTTCGCAAGAGGGAGTGCTGCGAAATGGCAGCCTTTTATATTGCAGGAGGAGTGCCCTTTAATTTGCGCCCCCCGCGCCCCGCATCGGCTGAGCACCGTTCCACTTAACAGTCGCTTGGGCCGCCAGGCGCACAATGGGGCGTTGCCACTGAAGTTCCGGTTGGGGGCGCACAAAGGGTGTTGCACGAGGAAATGACGTCATGATCTGCGCGCGCAGCTGAGCGCACGCAAAGACTTTGCGCCGCCGCTAAATCTCTAGTGAAGTTGGGGCGAGGCGCAGTTCTCGCTGCACCCGGGCGCTACCCGCCTAGCGCCCGACATCTACTCCTCCTAAGGCGCTAATGGCTGGCGCAACCAACTGAATTTCTAGGCCATTGTGCCTTACTTGACATAATGCCCAGGTGCTTGTTACACAATATAGCCCTTCGAATTAATATAAGCAATGTCACTGCAGATCCACAGGTTCTCTTAATAAACTGAAAAAAATCTTCTTGGTATTAAACATTTTTACTTTGGAAAAAGAAGTGCTGTTGAAGGCCGAGCTCAAGGTGAAGCCAGGATTGATTTTGTTTCAATGATTTAACCAAATTCTCTCAGGTGGCTTGATAGGCTTGTCGCTGCGCCCACTGGATGCTTGAAATGTTTTAATGAACCTTTTGCCCATTCTGCTGGATGGAGGTGAGGTCCACTGGGAATAAGGAGCATGGAAGCTGGGTGGACTTCAAAAACGTTCCAGATTTTGACTGATTACACTCCTTTGAAGTTCCTTGGAATGTTTTACAATGTTAAAGACACTGTGTAAATGCAAGTTGTTGTTAAGTGGTGGCTCTGGGTAACTATCTACCATCCACTCAACTAATAAAACAAAAATGAATCAGTTAAAGTTGTCCTGGTCTACAACTGCTATCTTTTTGTTCCAATTATTAATATTAATTTCCCTTCCCATGGAAAGGACCTTCAAAAAAATGATGCAGTTATTATTTTCATCCTATTTGTTCACTAAGGTGATTTATTTGCTGTGTCAGTCTTTCCCGGCTCCTCCCTCTTATAATCTCCTGTACGTACTGTTAGCTGATACTGCTAACAGTTCCTCTCCTCAGGTACTGTCCCTCTCCCCTTCAAATCTGCCGTCATCAACTCCTCCTCAAAAAATCCACCCTTGACTCCTCTGTCTTTGCAAACTACTGCCCCATCTCCAACCTCCCTTTCCTCTCCAAAGTCCTCCCAAAGCTGTGTCCAACTTTCCCACAACTCCATATTTGAATCCCTCCAATTAGGTTTCTACCCTTGCCACAACACTGACATGGTCAAAGTCACAAATGACATCTTATGTGACTGTGACCGGGGTAAACTATCCCTCCTCACCCTTCTCGACCTGTCTGCAGCTTTTCACACAGTTGACCACATCATTCTCCACCAACGCCTGTCCTCTGTCATCCAGCTGGATGGGACTGCACTCACCTGGTTCCATTCCTATCTATCCAGTTGTAACTGGAGAATCACCTGCAATGACTTCTCATCCCGCTCCCACACCATTACCTCTGGAGTTCCCCAGGATCTATCCTTGGCCCTCTCCTATGTTTCATCTACATGCTGCCTCTCGGTGACATCATCCAAAAACACGTTAGGTTCCACATGCATGCTGACGACACCCAGCTCTACCTCACCACCACCTCTCTCGACACCTCCATGGTCTCTCATTTGTCACACTGCTTGTCTGACATCCAGTATTGGATGAGCAGAAATTTCTTCGATTAAACATTGGGAAGAACGAAGCCATTGTCTTCGGTCCCCGCCACAAACTCCGTTCCCTAGCCACTGACTCCATCCCTCTCCCTGGCCACTGTCTCAGGTTGAACCAGACTGTTCGCAACCTTGGCATCCTATTTAACCCTGAGCTGAGCTTCCGATCCCATATCCTCTCCATCACCATGATAGCCTACTTCCACTTCCGTAACATCGCCCGTCATATTTATTATGTCAGTCATGTGATATATTTGCTGTATCACAGCGATGGGTGAACCCCTGTCACAGAAATCACACTGTAGATCTTGAACCATGAGCAATGCCATGGGTGATCTTTCAAGGTCTCCATAAAGAGATCAGCATTTTGAGTCAATCTGATTTCTTGCCCAGGTTGCCAGTTGTCAGTAACATTTTGTCATGTTAACATTTGCCAATGCTTCAAACAGCCATGCTTCATTGAATATTTGATTTTTTATTGAGGGTGAGTGAGTCTTTAAGATTTCTTCTCCCCACCATATTGTTGGTCTCCATACACTAGGCACCAGCACCGGTTTAGAAGTCAGACCATCCAACATTCCTGCTCAGTATTATGCCAATTAGAAACTTAAACATTCTACTGAAAACAGCTTTCTTCAGAATTGGCTCCAAAACTGAGCTCTGGGAGATTTCTCTCACCGCAGATGCCCAATAAAAACTATTGTTTCAAAATTATGAGGGGTTCTGATAGAGTAGATAGGAAGAAACTGTTTCAACAGGCAGGATGGTCGCTAACTAGAAGACACAAATTTAAGGTAATTGACAAAAGAACCAGAGGGGAGATGTTTTTACGCAGTGAGTTGTTGTGATCTGGAATACACTGCCTGAATAGGTGGTGGAAGCAGAGTCAATAGTAACTTTCGAAAGGAATTGGATATATACTTGAAAAGGAGACATTTGCAGGGCTATGAGGAAAGAGCTGGAGAGTGGGGCTACTTGGAGAGCTTTTTCAAAGAGCTGGCACAGGCATGATGGGCTGAATGGCCTCCTTCTGTGCTGTGTGATTCTATGATTTTATGATTCTACAGCAATTGACTCCTACAATCTGTATCTTGGTATCTAGCTAGTTGATGTCTAACATATAACTTTATCTTGGACCCTACAAGCTTTCACTGTAAACATGAATCACCTGTAAGGTACCTTCTGAAAGGCAAGTTATATAATATGCACTACCTTAACCTCATTCACTAACTCAGTTACACAGTCAAACGATTTCAAGGAATTCATTAAGCATGACCTCATAAATTCATGTGACTTAAATTTATTGCCTTAGATATTAAATATTATTTACAGGGCACTTTAGTATCTGTCACTCTGCAGGTGTCGAGCTAACAGTATATAATTTCTACTCTTACTGGTTTTGACTTAAAAAAAAAATCTAAAACATTATTAGTTATTTTCCAGTCCTCTCGTGCCATACTTTGTCCATGAGCTGCACAGGATTTCCTTCCTTCTATACTTGTTTATTTTTAAACACTCAAACGCATTCTATCTCCGCCTGGTGCTTCACAAGGTAGTAGGTAGGATCAGGAAGGTCCGTGTTCCCATCCTAGCTCATCCATGCAAAAAGAAAGGCTAATTATACCTTCCACAAAACCAGTGGAAAGCCACAGTCACAGGGAGCGCAGGCTAGAAATTCGGGGCTAAAATGTTGCAGCACTTGTTCCCTTTGTGCGCATTTCCCCCGCCCGGGAGCGTGGGGCCATGCAATGAATCCCTTAGTTCTCCCATTCACAGCGCCCAGCTGCTTCTAAAATGTTTCAGGGCTTCCAAGTTCTCCAATCTCTTGATGATCATAAGTGAGTGGCCGGTCCTTGTCACATGCTGACAACTAACTTCTCCACAAGCGGAAACGCATCGTTTGCATTTTGTTTACCTACTTTCAGAAATGACCGAGGTCTGTGGCGAAAGCAGTTGTTGAAAAAAAGTACTTCAAAGCCTTGCAGTGCTGCAACCCCTCCCCCACTATCTCACGTTTCTTGGTCCTCAAAGATCCCACCTGCACTTTAACCTTTTGGTGCCATGTCCTCTTTATAGTGACTGGCTGTCTCTGCAAGATCCTGCAAATCCATTGGCAGGATAGGCGCACCAACGTCAGTGTTCTCGCTCAGGCCAACATCCCCAGCATCGAAGCTTTGACCATGCTCAATCAGCTCCGATGGACGGGTCACATCGTCCGCATGCCCGATACGAGACTCCCAAAACAAGCGCTCTACTAGGAGCACTGACACGGCAAGAGAGCCCCAGGTGGGCAGAGGAAACGCTTCAAGGACACCCTCAAAACCTCCTTGAAAAAGTACAACATCTCCACCGACACAGAATCACAGAATCACAGAAACCCCACAGTGCAGATAGAGGCCATTTTGGCCCATCGAGCCTGCACCGACAGATGTCCCACCCGATCCCCGTAACCCCTACACCAACACATATCCCACCCGATCCCTGTAACCCCTACACCAACACATATCCCACTCTATCCCCACATATTTAATCCCCCTAACACTAAGGGTCAATTTATCATAGCCAATCAACCTAACCTGCACATCTTTGGACTGTGGGAGGAAACCGGAGCACCCGGAGAAAACCCACGCAAACACGGGGAGAATGTGCAAACTCCGACACCTGGGAATCCCTGACCCAAGACCGCACAAAGTGGAAGAGAAGCATCCGGGAAGGCGGCGAACACCTCAAGTCTCTTCGCCGGGAGCAAGCGGAAGCCAAGCGTAAGCAGCGCACGTCAACCCAAGCACCTCACCCACCCGCCCCTTCAACCACCGTCTGCCCCACCTGTGACAGAGACTGTAGGTCCCGCATTAGACTCCTATCAGTCACCTGAGAACTCATTTTTAGTGTGGAAGCAAGTCATCCTCGGTTCCGAGGGACTGCCTAAGGAGAAGAAGAAGACTGGTTGTCCTTCTAGCACCTTTGATTGTGTATATTTCCTAATAATCCTGTTCTGCTTTTTAGTATATATCTATATATGTATCTATGGACTTTATGGGGGAAACTCTAGCCTAACCCTCCCATCGGGAAACTGACGGGATTGGGTGCAACCACTGATTTAACACCCGCCCAATTTTACTCTCTATTGAAATCATTGGGCAGTAATATTGGGCGGGGTGGAAAACTGGTGCTTCACCCGCTCCCGTGAATTTTCCGCCCATTAGTTAGTTAGGTTAAAATGACCCTCTATGTCTGTTTAACTGGGTGAGTGGGGGAAGGAGGTTACTAAATAGGTGAGGTCTTTCGCTGAATGCAAATAATATGTTTTTGGTTTTCATTTTCTTTAACTGGCGAGCTGCATTCTTTCTGTTAATAAGTCAGCCACAGTAGACCCCAAGGGCTGAGGCTGGCTTCTGCAAAGCTGCCTGAATATACCTGCGATTAATTGCTTGGCAGACAGGTGTGTCTGGGTCAATGCCAGAGGTCGATTCATTCACGCAACTTACTGTAACTAGACCTGCTCTTAACAGTAAATACAGGGGTGGAGATAGAAGAATAGAATGAGCTCATAGGTAAACATAGGAGCTCATTTACAGCATCGCTTCACACGAGTTCACTCACAATAAAATATATTTGTTCATTTCATAAGCTATTTATTTGAAGTTTTTGCTCCTTTTAAACTTGTGTTTGATCAGTGAGGCGGCATTAATATTCAAATGATGTGAACATCATTGTGGGGACTTGGACAATTAAAATATTACTTACCTTGCCTGGTACACAATGGCATTGAGATGAAAGCCTTTTTCTCTTCTTTTTTCTTTTTTTGTGAGGAGTTTTGTCAAAATGAGATAAGTTCATGCTGGGAAATGAAGATTTTCCATTTGGGGCCACTCAGTTTCAGCATCAAACATTTTCAGGCCAATTATACCTTTGTTAGATCAAAGCTTTTTCTCCTCAGCCCTAACCTCAGACGAGCATCCCTTACTGCACCAATGTGACCATTTCCATTTCCCACACTGGCTATCGGAGAGTGATGTTGCCAATTCAGTGCCGATTAACGCTGAACCAGGGTGGGTGTTTCTTATTGTCAGTCCAAGCCCGAGCCCAGAAGGAATGGGATTGAAAGTGACTGAACTTGTTTCTACAGGCCCTTACAGTCAATGTAGAGAGGATACTTTCATCCCATTACTCTGGGCTGGCTTTGAACGATGATCCAAGAGGTGACATAGAAACATAGAAACATAGAAGATAGGAGCAGGAGTAGGCCATTCGGCCCTTCGAGCCTGCTCCGCCATTCAATGAGATCATGGCTGATCATCCAAATTCAGTACCCTGTCCCTGCCTTCTCCCCATATCCCTTGATCCCTTTAGCCTCAAGAAATATATCCAACTCTTTCTTGAATATATTTAATGAACTGGCCTCCACCGCCCTCTGTGGTAGAGAATTCCACAGGTTCACCACTCTCTGGGTGAAGAAATTCCTCCTCATTTCAGTCCTAAATGGCTTACCCCTTATCCTTAGACTATGACCCCTGGTTCTGGACTCCCCGGCCATCAGAAACATCCTTCCTGCATCTAGTCTGTCCAGGCCTGACAGAATTTTATAGCTTTTGATGAGATCCCCTCTCAATCTTCTAAACTCCAGTGAGTATAAGCCCAATCGACACAATCTCTCCTCATACGTCATTCCTGCCATCCCAGGTATCAGCCTGGTGAATCTTCGCTGAACTCCCTCCATGGCAAGAATGTCCTTCCTCAGGTAAGGCGACCAAAACTGCACACAATACTCAAGGTGCGGCCTCACCAAGGCCCTGTACAACTGTAGCAAGACATCCTTGTTCCTGTACTCGAACCCTCTTGCTACGAAGGCCAACATACCATTTGCCTTCTTAACCACCTGCTGCACCTGCATGCTTATCTTCAGCGACTGGTGCACAATAACACCCAGGTCTCTTTGCACTTCCCCTTCTCCCAATCTATTGCCATTCAAATAATAATCAGCCTTCCTGTTTTTGCCACCAAAGTGGATAACCTCACATTTATCCACATTATAGTGCATTTGCCATGTTTCTGCCCAATCACCCAACCTGTCCAAATCGTACTGGAGTTTCACGACATCCACCTCACAGCTTACCCTCCCACCCAGCTTTGTGTCGTCTGCAAATTTGGAGATATTACATCCAATTCCCTCGTCCAGATCATTAATATATATTGTGAACAGCTGGGGTCCTAGGACTGATCCTTGCGGTACCCCACTAGTCACTGCCTACCACTCGGAAAACGACCCGTTTATTCCAACTCTTTGCTTACTGTCCGCCAACCAGTTCTCTATCCAAGTCAATACCTTGCCCCCAATCCCATGTGCCTTAATTTTGCACGCTAACCTCTTATGTGGGACCTTATCGAAAGCCTTCTGAAAGTCCAAATACACCACATCCACTGGTTCTCCCTTATCTATTTTACCAGTTACATCCTCAAAAAGTTCCAGTAGATTAGTCAAGCATGATTTATCTTTTGTAAATCCATGTTGACTTTGTCTGATCCTGTCACTGCTTTCCAAGTGCTCTGCTATTACATCTTTTATAATAGACTCTAGCATTTTCCCCACTACCGATGTCAGGCTTACTGGTCTATAATTCCCCGCTTTTTCTCTACCACCTTTTTTGAATAGTGGGGTAACATTAGCTACCCTCCAATCCATGGGTACTGTTCCAGAGTCTATCGAGTTCTGGAAGATGACCAGCAATGCATCTACTATCTCTAGGGCCACTTCCTTAAGTATCCTGGGATGTAGACCATCAGGCCCTGGGGATTTATCGGCCTTCAGTCCCATCAATTTTCCTAACGCCATTTCCCTACAAATACTGATTTCTTTCAGTTCCTCCCTTTCATCAGACCCTATGTTCCCCGGCATCTCTGGGAGGTTATTTGTGTCCTCCTTTGTGAAGACAGAACCAAAATATGTATTTAATTGGTCTGCCATTTCCTTGTTTCCCATTATAAATTCTCCTGATTCTGACTGCAAGGGACCTACGCTTGACTTCACCAATCTTTTTCTCTTCACATATCTATAAAAGCTTTTACAGTCAGTTTTTATGTTCCCTGCTAGTTTACTCTCATATTCTATTTTCCCTTTCTTAATGAATCCCTTTGTCCTCCTTTGTTGACTCCTAAACTGCTCCCAATCCTCAGGATTATTGCTTTTTCTGGCCAATTTATATGTCCTCTCCTTGGATCTTATGCTATCCCTAATTTCCCTTGTTAGCCACGGTTGAGTCACCTTTTTTGTTTTATTTTTATGCCAAACTGGGATGAACAAATTCTGTAGCTCATCCATTCGGTCTTTGAATGTTTGCCATTGCCTATCCACCGTCAACCCTTTGAGTGCCATTCCCCAATCAATCCTACCCAACTCGCTCCTCAGACCATCGTAGTTTCCTTTATTTAAATTGAGGACCCTTGTCTCTGAGTCAACTACTTCATTCTCCATCTTAATGAAGAATTCGATCATATTATGATCGCTCCGACCCAAGGGGCCTCGTACAACAAGATTGCTAATTAATCCTTTCTCATTACATAATACCCAGTCTAAGATGGCCTGATCTCTGGTTGGTTCCTCGACATATTGGTCCAGGAAACCATCCTGTAAACACTCCAGGAATTCCTCCTCCACAGTATTGTTACTAATTTGGTTGGCCCAATCTATATGTAGATTAAAGTCACCCATGATGATTGCTGTGCCCTTATTGCACGCTTCTTTAATTTCCCTTTTAATGCCATCCCCAACCTCCGCCTTACTGTTTGGAGGTCTATATACCACTCCCACTAATGTTTTTTTCCTCTTAGTATTTCTCAATTCTACCCATACAGATTCCACATCATCAGAGCTAATATCCTTCATTACAATTGTATTAATCCCTTCTTTAACCAGTAATGCTACCGCACCTCCCTTTCCTTTTTGCCTATCTTTCCTGAATATCGAATACCCCTGGATGTTGAGTTCCCGGTCTTGGCCATCCTTGAGCCACGTTTCCGTAATCCCAACCAAATCATATTCGTTTACCTCTATTTGTGCAGCCAATTCATCCACCTTATTACAAATGCTCCTCGCATTAAGACACAAAGCCTTCAGGCTTGTTTTTTTAACGCTCTTAGACCTATTAGAATTATTATTTACTGTGGCCACATTTGATTTAAACCGTTGATTTCTCTGACTGCCATTTTTGTTTTTCTCCTTCCTATCTTTTGCTTTTATCCCTGTTTCCCTTTCCTCTGTCTCCCTGCTCAGGTTCCCAACCCCCTGCCATTTTAGTTTAAACCCCCCCGAACAGTGCTAGCAAACCTCCCCGCAAGGATATTTGTCCCGCTCTGGTTCAGGTGCAACCCGTCCGACTTGTACAAGTTCCACCTTCCCCAGAAGCAGGCCCAGTGATCCAGGAAACTAAAGCCCTCCCTCCTGCACCAACTCTTTAGCCATGCATTCATCTGTTCAATCCTCCTATTCCTATACTCACTAGCACGTGGCACCGGGAGTAATCCAGAGATTTAAACCTTTGAGGTCCTACTCTTTAATCTGCTACCTAGCTCCCTAAATTCTTGCTGCAGGACCTCATCCCTCTTCCTACCTATGTCGTTGGTCCCAATGTGAACCACGACCTCTGCCTGTTCACCCTCCCCCTTCAGAACCCTCCCCACTTCTTTCACTGAATCACCCAATAAGCTGAATTATATGTCCCAGTCTGGAATTGCAGTATTGAGTGCAGCTTATGTGACCATCACTCTGATTCGAACAGAGAATTGCAATTCCATTGAATCCCATAAAATTACGAAAGCTAGGCCAAGGGCTAAAGGCCATAGTGTTAGATTCTGCCCAGGTTGTAAAGTGAAGAGCGGATTAGATAAATCATAAAAGCTGTGGTTCAACGATGCAAAGCTCGGTTTTTAATAGCTGTAGATTACGGTAACAGGGGATGACTGAGAGATAAGAGGCAGGATATTCATCTCATTTACTGTCTGATTTCAGGCAATACTGGGGTGAAGAAATGGACTGGGGACCAGTTATGCTGGATCTTCGCCTATTTGTTTGACCGTTGTATTTTCTGGTGAAAATGATGCTGGATGGCAGGGGAGCCCACCCAAATACAGATGCGCATATTTAACTGAAGCAGTATTGGCATCATACACCCATTTTCCATGATTGCCACCTCAATTCCAATGGATTAACTAACCCCAGTATGAAATAAGCATCTGGTGTAGCTAGGTGCAACTGAAAAGGCAGATCTACAAGATGGACTGCAGCAACTCGCCAAGGCTTCTTTGATAGCAGCTCCCAAACCCATGACCTCTACCACCTAGAAGGACATAGGCAGCAGGGGCATGGGAGTACCACCACCTCCAAGTTCCCCTCCAAGTCACACACCATCCTTACTTGGAAATATATTGTTGTTCCTTCATCGTCGCTGGGTCAAAATCCTGGAACTCCTGCCCTAACAGCGCTGTGGGAGTACCTTCACCACACGGACTGCAGTGGTTCAAGAAGGTGGCTCACCTCCACCTTCTCAAGGGCAACTAGGAATGGCCAATAAATGCTGGCCTTGATGGGTGCCAGCAGCCCTCCAGCAGCGTACCCAAGTGGTCGTTCTTGACCTGCCACCATACACGAGTGTTGACAGGCTGTTGGATGATGGGCAGCAACTTACACAAGCCTGATCCTGGGCCTGAATTTCAACCGGGATTGTTCTGATCTCATGCTGTAACTTTGGAGGAGAATCGATGGGGCCTCCGAGAAATGATGGAAATGGACGTTTTGAGCTGTGTGTCTGGGGGTTCCGCTGATCTCCTGCTGAAGTTACAGCCGGAGATTGGGACAACATTTGCAGAAATTCAGAGGCTCTGTTTCCACCCAATAGCCATCCACACACACACTTGTCAGGAGGAGTCACGAGATAGCAATCGTGAGCAGGAAACCTGGCTGACTTTCCCGTTCTCCAGTTCAGGGACACTGAGGCTAACTATAGTGTCCCTGACAAAAAGTCATCGACCTGAAATGTTAACTCTTTTTCTCTCTCCACAGATGCTGCCTGAACTGCTGAGTGTTTCCAGCATTTTCTGTTTTTATTTCAGATTTCCAGCATCCGCAGTATTCTGCTTTTGCTATAGTGTCCCTATTACTGCCCCAAATGAGATAAGATAACTGAGCACAAATAGGGTTTTAAGCCCGGGATCGACCTGCTTTGTGTGGTGCCGAACCACATCAGGTAGTGCATTTACCCACTAAGCCAGCAAGAACAAGAAGAGCAATTTGTATTTATATAGTGCCTTTAACATAGTAAAACATCCCAAGGTGCTTCACAGGAGGGTTATCAAGCAAAATTTGACACCGAGCCACATAAGGAGATATTAGGGCAGATGACCAAAAGCTTGGTCAAAGAGGTAGGTTTTAAGGAGTTTCTTTAAGGAGCAAAGAGAAGTAGTGAGGCGGAGAGGTTTAGGGAGGGAATTCCAGAGCTTAGGGCCTTTGGCAGCTGAAGGCACGGCCACCAATGGTTGAGCGATTAAAATTAGGGATGTTCGAGAGGCCAGAATTAGAGGAGGAAGCTAGAAGTTATTTTTAAAAACATTTTAAAATAAAGTAAAGCTCTTGAAATCTTGTAAATCTGGAAATCTGAGGCATTCTGAATAATTTGTGTCATCATTGGCCATTTCATTGAATTGCTCTCAAACCTGGCAATGGTTGCTGCTATAATAGAAGGAATGTTAATATTTCCAAATAGCGGAATGACCAAAAATACTGTCTTGGCATGTGCCAGCATATTTTACATGATCAATTTGTTGGAAATCTGTCCGAAGCACAAAAACAATGTCCTCCTACTTTTAGGTGTTGTCAGACATTTAGCCAACCAATCAAAGCCAAGTAGCACTGATGCTAATTAATGACCTTAACAATATGGAAATGTGCCATTTGATATTGGGAATGAGTTTAGTGCTTATTACAGGGGGACAACTGAGGGACATAAGAGGCAGGTATTTCTCAGAAATGGTGGGTAGGAAACATATGAGGAGCCGTACAGTAGATAAGCCTGGAGTTGCTGGCGGATGAACGGTTTAAAATAGCATGATGACATATTTAAGTGCAAGAAACCTCCTTGCACAGCTGCTGTATCTCGTGGTACATAAGGAGAAATTACCAAAATTATTCATGGTGATTCCAAAATCAATTGAGATGGGGAGGACTGAAGAACACTGGCAAATCACTTGGATGAACAAAATTGTTTTCAAGCAGGAATTTTAGGGCTGGATTTTGTTGTGTCTGTGTATAATAAGACACAGACTGCAGGAGAACGGTACAACAGGTGTTTACTCAACGTGGCTCATACTGGAACTGATCTGTACAGATTACTACTCAGTGTTATATACAGGTGTGGTCACTGCCGGTACTGCAGTATACATGAGCTGTAAAAGATAGTTCCCCCCTTAAAGGTATATACATTACAATTCCTCCCCTTTTAGATTAGCAGTACCATTACACTCATTCAACAATTAAATATCAAACTAATTACAATTAACACTTTTAACATGCAACATTAGCTGAAAATAGTCTATTTATATATTCAGTCTTTGGGGAGGCTTCCTGGTCCTTTCTGGATGGTGCCTTTCCCGAGTGTCTTGCTCTTGGTGCGGAGGCGATTCTGGCCCCCTGTCGTCGGTTGGTTCATCAGCTTCCGATGCTACTGTTTCTGGGGTAGATGCGACCTGTACGTCGGGTTCATCACCAGGTATGTATGGGCGAGGCATGGGGTTGACTTGTTCCTGTGACTCTAGGATCTGGTCAGCATGGCGTCTCATGATACTCTCCCCAACATCCACTGTGTACATTAGTGGGCCCTGCCGTGTGCATGTCGTTCCTGGCTGCCATTTTTCTGTTCGGTAGTCGCGGGCCAAGACTGGTTGCCCTACATTGAAGCTCCTTGTTGGCTTCTCATGGATGTGCTGGAATTGCTTACTCTCAACATCTCTTCGTACGTTTGGTCTGAGCAAATCCAGACGAGATCTTAACCTTCGGTTAAAGAACATCATGGCTGGGGCCTGGTTGGTGACTGCATGTGTCGCATTCCGGTAGGCGAACAGGAAATTGTCCACCTTGTGCTGCAGCGGAATGTTGTCATTGTACATAGCCTTTATTGCCTTCTTAAAGGTTTGTACGAACCTCTCAGCCAATCCGTTTGTGGCTGGATGATACGGGGCGGATGTGTAATGCCTTACCCCATTCTTTTTCAAGAACGTCCGGAACTCTTCAGACACAAACTGTGGTCCGTTGTCGGAGCAAATCTGTTCTGGCAAGCCATTCCTGGCAAAAATGGTCCGTAGGACTGCAATAGTTTTCTCCGTGGTGGTGGTGGACATTTTGATGACCTCAGGCCATTTCGAGTGCGCATCCACGGCTATTAAAAACATTGAGTCCATGAATGGACCAGCAAAATCAATATGCACCCGTTGCCATGGAGATGAGGGCCACTCCCATGGGTGTAGAGGGGCCTGTGGTGGTGCATTTTGGACTTTCTGGCATCCTGAGTAGCTCTTGGTCAGGTTCTCGATTTGTTTATCGATTCCCGGCCACCACACATAAGCCCTGGCTAGGCTTTTCATTTTTACCCCTCCCAGATGACCCTCATGAAGCACATTGAGCACTCTATCCCTTAACTTGGGTGGAATTACCACTCGGGATCCACACATCAAGGTCCCCCGGCACACTGACAGCTGTTCTCTCCTTGTCGAGAATGCTGGCAACAGTGAGTCGCCATATGCTGGCCATCCCTTCACCGTCAAATCATATACCCGAGACAGTGTCGGGCCATTTCGGGTTTCCTTTTCGATACAAGCGTTAGTTACCGGTAGGTATTCAACTATAGTCGAATGGAATATTTCAACAGGATCCACTGCTGGTGCTTCCTCCGCAGTAGGCAGTGGCAGGCGTGATAGCCCATCAGCATTTCCATGCTGTTTCGTGCCCTTATATTCAATCTCATAGTGGTGCGCCCCTAGAAAAAGTGACCATCTTTGTAGTCATTGCGCAGTCATCACCGGAACGCCCTTCTTCGGATTAAAAATGGAGACAAGAGGCTGGTGATCAGTCAGCAAGGTGAATTTCTGCCCGTGCAGATAGTGATTGAACTTTTTCACTCCCCACACTAGGCTGAGGGCCTCCCTGTCAATCTGGGCGTAGTTACGCTCGGCTGAGGTTAGTGATTGTGACGCAAAGGCTATTGGCCTCTCTGAGCCGTCTGAGAATTTGTGCGACAGCACCGCTCCAATGCCGTAGGGTGACGCATCACATGCCAACCGAATTGGTAATGCTGGGTTGTAATGGGCCAATACCTCTTTCGATGTGATTAGTGTTTTGCTCTTCTGGAAAGCTCGTCTACATTTGTCACTCCACTTCCATGGCACCCCAGTTTGCAGTAGGGTGTTCAGTGGGTGTAGTATTGTAGACAAATTTGGCAAGAACTTATGGTAGTAGTTTACCAGCCCGAGGAACGACCTCAGTTGTGACACATTTTCCGGTGCTGGAGCCTTGACTACTGCCTCAATCTTCTCTGGGGACTTATGAAACCCCTCTTTATCGATAACGTGGCCACAATACGAGATCTGTTTTCTAAAAAACTTGCATTTGGGGCGGTTAGCTCGGAGCCCATATTCCTGCAATCTAGTGAGCACCTGCTCCAGGTTGATAAGTTGATCACTGTCATTTTCGCCCGTGACCAGGATGTCGTCCAAATAACACTGGGTCCCTGGGATCCCTTGCAGGACTTGATCCATTGCCCTCTGCCAAATAGCCGGAGCTGATGCTACCCCGAACACCAGCCGGTTGTATTGGTAGAGACTTTTATGGGTGTTGATTGTGAGGTATTTTTTTGATGCTTCTTCTACCTCCATTTGCAGATACGCCTGGGCCAGATCAATCTTAGTGAAGCGTTTCCCTCCAGATAGCGAGGCGAAAATATCTTCGATCCGCGGAAGTGGATATTGTACGGTGTGAAGGACCGGGTTCACTGTTACCTTAAAGTCCCCACAGATGCGAACCTTCCTTGATTCCCCAGGCGTGCTGCTCAATGACTTTTTCATCACAGGGATGATGGGTGTAGCCCACTCGCTCCAGTCTACCTTGGACAGTACACCTGAACGTTCCAGACTCTCCAGCTCTGCTTCGACGGCTGGGCGGATCGCATAAGGTACCGGTCTGGCCTTAAAAAATTTTGGGCTTGCGTTTTCTTCAATTTTAATCGTCGCTGCCACGCCTTTTAGTGTTCCGAGTCCTTGCCGGAACACTTCTTTCGCGTCAGTTAGGATCTTTGACAGTCGCCCAGGTGTGACGTCGTCATCCTTTTTGTCAGCCACAGTCAGTGCCTGTATGGAATGCCAATCCAGTTGTATTTTCCAGATCCATTCATGTCCCAGTAATGGCGGTCCTCCATCTTGCAATACATACAGGTCTAGTTTTGGTGTTTCCTTACCGTTATATATAACGGTCACCCTTATTTTTCCTTTGGGGTAGACTTTTTGCCCCGTGTACGTTATCAAAATATTTTTTGTGTCTCTCAAGGGTATGTGTGAGAATAGCCGCTTGTAGTCCCGTCGGTTTATGACTGCTAGGGCTGATCCTGTGTCCAATTCCATCTTTACCTGGACTCCTGCTATCTTGGGAGTGACCCAAATGGTTCGGTGATCCTCCGTTGTGATCGCATTATGTAGTTTCAGACAACTCAGTTCCCTGCTTTCGGAGTTGTTATCACTCTTTTGTTCGTCTGAACTATTCTCCGTCATCTTATGTACCTTCTTGTACTTTTCTTTGGTAGGTTTCTTATTGCTGGTTTTCTTTCCCGACCTGCAGACTCATGCTATGTGTCCTACTTTTCCACATTGTCTGCACACTTTGTCTTTGAACCAGCAATCATTCTGGTCGTGTGTTGTTCTGCTGCAGCGATAGCACTTCTCTGTTCCATATGACATTTTGTTTGTGCCATATTCTTGCGGTCTCTGTTGTATCTCTGCAGCGCCCCGTGCTGCTGCTTCATATGATACCGCAATGCTGAAAGCCTTTTCCAGTGTAAGGTCCTTTTCAGATAAAAGCCGTTTCTGGGTTCCTTCACTTTGAAGCCCACACACAAACTTGTCCCTTAAGGTATCTGCCAGTCCCGCTCCAAGCTGGCAGTGTTTCGATAGTTTGCGCAGTTCTGTTAAATAATCAGCATTGCTTTCATCCTTATGCTGGTTCCGTTTGTGAAACTTGAATCTTTCTGCTATCAGCAGCGGTGTGGAGTTTAAATGTTCCTTTAGTATCGTTACTATGTCTTCAAAACTCTTTTCCATTGGCTTCGTTGGGGTTACTAGATTTCGTAATAAACCATACGTCTTTGCACCCATTAAATTTAACAATACCGATGCTTTCTTGTCATCTGATATCTCATTTGCCTCGCAGTACACCTCTATTCGTTCGACATATGTAGTCCAATCTTCGACTTCATTGTCAAATGCGGTGATACTGCCACTCTTCGGCATTTTGGGTGTGGTTTAAAATGGCATCTCCCAATGGCTTAAAATGGCGTCTCCCGCGCTTTCCTTCCTCCCCCACTGCTGCCGACGCCGCTCCCAGCAGTTCTCGTGGCAATGGCGGCGCCTTGCCGGTTTCTGCGCGTCTCTCTCTCCCTCTCTCCGATGCTGCTCGGCCCCTGAACACCGGCTGCGCTCTGTGCGCTCTGCCCTCTCTCTCTCTCCCCCGTCAACGCTGCTCGGCCCTTTGCTGTGCCGCTCGGTCCGGCTCTAGCCCGCCGCTGTCCGGGAAGGGTCTGCACACTACCTGTTGCCAGCCTGTTTCGCTGGACCACCTCGACTGGAAAGCCAAGCCTGGCTCTCGACAGCCTCCCCCGCAATTCTCGAGTCTCTGCTGGATGGCTGGGTGGTTGCCCGTGGTCGACGCCCGAGTCTCTGGCCTTGACCTCCAATCCACTGATCTCCAGGAACGAATCCCCGGGAGGAGATGCAGAGTTGCAAGTAGGTTCGAACCTGCCTCATCGCCAATGTTACGTCCGTATATAATAAGAAACGGACTGCGGAGAACGGTACAATCGGTGTTTACTCAACGTGGCTCAAACTGCAACTGAACTGTACAGGTTACTACTCAGCGTTATATACAGGTGTGGTCACTGCCGGTACTACAGTATACATGAGCTGTAAAAAGTAGTTCCCCCCTTAAAGGCACATACATTACAGACGGCCTCGACCAGCTCTGGGCCTGGAGGGCCCGGCTGCACACTGCATCAACTCTGCATGGGCAGCAGCAGTCTGGGCTACAGGCGGTGGGAAGTGCAATGGGGAAGTGACAGTGGTGGCAGCAGGAATGCTGTCATCTTGAGAGAGAACAGCAACTCCCTGCTCGACCGACACACTAGCACTCCCACGGGGCAGCACCTCAGCATCCAGAGCAATCTGCTGGAGCACAGATTGCTGCGGCGCAGTGAGAGCCCCGGGGAAATGTGTCCGAACCAGCGGCAATGGCAGCAGTCAGTGCTCGCGTGGCCTCAATCTGAGTCTGCATGAGACCAGTTTGAGATTGGATCACGGCAGCCAGTGACTGAATTGCAGCACTAAGCATTTGCGTGGCATCCGCCTGTGCTACAGCATAGTGCTCCACACTCCTTGCCAGTGCATCAATGTAATCGGGCACCCTTCCCACTGCACCCGCGAGCTGAGTGTGCATGTCCACCGCCTGGGTGTTCATTTCAGCGATGAGCCGCTCCTCCTCTGCGTCCAATGCAGCAGGACTCGCTGGCATACTCTCCCTCCGGGGAGAAGGCCCTTGAGGTTCCCTAGCCACATTGCGTTGTAGCAGCCCACTGGGTCCCGAAACTTCACCCTCATCAGATCCTTCCCCCATGCTCCCCTCCAGGGAAGACGCGGTCCCAGTGTGGGCATGGGCTTCCTCGGGAGAGGGTGGTGCTGATGCTCCAGCTTCCTCTTCCTCCTCGCCTGTGGCTTTGCTCCCACTGGCAGCTTGAGGGCCCGTCTCCTTAGCTGGCGAATCACCTGAAAGCAGGGAGATACAAGACTGGCTTTAGCATCAGGACAGGGGGGCAGTAAGGGAGCAAGGAGTGCAGTGATTTAGTAAGTTGGATTGAAATTCTCAAAGGCTGGTTTTGTGAGGGACAAGTGGAATGAGAGAAGAGAGAAAGCTGATGACCTTACCATTGCTGTCCCGAACGGGGTCGACCCCTCCAGCGGCGATGGGACCGATCACCTGGCTTGTCACAATCCTCTGGACGCGCATCTCAAGATCGCTGAGGGGTTGCAGCTGAGGCTGCCCTCCACCCGTCTGTTGCTGCTGTCTCCTGTTATGAGATAGCTTGGCCTGCAAGAAAAAGGACGGCGTCTGAGTAAATATACAGCCATGGTCTTGCCTGATGTGCCTGCCATAGTTGAATAGCCCTTACTCTATGAAGCCATGCTCTTGCCTGATGTGCCTCCCATAGTTGAATAGCCCTTACTATATGCAAGGTGTGGAATATGCGTGTGTGTTTTATGAGAGGGCCATAGGTGTTGGATGAGTGTTGGGCATTGGGGGTTTAAGACCCTCTGGCCATAGAGTGAGGTTGAGATGGAGGGATGGTGAGGTATTGAAAAAAAGCCACTCACCCTGATGACCCGAGTGAGGTCGTTGAACTTTTTGCGACATTGAGTATGGGTCCTGGGCACTATGCTCCTGGAGGACATCTGCTGAGCCACCTCCCTCCACACTCTTCTGAATTCGCGCGGCAAAGGCCTCCTGCCACTCTCAGGGTAGAGTATAGATCTTCTGCGCACCACCGCGCCAACCAGAGCCTCCAAAGCCCGCTCGCTGACACGCTGAGTTCGTTCTCTCACCCTCGCCATAGTCCTTGGCTGGAAAATTTAGGCACAGGTCTTTCCAGGCTGAGATTCAAGGCTCCAATGAGCAGGGTGCGGCTGGAGAGCAAGATCGACCCTCCCCTTTAAGAACTGGCCAATGCCAGTGTGTCTGTGTTCCATCGCTAACTGACATCACCTGCGCTGCGCCCGCGCTCTGAGTTAGTGCCTCACTCCTCGGCCTTTGCGCCTTAAGACAGCTGTGCAGCGCCTGATTTAGCGCTCCAATCACCTCCAGGGGCGATAAAAGCCAAGTTTGCAGTCGGAGGCGATAATTAGCGGCAGGCGCTAAACTTTGCGCCCGGCCGATAATCGCGCCCCAAACGGGGCGATACCGAATTTCTCCCCCTATGACGCTATGACATTGCATTAAGAGCAGCCCCATGGTATGTAAGCTTTTGCATTTGGTTAAGAGGTCTGGTAAATATGGACTTTTGGCAGGCATTTGACAAAGTGCCACACAGGAGGCTTATTAAGAAGATGGAAGCCCATAGAATTAAGGGGAAAGTGGCGGTATGGATATAGAATTGGCTCAGTGATGGGTGGTGGTGGATGGATGTTTTACAGACTGGGGGGTGGCTTGCAGTGGTGTTCCCCAAGGGTCGGTTTTGGATCCATTACTCGACCTAGACTCAGGTGTCGGGAGCAGCATTATAAAGTTTGCAGATGATACGAAACTTGGTAAAGTAGTAAGTAGTGATGAGGATAGTTATAGGCTTCAGGATGACACAGATAGGATGGTGAAATGGGCAGAAGCATGGCAGGTGGAGTTCAATGTGGAGAATTGTGAAGTGATGTACTTTGGGAGGACTAATATGGAAAGACAGTGCACTATAATGGCATGATTATGAGAAGTGTCGATGAGCAGAGAGACCTTGTTGTCCATATACACAAATCCTTAAAGGTGGCCGGGCAAGTTGATAAGGTGGATAATAAGCATGTGGGTTACTTGGGTTTATAAATAGAGGAATAGAATATAAAAGTAAAGAGATCATGTTAGAACTTTATAAATCACTGGTTAGGCCTCAGCTGGAGTATTGAGGACAATTCTGGGCAAAGATGTAAAAGCCTTAGAAAGGACACAGAGGAGGTTTACCAGGATGTTACCAGGAACGAGGGACTTCAGTTATGAGGAGAGGTTGGAAAAGTTAGGACTGCTCTCCTTGGAACAGAGAAGGTTAAGAGGTGACCTAACAGAGGTTTTCAAGATGATGAGAGGTTTTGATAGAGTAGAGAGAGAAAAACTATTTTTACTCCCCTTAACCTTATCTGCTCTAAGCGGAACAACTCCAGCTCTCTTCCCATTTTCTTTTCACATTGGCCCGGAATTTGTGGTGGGTAATAACCACGAACGAACAGCATTCGCCATTATTACTCCTTTGAAACTAAACGCAACTTTAGGATATAGCGCATGTGCATCCTAATGTGGAAATCCTGAAGTTGCGGTCAGTCATTCGCTGCTCCGACACTGGCTGCGCCGTGGCACCCGCCCCCCGCACCCATAGCCGGCAATCAGTGTAATCAGTGAAATTAGTGAAACTGATGAAAAATTTGGCTTTTCTGCGGTAATATTGCTGTTAAATACCCCATTAAAAGTTAGACCTTGTTGGATCAGGTGTAGCTAGGGTTTTGACAGCGTATTGACTGCTAAACAAACGTTACGGCCCTGAAAAAACTAATTTTAATTTTGAGCAGAATCAAATTTATCCATTTTAATAAAAATTACAATTTTTAAGAAACTTTAAGGCGCTTGTTTACTTCCTGGTTCCCTGTCTGTGAGAATTCTGCATTGTGACTGGCTGCTTAGGCAGCTTGTTGACGTCATAGCAGCTTGCGCAATGGAATTCCCACAACACTGCACTGATCTCAATTGAACGTCGGAAAAGCCAAGCTTTTCGCCACAGAGATTGCGAGATCTTTGTGGCAGTTTTCTTCGCGGCCAGCGGCGAACGCCTTTGCTTCGCCACTGGCCGCATATTGCGGGCCATTATCTTTCTTCTCTTGATGTACAGCCTTAGTCAAAATGTCTCTGTTGATCTTTCCCTGTATTAGCAAGATTACCGAGTGCAGCAACATTGGACTTGGCCTGAGAATGTGTACTGGCGTCCTATTACAGTCACATGTTGCATTATATAGCAGGTAAATTGCCTGCAGTATTACAGTGAATAGATGCATGTTTAATAAAATGCTTCAGGTACCTATCACAACTGCCCTGCCCTCTATCTAAACCTGGAGAAAGGGGTGATGCCAAACATGAAAGCTATATATTAATCTACCTGCGTAGACCTCAGTTACACCGAATCAGGGTTAGTCGAATTATCTTCAGAGAGATAATGATGGTTTTTAATAAGCTTCATGGCTAGTAGATAGAATGCCAGCTTTTTGATGTATTAAGGTTAATCTACCTTGGGGCACTATTCACAAACCAGACCGTGGTGGTGACTGCAAGATAATGTTTCATGTACCATGCTCTTGCAATCATCTAAGGTATTCATTTGTAGAGATAAGTGGTTTCATTGTTTTTTTTGGGGGGGTGGGAAGATTTTGGCTTTAGCTTCATAGGCCTACAATTCGCAAGGTCAACGCGGACCCATTTTTAAGTTCCATTTTTATTAATAACAAGCGAAGCATAGAAAAATAAAGAAATTAAACTGAATTGTTCCTCAGGAACAAGGGCGTGTAATAAATGTGCCATTGTAACAGGCAGCAATCCGCTTCATGTTTGTGTTATCATAGATTAATATCCGGCCTTGAGTGGACCTAAGCTTTCCTTTTTTTTGAGTTAACAATTAATTTTTAGTCGGAATCGTTTTGTAAACATTGATCATAAACATACATAAGTCATTAACACACATAAGATAAAGCAACATGCGCAATGATGATAGATAACCATTGCTGTGGATGGATCAAACAAGGACCATAAAACAAATGAATTGAAACGGAAATTGTGTGCCTCAGACAGGATGGAGTTCTATGACAGCGGCACTGTCACTTTCAAAAAGATAAAGGTCCGAGTTCATGACCAAGTGTTACACTGTGTTTAGTTTTGTTGGCAATCTATATAATTGAAATCTTGCATCTAGGGTACCTGTACAGAATCACACTTTTCCAAGATGTCACACCTGAACGTGCAGCTTCAGAGATACCACACATCAGGATATCACACCTCGGGTGTCACACCTCAGTGTCACACCTCAGTGTTACACATCTGCAGGGCAAATAACATCATGATTGATTGGGTAGTGGAAATCTAGAACTCTCTCCCCCAAAAAGCTGTTGAGATGGGGGGCGATTTTCCCAGCCCCGAGGAGGCGGGACAGTTGGCAAAATCGCAAAAAGTGAGCGTGGGTTCGGAACCCGCCTCCAATGGGAAAATCGCGCCCTAGGTCAATTGAAAATTTCAAAACTGAGATTGATGGATTTTTGTTATGCAAGGGTATTAAGAGTCACAGAACCAAGGTGGGTAGATATAATTAAGATACTGATGAGCCATGATCTAATTGAAAGGCTGAACAAGCTTGAGGGGCAGAATGGCCTACTCCTGTTCCTATGATTGGTTCAATTAGCCATTATCGCAAGTTATAAAGGTGGGTGACAGACTTCGTTGGGACCCAGCAATATCTGACCAGAAACACGGTGAGATTGGTGGCAAAATGGTGAAATATTTCACCATGAGAGTCTCCACTGTGCAAAACGTCAGGAATGGCGTGGAGGTTCAGGGATCAGGTAAACAAAAGGGGAATAAGGATCGAAGGGATCAACAAACGGGTATTTTTGTACTAAGAGGGCCACACAGATGAGAAATAACTTTTTAAAGGGCCAGCACCTGAGAGTGGTTGATGTTAAAGGGGGCAGTGGCGAGGAGCTGTAAGAAAACACCTGTGTGAAGCAGATAATAAAGGGGTCCATCGAGACAAGCCAATATTAAAAAAGATGCAAAAAGGAAGAAAAAATATTTAAAAAGAACTCCCGAGGAAGCAAAATTTACAAGGGGGCACCAGAAAGTGGTAAAATCAAAAACTGAGCAACCAAACTAATGAAATAAAACTTAAAGAGGGGAAATGGGAGAAATTAGACTAAAACGGCAGAATCCAAGAAAAGTAAAATTAAGATGGCAGCTATGAAGTGTTGCTATGGATGTTCACAAACGAGACAACCTGATATAATAAAAGGATAAAGAAATGCAGACATGGGCTGGATTTTGTCATTGGGGGTGGGCTGGGGGCGGGTCAGGTGGTCGTCGTGTCAGGATGCCGACTCCGATATAAAGTGGGACAAAAGTGCAATTTTGCCCTAATTGTGCACTTGATTTCCAGTGTGTGGGAACCCCTGGCCCAATGAGCCTTTTCATACAGAAACTCGCCTCTGATGACATCATCAATGCTGCTGGATTTAAGGCCTGCAAACAGCCTCGCTTCTTTATCAGCCTTTCAACTTTGTGACCATTGTTCTGAGTGATTCCTTCTGCAAGTATGTCCAGCTCTAGACCAAAGTGTGCACCTAGATTTGATGAGGCCTCCCTCCAAGCTCTGGTGGAGGGAGCAAGAGCAAATAAGGAGGTGCTCTTTCCTGCCTCAGGCAGGAAAAAGCCTCCACAACAGACTAAAGCTGTGTGGCTGCAAGTGGCACAGGAGGTCAATGCTATTTCTATGTGCAGCAGAACCTGGCTGCGGTGCCGAAAGAGGTTTCATGACCTTCTCCGCACAGGAAAAGTGAGTATTACATTCCCATCACCCTCAATCTGATCCCTATCGCCTCTCATCACCAGCACTCTGCTTTGTCAACCTCCTCCTCCACATCCCACTTCACCTTTACATCCCTGCACCCTTACCCATTCCCTCTCTCTCTATGTTCACATTCACTGAACTATTCGACTATGCAGCCCTCACACTCCCTATCACTGTGATGCAAGGCCAACAACTTACAAAACACAGGGAGGGCCCTTAGTCTTGGCTCCTCACTCCATCTTTGTCTCCTTCTAAGCATCTATTCTATGGATTCCCTACACTCACTCCTTCATTCTCAATCAAACTCCACTTGTGTCCCTCATTGCAGGAAAAGAGACCCCACAATAAGAGGGAAAGGGCGAGGACAGGAGGAGTGCCACCCTCAATAGCCCAGCTCACCAATGCAGAACATAACATAAGAACATAAGAAATAGGAGCAGGAGTAGGCCAATCGGCCCCTCGAGCCTGCTCCGCCATTCAATAAGATCATGGCTGATCTGATCCTAACCTCAAATCTACTTCCACTCTCCATCCCACCCGAACCCATGTGATCTCCCGGGAGAGGCGAAAAACCAGATAAAAAACCCAATGGCCAATTTGGGAGAAAAAATCTGGGAAATTCCTCTCCGACCCATCTAGGTGATCGAAACTCGTCCAGGAGATCACTCTGTCCCTGTATTTCCTGCAGTATTTACCTTCTGTAAAAGGTGATCTCCATCCCAGCCAGCAACAGGCCCAATTTACTCTTGAAGGACTCCTAGCTGGCAGCCTGTTCCCGAGGTCTCCACTAATCCCTGTGAATAGAACCATCTCCTGAAATCTAACACAGAATTAGAACACAAGAAGTAGGAGCAGGACCAGGCTACACGGCCCCTGGGCCCGCTCCGCCACCCACAGGGCCATGACTGATCTGAACCTAGACTCATATCTGTAGTGTATGTACCTTTAAGAGAGAACTACTTTTACAGCTCCTGTATACTGTAGTACCGGCAGTGACCACACCTGTATATAAGCCTTGAGCATGCCTCTGTACCCCAGTCTTGAGACTACCCTACTCCAGTAAATACCTGTTCATTGTTAAGTCACAGCATCCGTGTGGTTATTGAAAAACATCATACTCTCAGAATCACGGATCTAACAATATCCAATTTCCTGCCCGCTCCCCGTAACCCCTAATTCTCTTTACTTCTAGGAAACTCTATTTCTGTTTTAAATTTATTTAATGATGTAGCTTCCACAGCTTTCTGGGGCAGCAAATTCCACAGACCTACTACCCTCTGAGTGAAGAAGTTTCTCCTCATCTCAGTTTTGAAAGAGCAGCCCCTTATTCTAAGATTATGCCCCCTAGTTCTAGTTTCACCCATCATTGGGAACATCCTCACCGCATCCACCCGATCAAGCCCCTTCACAATCTTATATGTTTCAATAAGATCGCCTCTCATTCTTCTGAACTCCAATGAGTAGAGTCCCAATCTACTCAACCTCTCCTCATATGTCCACCCCCTCATCCCCGGGATTAACTGAGTGAACCTTCTTTGTACTGCCTCGAGAGCAAGTATGTCTTTTCTTAAGTATGGACACCAGAACTGTATGCAGTATTCCAGGTGCGATCTCACCAATACCTTGTATAACTGCAGCAATACCTCCCTGTTTTTATATTCTATCCCCCTAGCAATAAAAGCCAACATTCCATTGGCCTTCTTGATCACCTGCTGCACCTGCATACTAACTTTTTGAGTTTCGTGCACCAGGACCCCCAGATCCCTTTGTACTGCAGCACTTTCCAGTTTCTTGCCATTAAGATAATAACTTGCTCGATGATTTTTCCTGCCAAAGTGCATAACCTCACACTTTCCAGTATTGTATTCTATCTGCCAAATCTCTGCCCACTTACTTAGCCTGTCTATGTTCCTTTACAGGTTTTTTATGTCTTCCTCACTCACTACTTTCCCTCACATCTTAGTATCATCTGCAAACTTTGATATGTTACACTCGGTCCCCTCCTCCAAATCGTTAATATAGATTGTAAAGAGTTGGGGACCCAGCACTGACCCCTACGGAACACAGAGGAGGCGGCCCTGGAGATCGTGGGAGTAGAGGAGGATGTGCAAGTGGGGGACGGACAGATGGGCGCATCACAGCAAGCTGGTGACAGAATAGTTTGGCATCTCTCTCATTGACATTGCATGAGTGACTGGTAATGATTCTGATGCTCTAACAGATTGATTTATGATCATCTGCACAATTCAATGTGCATGCAACCTTTATCTCACATCTCGAACTCTTTCCTTTACTCCCCCACAGGACCATCGAAAGCCCCTTTCCCCACTATCCAGGAGGAACAGCCTTAGCCTGAAGACTCCTCAGAGGAACCTGCAACCTCTGAGGGCGCAGCATCAGCAGAATTCAGCGCACCCAGCACCAGCGCAGACAATCACACCTCGGTGGGACCTTCGGGACATAGCGTAGTCGTGTCACCTGGTGCATCACAGATCACAAGTGAGCATCAGCAGATGGTGAAGACAGGGACAGTAGTGGAGAGTCCTCATCAGAGGGCACAGGACTCTCCCAGTTCGGCTCAGCTGCATGTCGACCCTGTGCCTCCAGGTCCATCCAGAAGGAGAGCGGTGCTGAAACTCCAGGAACAGGTGCAGGAGTCTCTGTCAGGTATTGTCTCCAGGGTCGCTGTGAATGTGGAGCGAATGGAGGAGTCCATCGCGAACATGAGCAGAGCCTTTGTGGAGGCATTGGCGCATGAACGCATCACCACGGAAAGGATGGTAACCTCCGTGGAATGGATGGCTACCTCCATGGTAAGGCTGGCTACCATAGAGGAGAAGATGGCTATGGTAGAGAAGAGGATGGCTACGGCTATGGAGGAGCTTAGTCGCCAGTGTCTTGAAAACATGGTCATTGTTCAGAATAGACTGGCATCTCTTGAGGAGCGATGGTCAGCTATTGAGCATAGAAACCAGACCTTCATGGAAGTCCTCTGGAGTAGGACTTCCAGTGCAGAAACGGGTCCTCATGGCCCCCCTGAAGTGCAGCAAGGTGCTGTCAAGCCACTTGCTAGCTCTGAAGTGGGGCTGACCCATGAGAGGGATGTTGGTGGCAGACAACAAGGAAGTGGGGGCCCCTCTCCAAGTGCTCACACGACCATGCCACTGCAAAGCCCTCGGTCAAAGCCCCACCAGAGTCCTCACCCAACTGAGATGGTCGTCTCAACCCCTGCACAGCTGCAGGAGCAGCAAGACTGTTGCCGAGCCCTCACAGGTTCGCAACCCCAGAGGACACCCCCCAAAGGGTTGAGACAGGAGCAGCAAGAAAGTGAACAAGGGGCCTCCACATCTGCTGAAGCCACAGGGGAAGCACCAGGTAGGAGCACACGTAAGAGGAAGATAAAGCACAAGTAGTCATAAGGGTAGTTACTTGGGTGTTCTGTTGTGTTTATTTTTGAAAAGCCATCCATTAATTGTGATGATAAACAAATTTGATGGCAAACTGTTGAAGTTGTGGCAGTGTCATTTCGCAAATGGGACTTCCACATTGAGGCCTTAGGGCGACTTGCAATTGTCAGTATGGTGGTCAGAGTGCTAGGAATCCGCAGGTTCTTGTCCATTGACGATGCTCTGGTAAGAAGGTGTGATGCAAACATGTTTGATTGTGCAGGCTAAGCAAATCTGGCCAAGATGAGTGCGTCCCTAACATCCCGGACAGCAATTGCTCATGTGCTGGTGCCGCTGGTTGATGCGCCTCTGCAACCTGTTCGTTTTCGGTGTCCTCCTCCTCCTCCTCCTCCTCCTCATCTGAGGAGGCTACGCCATCAGCCACTTGTGCCTCAGACAGCTGCAAGCCATGATGCAGTGCCATGTTGTGAAGTGCACAGCAGACCACGATGATTCTGGAGACCCTGGCTGCTGAGTACAGCAGGGTTCCATCTGATCTATCAAGGCATCTGAATCGCATCTTCAGCAAGCTGATGGTTTGCTCGATTATGGATCTGGTGGAAATGTGGCTGGAGTTGTAGTGCTCCTCAGCGTCGTTGGAAGGGCTCCTCAATGGTGTCATTAGCCATGTCTTCAGGAGATAGCCCTTGTCTCCAAGTAGCCATCTGAAAAGTTGGTCTGGCGGACTGAAGAGCGGAGGTACACTAGACTGGCGCAGGATGAAGGAGTCATGGCAACTGCCAGGGTACTTGGCGCAAACATGCAAAATTTCCTTATTGTGGTCACACACCAGCTGTACGTTGAGGGAGTGGAAGCCCTTGCGGTTGACAAAAATACCTGGATTGTGATGGGGTGCCTTAAGGGCCACATGTGTGCAGTCAACGACGCCCTGCACCCTTGGAAAGCCTGCCAGATTGGCAAACCCAACCGCATGCGCTGTTACACTTGTTTGATCCTTGGAGAAGTTGTCCACGATGGCAAAGAGGGCATCGGTTCCCTGCGTGATGCAAGTGTGTGCGGCCACCTGATGAGATGTCGCTGATGTCTGCTGCTGATCCCTGGAATGAGCCTGAAGCAAAAAAGTTGAGTGCGGTGGTGACTTTGACGGCCACTGGTAAGGGGTGTCCACCGGATCCTCTGGGCTCCAGGTCTTGTTGCAGCATTGCGCAGATGTCACCCACTACCTCTCGCGAAAGTAGGATCCTCCTTTGGCACTGCTGCTCAGTCATGTTGAGGTAGTTGATCCTCTGTCTGTAGACCCTGTTTTGGGGGTATCTCCTGCGCCGATGTGCTTCCATGCGCTGGTGCCTTCTGGCCTGTGCAGCTTCAAGTGGGTGAGCAGCAGCTTGGAGCTCCTGTTGTTGCTCCTGCTGTTGGTGCTGCTGTTGTTCAGGGTTCTGCTGCTGCTGTGGCTGGTCTTCGTCCGAATCTGATGTCCAGGAGGAAAGTAAATAAATGGTTCCCATGCTTTTGAGGAAGCGCTCAGTCAATGTGGGGAGAGGGGTTTCCCAGGAGGTCACACTGGAGATGGGTATCAGGCTCCAAACTTCCACAACAATGAGTAGGCCTGTTAAAAGTTCCCCCAGACCTGAGACAATAAAGTTCTGCCACCTGCAAATGATCATCGGTGAAAACTCCTTTTTAATGGTGGAGCTGCAGCTGTTAGTAAGCAGTCCACTTGTGAGGCCGCCAGGATTCACTGGCGTGTTCCAGAGGAGATGTGCAGCATGGGGGAAATGTCTTAAATTCAGAAAGGTCTCTCAAGATGGGATTATAGAGGCACTTAACTGGTAGTTAAGGGCCTCAAGGGCCTATACCGCCTCTTGGAAGCAGGATGGAAACGGGGTCTGAAACCACGAATGTGGGAAAATTGCTCGGAGGCGGGATGGAGGCAGGATCGGAGCCTCCTGCCATTTTTGGCGATTTTTACAATTCACACACCTCCATTCCCACCTCCTCAGGCCTAGCAAAATCAAGCCCTATCTGTTGATCAGTAAGCTTACAGGAAAGGTAATGCCCCTAGAGAGCAAGGTATGGGAACTTACAAGGGCAGACAAAAGCAAGAGGATTCTTGAGGGCGAGTGGATAGTATTAGACTTGGAACATAGGCAATCGCAAGCCAGTGAGATGGCCAGGTTAACATTAGATCTCGAGAGTGAACGATCAGGCAGTGGGACTGGAGACCAGGATAAACTGGGACAGATTTGTTATGATATGGAGGCATGTGCTGAAGGAAGCCAAGGAAATACTGGAAGAATTAAGGTTGGGAAAAGACGTAAACAAAGTGGGAAAACCTGTGAAGCTGCCCAGTAAGATTATCATAACAAACATAATCCAGGCATTATCCAACATTGCAGAAGGAACCAAGCTCTCGGCTAGAATCCCAGCGAGGGCAGCCTGGGAAAAAGACACAGGTTCCAGGTCACAGAGAGACTGTGGTTACGGGAGATTCTTTTCTCAGGAAAGTAGATAGCTGTGTGTGATAAATATAAGGCCCACAGGGTGGTGAGCTAGCTACCTGGGACTAGAGCACTGGACAATGGGAAAAGGTTAGAAGGGATACTGAAGGGGACACAACCAGGCCCAGTGGTCGGTGTCCATTTTGGGGCAAACAACAGAGAGAGAAGTAGCTGAGGAGGCTTAAATTGCCTTGGAACCCAAAGATAGGGGAAACAAAGGAAACATAGAAACATAGAAGATAGGAGCAGGAGTAGGCCATTCGGCCCCTCGAGCCTGCTCCGCCATTCAATGCGATCATGGCTGATTATCCAAATTCAGTACCCTGCCCCTGCCTTCTCCTCATACCCCTTGATCCCTTTAGCCATAAGAAATATATCTAACTCCTTCTTGAATATATTTAATGAATTGGCCTCAATTGCCTTCTGTGGTAGAGAATTCCACAGGTTCACCACTCTCTGGGTGAAGAAATTCCTCCTCATCTCAGTCCTAAATGGCTTACCCCTTATCTTTAGACTGTGACCCCTGGTTCTGGACTCCCCCGCCATCAGGAACATCCTTCCTGCATCTAGTCTGTCTAGTCCTGTTAGAATTTTATAAGTTTCAATGAGATCCCCTCTCATTCTTCTAAACTCCAACGAATATAAGTCCAATCGACCCAATCTCTCCTCATATGTCATTCCTGCCATCCCAGTCTGGTGAATCTTCGCTGCATTCCCTCCATGGCAAGAACATCCTTCCTCAGATAAGGCGACCAAAACTGCACATAATACTCAAGGTGTGGTCTCACCAAGGCCCTGTACAACTGTAGCAAGACATCCTTGCTCCTGTACTCGAATCCTCTCGCTATGAAGGCCAACATACCATTTGCCTTCTTAACTGCCTGCTTACCTTCAGCGACTGGTGCACAAGGACACCCAGGTCTCATTGCACTTCCCCTTCTCCCAATCTATTGCCGTTCAGATAATAATCTGCCTTCCTGTTTTTGCCACCAAAGTGGATAACCTCGCATTTATTCACATTATACTGCATCTGTCATGCATCTGCCCAATCACCCAACCTGTCCAAATCATACTGGAGTTTCTCGGCTTCCTCCTTACAGCACACATGCCCACCCAGCTTTGTGTCGTCAGCAAACTTGGAGATATTGGCCTCGAATTTCATTGGGCCATGAGGCGGGCTTTTAGGCGTGTGGGGGATTAAAATCGCAAAACCTAGGGGTCGCGACCCCCCCGCCTGGTTCCCGCCTCCACGCCATTTTAACTTAGGTGTGTCTGATTGACCCGAATCAGTCCCGCCTGCAACAGGCGGGACTGGTCTTTAGGGCCCTTAAACAGCACCGACTGGCCTTTATAATCCCATTTTAACAGGCCCTTGCCTGTTTAACCCTTTTCCCACACAAAACGCACCTGGTGGGGATGACGCCTATGAAACCTGGCGTGAACACTATTGGCTTGCTGACTATCAGCTGCAGGTCCAACATTAAAGAGGATATTTGATCAGTCATCATTTGCAGGTGGCAGGACTTTGTTGTCTCAGGTCTGGGGGAACTTTTAGAAGGCATAACCACAGCTGTGGAAGTTTGGAGCCTGACACCCATCTCCAGTGTGACCTCCTGCGAGACCCCTCTCGCCACCCTCACTCAGCGCTTCCTCAACTGAGGCACCGACCAGAAGCATGGGAGGCCTTTTTTTCCTTCCCCTCTTGGCATTAGAGGACCTCCAGCCCCATTCGCAAAATGACACACGCCACAACTGCAGAAGTTGTCATCAGAAATTTTATTTACAATAACCAACTGATGGCATTTTAAAAATAAACACATTTCACCCAAGTGACTACCCTTGTGACTATTAGTGCTTTATTTTCCTCTTACGCGTGCTCCTACGAAGTGGTTCCCCTGTGGCTTCAGCAAATGTGGAGGCCCCTTGCTCACTTTCCTGCTGCTCCTGTCTCGACACCTTTGGTGGGCGTCCTCTGGGATGGCGAGCCTGTGAGGGCTCGCCAGCAGTCTGCTGCTCCTGCGGCTGTGCAGGGGTTGAGACCTCTATCTCCGTTGGGTGTGTACTCCGGCGGGGCTCTGACCGAGGGCTCTGCAGTGGCATTGAAGTGTGAGCGCTTGGAGAGGAGCCCCCACTTCCGTGAGGGCTGCCACCAACCTCCCTCTCATGGGTCAGGTCCCCCTCAGTGCCTTCAAGTGGTTTGAGAGCACCCTGCTGCACATCAGGGGGGCCATGGGGACCCATATCTGCAATGGCAGTCCTACTCAGAAGGACTTCCATGAAGGTCTGGTTTCTCTGTTCAATAGATGCCCATCGCTCCTCAAGAGATGTCATTCTATTCTGAACACTCACCATGTTTTCCATACCCTGGTGACTAACCTCCTCCATGGCCTCCTCTCCTCTACCGTAGCCAGGCTTACCACGGAGGCAGCAATCATTTCCACATAGGTAGCCATCCTTTCCGTGTTGATGCGTTCATGCACCAATGACTCCACAAAGGCTCTGCTCATGTTCGCTCCACACTCGCAGCGACCCTAGAGACAAAACCTGCCAGAGACTCCTGCATCTGTGCCTGGAGTTCCATCACCTCTGATCTTACGGACGGACCCAGAGGCAGAGGGTCGACATGCATCTCTCCTCTGCTGTCCCTTTCTCCACAATCTGCTGATGCTCACTTGTGGGCTGTGATACACCAGGTGACAACTCTACTCTATGTACCGAAGGTCCCACCGAGGTGTGAGTGTCTGCGCTGGTGCTGGGTGCGCTTATTTCTGATGACGCTGCTCCCTCAGAGGTTGCAGATTCCTCTGAGGAGTCCGGCTGCTCAGGCTCTTCCTCCTGCACCGTGGGGACGGGGGCTCTCGATGGTCCTGTGGGGGAGTCAAGGAAAAAGTTAGAGATGTGATGCCAAGGTTACATGCACATTGCATTTTGCAGATGATCATAAGTCCATATGATGTAGTGTGGTGATTATTCTTTATGTTTAGTAAGAAGTATTGTGATTGGTTGTTTGTTTCCTGCCTTGGGATATATGCTGTAATCTCATTGGTAGTTGATGTCATGTGATTTGTGGTGGCCATCTTAAATTCAGTTCTTTCCAGCCTTTAGTTGGGACTGGGTGTTGAAGATGTGCTACAGGATTTTTAAGTTAATAAAGCCTAGATTAGAAAGGCAAATCTATTCTTTATTTCAATTTATTAACTTAATTTCAGAATGGAGCAATATCTTCAACCAGAACGATTCAATGCTGACCCTAATTCTGCGGGAGTGGATGATAAATGGAAACATTGGTATTGTACATTTAAAAACTTTTTGGGCGTGTTGGATCAAGAGTCTCTAAATAAGCTGAATATGCTGATCAACTACATTGCTCCGGATGTGTATAAGTATATTTTGGACTGTAAAACTTACGAAGTGGCTATTTCTACATTGGAAAAGATTTTTGTTAAACCAAAGAATGAGGTATTTGCACGTCACCTTCTATCTGCCCGTAGGCAGCAGGTGGGAGAATCTTTGGATACTTATTTACAAGCACTTCGGTGCCTTAGTGTTAACTGTAATTATAAGGCCGTGACGGCTGAAGAATATAAGGAAGAATCGGTACGGGATGCTTTTATTAATGGATTACTGTCTAGATCAATTCGTCAGCGGTTGTTAGAAAATAAGACTTTGGATCTTAAGAGTGCTTTTGAGCAAGCTTCTACATTGGATGTGGCTCAGAGAAGTTCGGATTCTTATGCTCTTTTTAATCGGCCTGTGACTGTGGTTTCGGCAGTTCCGGATGAAAAGGAATTATGTGGACTTAGTAGGAGTGGTTTACTAGATTCTGAAACAGTTTCTACTTCAGCGGCTGTTGCCTCTAGGATTCAGAAGTGTTATTTTTGTGGGAACGTCCGGCACCCTCGTCTGAAGTGTCCTGCTCGGGAGGCTGTGTGTAGTAAATGCGGCAAGAGAGGTCATTATGCACGTGTGTGTAAATCATCAGGTTCAATTACCTCCTCTGTGACTATTCAGCCTTTAGATAGGGCGTTTATTGCATCAATTTCTGCTGCATTTGCTCATGGCCTAAACAAAGCTATAGTTACGGCCCAAGTTAATGGGTTGGAAGTGAAGGCCCTTATAGATACGGGCAGTACCGAGAGTTTTATAAGTCTTCAGTTTGCAAAGGAGAAGCATTTGAAAATTTCACCTGTTTCCTATCAGGTGTGTATGGCTCAGACGACTCTCACTTCACAAGTAGCTGGTTGTTGCCTTGTGAAATTGATTCTTCTAGGTAATACGTATACTGATATACGCCTATCTGTTTTGCCTAATCTCTGTGCGGATATTTTGATTGGTCATGATGTGCTTCAGTTACACGAGTCTCTCAGTCTTTCATTTGGCGGGACTAAGCCACCTTTATCTATTTGTGGATTAACCTCTTTATCCATTTCTCCATGATCACTTTTTTCCAATTTGATGCCGGATTGTAAGCCAATTGCTACCAAGTCAAGAAGGTATAGCAGTCAGGATAGAGAATTTATTAATTCTGAAGTTCAACGTCTCTTATTGGAAGGGATCATTGAACCTAGTTGTTCGCCTTGGCGGGCACAGGTAGTTGTCACGACTAACGAGAGACATAAGAAACGAATGGTGATAGACTATTCCCAAACTATTAATAGGTATACTCAATTAGATGCGTACCCTTTGCCTAAGATTGATGAGCTTATCAATAAAATATCTCAGTATAAGGTTTTTAGCACTATTGACCTAAAGAGTGCTTATCACCAGATTCCTATTGTTACGAAGGATCAACCATATACGGCCTTTGAGGCTGGTGGAAAGCTGTATCAGTTTTGCCGAATACCATTTGGTGTTACTAATGGTGTTGCTTGTTTTCAACGGGCAATGGATGCTTTTATAAGTGATAACTCTCTCTCTGACACCTTTTCATACTTAGATGACATCACGGTGTGTGGCAAATCAAGGGTGGAGCATGATTCTAATTTAGAAAGATTCCTTCAAGCTGCGGAAAAAGTTGGTTTAACTTTCAATAAAGAGAAGTCTACCTTTTCGACCACTGAGGTAAATCTACTGGGGTACATTATCTCAGGAAACAAGATTAAACGAGACCCAGAACGTCTGCGACCATTGATTGATTTACCTTGGCCTACTAATTCTAAGGCTTTGCAACGAGTTGTTGGACTGTTTTCTTACTATTCTAATTGGATTGCAAATTTTTCACAGAAGATCCGGCCTCTTATTCGGGTTACGACATATCCTCTATCATGGGAGGCCAGGACGTGTTTTGATAATTTTAAAAAGGATATCCTTGGAGCAGTTGTGCATTCTATTGATGAGCAGGTTCCTTTTGTGATTGAGACGGACGCTTCTGATTTTGCAATTGGGGCTACTCTGAACCAAAATGGAAGACCTGTGGCCTTTTTCTCACGTACCTTGAACAATAGTGAAAAAAGGCATTCTTCAATAGAGAAAGAGGCGTATGCAATAGTAGAAGCACTGCGTAAATGGAGATATTATTTATCGGGGCGACATTTTACGTTGGTAACTGATCAAAAGTCTGTGTCCTTTATGTTTGATGTCAAACATTTTGGAAAGATTAAGAATGATAAAATAATGAGGTGGAGGATTGAGTTGGCATGTTACCATTTTGATATAGTTTATCGTCCGGGGAAGGATAATGTTGCTGCTGATGCGCTGTCGAGGGCTTATTGTTCTGTGATTCACGGAGATACGCTTATTAATCTTCACAATGCCTTATGCCATCCTGGGGTTATGAGGATGATACACTTCGTACGCAGTAAGAATTTGCCCTTTTCAGTTGAAGACGTCAAGCGGATGACTTCATCGTGTTCTATCTGTGCTCGGTGTAAACCGAATTTCTTTAAGCCTCAACGAGCTCATCTTATAAAGGCCACTTCTCCTTTTGAACGTTTGAGCGTCGATTTCAAGGGGCCTCTTCCTTCAACTACTCAAAACCGATATATATTTACTGTTGTGGATGAGTTTTCAAGGTGCCCTTTTGCTTTTCCTTGCGCAGATGTATCAGCTGCTACAGTTATCAAATGTCTGACTCAACCTTTTGTCATCTTTGGGATGCCTGCGTATATCCATTCGGATCAGGGAAGTTCTTTTATGTCTTCCCAGTTGAAGGAATACCTTCAGAGTCGGGGAATTTCTACTAGCAGAACTACCCCGTATAATCCCCAGGGTAATGGACAGTGCGAACGATACAATGGGGTGATCTGGAAGGCAGTTATGTTGGCTTTGACATCCCAGAACCTTAAGAATACACAGTGGGAAATGGTACTGCCTGATGCCCTGCATTCCATTAGATCATTGCTTTCAACGGCTACTAATGTGACCCCCCATGAAAGGCTCTTTAACTATCCGCGGAGATCTACTATGGGATATTCGGTACCTTCATGGCTTACTATGCAGGGACCTGTGCTGCTTCGACGTCATGTTAGATTGTCAAAATATGATCCTTTAGTGGAGGAGGTGGAGCTGTTGGAGGCAAATTCCCAATATGCTCATATTCGATTCCAAGATGGGAAAGAAAGTACCGTTTCAATTAAAGACTTGGCTCCTTGTGGTGGCCAGCCCTCTTCTGAGGATATTAACAATAGTCATGATTCAGATAATGTGGATGCTGTTACAGATACTACGAATATTTCCAATCCGACTGCAGATAATTATACTTCTATTAGTCAGCCCTCGATGGATGTTCATGACCATCCCAGTTTACCTCCTGATGGGATTTCTAATCCGGAAACCGTTGAAAATCGGGATATGGATAGCCTTCCTTCAGAAGATACTTCTGTGTCTCCTGGTGTGGGAGGGCAAGGAATTTCACCAAGGTTGAGAAGGTCGACATGAACAAGATATCCGGTCAACCGATTGAAAATGGACTTTTAAATTGATAGTAATGTTTTAAAATTGTTGAAATATTATATTATATTGTTTTAGTTGAGAGATACTTAATACTTATGTGCAATGCTACTATTTGTTGTTGCTCACTTAGTATTGTGTCATGTTGAATAGTTTTATTTTGTCTGTGCATAGTTTTAGTTGTAAATAATTAATTATAAATTGTAAAGGTTATTTAGGTTGGAGTATATTTTAAAAGGAGGGGTGAATGTGGTGATTATTCTTTATGTTTAGTAAGAAGTATTGTGATTGGTTGTTTGTTTCCTGCCTTGGAATATATGCTGTAATCTCATTGGTAGTTGATGTCATGTGATTTGTGGTGGCCATCTTAAATTCAGTTCTTTCCAGCCTTTAGTTGGGACTGGGTGTTGAAGATGTGCTACAGGATTTTTAAGTTAATAAAGCCTAGATTAGAAAGGCAAATCTATTCTTTATTTCATGTAGCTTCAGAATCATTATCAGCGACTCATGCAATGCCAATGAGAGAGATGGAAAACTATTCTGTCACCAGCTTGCGGGGATGCTCCTGCCTGTCCTTCCCCAACATCCACATCTCGGTCAGCCCCGGCAATCTCCAGCACGCCTTCCTCCCAGGGGGTGAGCTGGGCTAATGAGGGCGGCCATCCTCCTGTCCTGGCTCGCTCTCTCATGTTGTGAGCTCTCTTTTCCTGCAATGAGGGAGACAAGTGGAGGTTGAGTGAGAATGAAGGAGTGAGTGCAGAGATTGCATAGCATAGATACTTAGAAGGAGACAAAGATGGAGTGAGGTTGCAAGACCAAGGGCCCTCCCTATGTGTTGTCAGTTGTGTTCAAAGCATCAGAGTGAGAGGGAGTGTGAGGGCTGCATGGTGGCATCGTTCTGTGAATGTGAGCATAGAGAGAGAGGGAATGGGTAAGGGTGCATGGATGTGAGTGTCTAGTGGGATGTGCAGGAAGAGATTGCTAAAGCTGAGTGCTGGTGAGGAAAGGCAATGGGGATCAGGTTGAGGGTGATGGAAACATCATACAGTACTTACTTTTCCAGTGCGATGAAGGTCATGGAATCTTTTCCTGCACTGCAACCACGTTCTTCGTGTTAGCCCCAAGGAGTTGACTTGACCTGCCACCTCTAGCCACACAGCCTTGGTCTGGCTGGGAGGCCTCCTCCTCCCTGAAGAAGGGAAGAGGACCTCCCTGTGGGCCCCAGCACCATCCAATAATGCCTGTAGTGAAGCCTCATCAAATTTGGGCGCAGATCTGGCCCTCCCGCTGGCCGTTCCTCCTGCAGGCTCCTGTGCCATCCTAATGTTAAAGGTTAGAAGCCTGCAGAGGAAGCAAGGCTTGCTGTGGACCTTAAAAGCAGCAGCAATGATGACGTCATATTCTGCGACTTTCTGACTGGAAATACTCAATTGCCAAGGCTTCCCATCGCCAATTCCCCGCACCTGAACTAAAATCGAGCCCATTACATCTAGTCCCCTCGTCTAGATCATTAATATATATTGTGAACAGCTGGGATCCTAGCACTGATCCCTGTGGTACCCCACCAGTCACTGCCTGCCACTAGGAAAAAGACCCGTTTATTCCAACTCTTTGCTTCCTGTCTGCCAACCAGTTCTCTATCCAAGTCAGTACCCAAGTTCTTTGGTATAATTCAGGAAGAGAAGGGATGTATTAAGAATGGCTAGACGAAAAAAGACCATGTTCATCCAGTTCACCTTCTACCGTTCTGATAGTTGGGTGATACAACAATAATGGACTTGTTGACGAATCATAGCAATCAATCTCTATCAATTAGTCCACAACAGTCACTAATAAAAGTGAGATGTAAATGAGTGCCTAGCAACCTGATGTCAAAACAGCACTGCTACCTTCATAACTACAAAGACCTGGTACTGGAGAGACAGTCTACACAAAATCAAACTTGAACAAAGAGATTTACAAGAACATAATGGCAGTAATCTAAAATCATTCAAACTGGACAAGTGGGGTGGGAGGGGAAGTGGGGTAATGGGATTTCGGAAGAGATTTAGGGCTCGATTTTGCCAGCCCCGAGGAGGCGGGCATGGAGGCGGGATAGCACGTAAAATCGGAGAAAATGGAGGCGGGTGACAAACCCGCCCCCATCCCGCCTCCGTGCCCTTTTGCCAGGAGGCAGGAAGATGTGCAGCTTCGGGTCCCGTCTTCTGGAGGCAGGAAAGGCTTTTAATCCTTTTAACTGCCTGCTAACTGGTAGTTAACAGGCAGAAAAGGGATTAGTGCCATTTTACCTTCACAGGTGAAGGCTTCCCAACCTCGGAGAACCCCGCCGGGTTGGAGGAGACGTGGAAGAGGTCTGCGGCGATCAGAGACACCAGGAAATAAGGTGTAGAGGTGAGTGATGGGTGCAAATGTGGAGTGGTAAGTATGCAAGGTGAGTGATAAGTTTAAAAAAGTGTGCACTTACCTTTTTTTACTTCTGTAGCCTTTAGCCGTGCTGGATCGGGAGAGCGGACATCCACCTTGTCAATTTCAGACATCTGAAATTTACTTTTTTACAATATTTTTTCAGTCCTCACCACAAGAACGAAGCAAACTCAAGAGAATGTCGGTGTTTGACAGTTTCACAGAACTGTCAAATGCTGTCCTTTCTTCTTTCAAGAAGTCTTGACAGATAGCACGTCTGACGTTGACGTGATCTGTCAGTGACTTCTTCCCTAATTGGCCTGCTGAGCCCGCTGGGCGGGCTTAACAAGCTCAATCAGGGGAAAATCCCTCTGAATGGTCAGGCGAGGATGGAGGCGGGACATTGATACGACAAGCAGCAGTCCCGCCTCCAAGTCGCCTCCATTGACAAAATCCAGCCCATATTGTAGGATGGACGGTGGTCAGCGGGTGATATAGACACAGAAATCTGGAGAAACATACATGTGTAGGAATTGACGAATTCCTAACTAATAACTGAGGTCGACTCAGGAGATCACTCAAACAGGTCTTTAATGTAAGACTAAACGAGTTCAAACAGTTTGTTGAGATCGATACAGGAGAACCACGAAAACAGGTCTTAACAAGATGGAGATTCCACGAGGACTGCTTGGGCAGTCACGTGGTTTGCGACGTGACGTCATCGCGTTTACCCGTGTTTTCCCGCGCTCTTAAAGGGGCCACGCCCCGTACATACAAACACTATATACAAAACAAAGTAATGTCTAACATAATGGTACAGGCTTAGGCTGGTGTTAGAACATCGTTAAAGGGAATTATATACTGTTGCCCAGAGTTATTCAGTGGCTCTGCCACATGCGCCCCCCCAGAATTCACTTTAACAGACAAAGTCAAACGGGGAGGGGGTCTGATGAGCCTGTCGGAACGACTCCTGTACTCCTGAGGCGGAGGCTGTTGGTCGGCTGGTGGTCTGGCGGGCGGTTGCGCTTGGTCTGCCGTAACGGCGATGGGTGGCCGACCTCGCCTCGGCGGTTGTGCTGTCTCGACGGGGCGGTCGAGGTCCAGATGTGCTGGCTTTAAGCGATCGACTGAAATGTGGTCTGGTTTACCACCGACATCTACCGTGAAGGTTTTGTCCCCTGCCTCCAACATGCGGAAGGGACCAGTGTATGGGGCCTTGAGTGGATCCCTATGTGCATCGTGGCGAATAAAGACGTATTCCGCCTTGTGAAGCTCCGTGGGAACGTGTGAACTCTGCAGCCTCCTGGTGACTAGTAAGCTGGTCAGACGCGGACCAAGGCTTCATCGATGCTGGTAGGAAATCCCCTGGGACTCGCAGTGGTTGACCGTACACCAGCTCCGCTGATGAAGAGTGAAGGTCTTCTTTGGGGGCCATGCAAAGGCCCAACAGGACCCATGGTAGCTTGTCTGCCCATCCAGCGTCCTGGAGGCTGGCCCTCAGGGCGGCTTTCAGTGACTGGTGGAAACGTTCACAGAGACCATTCGCCTATGGGTGGTAGGCTGTGGTGCGGTGTAATTTGACACCGAGTCCTGGGGCCTCTGCATTCCAGAGTTCGGAGGAAAACTGCGGGCCCCTGTCTGAAGAAATATCTGCGGGCACTCCTAAACGGGTGACCCAGGTGGAAATGAACGCCCTGGCCACGTCCGCCGACGTAGTGGATGATAGGGGAACCGCCTCCGGCCATCTGGTGGTGCGGTCAACCATGGTCAGGATGTGTGAAAAACCATGGGAGGGTGGGAGTAGACCCACCAGGTCCACATTGACATGGTCAAAACGTCGCTCCATAACTGTGAAGGTGGCCAACGGAGCTTTGATGTGGCGCTATACTTTGGCCTTTTGGCAGACCACGCAGGTGGTGGTCCAGTCGCGGACATCCTTGTGCATGCCGTGCCATATGAATTTCGCTGACATCAGCTTCTGAGAGGCCTTCATTCCTGGGTGTGACAACCCATGTATGGCGTCGAACACTTTGCGGCGCCAGACGACCGGAACGACAGGGCGAGGGTCCCGTATGGAGATGTCACACAAGAGCGTGGTACCTGCCGAATGGAACTTGACGTCGGCCAACTGTAGGCCAGTGACGGTCGTTCTGTAGGCTTGGACTTCTGGGTCTGAGGTTTGATCCGCTGCCATGAGGGCATAATCGATGCCTAAATGAACCGTATTGACGGTCGCGCGGGAGAGGCGGTCGGCCACCAGGTTGTGCTTACCGGCCACGTGATGTATATCCGTGGTGAATTCGGATATGTAGGTCAGTTGACGTTGCTGTCGGGATGACCACGGTTCGGCGGTCTTGGCCATGGCGAAAGTGAGCGGCTTATGGTCCACAAAGGCGGTGAAGGGACGTCCTTCCAGGAGGAAGCAAAAATGGCGGATGGCCAGAAAAAGGGCGAGCAACTCCCGGTCGAACGTGCTATATGTTCTCTCGTTCCGCCGTAGTTGACGGCTGAAGAATGCCAACGGCTGCCATGTCATGTTCACCCACTGCTCTTGCACGGCGCCGATTGTGTAGTCTGACACATCGGTGGTGACGGCGATGGTGGCTCCTGGCAGCGGGTGCGCCAGCATAGTCGCGTTGGCCAAGGCGCTTTTGGTGTCGGCAAACGCCCGGGCCATGTCATCCATCCAATCTACCATATTCTTGCCAGTCTTGCCCTTGAGGGCCTTGTACAGGGGCTGCATGAGTAGTGCTGCCTTAGGCACGAAATGGTGGTAAAAGTTTACCATGCCTAGGAATTCCTGCAGGGCCTTAATGTTTTGCGGGCGTGGAAAGGATGTCACCGCCTCTACCTTCGCTTGTAAAGGAACCGCTCCCTCTGAAGTGATGCGATGCCCCAGGAAATCAATTTGGTGCAGGCCAAACTGACACTTGGCCAGGTTGATAATCAGGCCGTGTTGGCTGAGATGTCGAAAAAGGGTGCGTAGGTGACAGATATGTTCTTCTTTAGTGGGACTGGCAATGAGAATATCGTCCAGGTAGACGAAGAGGAATTTGAGGTCCCGCAGCACGGAGTCCATCAGGCGTTGGAAAGCCTGGGCGGCGTTCTTTAACCCAAGCGGCATTCGTAAAAACTCGAAAAGGCCGAATGGGGTGATGACTGCGGTCTTCTGGACGTCTTGGGGATGAACTGGGACCTGGTGGTAGTCCCGGAAGAGGTCGACTTTCGAGAAGACAGTGTTCCCTGCCAAATGGGTGGAGAAATCCTGGATGTGGGGGATCGGGTACCGATCAGGAGTGGTGGCGTTGTTTAGGCGTTGATAGTCGCCGCATGGCTGCCATCCGCCGCCAGGCTTCGGGACGATGTGGTGGGGTGAAGACCAGGGACTGTTCGACCGGCGAATAATCCCTAACTGTTCCATGGTCGCGAACTCCGCTTTTGCGACCGCCAGCTTGCCAGGTTCCAGGCGCCGGGCCCGCGCGTAGACCGGGGGGCCGTTGGTGGTGACGTGGTGTTCCACACCATGTTTCGTGGCCGTGGAGGAGAACGTGGGTCTTGTCAGGTCGGGGAATTCGCCAAGCAGGCGAGCGAACTCATCCGGAGTCGGAAAAGCACAGGCGACGGTGCGCGATGCAGTGTCACTGCGGTAACAAGGGATAGAATGAAAAGTTGCCGTGTTGATCAACCGCCGGTTCCTCACGTCGACCAGGAGGCTGTTGGCGCACAGGAAATCCGCGCCGAGAATGGGTTGCGAAACCTTAGCCGTAACAAACTCCAAGTGAAAACGTTGGCCCCTGAAACACACCTGCACTCGCCGTCTGCCGAAGGTCCGAATTGCTCCGCCATTGGCCGCTTCAAGGGTGAGGCCGTGAATCCCGGCCTGCACATCGAGGGCGGACGCGAGTAAAATGCTGCACTGTGCTCCGGTGTCGCACAGAAAACGACGACCGGAGAGAGTATCGGTGATAAACAGCAACTTGCCCGCGTAGCCGATTGCCATTGCGGCCGCGGGGCGCCCGTTAGACCCGTTCCTCGGTGGTCGTAGTTGTTTTTTGTTTTGGGGAAAGCTGCAGGGAGGGTGGCAACATCTCGCTTTCGCGCCGAATTGCATGTGGTAGAAACACAGCCCAGCAGGCTGACGAGCTGGGGTGGCGTCTGTGGGGGATGGGCGCCTCGTGGCGGCGCAGTGCTGCTGAGTAACTGCGAAAATTTTGCCTGCCTCTGCCGCGAGTGCTGCACAGTCCTCAACTCCGGATCTGGCCAGGGCAGCTTGCACCTGTCCCGGCAGCTGGCTGAGGAATATTTCACGGAATAGAAAGCATTCCGGTTCTGAGCCAAGGAGTGTGAGTATTTGGCTCATTAACTCCGAAGGCTTGGAGTCCCTGAGCCCGGGCATAGTGAGCAATCGAAGGGCGCACTCCGATTTAGTGAGCCCGAAAACTTGGAGCAACCGCGCCTTGAGGGTTTCATACTTGCGCTCCGTTGGAGGGTTCTCGAGGAGGCTGACGATCCGCGAGGCGGTAGAGCTGTCGAGTGCGGAGACCACATAGAGATATTTGGTCAGATCCGCAACGATGTCCCTCAGGGCGAACTGGGCCTCGACCTGAATGAACCACGAGGTCGCTTGCTGCTCCCAGAACTGCGGTAGCTTCAGCAAAATGGCGTTGGCCTCCATGTTGTGTCCTTTTTGCGAAAAACGTTCACAAAAAATGGGGTCACCAATGTAGGAATTGACGAATTCCTAACTAATAACTGAGGTCGACTCAGGAGATCAATCAAACAGGTCTTTAATGTAAGACTAAACGAGTTCAAACAGTTTGTTGAGATCGATACAGGAGAACCACGAAAACAGGTCTTAACAAGATGGAGATTCCACGAGGACTGCTTGGGCAGTCACGTGGTTTGCGACGTGACATCATCGTGTTTACCCGCATTTTCCCGTGCTCTTAAAGGGGCCACGCCCCGTACATACAAACACTATATACAAAACAAAGTAATGTCTAACACAATGGTACAGGCTTAGGCTGGTGTTAGAACATCGTTAAAGGGAATTATATACAGTTGCCCAGAGTTATTCAGTGGCTCCGCCACACATGTACCAAAGACTAGAAAAAAATAGCAGACCCTGGTGGACATGAAAGGAGACAAACCCACAAAACATAAGATATTTATGCATGAATGCTCGAAGCATTAGAAATAAGATGATGGGACTGGATGCTGCTGTGGCAGTAGGGAAGTACAATGTGCTGGGAATATCAGAAACATGACTAAGCCCAGGGGATGCCAATAAATATAACATTCAGGGGCATAAAGTGTTTACAAAGAACAGAACGAATAGAAAAGAAGATGGTCTAACCATATATGGCAGGGACACTTGGGCGACAAATCAAGTTGATCCTGTGGGAGGGGAGTAAACAAAATTAACTACTCTGGTTAGACATTTATATTGCAAAATAAATCCAAGCTAACACTTGGGGTAGGCTACAGACCACCAGGTCAACACAAGAAAGACAGTTTTCTCAACAAAGAGATAAGAATCTATGCGAACAAGAAAATTGGGTAACGTCAATCAATCAAATATAAACTGGAATAAGCGGCTTAGAGTCAGTTGTCGGTAAATGTAACGCATGACTGCTTCATGACCCAATGCATCAAGGACGCCACAAGAGGTAGTGCTCACCTTGATACAGTGGGGGTGAAGTACTGAGTGCTGTGTCCCGGGGCTCACTGCTGGGACCACTACTGTTTCTAATTTACAGCAGTGGCTTTGATTCAGACACTCAATGCTAATTGGTCAAATGTGCATAGGATACCAAAGTAGGAAGGACACTGGAACTGGTGGAGGCAGCAACAGAAATGACAGAATATGTGAGTGGTCACAACAATGGCAGATAAATTTTAATGCAGACAAGTGTAAAGTGCTGCACGTTGGAAGGAAAAATGGGCAACACACGCACTCCACGGATGGTGCTAAAGTAGCTAAGGATGAAGCTGAAAGAGACCTAGGAGTCTGAGTAGATTCGACACTCAAGATGTTCAATCAACAGAGAGCAGCAATCAACAAACAGTAAAATGATGAACTACAAAACCAAAACAGCCGAGTATCAAGCTGTCAGTGCTCTGGTCAAGCCGCACCTTGAGTACCGTGTCCAGGTTTGTGGGTGGGGCATGTATGGGGGTGGGAGACTGCCATGAGGAGACAGCATGGGACCCGATCGATTTACAGTTAGATACCTGAGGACAGGTGCGCCAGGCTCAGGTCCAGGTCTGTGAAGTTTTCAGGCCATGACTCATAAAACTTGAATCTGAGAGATTATGAACTGGGACTTTGATCTGTTGTGTGCTCTTTACTTCTGTTCCACTGGCATCATTAGTAAGAAAGACTAGGCCATATAAAGCACCTTATCATGCCTCTCAGATACAATGAATTACTTAAAAGTGCACCGACTGTGACATGAAACCTTCTTGCACACAGCAAGATCTCACAATTGCAAAAGATGAATCATTAGTTAATCTGTTTTATGGTGGAATTGGCTGAGGGAGGACGTTAGCTAGGTAGACTTTCTGCCGTTCGTTGAACAGTATCTCTAATTTCTACCTGAACTACTGGACCAGGAATACGTGGCCTTGGTTTAATGTTTTAGTTGAAGGACATCACCTCAGGCAATGCACTGCTACCTCAATACTGCACTGGAGTATCAATCTAGTTTGTAAACTCAAGCCTTTGTGTGGAGCTTGAATTAGTCCCAGAAGCAAGAGTGCTATGAACTGAGCTGAGCTGCCACGTATAGTGGACAATGAGAGCAACATTCCCAATCACAATATTACTGGGTAATCATACTGGTCTTCATAATGTAACTAAAGATGGAAAGAATTAAACACAAGAGGGGCGATTTTAACCTTACTTGCTTGGTGGAATCTGGGCGGGCAGTTAAAGTCGGCCGGGTTTCTTACCCACTGATGTCCAGCACCAAGCTCGCTGTCTTGAATTTTAACCTATGCTTCTGAGCAGGCGGATAACCTGCAATTAGCGGAGTTCCCTCTTTAAATATGCAGATTGGGCCCTGACTGCGATTTTAACTGCTGGCCAGATAGGGTAAGCGGTTGTGGCATTCCTGCCAGGTGAAGATAGCAGGAAGATAGTTGGGGCCAGATGAGGCCCAAATGGGTACGTATTTTTACTTTTTTTTAAACTTTCTTTGCGGGTGCAGGCGGAGCAGAAGCTGCTGCTCCAGGCCCCACAAGGAAAGTTTAGGCCACCCCTGCTCCGGGGTCCAAGCCTCTTCCTGAACGTGAGAAAGCCCCTCCCCACAAATTATCTAGTTGCTGCTGACCGTTCCCTCAGTGCTATCCAGCGGTCTCCTGCCACTCAAAATTCTGCTCGCGCCCGCCGGCCAGACGCCACTTCCTGCCCGCTTCGGGCGACTAACTGCCCTGGCGCACGCAGCTGAGGCCTGGGAGTCAAAATCGCCCGCCTCTCCCTGGCCCACCTGCTCTGGGTTAAAATTGGGGCGAAGATTTCTGCTCCCAGGCTGCTTCTGACCAGCAGTTTTCAATTAATATCCATGGTAACAAGGGTCGACTGAAAGGTTAACTAGCCTTAGTCTCCCAGTAAGTGATAATGTTACTGCCTTATTGCACAGAGGGCAGGAGACAAAGCCATTGAGAATCTGGCACCTACACGGGCAGTATTGACTTAGCGCACATGGAACGGAATGGGTGGGTTGCTAAAAATTTTCACCTAACTCTCGAGTTGTTCAGCTGTAAACCTCAGGTGCTACAAAGGCAAAACAATGCCCTCGGCCTTAAAACTGCAATATTTAATGTAAAGAGGAAGCAAAAATCAAAAATTTCTGCCTAGGAATTTGTCTTTGCACATTTCTGACCTGCATGTGCCTGAATCGAGAGGCCTGAGGATCGATGGATATTGGGCAGCTGTCAATGCAACTGAGTTGCGGTGCTCCTGATTTTCCGATGATTCAAATCTACCGCAGGGAAATTGGGAGCGTTGCGGGTCTGGTGTGCTGATCTCAGTGTCCAATTCTCCAAGCTGTGCTCCCAATGAGTGAGGCATCACACTGGGAGCATCGTCTTGCTGGATTTGCCCTTTGGCATCAGTGTTTTCACCAATCTGAAGGTTTAATTTGCTCTCTGTATTATGGCTAGCTCCCGTACTAATTGTGACTTAAGAGAAGTAACTTAGGGGTCGATTTTCATAAAGCGGTCGGGAAGGAGGCGGGACTACAACTTTCGGGTTTTAGTCCCGCCTACATCGACGTCCGGCCAATCCGCACGATTTTCCCTTGATTGATCTTGTTGAGTCCGCCCAGCGGGCTCAGCAGGCCAGTTAAGGGCCACTCGGCAACAGGTGTTGTCACAGACTGAAATTTCATCTGTCAAGAGTTCTTGGCAGATGAAATATCAGTGTTTCACAGCTGTTTGAAGCTGTCAAGCACTGACAGTCTGACTTCTAACCCGAGTCCTTCTACACAGACTCGGTTAGAAGTCTCACCGGCAATGAAAGCTGAAGGCTGTCACTTTTGACAGCTCGCAGCCATTTTGCTTTCAGTGCCGGCTGAGTGATGGACTCCCGAAACCTACAGGAAGAAAGGCTGTTAAGGTAAGTACAGGTAATTTAAACTTCTTTACACACTTTAGACACACCAAACACACTTACCTTTGCACTCATGCACCCATCACTCACCTGAACACTGACATCTCGACCCCTCCAAGTCCTTCAACCCGACGGCCCGCCTCCTCTAACCTGGCATGGTTTGGAGCCGTCGGGAATCCCACACGACACCCTTCAAAATAGGGATTAGGCTAAAAACTGCCTGTTAACTACCTGTTAACAGGCAGCTAATTGGCACTAATCCCTTCCCGCCTCGGGTCGGCGGGTCCCAGTGCAGGGCAGGTACCCGCCTCCCCTGAAACTTACGTGGAGGCGGGCTTTGGGCGGGATGGTGTCGGGACCCCCGAAATCGTGATTTCCCCCCCCCCACACACCTGAAACCCCGCCTGACGGCTCCAGGAAAATCGACCCCTTAGTGTGCTGTTGTTGGAGCAGGTGGTAACCTTTGCCCTTACTCCTAAACTGGTGACAGTGAAGGCTGTGGGCCCTGACATCAACCAGCTGTAATGTTGAAGACCTGCTCAACAGAACTAACCATCTCTTCTTATCAAGCTGTTCAAGTGCAGTTGACACTGGCAACTAGCCAACAATGTGGAAAACTGTCCAGGCATGTCCTATCTACAAAAAAAAGGAGATATCTAACCTGACCAAATACAGCCCTATCAGCCTCCTCTCAATCTTCAGCAAAATGATGGAAGCAGTTAACAATAATGCCATTGAGTGGCACCTACTGACTAATAACCTGCTCAATGACGCTCAGTTTGAGTTCTGCCAGAACCACTTGGTTCCAAACATCATCGCAGCCTTGATCTGGGTGTGGAAACTAAAGCTAAGTGCCAGAGGAGAGCTGAGAGTGGCTGCCATTGTCATCAAGGCAGCATTCAACCAAGTATGATACCAAGGAGCCTTAGCAAAACTGAGGTCAGTGGGGGTCAAAGTGGCTGGAGACATATCTGAGACACAAAGGAAGATGGCTGTGGTTGTTGCAGGTCAATCATTGCAACCCCAGGACATCGTTGCAGCAGTTGGTCAGGGCATGTCCTCGGCCCTACCAGCTGCTTCATCAATGACTTTCCCCTCATTGTATGGTGAGTGGTGGGGCTGGATGATGATGATTCTGTGGTATTCATGGTGAATGCAAATACAACTGGCTCCTGGACCTTGCAGCACTAGGTCTCTATAGCATCAAATATGACTTTCCCTAGAGAACACACAGTCAGTATTATCCTAATCCATATCATAGTTACCGCCACTCTCATGCACTACAGCAAGGTGCTGCAAGCATCACAATAACATGCTTATGCCCAAATTTGTTTGCTGGGTGTCTCTATTAATCTGCAATGTGAACAACTTTCTCACTCAGATCATTGGGACTTACAGTGAAACAAACCTACCAAGCATAAATCTGGCAAGAGATCTGGGGGTTGATTTTGCTGCCAATGGATCTGGAGGTGCAAAGGAGTTGGAAAAAGATGGATGGAAACCTGTGGCGCCAAGTCTTTACCTTATCGCAGGATTTCTGGTGTTTCCCAGAGGGCAGCGGGGGGTGGGGGTAGGGGGGGATATGGGTGTACGTGCACCTGCAGCGGCTATAAACAAAGGACAGGCATGGTAATGAGATGGGAGGGGCATTTTGGCCCTTCCATCTCTTTTTGCTTCCAGAGGGGTGCCCAACACCAAGGGTAAGGAGTTGGCAGTAGGCCTTGAGCCTGTCCCCCTCAGATCAGAGAATCTAAGGGGGGCCGTCAGCAAGGCTGGGGGCCGGTGGGGAGGGGTACTAAAAATATAAGAGAACTCTTATTTTCAGCCTATCCAGAGATCTTCGGACCTGGAGGCCTGCTGCAGGCCTCTCAATGTCTGTAGCAGTGGCTGTATTCCCACCCCCATTTCTAGGTGCAAAGCCCTGTTAGCTGCTTTGCTAACTAGGTATTTATCCAGTTCTTTTTGAATGAGCTATTCAGCAGTACATTAATTGCATTGCTATTCCACATATTTACCACTTCATGCAGAAAACAAAGTTTCTTCTCCTCTCTATTCGTGGGTGAGTTATTAAGATGGAGTCACTAAAATTGAGTCACTAAAATGGAGTTAGTGACTAAGATGGATTCACTAAGATGGAGGCACTAAGATGGAGTCACTAAGATGGAGTCACTAAGATGGGGCACTAAGATGGGGGCACTAAGATGGAGTCACTAAGATGGAGGCACTAAGATGGAGTCACTAAGAGAGGCACTAAGATGGCATCACTAAGATGGAGGCACTAAGATGAAGTTAGTGACTAAGATGGAGTCACTAAGATGGAGTCACTAAGATGGAGGCACTAAGATGGAGGCACTAAGATGGAGTCAAATTTGAGGCAAATTTTGATAAAAGATACTGTGGTGGAGCCACTAAAGGACTCAGACCATTTGTATATAATTCCCTTTAACAACATGTTAGCTACAGCCTGAGTCTGTATCTTTATGTATACTGTTTACTTGTATAGAGCATGATTACTTTAACAGCGCGGGTAAACGTGATGACGTCACGCCATACATCACGTGATCCCCCACTGGCGGGAAGAACGTGATGACATCATGACGTCAACCACGGGACCAGCCAGCAGTCCTCGTGAAGCCTCCGAACTGAATAGACCTACACTCGATGGTCTCCTGCAGTTACTTGTTTAAACCTGTTAGTTTCCATTAAACTTCATTTTGCTTAAGCGCCTGAGTGGACCTCAGTCTTTGGATAGGAACTAGACATTCCTACATTGGTGACCCCGACTTTTGCGAACGGTTTTCGCAGAAGATAATCAACATGGAAACGAACGCCGTTACCTTGAAGCTGCCGCAGTTCTGGGAGCAACAACCAGCCGCGTGGTTCATCCAGGCTGAAGCCCAGTTCGCCATCAGGGACATCGTTGCGGATCAGACCCGTTATTATTACGTGGTCTCCGCCCTCGACAGCTCCACAGCCTCGCAGGTCGTCAGCCTACTAGGTAGTCCGCCTACTGATCGCAAGTATGACACCTTAAAGGCGCGGTTGCTGCAGGTTTTCGGGCTCACGAAATCGGAGCGCGCTCGCCGGCTGCTCGCTATGCCTGGCCTCAGGGACTCCAAGCCGTCCGAGCTCATGAGCCACATGCTCACGCTCCTCGGGTCCGAGCCGGAATGCTTCCTCTTCAGGGAGCTATTCCTCAGCCTACTCCCGGAGCAAGTTCAGGCTGCCCTAGCCAGGTCCGAAGTCACAGACTGCGCGGAGCTTGTTGCCGAAGCGGACAAGATCTTCGCGGTGACACAACAGCACTGTGCGGCCACGAGGCGCCCCTCCCCCACAGACGCTGCTCCAGCTCCTCAATCAGTGGGGTTGTGCTTTTACCACGCCCGTTTTGGTGCGAAAGCAAGATGCTGCTGCTCTCCCTGCAGTTTTTCGCACAAAAAAACCCCCCATCTACAGACACCCTGGCGAAAGAGGACCGGGTCTAACGAGCGCCCCGCGGCCGCGATGGCCATCGGAGACTCAGGGAAGCTTCTCTTCATCACCGACTCCCTTTAGGTCGACGTTTCCTTTGCGACACTGGGGTGCAGTGTAGCATCCTACCTGCGTCAAATCTCGATATACTAGCTGGGGGCCATGGCCCCGCCCTCGCGGCGGTTAATGGTGCGGCCGTTCGGACCTTCGGAAGGCGGCGGGTCCAGGTGTGTTTCGGCGGCCAGCATTTCCACTGGGAATTCATCACGGCCAAAGTCACGCAGGCCATCCTTGGGGTGGATTTTTTGTGCGCCAACGGCCTCCTGGTCGATGTCAGGCACCGCCGGTTGATCAATGCGGCCACGTTCCACTCCATCCCATGCCACCACGGTAACTGTTTTCTGTGCGGTCCCACCTCCAGACTACTTCACTCGGCTCCTCGGAGAGTTCCCGGATCTGACCAGGCCCAGTTTCTCCTCCTCGGCTACTAAACATGGTGTGGAACATCACATCACCACCACCGGCCCCCCGGTTTACGCACGGGCCCGACGACTCGAACCCGGCAAGCTCGCGGCTGCGAAAGCGGAGTTCGACACGATGGTGCGTCTGGGGATTATTCGCCGGTCGAATAGTCCCTGGTCTTCGCCTCTCCACATTGTTCCGAAACCTGGCGGCGGATGGCGGCCATGCAGCGACTACCGACGCCTGAATGACGCCACTACTCCTGATCGGTACCCGATCCCGCATATCCAAGATTTCTCGGCCCAATTGGCGGGAAATACCTTTTTTCGAAAGTCGACCTCGTCCGCGGTTACCACCAGGTCCCCGTGCACCTGCAAGACATCCCGAAAACCGCAGTCATCGCTCCATTCGGCCTGTTCGAGTTTCTGCGGATGCCGTTTGGCTTAAAGAACGCTGCACAGGCTTTCCAGCGCTTAATGGACTCCATGCTTCGGGACCTAAAATTCCTCTTCGTCTACCTCGACGACATCCTCATCGCCAGCCCTAGCAAAGAGGAGCACTTCTGCCATTTGTGTACCCTCTTCACACGCCTCAGTCAACACGGTTTGATTATCAACCCGGCCAAGTGCCAGTTCGGCCTGCAGCGGATTGATTTCTTGGGCCATCGCATTACATCAGATGGCGCAATTCCCTTACAGACGAAGTTCGAGGCGGTTACATCTTTCCCGCGCCCGCAGACCATCAAGGCCCTACAGGAGTTCCTCGGGATGGTAAATTTTTATCATCGGTTCATCCCTAAGGCGGCTCTGCTTATGCAGCCCTTGTATGAGGCCCTCAAAACCAAGTCTGGTAAGGATCCGATCAGCTGGACGGCCGAGATGGACCGGGCGTTCGTCGACACCAAAGGCGCCTTGGCCAACGCAACCATGCTGGCGCACCCGCTTCCAGGTGCCACCATTGCCCTTACCACCGACGCGTCGGACTACGCAATCGGCGCAGTGCAGGAACAGTGGGTGAATGGGACGTGGCAACCGCTTGCGTTTTTCAGCCGTCAACTACGGCGAAATGAAAGAAAGTACAGCACTTTCGACCGGGAGTTGCTGGCCCTTTTCCTAGCCATCCGCCATTTCCAGTTCTTACTAGAGGGACGTCCGTTCACGGCTTACGTGGACCACAAGCCACTAACGTACGCTATGGCCAAGACCGCCGAACCGTGGTCAGCTCGGCAACAACGTCACCTGACGTTCATTTCAGAATTCACCACGGACATTCAGCATGTGTCCGGCAAAGACAACCTGGTGGCGGATTGTCTCTGCCGCATGACTGTACACGCAGTCCAACTCGGAATCGACTATGCCCTCATGGCTGCAGATCAAGCCTCGGACCTGGAGGTCCAAGCATACAGGACCAGCCCCTCTAGCTTCCAAGCGGCCGACGTCAAATTCCATGCCGCAGGCACCACGCTACTTTGCGACGTCTCCATGGGAGTTCCCGCCCTATAGTTCCAGTCGCCTGGCGCCAAAAAGTGTTCGACGCCATACACGGTTTGTCACACCCTGGCATGAAGGCCTTGCAAGGGCTGATGTCGTCAAAATTCGTCTGGAGGGGTATGCACCTGGATGTCCGCGACTGGGCCAACACCTGCGTGGTCTGCCAAAAGGCCAAGGTGCAGCGTCATGTAAAAGCTCCATTGGCCACCTTCGCTGTTCCGGAGCGTTGATTCGACCACGTGAATGTGGACCTCGTGGGGCCGCTTCCACATTCTCAAGGTTTTACACACATCCTCACAATGGTAGACCGCACCACTAGATGGCCAGAGGCAGTTCCTTTGGTTTCCACCACTTCGGCAGACGTGGCCAGAGCTTTCATCTCGTCTTGGGTTGCTCGTTTCGGCGTACCGGCAGACATCTCTTCCGATCGTGGACCGCAGTTTTCCTCTGAGCTCTGGAACGCTGTGGCTCAGGGGCTCGGCACCAAACTACATCACACCACCGCCTATCATCCACAGGCGAATGGCCTGTGCGAGCAATTCCACAGGTCGCTCAAAGCCGCTCTGTGGGCCAGTCTTCAAGGCGCGGGATGGGTGGACAGACTTCCCTGGGTCCTTTTGGGTCTTCGTACGGCGCCCAAAGAAGATTTACAATCCTCCTCGACGGAACTCGTATATGGCCAACCACTACAAGTACCAGGGGATTTCCTCCCCTCTCCAACAGAGCCATGGTCCGCATCCCAGCAACTCGTCAGCCACCAGGAAGCAGCCAGATGTTTAGCTCCAGTGCCTACGTCGCATCACGGCTTACAGAGCTCCCACATCCCAACTGAGCTGAAAAGCGCCGAGTACGTGTTTATCCGCCACGACGCTCACCGGGACCCGCTCAAGCCTCCTTACACTGGTCCCTTCCGCGTCATAGAGCCGGGAGACAAATCCTTTTCGGTCGATATCGGAGGTAAACTGGACCAAATATTGGTTGACTGGCTGAAGCCGGCACATTTAGACCTGGACAGCCCAGTCGAAATCGCTCAACCGCCAAAACGGGGCCGACCGCCCACAGTCGCTGTGCCAGCTCCACCACAACCGCCCGACAGCCCGACCACCGACCATCAGCTTCCACTTCAGGGTTACAGAAGTCGCTCGGACAGGCTTGTCAGGCCTCCTCGCCATCTCACTTTTGCTGTTAAAGACAATTCTGGGGGGGCGCATGTGGCGGAGCCACTAAAGGACTCAAACCGTTTGTATATAATTCCCTTTAACAACATGTTAGCTACAGCCTGAGTCTGTATCTTTATTTATACTGTTCACTTGTATAGAGCGTGATTACTTTAACAGCGCGGGTAAACGCGATGACGTCACGCCGTACATCACGTGATCCCCCACTGGCGGGAAGAACGTCATGACGTCAACCATGGGACCTGACAGCAGTCCTCGTGGAGCCTCCGAACTGAATAGACCTACACTCGATGTTCTCCTGCAGTTACTTGTTTAAACCAGTTAGTTTCCATTAAACTTCGTTTTGTTTAAGCGCCTGAGTGGACCTCAGTCTTTGGATAGGTACTAGACATTCCTACAATACAACATTTTTTACAAAATGGACTGTATGTGCTGGGAGCCTCTTCCATCTTCCCCACAACACACATTAGCGTCTGACACTGGAGCGTTTGAACATTGAAAGTAGTGTTCAATGAGCAGAAGGGAAGCATATTTCTGCACACGGTCACGTATCAGGACATCTCTGCAGGCTAATGCCCCAGTGTGTCCATCTGGAACTATGGAAGGAGAATCCGAACACCCCACCTCTTCTGTCCTTTGAGATTTCTAAAATGCACACATAAACGGTACACAAAAATACAAGTTGACCTAGAAGAACCATACGTTTCTATGTGGGGTCCAGTATAGGCAGAATGGTAAAGAATAAAATGAAAAATGCATAAAAAAACCCAACAGATTAGAAGAATCAATAAAACATTTCAATATTTGTACATTAGAGAGTTTTTCTAATTTGAGCTGGAGAAGATCTTTGTTTGAAACATCAGATGTGAAGAGAGTAACTCCACAGAAGAGGTTTCAGTCCACACATTTACTGTGTAAGGTTCATACATCAGTTATACGGAGGCATGTGACACACCTTAAAATCCACAGAGCAGGGCCTGACCCAGTCTCATGTACAAAGGGTTGAACTTTGTACAACGGATGCAGTTGTTTGGCTGAGTCACGGATGAATGGAAGCCAAATTAAAATGGAGCAACCTGAAATAAGGCTATTGTATTTTTGTGTCAGTGAATCTTTCTTAAATGTTTCACTAATTTACCATGATTTGTATACAATGATCTGACGTATGCTTTACAAAAGGACAGCTATGAGCATAATGTGGTACAAAATGTATAAAAATAAGGATTTGGTAATGTAGTGGATGTGTTACAGAATTAGTAATCCAAAGGCCTTGACTAATAATCCACAGACCATAGATTTTGACTGTGTGCGATAGCGTAAAATGAGTGATAGTGAATCGGCAGCCCATTTTACACCTCTCCAGATCTTTATTTCCAATGACTTCAATGAGTTTGAGAATTTTAATTCAGTTTAAAAAAAATCTGGAAATAAAAATCTGGTATCAGCAAAAGTGACCTTGAAGTTGTAGGATTGTCGGAAAAACCCAACTGGTTCACTAATGTCCTTTAGGGAAGAAACCTGCCGTCCTTACCCGGTCTGGCCTATATGTGACTCCAGTCCCGCACCAACGAGGTTGATTCTTAACTGCCCCCTGAAGTGGCCGAGCAAGCAAAGAAGGCCTTCTCAGGGAAACCAGGGAAGGACAATAAATGCCGGCCTTGCCAGTGAAGCCCACATCCTGAGAATGAAATAAAAAGAGCATGATGTTCTATATTTATACCTATTTCTAATTTTCTCCCTTCTCTTCTGAAAGTAGTAGCTTTTGCTGGGGGTGGGGGGGGTGGGGGCAATTCCACAAGCAACCTGCAGATCTTCAGGACGCCAGCCAAGTGGCCATTCCTCATGTGTGGCCCAAGACAGTGATTATTTGATTGTGAGAACATCCCAACCAAGGTCAGTCCTCTTCTCACCCGACTACCACAGCTTTTACATAGGATATACGGCACAGAAACAGGCCATTGGGCCCAACCAGTCCATCCTCCACTTGAGCCCCCTCCCGTCTTTCCTCATCTAACTCTATATCAGCATAACCCTCTACTCCCTTCTCTCTCCCATGCTTATCTAGCCTCCCCTTAAATGCATTTATATTATTTGCCTCAACTACTCTGTGTGGTAGCGAGTTCCACATTCTCACCATCTCTGGGTAAAGAAGTTTCTTCTGAATTCCCTATTTGATTTCTTGGTGACTGTCTTATATTGATGGCCTCTAGTTATGCTCTTCCCCACAAGTGGAAACATTCTCTCTGTATCCACTCTATCAAAACCTTTCATAATTTGAAAGACCTCGATTAGGTCACCCCTCAGCCTTCTTTTTTCAAGCGAAAAGAGACCCAGCCTGTTCATCCTTTCCTGATAGGCGTACCCTCACATTTCTGGTATCATCATTGTAAGCCTTCTCTGCACCATCTCCAGTGCCTCTATATCCTTTCTATAATATGGTGACCAGAATTGTACGCAGTACTCTAAGTGTGGTTGATGCGCTATCAATTCTAATAAAAGGCTGGGCAGAGTTCAGAACAACAGGCTTTTATTAACTACTGAATTGCACTTCAGACAGATCAGGACTATGCCTCTAGTGAACGACCGAATGCCAGGAGCTGCCATGCGGCCGCTCTTATACTCGGTAGCCCAGGGGCGGAGTCAGCTGAGGCATAGTCAGGCACAACAGTGAAACAAGAGTGAACGACAACAACAACAACAACAACAGTGAACACAGTGAACTACAGTGGTTTACCACAGTGGTCTAACCAAGGTTCGATACAGGTTTAGCATAACTTCTCTACTTTTCAATTCTGTCCCTCTAGAAATAAACCCTAGTGCTTGGTTTGCTTCTTTTATGGCCTTGATAACCTGTGTCACTACTGTCAGTAATTTGTGTATTTGTACTCCGAGATCCCTTTGTTCCTCTACCCCACCCATACTCACCCACTCCAAGTGATAAGTGACCTCCCTATTCTTCCTACCAAAATGTAATACCTCACATTTACCTGTGTTGAAATTAATTTGCCAATTATATGCCCATTCTGCAAGTTTATTAATGTCCTCCTGTAATTTGTTGCAGTCATCCTCAGTATTAACCATCCCGCCCAATTTGGTGTCAACCGCAAATTTAGAAATTGTGTTTTTGATTCTAAAGTCTAAATCATTAATATAAATTGTGAACAACAGTGGTCCCAGCACTGATCCTTGTGGAACTGCACTTCCCACCTTCTGGCACTGTGAATAGCTACCCTTTGGGGCAGTGACTTTCTCCTGGTCACTGGATAATGATCAGGCACAGGACCTCTGACAGATTGTTTCCTATCCCATGGGCTCCGAGGCCAATTGTAGCAGTCCGACTGACATCAGCTAAATCAGGAGTATGTGTCTGGGCCTTCTTGTTCTAATGGCTCAGCACCACACAAGAACAGTTCATTTTAATTAATTAAAAAGAAAGAAAGACTTGCATTTCTATAGCGCCTTTCACGACCACAGGATGTCCCAAAGTGCTTTACAGCCAATGAAGTACTTTTTGAAGTGTGTCACTGTTGTAATGTAGGAAATGTGGCAGCCAATTTGCACACAGCAAGATCCCACAAACAGCAACGAGATAATGACCAAATTATCTGCTTTAGTAATGTTGGCTGAGGGCTAAATATTGGCCAGAACACTGAGGATAACTCCGCTACTCTTCTTCGAATAATAGCAGATTTGCATTCACAGAGTGAGATTGTTAGCATTATACCACTCCTAAGATTGAGAGTGGAGTTGAAAGTTCTAACAGTAAACTATTGCCCGAAAGGGCACAGAAGTGACTGAGAGTGCGTGTGAATGTCTGTCCTGAGAAAACTTTGTTTCTGGGAATTCCCAAGAGGATTCTTCCGATCTCCTGCCATAACTGTGATGTCAGCAGGCAACAGTCTACATGTTACAGACTAGGGGGTAAATATTCCTCTGGTTGCTGCGTGTAGGAATGTCATAATTTTGTTAGTGAAGGTTTCATCCGTTCAATATTTCTAACAGATTCGTAAACATGTTGTGAAAGGACTCTAGACACACTGAACGGAGCCAACTTCCACAAACACAATTATGGCGCTGCGAAATATACCAAGTAGAGCAAACCTTCACAAATCTATATACATGCCAAGAAATCCTTGACTCTCCAAATATACTTTTTGAGAAGTGAGAGTCAATCCAGGGCACTCGAGTGCCCTTGCTAGCAGCTAGCGATGCAATATTGACGGAGTACTGTGGTGAATGTGCCCATTGTAATAATCCCTATAAGGGAGGACAAACTGTGGGCCTGGACAGAAAGTAACTTCAACAAGAAACTGCTGGAGATAGCCATCAGATCGGGCAGCTGTAGGATTCGCAAAATTGAACTTTATATTATAAAGGGTCGAATGGCAGAAGAGGCCATGGTTTTAAAGACTGTTTTAAAAGAAGCCTAGGAAAAAGGGGCATTCAAAATGGCCGCCAGACCCTGTGACCAACTTATTGGGACACTTTAAAATGGTTCCTGCAGTCCTCAGACAGCTTTATGGATTCAGCCCACAGTAAGTTCTGGAAGCCGTTTCTGAGAGAACGAAACCAGACACCCACATATACATATAGATTGGATGCAGATCCAGTCAAGATCGGCCTGTAGATAAAGGCCATCTAAATGTTTACCCAGACAAAAGGGAACAGTTTCATATTCATGAGAAGAACATCAAGGACCCGTTAAGGACATCACCAGGACATTAAAAACAATGAAGGTCATTCCAGACCAGAGATGGCCCTTTACCGGCCATCCCAAAGTATTTTAAAATATAATAACTACCCCGCTGTGTGATAAGCCCGCCAAAAGTTAAACAACGACTAACCTGATTTGGGCAGGAGAAAAAGGCTTCTCCTGAGAAGTATATCTGGGGAACCCAGGGGTAGAAACAAAAACAGCCATCGTGGTGCTACCATCATATTCGGTGGCATCATCGCTTGAAGAAGGGGAAGAAGACGGTTCGAGCTGGCGTCCCGCCCCGGGGTAAAACATCGGGAGATCATCGACCTACCCCGGGCCGTTTGACGAGACCAAGGACCGTAGTCCTAAGAAACCTATATGAAAATGGTTAAAACAGATGGTCGTCCTCCACACTGGTGTCCAGGCCCGCTGAGATCCGGCCTGCTCGTGACCTTCACATCGAGGAAGAGAGCAGTGTGACGCAGCCTGCAGTGCCCACCACAAGGAGACAGGATGCCTGAAGGGATCAAAACGCAGACCTGTTTCAAAATCTTACACTTCCTAGTTGGATTGGTGAGCATGTTTCTGGCCCTTCATAATCAGATCTAGATAGGTTTAAGGGGGTGGACATTTAAGGGTATAATTAACATGAGTTGTCCCTCGATGTTCCGTGTGTTTCCCCATTTCATGATGATCTTTGTAGAGTATAATATGCCTGTATTTGCCTTAGTTAGTATTGTGTCATTATGATTTGTTTGTGTTTTTCCCTCCCATGTACCCTCTTATTTGCTTGCATTTGATTTGTTTTACATTATGCAATAAAATTTCATTTCGTTTCATCAAACTTGGTCTATAAGAGTTTTCTCTACATTGTAGTTCCTGCCCCAAAGTCCAGAGTACAGAATCTAAGGGGCGAGTGGGTCGAACCACTCACAGTTTTACTGTGCAAGAGAGAGAGGCCTCTAGAGAGAGAAACCTCTGTGATCTAAAACCCCTTACACAGCAGCCATTGGGAAAACAAGAGACGGGTGACGTTTCAGGTGTAAAAGCTTTTCTCGGGCTGCAGTCATTGAGAACATTGTTAACCTGGCTTTGCATACACAGCATTTGAATGCTGACACTCGCTGAGCATTATTTGCATCTGCAGCAGCGAAGCATTGTGCTTTATTTAGCAGATGCTGGTCATGGGGCTGCTGAGAGACCCGGAATACCACAAGTGCCTTTAGAATATATATAAAATAATAACTCCATGACAATCTTTATGCTGTGCCCCAATAGAGAGAATCTCTCTTTACTTGGTGTCCTGATAGAGAGACTCTCTCTGTGCATGGTGATGACAGAGAGACTCTAAGAGGGCTAGAAATTCATTATAGCCCACGAGTGGGCGGTGTTAGTAGAAAAGTTGGAGAATTAGCGCCAGGCGCAAATGTTTTAGACTGCACGAAAAATTCATGCTCACTGCTCAATAAAATGATTGGAGTCCTAAATCAAGTCTTAAAATCCAAGCTCATTGGCGTTAGACTTAAAAGGTGGACCAATATTGGGTGCAGTCTAATTGTAGGATTCGCATAATTGGACTTTGTATTAATAAGGGTTAAATGGCAGAAGAGGCCGTGATTTTAAAGACTGTTTTAAAAGAAGCCCAGAAAGTGGGGCATACAAAATGGCCACCATACCATGTGACCAGCTTATTGGGACACTTTAAAATGGTTCCTGCGAATCCTCAGACAGCTTTGTGGATTCAACCCACAGCAAGTTCTGGAAGTCGTTTCTGAGAGAACGAAACCAGACCCACACATATACATATGGATTAGATGCAGATCCAGTCAAGATCGGCCTGGAGACAGAGGCCATCTAAATGTTGACCCAGACAAAAGGGGACAATTTCATATTCATGAGAACAGCACCCAGAACTAGATAACGAGATCAGCAGGACATTAAAAACAATGAAGGTCATTCCAGACCAGAGATGGGCCTTTACCGGCCATTGAAAACATTTTAAAATATAATAACTACCCCGCTGTGCTCCCAGCCCGCCAAAAGTTAAACAAAGACGAACCTGATTTTGGGCGGGAAGTGGAGCTTCTGGGGGAAAAGTATAACTGGAGTTACAGTTGGAGAGAGTTACAGTTGCAGAGACACACGACCGAGTGGCGGTGGGTGAAGAGGAGTCGCTTCGGGAGAAGATCAGCAAACTCCTCTCCACCGTCGGAGGAGGAAGAAGACTCAAGCCAACATCAAGAATGGCGTTTCGAAGCCGGCGTCCCGCCCCGGGGAAACACATCGGGAGATCATCGACCATCCCCGGGTCATTGCCGAAACAAGAGGCCATCGACCCAACTTGGGAGAAGAAACAAAAAAAAACAAAGCCCCAAGAGAAGAAACCTTCCAGCCACTCCGGCTCGAAAAGAGACAGTAACGAACCAAGGAAATCTATGGGAGCCGGCCCAAGGCTCCTCTGACCAGGGTCGAGCCGACGATCCTTGACCCCACCGACATCCAGGCCCGCCGGTGTCCAGCCGCCCCGACCCCCACCTCAGGAGAGAGGTGTGGCGCAGCTCGCAGGGGTTCCATGATCCACGAGGAGACGGGGCGCCTGAAGGGATCAAAACACAGACTTGATTTCAAAACCTTGCACTTCCTAGTGGGATTGGTGAGCATGTTTCTGGCCCTTCACAATCAGATCAGATAGGTTTAATAAGTGGGTGGATTTAAGGGTACAATTAACATGAGTTGTTGTCCCTCGATGTTCCGTGTGTTCCCTTAGTTCATGATGATCTTTGTAGAGTATAAGATGCCTGTAATTGCCTTAGTTAGTACTGTGTCATTATGATGTGTTTGTGTTTTTCCCTCCCATGTACTCTCTTATCTGCTTGCATTTGATTTGATATTTTGCCTTATGCAATAAAATTTCATTTTGTTTCATCAAACTTGGTCTACAAGAGTTTTCTCTACATTGTAGTTCCTGCCCCAAAGTCCAGAGTATAGAATCTAAGGGGCGAGTGGGTCGAACCACTCAAGGTTTTACTGTGCAAGAGAGAGAGGCCTCTAGAGAGAGAAACCTCAGGGACATCTCTCAGGGAAAACCCCTTATAGAAAATGGCGACCGCGGCAGGACTCTGGAGCAGGATTGCAATGTAGTAGATCCAAGTTTGAATGGTCGAAATACAATGGATGAGAGGATAGCGGATTATGTCTTTGGCAAGGTAAATCTCACTAAGCAGTGGATTTCCGATCTCTTGCTGGATGGGCGTCCGGTGGATGCAGCCATCAGGTGGACAGAGAGCAAAGAGCATAAGAAGTCAGTCGAGAAGGCAGTGTGGCTGATGTGTTACAAGAAGCAGGTCCAGATCTTGGACCAGGTCATTGCAGCACAGGCAGCCAGGATCACAACCCAGGCAGCAGAGATAGAGGAAAAGGCCATGGGAGGGGAAAAACTCATCACAGCGCTTCACGCGCTGAATCAGGAATGCCAAGTGGTAGCTAGTCAACATCAGGCTAGGATAGAGTACCTGGAGTGCCAGGTTACTGAGGCAAAGATGAATGAAACGAGGATACGGGAGAAAAACGCCCGCCTCGCACAACAGCTAAGAGCGCAGGAGGAGAGATTAGTGGAGGTTAAGGCAGCTTACAAGCTAGCCCTCGAGCACAGGTTTGAGAGCACAGACCACGGCCCCTGCCAAAAGACCACAGAGGACCTAAGAACAGCCCTGGTAAAGGCAAAAGGCATGGTGTGTCTCGTCAGCCCGAAAGCTAGTCACATGGACTTTTTAAAGGAATCAAAACAGCCAATTCCAGCTGAGGTAATTGTGGTACCAGCCACCGAGCCCTCAGTGAGCTATAGTGAGACTTGGCCGGAAAAGGAGGGGGTAGTCAAAGAGGAGGTAGCCGAGGTGGAGTGTGTGGAAGAACCACTGGTCGCAAAGCCGGGACTGGCACCAATGTGTCCCGCTCGGCACCAGAGGTTCGGTCCCAACGCTGCCGATGGCAGTATCGGACCCCACCAGAACCAGCTCGTGGTGCCCTACGCTGGCCCGCAATTAAGGTCCATGATGAGCCACCTCGCACGACTCACAGTAAAGGGAGATCCCTCGCTTCATTTCAGGGAGATCGAGGAAACAGCAGCCATTAATGACTGTGATGATCAGGAACAGGTGAAACTGTTGCTTTTCTCCCTGGATTGCACGATCCTTCAGTGCCTCTCAGAGGATAGTAAGAGGGGACGGAAAGGGTATGCGGATCTCAGGGAGGAAGTTTTAAAAGTAATGGGAGTGGACGACGGTAGTCCGTTCGACCGTGTGGAAGGGACCGTGCAGCTATCTGGAGAACCCCCACGGGTTTTCGCAGAAAGGCTGTGGCCAGTGTATCGACGCAGCTGTCCGGGCATGCCTGAACGGGTTGCAATGAACAACGAACAGCGGGTTCATTGACTCCGTTGCTTGGTTACCAACAGCTTGCCACAGATACGGGCCCTAGCCAGATCTTGGGTTGATCCCCAAGGTCCCGACGTCACGGAGGAGATGGTGCTCCGTCAGCTCAATGTGGCGTACAAGAATTGTAGAGGTCAGGAAACACCTCCCCAGAAGGGAAAGGTGCATGAGGCAAAACCTGCAGCCCCAAGCAAAAAGAATGGCGTCAGGAGGGGAATCGCCCTGTCCAAGCCAAGCTCAATTGCTACAGGTGTGGGAAGGATGGACATTGGCGCAAGGACTGTAGAAATCCGTGGAAGGATAGTAAAGGGAGATTTCCCGCAGCCCAAGCCCAAGCCCAGACCGCCGCCCCAGCACCAGCCCAATCCCAAGCCGTAGCTCCTGTCCCAGCACAAGGAGCTGGTGCAGTTATGGATCCCGCTGCGATTGAATCAACCATAGAGACAATGCGGTCTCTTATGATTTCGCAAGGGAAAATAGCCGTCACCACTGGTCTTGTCGCTCCTGAGACTCCGACCGTTGTACCCAAGTGACTAGAGTCGGCGCAGCCCGTCTACCTGTGTGCGCTGCGATATGATGTATGGAGACGACCCCTCGTGGAGATGGAGGTGGAGGAGGTGAAGGGAACCTATCTGTTGGATACGGGAGCATCGTGCACCGTAATCCACGCAGATAACCCCACCACCTCGCCTCTGTCCACCGGGGTCCCATACCTTCTGTCGGGCTTCATGGGCGAAGAACAGGCTGGCGCGCATTCCCTTCCCCTCTCCATTCGTTTAGGACCACTCCGCACCATGTGGAAGTGTACACTAATGAAGTGGGAGGTGGGAGGTGGAACGGGAGTCCTGGGGTCTGATTTCTTGGTGGCCCACGGGATCCACGTGGGCCTGAGAAATCATTGTCTCTGGGGAGTGGGTACGAGTGTGAAGGAGATAGAGAGTGTTAAGGAAAACCCTACGAAGGCGCGGGTTGGCCGGCGAGAAGTAAAATTCTTGGGTCTAACCCTATGCGCTGGCGAGAGAGCCGTAGACCAGGAGGATGGACCAGAATCGGTGGAAAACCCACTGGTCTACGCCATTCGCACAGTGGAGGTGTCCCGACGCAACAAGTGGTTTTGCATGAAGCGGTGCAAATTGTTTAAACCGGGTGCGAGAACATCAGCAACCGAAGCCAGGTCTGAGGGTAAAGATCCTCAGCCTGAGGCGCGCGATGAGTCACAGACCACACAAGCTGGCGTTGTAGCCTGCTTGGAAGGAGAAGCAGTCCCGCCCACCTGGGGAGAGGCTTCCCCGATGGCCTGGGACTCGGACGAGGAGGGGCCCGAACAACAAGGTCCCGCCCTCGACTCGATTCTGGAGGAGGTGGAGTCGGAGGACGGAGGTCCCGCCCTCGACTCAAGCGTGGGGGAGGTAGAAATTGGGGGCAGAGATTCTCCACCTGTAGGGACAGGTGAGGAGGAGCTGTCTGCCACAGGCCCAATTCCTGAAGGGGCAGAGCCTGAGGGGAGGGAGCCGAAGCCCACAGTCATGGAAGAGCCACGGGCTGTGAGAGCTAAAGTCCCATCCGAAGGTCCACTCGTCAAGGGAGCCTGCCCGAATCCCAAAGGGGCGGAGCCTGAGGGGAGGGAGCCGAAGCCCACAGTCGTGGAAGAGCCACGGGCTGTGAGAGCTAAGGTCCCACCCGAAGGTCCACTCGCTAAGGGAGCCACGCCCAAAGTACCTTTTCGCAGGTCGACTCGTGCGCCTCAGCCAGTAAAACCTTGGCCCGAGTCCCCTGTTCTCAGTAAACGCCGACTTCAGAAATCCTTGAAAAAACACAGTCCCCGATTAACAGCAAAAGGCTGCAGGGAACCCGAGCCACAGGTCACTGCAGCCCCGCCACAGGGAGCGGCGAGCTGCAGTCCAATCAGGGATTAGGCAAGCTGCCCGGGGATGGGCGGCGCTGTACATAAGTTTAGGTGTAAGTTTAAGGTGTGTAAATATTAAGGTGATTAGAGTTTAAGTAGATGTAAATCTGCCCAGTATGTGTGTATTTTTGGATCGAGGTCGAAAGATCCAATCATGCCGTCACCTAAGCCAGAATCTCTCGGGAGCCCGGCTATATTGTGTGATTTATTACAGAAGCCAGTAAAGATGAGAGGGATCCTCATCGCGTTCGTGACAATCGGGTGGAGCTGGGCTTATCGGGGCCGCACCAAGGACTCCACGATTTACGGGTGCTCTGGTAACAGAGGCCCCATCGCGACTGACGGAACCGGCTCACGGGACGCTGAAGAGACTGCTGCCTACTTCCATGAAGGAAGATGGCCAGGCTGGCTGGGGTCGAACTCTACTGAATACTCCAGCCAGACGGGGTTTGCATACAGAGAAACGTCTCTGATGTGCCCCAGGGTGCGGATCATTGCACCCAGGATCAGCGTCATCGTGGGCAAGAAGATTTGCCTTGTTTGCCACGGACATGTACCTTTGGACCGTTGGTGGTGGCTGCGCAAGTTGAGCAGCACCATGAAGAATTCCACTGTGGAATGGGAGAGACTGGGTAACAACACTCATCGGACAATTACGGGAACTCACGGGGGGTTGAGTGTCTGTTGGGACAAATGGTGGGAACCAGATGAGGGGATCTACATCTGTATGTGGGGTTCAGAACGCGCTTGCCCCACAGGCGTCTCCATCTTTTTCCAAAGACAGTGGCAGGATGCTGGACAAGGAATGAGGTGGGACGTCAGCACACGGGCGTGCGGAGTCCCATACTCTCAGATCCCAGTAAACGCCACTGAGCTCATCACCCGACCCCGCAAGCCCCTGCCCACAATTCCGGTAGCTAAAGCCCTCAAGGAAGGGTGCCCCACCACAACAAAGGGACCCGAGAATAGATTGGTATTGTTACCCACAGGTCAGGTGCTGTACCAAGGGGTGCACTACGCGGTGGCTTCAGTGATTTTAAACCTCACCGAGGTACGATTGCCAGAGTGGTGCCCCAAGGAAACGGAGCAATTATACCAGGTCCTGTTAACAAACATGTTTAAACAGTTTTACGAATTCGACTTTGCCGATGTCGGCAGAGCCGAATTGTACACCACACCACATGAGGTCTTGGACAGAGTAGGGAGACAAAGAAGGGGTGCAGTAAATGATATTTTGACAGCTTTTAATACAGGAACTTCCGTCATCAACACACTGGATGACGTGGAGCTGCAAACCCAAATCAATGGTTTAAAAACACAGTTGAGAAAGATACTGACTGATGAGAATAAGGTAGTGGGTTCTGAGTTACACGAGGACCAGGCCATGACACTACACTTAAAAGAGATAATAGCTGAGCTGGAGCAACATGCCAGAATGGTAAATGCCCTCATTAGGGAGGGTCGGAATGCGTCCGATCAGGCTGCGCAGAACGAAGCTTGTGTGCTATACGGGGCGTGGTTACTGGGCGAGGGCCGCAGTAACCTGGAGGACTTAAAGCAAGGCTTAGTCCCCTCCTGGATCAGCAACAAGCACCTCGCAGCCCTCCACCCTTTGAGAATACATTGAGTCCGTGCCAGCTCAGACTAGCTCCAGTGGCCTACCCAGTCCCAGTGGACTGCGGACGGTCTAATCACACCATTATGGGTATAGTGGTAAGAATGCCGGTGATGGGAAAGACAGCAAAACCCGCCCCAGTATACAGGGTGGAGGACATTGGAGTCATTCAGGGGGGTGCGCACATTCGCTACACAGGGGTCCCACCTTACGTCATTCGATGGGAGCATGCAATGATGGGTACCGACCTCTCGGTGTGCCGGAGCCAGGGAGCACACATCATCCTGTGTCCCCAGCACTTGAATGCCCATTCAAAACCACAGTGCGGGTTCAGAACTGCTGGCGCGAAGCCTATAAATTGCACCATGGAGGCAATGGCACAAGGCCATGTGCCCCCGCAGGTGGCATATATAGGAGGTGGGACATACTGTGTCACCACTGCAGCGCCCCACTTCAACATGGACAGCACGGTTGGTGTCCGGTTAGTGACAGCAGCTTCTGTTTCAAGCCCAGGGCAGAAGTTCAAGTGGCCCAAGAGCGAATTGTCCCCATTCCTGAACCGTCCACTGTTCACACCACTGTGAAAGAGAATTTCACCGATCTGCAGCGATTCATTGCACATTTTGGATATATCATTCCCCCTCTCCCTGAACACCTCACCAAGATATTAAAAGCTGTTGTTGTTTCACAGAAACACTTCTACACACTGGAGCAGAAGACTTTAGAGATAGGGGCAGACATATTGGATATAGTGGCCCCACCATGGTGGGACCTGTTCACTAATATAGAAGTCCCTTCCTGGATTAGGATAGCCTCCCACATTCTTGTAGTGTGCCAGGTTGTCATTGTAGTTTATTTACTGTTTGCACACTGTAAAAAGGTCAAACATTCGCAAAAGTATGAGAATAGAGGGGAATGGAGGGAGCATTATGTGCGGGTAGAAGAAGAGACACCCGTTTAGATTTTGCTGCTTTGTATAAAGTAAAAGTTTTCCCTCCCTCCTCTGTATTATTTTGATATGTATTCAGGTGCATTTTGAATTTTTCGTGTGTGCACTTTATTTTATTATTGAAGTCTTATTAGATGTGATGTTATTATTAGAAGGTAATGTGTATGCACTAGGTGACGTAGGGGTATAAGGACCCCCTCCATGCCTGGAAGTAAGTTGTTAGATTTTTAGCTCCAAGGTATTGCCATCTATAGATGTTTAATGTACACTAGGTTTTTCTGAAATGGGAAATGCATGTGTTGTGGGGTCATAGATAGGTAAATACTGGGGATGGTTAGATTGTGGAAAGTCAGAAAATTTTGCTCACCCAGAATTATGATACTTCAAGCAAGTTACAGTATCATCAGGGGGGAGTGTAGGATTCGCAAAATTGGACTTTGTATTACTATGGGTCAAATGGCAGAAGAGGCCATGATTTTAAAGACTGTTTTAAAAGAAGCCCAGAAAGAGGGGCATACAAAATGGCCACCATACCATGTGACCAACTTATTGGGACACTTTAAAATGGTTCCTGCGAATCCTCAGACAGCTTTGTGGATTCAACCCACAGCAAGTTCTGGAAGCCGTTTCTGAGAGAACGAAACCAGACCCACACATATACATATGGATTAGATGCAGATCCAGTCAAGATCGGCCTGGAGACAGAGGCCATCTAAATGTTGACCCAGACAAAAGGGGACAATTTCATATTCATGAGAACAGCACCCAGAACTAGATAACGAGATCAGCAGGACATTAAAAACAATGAAGGTCATTCCAGACCAGAGATGGGCCTTTACCGGCCATTGAAAACATTTTAAAATATAATAACTACCCTGCTGTGCTCCCAGCCCGCCAAAAGTTAAACAAAGACTAACCTGATTTTGGGCGGGAAGTGGAGCTTCTGGGGGAAAAGTATAACTGGAGTTACAGTTGGAGAGAGTTACAGTTGCAGAGACACACGACCGAGTGGCAGTGGGTGAAGAGGAGTCGCTTCGGGAGAAGATCAGCAAACTCCTCTCCACCGTCGGAGGAGGAAGAAGACTCAAGCCAACATCAAGAATGGCGTTTCGAAGCCGGCGTCCCGCCCCGGGGAAACACATCGGGAGATCATCGATCATCCCCGGGCCATTGCTGAAACGAGAGGCCATCGACCCAACTTGGGAGAAGAAACAAAAAAAAACAAAGCCCCAAGAGAAGAAACCTTCCAGCCACTCCGGCTCGAAAAGAGACAGTAACGAACCAAGGAAATCTATGGGAGCCGGCCCAAGGCTCCTCTGACCAGGGTCGAGCCGACGATCCTTGACCCCACCGACATCCAGGCCCGCCAGTGTCCAGCCACCCCGGCCCCCACCTCAGGAGAGAGGTGTGGCGCAGCTCGCAGGGGTTCCACGATCCACGAGGAGACGGAGCGCCTGAAGGGATCAAAACACAGACTTGATTTCAAAACCTTGCACTTCCTAGTGGGATTGGTGAGCATGTTTCTGGCCCTTCACAATCAGATCTAGATAGGTTTAATAAGTGGGTGGATTTAAGGGTACAATTAACATGAGTTGTTGTCCCTCGATGTTCCGTGTGTTCCCTTATTTCATGATGATCTTTGTAGAGTATAAGATGCCTGTAATTGCCTTAGTTAGTACTGTGTCATTATGATGTGTTTGTGTTTTTCCCTCCCATGTACTCTCTTATCTGCTTGCATTTGATTTGATATTTTTCCTTATGCAATAAAATTTCATTTTGTTTCATCAAACTTGGTCTACAAGAGTTTTCTCTACATTGTAGTTCCTGCCCCAAAGTCCAGGGTATAGAATCTAAGGGGCGAGTGGGTCAAACCACTCAAGGTTTTACTGTGCAAGAGAGAGAGGCCTCTAGAGAGAGAAACCTCAGGAACATCTCTCAGGGAAAACCCCTTACATAATCACAACTCATCATTGCCACAGGCTTTTTTCATTACTTAAAGGGAAGGTTCATTGATGCTGCGGCCCCTCATTCTCAGCATTGTTGGATGTGCAGCTGCCTCAGCAAGCAGAAGCAGAACAAGGAGAAGGAGCCAGAGGACTGAACCAGGTGTGCTCATGGCAGATCAGTGCCCAGGGAGGGAGCCCGCAGATTCTCCAATGAAGCATTGGAAGTGTTGGTGTTCGCTGTGGAGAGACGGCCGGCGGTGCTCTACCTGGCAAGTGGCAAGAAGCCCTCGCCACAAGTCTTCTGCACCATGTGGAGAGAGGTAGCGCAGCACTTCTCGGGCAGCATTGTGGTCCCCAGGACCCACACACAGTGCAGGAAGAAATTTAACAACCTCACTCGGGTGGTCAGGGTATGTGAATGCTTCAACAAATGCTACACACCACCATCTGTACCACAATCTTCACACACTGCCCAAAGCACCACACCCCCAGCACTCACCCACCAACAATCACTACCTACCAACACTCACACCCACATCTCACACCTTGCACACAATGACAGCTATTCAACTATGGCAGGCACCTCACCCAAACACATTGCTCCACAGTTACTCACACACTTTCCTTTCTCTTGCAGGCCAAGGTGACTCACAATGGGAGGGAGTAGGAACACACAGTCGGGGGACAAGCCAACACCCAACCACTGTCTGTGCTGGAGGATCGAGTGCTCCATATTATTGGGCGCCAGGTAGTGGGCTCTGTGGCCACTGGCGACGTTGACCCCTTTGGGGACAACAAGGGTATGTTCATCCCTACTCCTTCTTCTCACATCCCACTTCCCCCTCACCCTCAAGCATTTTGCACTTTCCAGCTAATCATGTTGTACGCATGCCTTTCTCCCTTCCTGCCCCCCTCCCTCACCTTAACCCGACTCTTGTGCCTTTATGCTTTCAGATAATCAGCAAGCACCTGAGCAGCCTGTCCCTGAGGGCATGGTGGAGAGCGAGGCGGGAGAAGAGGAGGAGGAAGAAAACACTGTGTCACTGCATCTCTCACCCGCAGGCACCAACTCAGATACTGGCACTACGCGTTCTTTAGAGGCTAGTATAGTAGCGGGATCTACACAGGGTACGACACCAGGGATGAATGGGCCGCTGTGCATGCTCCTGATAGAGAGACTCTCTCTTTACATGATGTCTTGATAGAGAGACTCTCTCTGTGCATGCTCTTGATAGAGAGTATCTCTCTTTACATGGTGTCCTGATGGAGAGAATCACTCCTTCCTGCTTGGTGTCAGTTTTTGTCTGATTATGCTCCTGTGAAGCGCCTTGGGATGTTGTACTATGTCAAAGGCGCTACATAAATGCAAGTTGTTATCGTTGATGTTCTGGGGTTAAGGTGATTCGTTGGTGCAGATTAGAGAGAATATTACACTCTCTCTATGGCCATGTGATTGTATGTTACTTCTAAAATCACAGCAAAGTAACTCCTCACACAAGATGCTATACTGATGAAACTGATGCTCGCCTCATCTAATGCTTCTCGCTCCTCAAACACTTTCTTATGAAGATAATGGCAGTGAAATTGAAGTCCATGGAAAAGAGATGGTGCACTTAATTTATTTTATATATTTTTTTCTCTCCCACATGGCAGCTGTCTTTCATTCTGCCAGTGCCATTTACACTTCATCTAGAGCCATCTTTTGCTTCTTAACTTGTCCCATTACCATCCCCTTTTGCCTTGCACCATTTCTTAATGTCTCTTAATCTCTCCTGCCTTCCACCCTATCACAGACCTTCCCTTTTGTTCTTTCCTCCCCTCCCCCCTTTCCCTGCCCCTACACTTGCTTAAAAACCTGTTCCTTCTCCAGCTTTTTCCAGTTCTGATGAAGAGTCATCGACCTGAAACGTTAACTCTGTTTCTCTTTCTATAGATGCTGCCTGACCTGCTGAGTATTTCCAGCATTTTCCGTTTTTATTTCTGATTTCCAGCATCCGCAGCATTTTGCTTTTGTATCTAATATGAATTGCTGTGTTATTCCTCTGGGAGTTTCAACAATATCTGTAAATTCCAGGCTAGTAGCTGTGTTAAGATACAGTGAATGATTTTTCGAAGGAAGTGTTGCAAGTTGCTCTCTTCTTCAGTTTATATATGATGCCAACATTACAGTTGAGTGGATCTTTCACAGGCCCACACTTCTGGCTACCACAGAAGGACTGGCTGGTCCTTGTACTAAAACAGGAAGGCCTTTTCCTGCAGACACAGGGCTGAATTTTAACCCCCAGAGGGTTTTGGATGGTTGGAGGGCGGGGCTAGTGTAAAACACACTCGCAGGTCTAGGTTTGAGGCCCGGGGAATGATAACTCCCGGGCCTCAACTGCATTGTTGAAGGCACCAAACGGAGACCCACTGGGAGGGAGTTTCGGCATGGTCTCGGGGGAGGGAAGTTGGGGGGGAGGAGTCCAAGCCAGGATAGGCCGCGACTTTCTTTGTGGGGCCCGGAAGAACACTTCTACACCTCCCGGCCCCACAAAGGCAAGTTTTTCACTTACCTTGAAGGGCCTCTTCATCCTTCCCGACAACTTCTGACATCCCTCCACCTGGCAGGACAGCCGCGATTCATCCCCCACTCAGGCTGGTATAAAATGGAATCGGGGTCCTACTGACGTAATAGGATCCCGTTTCACTTTATTTCATGAGGCTCCCGCCTGCTTCCAACAGCCGCCTCAGCCACCTAACTGCAGTGAACAGTTAAAATGGTAGCCAGCAATTACAGTGTAATCAGGCAGGCAAGATAGAACAGTCCATTGGGCAGGGTGAATTAAAATTAACTTTTAGTATAAGCAGCTCACAGGAAAATGAGATAGGCTTGGGAGTACTGAACAGAATGAGATAGACTGGGGAGCATTGAACAGAGTGAGATAGACTGGGGAGCATTGAACAGAGTGACATAGACTGGGGAGCATTGAACAGAGTGAGATAGACTGGGGAGCATTGAACAGAGTGACACAGACTGGGGAGCATTGAACAGAGTGAGATAGACTGGGGAGCATTGAACAGAGTGACACAGACTGGGGAGCATTGAACAGAGTGAGATAGACTGGGGAGCATTGAACAGAGTGAGATAGACTGGGGAGCATTGAACAGAGTGACACAGACTGGGGAGCATTGAACAGAGTGAGATAGACTGGGGAGCATTGAAAAGAGTGAGATAGACGGGGGAGCATTGAACAGAGTGAGATAGACTGGGGAGTATTGAACAGAGTGAGATAGACTGGGGAGCATTGAACAGAGTGAGATAGACTGGGGAGCATTGAACAGAGTGAGATAGACTGGGGAGCATTGAACAGAGTGAGATAGACTGGGGAGCATTGAACAGAGTGAGATAGACTGGGGAGCATTGAACAGAGTGAGATAGACTGGGGAGCATTGAACAGAGTGAGATAGACTAGGGAGCATTGAACAGCGTGAGATAGACTGGGCAGCATTGAACAGAGTGAGATAGACTGGGGAGCATTGAACAGAGTGAGATAGACTAGGGAGCATTGAACAGAGTGACATAGACTAGGGAGCATTGAACAGAGTGAGATAGACTAGGGAGCACTGAACAGACTGAGATAGACTAGGGAGCATTGAACAGAGTGAGATAGACTGGGGAGTATTGAACAGAGTGAGATAGACTGGGGAGCTTTGAACAGAATGAGATAGACTGGGGAGCATTGAACAGAATGAGATAGACTAGGGAGCATTGAACAGAGTGAGATAGACTGGGGAGTACTGAACAGAGTGAGATAGACTGGGGAGTACTGAACAGAGTGAGATAGACTGGGGAGTATTGAACAGAGTGAGATAGACCAGGGAGCATTGAACAGAATGAGATAGACCAGGGAGCATTGAACAGAATGAGATAGACTAGGGAGCATTGAACAGAGTGAGATAGACTGGGGAGCATTGAACAGAGTGAGATAGACTGGGGAGCATTGAACAGAGTGAGATAGACTAGGGAGCATTGAACAGAGTGAGATAGGCTGGGGAGCATTGAACAGAATGAGATAGACTAGGGAGCATTGAACAGAGTGAGATAGACTGGGGAGCATTGAACAGAGTGAGATAGACTAGGGAGCATTGAACAGAGTGAGATAGACTGGGGAGCATTGAACAGAGTGAGATAGACTGGGGAGCATTGAACAGAGTGAGATAGACTAGGGAGCATTGAACAGCGTGAGATAGACTGGGCAGCATTGAACAGAGTGAGATAGGCTGGGGAGCATTGAACAGAATGAGATAGACTGGGGAGCATTGAACAGAGTGAGATAGACTGGGGAGCATTGAACAGAGTGAGATAGACTAGGGAGCATTGAACAGCGTGAGATAGACTGGGCAGCATTGAACAGAGTGAGATAGACTGGGGAGCATTGAACAGAGTGAGATAGACTAGGGAGCATTGAACAGAGTGACATAGACTAGGGAGCATTGAACAGAGTGAGATAGACTAGGGAGCACTGAACAGACTGAGATAGACTAGGGAGCATTGAACAGAGTGAGATAGACTGGGGAGTATTGAACAGAATGAGATAGACTGGGGAGCTTTGAACAGAATGAGATAGACTGGGGAGCATTGAACAGAATGAGATAGACTAGGGAGCATTGAACAGAGTGAGATAGACTGGGGAGTACTGAACAGAGTGAGATAGACTGGGGAGTACTGAACAGAGTGAGATAGACTGGGGAGTATTGAACAGAGTGAGATAGACCAGGGAGCATTGAACAGAATGAGATAGACCAGGGAGCATTGAACAGAATGAGATAGACTAGGGAGCATTGAACAGAGTGAGATAGACTGGGGAGCATTGAACAGAGTGAGATAGACTGGGGAGCATTGAACAGAGTGAGATAGACTAGGGAGCATTGAACAGAGTGAGATAGGCTGGGGAGCATTGAACAGAATGAGATAGACTAGGGAGCATTGAACAGAGTGAGATAGACTGGGGAGTATTGAATAGAGTGAGACAGACTGGGGAGCATTGAACAGAGTGAGATAGACTGGGGAGCATTGAACAGAGTGAGATAGACTGGGGAGCAATGAACAGAGTGAGAAAGTCTGGGGAGCATTGAACAGAGTGAGATAGACTGGGGAGCATTGAACAGCGAGAGATAGACTGGGGAGCATTGAACAGAGTGAGATAGACTAGGGAGCATTGAACAGAGTGAGATAGACTGGGGAGCATTGAACAGAGTGAGATAGACTGGGGAGCATTGAACAGAGTGAGATAGACTGGGGAGCATTGAACAGAGTGAGATAGACTGGGGGAGCATTGAACAGAGTGAGAGAGACTGGGGAGCATTGAACAGAGTGAGATAGACTGGGGAGCATTGAACAGAGTGAGATAGACTGGGGAGCATTGAACAGAGTGAGATAGACTGGGGAGCATTGAACAGCGTGAGATGGACTGGGGAGCATTGAACAGAGTGAGATAGACTGGGGAGTACTGAACAGAGTGAGATAGACTGGGGAGCGTTGAACAGAGTGAGATAGACTGGGGAGCATTGAACAGAGTGAGATAGACTGGGGAGCATTGAACAGAGTGAGATAGACTGGGGAGCATTGAACAGAGTGAGATAGATTAGGGAGCATTGAACAGAGTGAGATAGACTGGGGAGCATTGAACAGAGTGAGATAGACTGGGGAGCATTGAACAGAGTGTGATAGACTAGTGAGCTTTGAACAGAGTGAGATAGGCTAGGGAGCATTGAACAGACTGAGAAAGCCTAGGGAGCATTGAACAGAGTGAGATAGACTGGGGAGTATTGAACAGAGTGAGATAGACTGGGGAGCTTTGAACAGAATGAGATAGACTGGGGAGCATTGAACAGAATGAGATAGACTGGGGAGCATTGAACAGAGTGAGATAGACTGGGGAGTACTGAACAGAGTGAGATAGACTGGGGAGTACTGAACAGAGTGAGATAGACTGGGGAGCATTGAACAGAGTGAGATAGACAAGGGAGCATTGAACAGAATGAGATAGACTAGGGAGCATTGAACAGAATGAGATAGACTGGGAAGCATTCAATAGAATGAGATAGACTAGGGAGCATTGAACAGAGTGAGATAGACTGGGGAGCATTGAACAGAGTGAGATAGACTGGGGAGCATTGAACAGAGTGAGGTAGACTAGGGAGCATTGAACAGAGTGAGATAGACTGGGGAGCAATGAACAGAGTGAGATAGTCTGGGGAGCATTGAACAGAGTGAGATAGACTGGGGAGCATTGAACAGCGTGAGATAGACTGGGGAGCATTGAACAGAGTGAGATAGACTAGGGAGCATTGAACAGAGTGAGATAGACTGGGGAGCATTGAACAGAGTGAGATAGACTGGGGAGCATTGAACAGAGTGAGATAGACTGGGGAGCATTGAACAGAGTGAGATAGACTGGGGAGCATTGAACAGAGTGAGATAGACTGGGCAGCATTGAACAGAGTGAGATAGACTGGGGAGCATTGAACAGAGTGAGATAGACTGGGGAGCATTGAACAGAGTGAGATAGACTGGGGAGCATTGAACAGCGTGAGATGGACTGGGGAGCATTGAACAGAGTGAGATAGACTGGGGAGTACTGAACAGAGTGAGATAGACTGGGGAGCGTTGAACAGAGTGAGATAGACTGGGGAGCATTGAACAGAGTGAGATAGACTGGGGAGCATTGAACAGAGTGAGATAGACTGGGGAGAGTTGAACAGAGTGAGATAGACTGGGGAGCATTGAACAGAGTGAGATAGACTGGGGAGCATTGAACAGAGTGAGATAGACTGGGGAGCATTGAACAGAGTGAGATAGACTGGGGAGTATTGAACAGAGTGAGATAGACTGGGGAGCTTTGAACAGAATGAGATAGACTGGGGAGCATTGAACAGAATGAGATAGACTGGGGAGTACTGAACAGAGTGAGATAGACTGGGGAGTACTGAACAGAGTGAGATAGACTGGGGAGCATTGAACAGAGTGAGATAGACTGGGGAGCATTGAACAGAGTGAGATAGACTGGGGAGAGTTGAACAGAGTGAGATAGACTGGGGAGCATTGAACAGAGTGAGATAGATTAGGGAGCATTGAACAGAGTGAGATAGACTGGGGAGAGTTGAAAAGAGTGAGATAGACTGGGGAGCATTGAACAGAGTGAGATAGACTGGGGAGCATTGAACAGAGTGAGATAGACTGGGGAGCATTGAACAGAGTGTGATAGACTAGTGAGCTTTGAACAGAGTGAGATAGGCTAGGGAGCATTGAACAGACTGAGAAAGCCTAGGGAGCATTGAACAGAGTGAGATAGACTGGGGAGTATTGAACAGAGTGAGATAGACTGGGGAGCTTTGAACAGAATGAGATAGACTGGGGAGCATTGAACAGAATGAGATAGACTGGGGAGCATTGAACAGAGTGAGATAGACTGGGGAGTACTGAACAGAGTGAGATAGACTGGGGAGTACTGAACAGAGTGAGATAGACTGGGGAGCATTGAACAGAGTGAGATAGACAAGGGAGCATTGAACAGAATGAGATAGACTAGGGAGCATTGAACAGAATGAGATAGACTGGGAAGCATTCAATAGAATGAGATAGACTAGGGAGCATTGAACAGAGTGAGATAGACTGGGGAGCATTGAACAGAGTGAGATAGACTGGGGAGCATTGAACAGAGTGAGGTAGACTAGGGAGCATTGAACAGAGTGAGATAGACTGGGGAGCAATGAACAGAGTGAGATAGTCTGGGGAGCATTGAACAGAGTGAGATAGACTGGGGAGCATTGAACAGCGTGAGATAGACTGGGGAGCATTGAACAGAGTGAGATAGACTAGGGAGCATTGAACAGAGTGAGATAGACTGGGGAGCATTGAACAGAGTGAGATAGACTGGGGAGCATTGAACAGAGTGAGATAGACTGGGGAGCATTGAACAGAGTGAGATAGACTGGGGAGCATTGAACAGAGTGAGATAGACTGGGCAGCATTGAACAGAGTGAGATAGACTGGGGAGCATTGAACAGAGTGAGATAGACTGGGGAGCATTGAACAGAGTGAGATAGACTGGGGAGCATTGAACAGCGTGAGATGGACTGGGGAGCATTGAACAGAGTGAGATAGACTGGGGAGTACTGAACAGAGTGAGATAGACTGGGGAGCGTTGAACAGAGTGAGATAGACTGGGGAGCATTGAACAGAGTGAGATAGACTGGGGAGCATTGAACAGAGTGAGATAGACTGGGGAGAGTTGAACAGAGTGAGATAGACTGGGGAGCATTGAACAGAGTGAGATAGACTGGGGAGCATTGAACAGAGTGAGATAGACTGGGGAGCATTGAACAGAGTGAGATAGACTGGGGAGTATTGAACAGAGTGAGATAGACTGGGGAGCTTTGAACAGAATGAGATAGACTGGGGAGCATTGAACAGAATGAGATAGACTGGGGAGTACTGAACAGAGTGAGATAGACTGGGGAGTACTGAACAGAGTGAGATAGACTGGGGAGCATTGAACAGAGTGAGATAGACTGGGGAGCATTGAACAGAGTGAGATAGACTGGGCAGCATTGAACAGAGTGAGATAGACTGGGGAGTATTGAACAGAGTGAGATAGACTGGGGAGCTTTGAACAGAATGAGATAGACTGGGGAGCATTGAACAGAGTGAGATAGACTGGGGAGTACTGAACAGAGTGAGATAGACTGGGGAGTACTGAACAGAGTGAGATAGACTGGGGAGCATTGAACAGAGTGAGATAGACTAGGGAGCATTGAACAGAATGAAATAGACTAGGGAGCATTGAACAGAATGAGATAGACTGGGAAGCATTGAACAGAATGAGATAGACTAGGGAGCATTGAACAGAGTGAGATAGACTGGGGAGCATTGAACAGAGTGAGATAGACTGGGGAGCATTGAACAGAGTGAGGTAGACTAGGGAGCATTGAGCAGACTGAGATAGACTGGGGAGCATTGAACAGAATGAGATAGACTAGGGAGCATTGAACAGAGTGAGATAGACTGGGGAGTACTGAACAGAGTGAGATAGACTTGGGAGCATTGAACAGAATGAGATAGACTGGGGAGCATTGAGCAGAATGAGATAGACTAGGGAGCATTGAACAGAGTGAGATAGACTGGGGAGCATTGAACAGAGTGAGATAGACTGGGGAGCATTGAACAGAGTGAGATAGACTAGGGAGCATTGAACAGCGTGAGATAGACTGGGGAGCATTGAACAGAGTGAGATAGACTGGGGAGCATTGAACAGAGTGAGATAGACTGGGGAGCATTGAACAGAGTGAGATGGACAGGGGAGCATTGAACAGAGTGAGATAGACTAGGGAGCATTGAACAGAGTGAGATAGACGAGGGAGCATTGAACAGAGTGAGATAGACTGGGGAGCATTGAACAGAGTGAGATAGACTGGGGAGCATTGAACAGAGTGAGATAGACTGGGTAGCATTGAACAGAGTGAGATAAACTAGGGAGCATTGAACAGCGTGAGATAGACTGGGGAGGATTGAACAGAGTGAGATAGACTGGGGAGCATTGAACAGAGTGAGATAGACTGGGGAGCATTGAACAGAGTGAGATAGACTACGGAGCATTGAACAGAGTGAGATAGACTAGGGAGCTTTGAACAGAGTGAGATAGGCTAGGGAGCATTGAACAAACTGAGATAGACTAGGGAGCATTGAACAGAGTGAGATAGACTGGGGAGCTTTGAACAGAATGAGATAGACTGGGGAGCATTGAACAGAATGAGATAGACTGGGGAGTACTGAACAGAGTGAGATATACTGGGGAGCATTGAACAGAGTGAGATAGACTGGGGAGTACTGAACAGAGTGAGATAGACTGGGGAGAACTGAACAGAGTGAGCTAGACTGGGGAGCATTGAATAGAGTGAGATAGACTAGGGAGCATTGAACAGAATGAGATAGACTAGGGAGCATTGAACAGAATGAGATAGACTGGGGAGCATTGAAAAGAATGAGATTGACGAGGGAGCATTGAACAGAGTGAGATAGACTGGGGAGCATTGAACAGAGTGAGATAGACTAGGGAGCATTGAACAGAGTGAGAAAGACTGGGGAGCATTGAACAGAGTGAGATAGACTGGGGAGCATTGAACAGAGTGAGATAGACTGGGGAGCATTGAACAGAGTGAGATAGACTGGGGAGCATTGAACAGAGTGAGATAGACCAGGGAGCATTGAACAGCGTGAGATAGACAGGGGAGCATTGAACAGAGTGAGATAGACTGGGGAGCATTGAACAGAGTGAGATAGACTGGGGAGCATTGAACAGAGTGAGATGGACTGGGGAGCATTGAACAGAGTGAGATAGACTAGGGAGCATTGAACAGAGTGAGATAGACAAGGGAGCATTGAACAGAGTGAGATAGACTGGGGAGCATTGAACAGAGTGAGATAGACTGGGGAGCATTGAACAGAGTGAGATAGACTGGGGAGCATTGAACAGAGTGAGATAGACGAGGGAGTATTGAATAGAGTGAGATAGACTGGGGAGCATTGAACAGAGTGAGATAGACCGGGGAGCATTGAACAGAGTGAGATAGACTGGGGAGAATTGAACCGAGTGAGATGGACTGGGGAGCATTGAACAGAGTGAGATAGACTAGGGAGCATTGAACAGAGTGAGATAGACTAGGGAGCATTGAACAGAGTGAGATAGACTGGGGAGCATTGAACAGAGTGAGAATGACTGGGGAGCATTGAACAGAGTGAGATAGACTGGGGAGCATTGAACAGAGTGAGATAAACTAGGGAGCATTGAACAGCGTGAGATAGACTGGGGAGCATTGAACAGAGTGAGATAGACTGGGGAGCATTGAACAGAGTGAGATAGACTGGGGAGCATTGAACAGAGTGAGATAGACTGCGGAGCATTGAACAGAGTGAGATAGACTAGGGAGCTTTGAACAGAGTGAGATAGGCTAGGGAGCATTGAACAGAGTGAGATAGACTGGGGAGCTTTTAACAGAATGAGATAGACTGGGGAGCATTGAACAGAATGAGATAGACTGGGGAGTACTGAACAGAGTGAGATATACTGGGGAGCATTGAACAGAGTGAGATAGACTGGGGAGTACTGAACAGAGTGAGATAGACTGGGGAGTACTGCACAGAGTGAGATAGACTGGGGAGCATTGAACAGAGTGAGATAGACTAGGGAGCATTGAACAGAATGAGATAGACTAGGGAGCATTGAACAGAATGAGATAGACTGGGGAGCATTGAAAAGAATGAGATTGACGAGGGAGCATTGAACAGAGTGAGATAGACTGGGGAGCATTGAACAGAGTGAGATAGACTAGGGAGCATTGAACAGAGTGAGAAAGACTGGGGAGCATTGAACAGAGTGATATAGACTGGGGAGCATTGAACAGAGTGAGATAGACTAGGGAGCATTGAACAGAGTGTGATAGACTAGGGAGCATTGAACAGAGTGAGATAGACTGGGGAGCATTGAACAGAGTGAGATAGACTAGGGAGCATTGAACAGAGTGAGATAGACTGGGGAGCATTGAACAGAGTGAGATAGACTGGGGAGCATTGAACAGAGTGAGATAGACTGGGGAGCATTGAACAGAGTGAGAGAGACTGGGAAGCATTGAACAGAGTGAGATAGACTGGGGAGCGTTGAACAGAGTGAGATAGACTGGGGAGCATTGAACAGAGTGAGATAGACTGGGGAGCATTGAACAGAGTGAGATAGACTGGGGAGCATTGCACAGAGTGAGATAGACTAGGGAGCATTGAACAGAGTGAGATAGACTAGGGAGCTTTGAACAGAGTGAGATAGGATAGGGAGCATTGAACAGACTGAGAAAGAGTAGGGAGCCTTGAACAGAGTGAGATAGACTGGGGAGTATTGAACAGAGTGAGATAGACTGGGGAGCTTTGAACAGAATGAGATAGACTGGGGAGCATTGAACAGAATTAGATAGACTGGGGAGCATTGAACAGAGTGAGATAGACTGGGGAGTACTGAACAGAGTGAGATATACTGGGGAGCATTGAACAGAGTGAGATAGACTAGGGAGCATTGAACAGAATGAGATAGACTGGGGAGCATTGAACAGAAAGAGATGGATTGGGAAGCATTGAACAGAGTGAGATAGACTGGGGAGCATTGAACAGAATGAGATAGACTGGGGAGCATTGAACAGAGTGAGATAGACTAGGGAGCATTGAACAGAGTGAGATAGACTGGGGAGCATTGAATAGAATGAGATAGACCAGGGAGCATTGAACAGAGTGAGATAGACTGGGGAGTACTGAACAGAGTGAGATAGACTGGGGAGCATTGAACAGAGTGAGATAGACGAGGGAGCATTCAACAGAATGAGATAGACTAGAGAGCATTGAACAGAGTGAGATAGACTCGGGAGCATTGAACAGAGTGAGATAGACTAGGGAGCATTGAACAGAATGAGATAGACTAGGGAGCAGTGAACAGAGTGAGATAGACTGGGGAGTACTGAACAGAGTGAGATATACTGGGGAGCATTGAACAGAGTGAGATAGACTGGGGAGTACTGAACAGAGTGAGATAGACTGGGGAGTACTGAACAGAGTGAGATAGACTGGGGAGTATTGAACAGAGTTAGATAGACTAGGGAGCATTGAACAGAGTGAGATAGACTGGGGAGCATTGAACAGAGTGAGATAGGCTGGGGCCCATTGAACAGAGTGAGATACACGGGAGCATTGACCAGAGTGAGATGGACTGGGGAGCATTGAACAGAGTGAGGTAGACTAGGGAGCATTGAAAAGAGTGAGATAGACTGGGGAGCATTGAACAGAGTGAGATAGACTGGGGAGCATTGAACAGAGTGAGATAGACTGGGGAGTACTGAACAGAGTGAGATAGACTGGGGAGCATTGAACAGAGTGAGATAGACTGGGGAGCATTGAACAGAGTGAGATAGACTGGGGAGCATTGAACAGAGTGAGATAGTCTAGGGAGCATTGAACAGAGTGAGATAGACTAGGGAGCATTGAACAGAGTGAGATAGACTGGGGAGCATTGAACAGAGTGAGATAGACTGGGGAGCATTGAACAGAGTGAGATAGACTGGGGAGCATTGAACAGAGTGAGATAAACTAGGGAGCATTGAACAGCGTGAGATAGACTGGGGAGGATTGAACAGAGTGTGATAGACTGGGGAGCATTGAACAGAGTGAGATAGACTGGGGAGCATTGAACAGAGTGAGATAAACTAGGGAGCATTGAACAGCGTGAGATAGACTGGGGAGGATTGAACAGAGTGAGATAGACTGGGGAGCATTGAACAGAGTGAGATAGACTGGGGAGCATTGAACAGAGTGAGATAGACTACGGAGCATTGAACAGAGTGAGATAGACTAGGGAGCTTTGAACAGAGTGAGATAGGCTAGGGAGCATTGAACAGACTGAGATAGACTAGGGAGCATTGAACAGAATGAGATAGACTGGGGAGCTTTGAACAGAATGAGATAGACTGGGGAGCATTGAACAGAATGAGATAGACTGGGGAGTACTGAACAGAGTGAGATATACTGGGGAGCATTGAACAGAGTGAGATAGACTGGGGAGTACTGAACAGAGTGAGATAGACTGGGGAGAACTGAACAGAGTGAGCTAGACTGGGGAGCATTGAACAGAGTGAGATAGACTAGGGAGCATTGAACAGAGTGAGAAAGACTGGGGAGCATTGAACAGAGTGAGATAGACTGGGGATTACTGAAGAGAGTGAGATAGACTAGGGAGCATTGAACAGAGTGAGATAGACTGGGGAGCATTGAACAGAGTGAGATAGACTAGGGAGCATTGAACAGAGTGAGATAGACTGGGGAGCATTGAACAGAGTGAGATAGACTAGGGAGCATTGAACAGAGTGAGATAGACTGGGGAGCATTGAACAGAGTGAGATAGACTAGGGAGCATTGAACAGAGTGAGATAGACTAGGGAGCATTGAACAGAGTGAGATAGACTGGGGAGCATTGAACAGAGTGAGATAGACTAGGGAGCATTGAACAGAGTGAGATAGACTGGGGAGCATTGAACAGAGTGAGATAGACTGGGGAGCATTGAACAGAGTGAGATAGACTGGGGAGCATTGAACAGAGTGAGAGAGACTGGGAAGCATTGAACAGAGTGAGATAGACTGGGGAGCGTTGAACAGAGTGAGATAGACTGGGGAGCATTGAACAGAGTGAGATAGACTGGGGAGCATTGAACAGAGTGAGATAGACTGGGGAGCATTGCACAGAGTGAGATAGACTAGGGAGCATTGAACAGAGTGAGATAGACTAGGGAGCTTTGAACAGAGTGAGGTAGGCTAGGGAGCATTGAACAGACTGAGAAAGAGTAGGGAGCCTTGAACAGAGTGAGATAGATTGGGGAGTATTGAACAGAGTGAGATAGACTGGGGAGCTTTGAACAGAATGAGATAGACTGGGGAGCATTGAACAGAATTAGATAGACTGGGGAGCATTGAACAGAGTGAGATAGACTGGGGAGTACTGAACAGAGTGAGATATACTGGGGAGCATTGAACAGAGTGAGATAGACTGGGGAGCATTGAACAGAGTGAGATAGTCTAGGGAGCATTGAACAGAGTGAGATAGACTAGGGAGCATTGAACAGAGTGAGATAGATTGGGGAGCATTGAACAGAGTGAGATAGACTGGGGAGCATTGAACAGAGTGAGATAGACTGGGGAGCATTGAACAGAGTGAGATAAACTAGGGAGCATTGAACAGCGTGAGATAGACTGGGGAGGATTGAACAGAGTGAGATAGACTGGGGAGCATTGAACAGAGTGAGATAGACTGGGGAGCATTGAACAGAGTGAGATAGACTACGGAGCATTGAACAGAGTGAGATAGACTAGGGAGCTTTGAACAGAGTGAGATAGGCAAGGGAGCATTGAACAGACTGAGATAGACTAGGGAGCATTGAACAGAGTGAGATGGACTGGGGAGCTTTGAACAGAATGAGATAGACTGGGGAGCATTGAACAGAATGAGATAGACTGGGGAGTACTGAACAGAGTGAGATATACTGGGGAGCACTGAACAGAGTGAGATAGACTGGGGAGTACTGAACAGAGTGAGATAGACTGGGGAGAACTGAACAGAGTGAGCTAGACTGGGGAGCATTGAACAGAGTGAGATAGACTAGGGAGCATTGAACAGAATGAGATAGACTAGGGAGCATTGAACAGAATGAGACAGACTGGGGAGCATTGAACAGAGTGAGATAGACTGGGGAGTACTGAACAGAATGAGATTGACGAGGGAGCATTGAACAGAGTGAGATAGACTGGGGAGCATTGAACAGAGTGAGATAGACTAGGGAGCATTGAACAGAGTGAGAAAGACTGGGGAGCATTGAACAGAGTGAGATAGACTGGGGAGCATTGAACAGAGTGAGATAGACTGGGGAGCATTGAACAGAGTGAGATAGACTGGGGAGCATTGAACAGAGTGAGATAGACTAGGGAGCATTGAACAGCGTGAGATAGACTGGGGAGCATTGAACAGAGTGAGATAGACTGGGGAGCATTGAACAGAGTGAGATAGACTGGGGAGCATTGAACAGAGTGAGATGGACTGGGGAGCATTGAACAGAGTGAGATAGACTAGGGAGCATTGAACAGAGTGAGATAGACAAGGGAGCATTGAACAGAGTGAGATAGACTGGGGAGCATTGAACAGAGTGAGATAGACTGGGGAGCATTGAACAGAGTGAGATAGACTGGAGAGCATTGAACAGAGTGAGATAGACTGGGGAGTTTTGAACAGAGTGAGATAGACGAGGGAGTATTGAATAGAGTGAGATAGACTGGGGAGCATTGAACAGAGTGAGATAGACTGGGGAGCATTGAACAGAGTGAGATAGACTGGGGAGCATTGAACAGAGTGAGATAGACTGGGGAGCATTGAACAGAGTGAGATAGACTGGGGAGCATTGAACAGAGTGAGATGGACTGGGGAGCATTGAACAGAGTGAGATAGACTAGGGAGCATTGAACAGAGTGAGATAGACTAGGGAGCATTGAACAGAGTGAGATAGACTGGGGAGCATTGAACAGAGTGAGATAGACCGGGGAGCATTGAACAGAGTGAGATAGACTGGGGAGCATTGAACAGAGTGAGATAGACTGGGGAGCATTGAACAGAGTGAGATAGACGAGGGAGTATTGAATAGAGTGAGATAGACTGGGGAGCATGGAACAGAGTGAGATAGACTGGGGAGCATTGAACAGAATGAGATAGACTGGGGACTACTGAACAGAGTGAGATATACTGGGGAGCATTGAACAGAGTGAGATAGACTGGGGAGTACTGAACAGAGTGAGATAGACTGGGGAGAACTGAACAGAGTGAGCTAGACTGGGGAGCATTGAACAGAGTGAGATAGACTAGGGAGCATTGAACAGAATGAGATAGACTAGGGAGCATTGAACAGAATGAGATAGACTGGGGAGCATTGAAAAGAATGAGATTGACGAGGGAGCATTGAACAGAGTGAGATAGACTGGGGAGCATTGAACAGAGTGAGATAGACTAGGGAGCATTGAACAGAGTGAGAAAGACTGGGGAGCATTGAACAGAGTGAGATAGACTGGGGAGCATTGAACAGAGTGAGATAGACTGGGGAGCATTGAACAGAGTGAGATAGACTGGGGAGCATTGAACAGAGTGAGATAGACTGGGGAGCATTGAACAGACTGAGATAGACTGGGGAGCTTTTAACAGAATGAGATAGACTGGGGAGCATTGAACAGAATGAGATAGACTGGGGAGTACTGAACAGCGTGAGATATACTGGGGAGCATTGAACAGAGTGAGATAGACTGGGGAGTACTGAACAGAGTGAGATAGACTGGGGAGTACTGCACAGAGTGAGATAGACTGGGGAGCATTGAACAGAGTGAGATAGACTTGGGAGCATTGAACAGAATGAGATAGACTAGGGAGCATTGAACAGAATGAGATAGTCTGGGGAGCATTGAAAAGAATGAGATTGACGAGGGAGCATTGAACAGAGTGAGATAGATTGGGGAGCATTGAACAGAGTGAGATAGACTAGGGAGCATTGAACAGAGTGAGAAAGACTGGGGATTACTGAAGAGAGTGAGATAGACTGGGGAGCATTGAACAGAGTGAGATAGACTGGGGAACATTGAACAGAGTGAGATAGACTAGGGAGCATTGAACAGAGTGAGATACACTAGGGAGCATTGAACAGAGTGAGATAGACTGGGGAGCATTGAACAGAATGAGATAGACTAGGGAGCATTGAACAGAGTGAGATAGACTGGGTTGCATTGAACAGAGTGAGATAGACTGGGGAGCATTGAACAGAGTGAGATAGACTGGGGAGCATTGAACAGAGTGAGAGAGACTGGGAAGCATTGAAGAGAGTGAGATAGACTGGGGAGCGTTGAACAGAGTGAGATGGACTGGGGAGCATTGAACAGAGTGAGATAGACTGGGGAGCATTGAACAGAGTGAGATAGACTGGGGAGCATTGCACAGAGTGAGATAGACTAGGGAGCTTTGAACAGAGTGAGATAGGCTAGGGAGCATTGAACAGACTGAGAAAGTGTAGGGAGCCTTGAACAGAGTGAGATAGACTGGGGAGTATTGAACAGAGTGAGATAGACTGGGGAGCTTTGAACAGAATGAGATAGACTGGGGAGCATTGAACAGAATTAGATAGACTGGGGAGCATTGATCAGAGTGAGATAGACTGGGGAGTACTGAACAGAGTGAGATATACTGGGGTGCATTGAACAGAGTGAGATAGACTGGCGAGTGCTGAACAGAGTGAGATAGACTGGGGAGTACTGAACAGAGTGAGATATACTGGGGAGCATTGAACAGAGTGAGATAGACTGGCGAGTGCTGAACAGAAAGAGATGGACTGCGAAGCATTGAACAGAATGAGATAGACTGGGGAGCATTGAACAGAATGAGATAGACTGGGGAGCATTGAACAGAGTGAGATAGATTAGGGAGCATTGAACATAGTGAGATAGACTGGGGAGCATTGAACAGAATGAGATAGACCAGGGAGCATTGAACAGAGTGAGATAGACTGGGGAGTACTGAACAGAGTGAGATAGACTGGGGAGCATTGAACAGAGTGAGATAGACTAGGGAGCATTGAACAGAATGAGATAGACTAGGGAGCATTGAACAGAGTGAGATAGACTCGGGAGCATTGAACAGAGTGAGATAGACTAGGGAGCATTGAACAGAATGAGATAGACTAGGGAGCATTGAACAGAGTGAGATAGACTGGGGAGTACTGAACAGAGTGAGATATACTGGGGAGCATTGAACAGAGTGAGATAGACTGGGGAGTACTGAACAGAGTGAGATAGACTGGGGAGTACTGAACACAGTGAGATAGACTGGGGAGTATTGAACAGAGTTAGATAGACGAGGGAGCATTGAACAGAGTGAGATAGACTGGGGAGCATTGAACAGAGTGAGATAGACTGGGGAGCATTGAACAGAGTGAGATAGACTGGGGAGCATTGAACAGAGTGAGAGAGACTGGGAAGCATTGAAGAGAGTGAGATAGACTGGGGAGCGTTGAACAGAGTGAGATAGACTGGGGAGCATTGAACAGAGTGAGATAGACTGGGGAGCATTGAACAGAGTGAGATAGACTGGGGAGCATTGCACAGAGTGAGATAGACTAGGGAGCATTGAACAGAGTGAGATAGACTAGGGAGCTTTGAACAGAGTGAGATAGGCTAGGGAGCATTGAACAGACTGAGAAAGCGTAGGGAGCCTTGAACAGAGTGAGATAGACTGGGGAGTATTGAACAGAGTGAGATAGACTGGGGAGCTTTGAACAGAATGAGATAGACTGGGGAGCATTGAACAGAATTAGATAGACTGGGGAGCATTGAACAGAGTGAGATAGACTGGGGAGTACTGAACAGAGTGAGATATACTGGGGTGCATTGAACAGAGTGAGATAGACTGGCGAGTGCTGAACAGAGTGAGATAGACTGGGGAGTACTGAACAGAGTGAGATATACTGGGGAGCATTGAACAGAGTGAGATAGACTGGCGAGTGCTGAACAGAAAGAGATGGACTGGGAAGCATTGAACAGAGTGAGATAGACTGGGGAGCATTGAACAGAATGAGATAGACTGGGGAGCATTGAACAGAGTGAGATAGACTAGGGAGCATTGAACAGAGTGAGATAGACTGGGGAGCATTGAACAGAATGAGATAGACCAGGGAGCATTGAACAGAGTGAGATAGACTGGGGAGTACTGAACAGAGTGAGATAGACTGGGGAGCATTGAACAGAGTGAGATAGACTAGGGAGCATTGAACAGAATGAGATAGACTAGGGAGCATTGAACAGAGTGAGATAGACTCGGGAGCATTGAACAGAGTGAGATAGACTAGGGAGCATTGAACAGAGTGAGAAAGACTGGGGATTACTGAAGAGAGTGAGATAGACTGGGGAGCATTGAACAGAGTGAGATAGACTAGGGAGCATTGAACAGAGTGAGATACACTAGGGAGCATTGAACAGAGTGAGATAGACTGGGGAGCATTGAACAGAATGAGATAGACTAGGGAGCATTGAACAGAGTGAGATAGACTGGGGTGCATTGAACAGAGTGAGATAGACTGGGGAGCATTGAACAGAGTGAGATAGACTGGGGAGCATTGAACAGAGTGAGAGAGACTGGGAAGCATTGAAGAGAGTGAGATAGACTGGGGAGCGTTGAACAGAGTGAGATAGACTGGGGAGCATTGAACAGAGTGAGATAGACTGGGGAGCATTGAACAGAGTGAGATAGACTGGGGAGCATTGCACAGAGTGAGATAGACTAGGGAGCTTTGAACAGAGTGAGATAGGCTAGGGAGCATTGAACAGACTGAGAAAGTGTAGGGAGCCTTGAACAGAGTGAGATAGACTGGGGAGTATTGAACAGAGTGAGATAGACTGGGGAGCTTTGAACAGAATGAGATAGACTGGGGAGCATTGAACAGAATTAGATAGACTGGGGAGCATTGAACAGAGTGAGATAGACTGGGGAGTACTGAACAGAGTGAGATATACTGGGGTGCATTGAACAGAGTGAGATAGACTGGCGAGTGCTGAACAGAGTGAGATAGACTGGGGAGTACTGAACAGAGTGAGATATACTGGGGAGCATTGAACAGAGTGAGATAGACTGGCGAGTGCTGAACAGAAAGAGATGGACTGCGAAGCATTGAACAGAGTGAGATAGACTGGGGAGCATTGAACAGAATGAGATAGACTGGGGAGCATTGAACAGAGTGAGATAGATTAGGGAGCATTGAACATAGTGAGATAGACTGGGGAGCATTGAACAGAATGAGATAGACCAGGGAGCATTGAACAGAGTGAGATAGACTGGGGAGTACTGAACAGAGTGAGATAGACTGGGGAGCATTGAACAGAGTGAGATAGACTAGGGAGCATTGAACAGAATGAGATAGACTAGGGAGCATTGAACAGAGTGAGATAGACTCGGGAGCATTGAACAGAGTGAGATAGACTAGGGAGCATTGAACAGAATGAGATAGACTAGGGAGCATTGAACAGAGTGAGATAGACTGGGGAGTACTGAACAGAGTGAGATATACTGGGGAGCATTGAACAGAGTGAGATAGACTGGGGAGTACTGAACAGAGTGAGATAGACTGGGGAGTACTGAACACAGTGAGATAGACTGGGGAGTATTGAACAGAGTGAGATAGACGAGGGAGCATTGAACAGAGTGAGATAGACTGGGGAGCATTGAACAGAGTGAGATAGACTGGGGAGCATTGAACAGAGTGAGATAGACTGGGGAGCATTGAACAGAGTGAGAGAGACTGGGAAGCATTGAAGAGAGTGAGATAGACTGGGGAGCGTTGAACAGAGTGAGATAGACTGGGGAGCATTGAACAGAGTGAGATAGACTGGGGAGCATTGAACAGAGTGAGATAGACTGGGGAGCATTGCACAGAGTGAGATAGACTAGGGAGCATTGAACAGAGTGAGATAGACTAGGGAGCTTTGAACAGAGTGAGATAGGCTAGGGAGCATTGAACAGACTGAGAAAGCGTAGGGAGCCTTGAACAGAGTGAGATAGACTGGGGAGTATTGAACAGAGTGAGATAGACTGGGGAGCTTTGAACAGAATGAGATAGACTGGGGAGCATTGAACAGAATTAGATAGACTGGGGAGCATTGAACAGAGTGAGATAGACTGGGGAGTACTGAACAGAGTGAGATATACTGGGGTGCATTGAACAGAGTGAGATAGACTGGCGAGTGCTGAACAGAGTGAGATAGACTGGGGAGTACTGAACAGAGTGAGATATACTGGGGAGTATTGAACAGAGTTAGATAGACGAGGGAGCATTGAACAGAGTGAGATAGACTGGGGAGCATTGAACAGAGTGAGATAGACTGGGGAGCATTGAACAGAGTGAGATAGACTGGGGAGCATTGAACAGAGTGAGAGAGACTGGGAAGCATTGAAGAGAGTGAGATAGACTGGGGAGCGTTGAACAGAGTGAGATAGACTGGGGAGCATTGAACAGAGTGAGATAGACTGGGGAGCATTGAACAGAGTGAGATAGACTGGGGAGCATTGCACAGAGTGAGATAGACTAGGGAGCATTGAACAGAGTGAGATAGACTAGGGAGCTTTGAACAGAGTGAGATAGGCTAGGGAGCATTGAACAGACTGAGAAAGCGTAGGGAGCCTTGAACAGAGTGAGATAGACTGGGGAGTATTGAACAGAGTGAGATAGACTGGGGAGCTTTGAACAGAATGAGATAGACTGGGGAGCATTGAACAGAATTAGATAGACTGGGGAGCATTGAACAGAGTGAGATAGACTGGGGAGTACTGAACAGAGTGAGATATACTGGGGTGCATTGAACAGAGTGAGATAGACTGGCGAGTGCTGAACAGAGTGAGATAGACTGGGGAGTACTGAACAGAGTGAGATATACTGGGGAGCATTGAACAGAGTGAGATAGACTGGCGAGTGCTGAACAGAAAGAGATGGACTGGGAAGCATTGAACAGAGTGAGATAGACTGGGGAGCATTGAACAGAATGAGATAGACTGGGGAGCATTGAACAGAGTGAGATAGACTAGGGAGCATTGAACAGAGTGAGATAGACTGGGGAGCATTGAACAGAATGAGATAGACCAGGGAGCATTGAACAGAGTGAGATAGACTGGGGAGTACTGAACAGAGTGAGATAGACTGGGGAGCATTGAACAGAGTGAGATAGACTAGGGAGCATTGAACAGAATGAGATAGACTAGGGAGCATTGAACAGAGTGAGATAGACTCGGGAGCATTGAACAGAGTGAGATAGACTAGGGAGCATTGAACAGAGTGAGAAAGACTGGGGATTACTGAAGAGAGTGAGATAGACTGGGGAGCATTGAACAGAGTGAGATAGACTGGGGAACATTGAACAGAGTGAGATAGACTAGGGAGCATTGAACAGAGTGAGATACACTAGGGAGCATTGAACAGAGTGAGATAGACTGGGGAGCATTGAACAGAATGAGATAGACTAGGGAGCATTGAACAGAGTGAGATAGACTGGGGTGCATTGAACAGAGTGAGATAGACTGGGGAGCATTGAACAGAGTGAGATAGACTGGGGAGCATTGAACAGAGTGAGAGAGACTGGGAAGCATTGAAGAGAGTGAGATAGACTGGGGAGCGTTGAACAGAGTGAGATAGACTGGGGAGCATTGAACAGAGTGAGATAGACTGGGGAGCATTGAACAGAGTGAGATAGACTGGGGAGCATTGCACAGAGTGAGATAGACTAGGGAGCTTTGAACAGAGTGAGATAGGCTAGGGAGCATTGAACAGACTGAGAAAGTGTAGGGAGCCTTGAACAGAGTGAGATAGACTGGGGAGTATTGAACAGAGTGAGATAGACTGGGGAGCTTTGAACAGAATGAGATAGACTGGGGAGCATTGAACAGAATTAGATAGACTGGGGAGCATTGAACAGAGTGAGATAGACTGGGGAGTACTGAACAGAGTGAGATATACTGGGGTGCATTGAACAGAGTGAGATAGACTGGCGAGTGCTGAACAGAGTGAGATAGACTGGGGAGTACTGAACAGAGTGAGATATACTGGGGAGCATTGAACAGAGTGAGATAGACTGGCGAGTGCTGAACAGAAAGAGATGGACTGCGAAGCATTGAACAGAGTGAGATAGACTGGGGAGCATTGAACAGAATGAGATAGACTGGGGAGCATTGAACAGAGTGAGATAGATTAGGGAGCATTGAACATAGTGAGATAGACTGGGGAGCATTGAACAGAATGAGATAGACCAGGGAGCATTGAACAGAGTGAGATAGACTGGGGAGTACTGAACAGAGTGAGATAGACTGGGGAGCATTGAACAGAGTGAGATAGACTAGGGAGCATTGAACAGAATGAGATAGACTAGGGAGCATTGAACAGAGTGAGATAGACTCGGGAGCATTGAACAGAGTGAGATAGACTAGGGAGCATTGAACAGAATGAGATAGACTAGGGAGCATTGAACAGAGTGAGATAGACTGGGGAGTACTGAACAGAGTGAGATATACTGGGGAGCATTGAACAGAGTGAGATAGACTGGGGAGTACTGAACAGAGTGAGATAGACTGGGGAGTACTGAACACAGTGAGATAGACTGGGGAGTATTGAACAGAGTTAGATAGACGAGGGAGCATTGAACAGAGTGAGATAGACTGGGGAGCATTGAACAGAGTGAGATAGACTGGGGAGCATTGAACAGAGTGAGATAGACTGGGGAGCATTGAACAGAGTGAGAGAGACTGGGAAGCATTGAAGAGAGTGAGATAGACTGGGGAGCGTTGAACAGAGTGAGATAGACTGGGGAGCATTGAACAGAGTGAGATAGACTGGGGAGCATTGAACAGAGTGAGATAGACTGGGGAGCATTGCACAGAGTGCGATAGACTAGGGAGCATTGAACAGAGTGAGATAGACTAGGGAGCTTTGAACAGAGTGAGATAGGCTAGGGAGCATTGAACAGACTGAGAAAGCGTAGGGAGCCTTGAACAGAGTGAGATAGACTGGGGAGTATTGAACAGAGTGAGATAGACTGGGGAGCTTTGAACAGAATGAGATAGACTGGGGAGCATTGAACAGAATTAGATAGACTGGGGAGCATTGAACAGAGTGAGATAGACTGGGGAGTACTGAACAGAGTGAGATATACTGGGGTGCATTGAACAGAGTGAGATAGACTGGCGAGTGCTGAACAGAGTGAGATAGACTGGGGAGTACTGAACAGAGTGAGATATACTGGGGAGCATTGAACAGAGTGAGATAGACTGGCGAGTGCTGAACAGAAAGAGATGGACTGGGAAGCATTGAACAGAGTGAGATAGACTGGGGAGCATTGAACAGAATGAGATAGACTGGGGAGCATTGAACAGAGTGAGATAGACTAGGGAGCATTGAACAGAGTGAGATAGACTGGGGAGCATTGAACAGAATGAGATAGACCAGGGAGCATTGAACAGAGTGAGATAGACTGGGGAGTACTGAACAGAGTGAGATAGACTGGGGAGCATTGAACAGAGTGAGATAGACTAGGGAGCATTGAACAGAATGAGATAGACTAGGGAGCATTGAACAGAGTGAGATAGACTCGGGAGCATTGAACAGAGTGAGATAGACTAGGGAGCATTGAACAGAATGAGATAGACTAGGGAGCATTGAACAGAGTGAGATAGACTGGGGAGTACTGAACAGAGTGAGATATACTGGGGAGCATTGAACAGAGTGAGATAGACTGGGGAGTACTGAACAGAGTGAGATAGACTGGGGAGTACTGAACACAGTGAGATAGACTGGGGAGTATTGAACAGAGTTAGATAGACGAGGGAGCATTGAACAGAGTGAGATAGACTGGGGAGCATTGAACAGAGTGAGATAGACTGGGGAGCATTGAACAGAGTGAGATAGACTAGGGAGCATTGAACAGAGTGAGATAGGCTGGGGAGCATTGAACAGAGTGAGATACACGGGAGCATTGACCAGAGTGAGATGGACTGGGGAGCATTGAACAGAGTGAGGTAGACTAGGGAGCATTGAAAAGAGTGAGATAGACTGGGGAGCATTGAACAGAGTGAGATAGACTGGGGAGCATTGAACAGAGTGAGATAGACTGGGGAGTACTGAACAGAGTGAGATAGACTGGGGAGCATTGAACAGAGTGAGATAGACTGGGGAGCATTGAACAGAGTGAGATAGACTGGGGAGCATTGAACAGAGTGAGATAGACTGGGGAGCATTGAACAGAGTGAGAGAGACTGGGAAGCATTGAACAGAGTGAGATAGACTGGGGAGCGTTGAACAGAGTGAGATAGACTGGGGAGCATTGAACAGAGTGAGATAGACTGGGGAGCATTGAACAGAATGAGATAGACTGGGGAGCATTGCACAGAGTGAGATAGACTAGGGAGCATTGAACAGAGTGAGATAGACTAGGGAGCTTTGAACAGAGTGAGGTAGGCTAGGGAGCATTGAACAGACTGAGAAAGAGTAGGGAGCCTTGAACAGAGTGAGATAGACTGGGGAGTATTGAACAGAGTGAGATAGACTGGGGAGCTTTGAACAGAATGAGATAGACTGGGGAGCATTGAACAGAATTAGATAGACTGGGGAGCATTGAACAGAGTGAGATAGACTGGGGAGTACTGAACAGAGTGAGATATACTGGGGAGCATTGAACAGAGTGAGATAGACTGGCGAGTGCTGAACAGAGTGAGATAGACTGGGGAGTACTGAACAGAGTGAGATAGACTGGGGAGCATTGAACAGAGTGAGATAGACGAGGGAGCATTGAACAGAATGAGATAGACTAGGGAGCATTGAACAGAAAGAGATGGATTGGGAAGCATTGAACAGAGTGAGATAGACTGGGGAGCATTGAACAGAATGAGATAGACCAGGGAGCATTGAACAGAGTGAGATAGACTGGGGAGTACTGAACAGAGTGAGATAGACTGAGGAGCATTGAACAGAGTGAGATAGACTAGGGAGCATTGAACAGAATGAGATAGACTAGGGAGCATTGGACAGAGTGAGATAGACTCGGGAGCATTGAACAGAGTGAGATAGACTAGGGAGCATTGAACAGAATGAGATAGACTAGGGAGCATTGAACAGAGTGAGATAGACTGGGGAGTACTGAACAGAGTGAGATATACTGGGGAGCATTGAACAGAGTGAGATAGACTGGGGAGTACTGAACAGAGTGAGATAGACTGGGGAGTACTGAACAGAGTGAGATAGACTGGGGAGTATTGAACAGAGTTAGATAGACTAGGGAGCATTGAACAGAGTGAGATAGACTGGGGAGCATTGAACAGAGTGAGATAGACTGGGGAGCATTGAACAGAGTGAGATAGACTAGGGAGCATTGAACAGAGTGAGATAGGCTGGGGACCATTGAACAGAGTGAGATACACGGGAGCATTGACCAGAGTGAGATGGACTGGGGAGCATTGAACAGAGTGAGGTAGACAAGGGAGCATTGAAAAGAGTGAGATAGACTGGGGAGCATTGAACAGAGTGAGATAGACTGGGGAGCATTGAACAGAGTGAGATAGACTGGGGAGTACTGAACAGAGTGAGATAGACTGGGGAGCATTGAACAGAGTGAGATAGACTGGGGAGCATTGAACAGAGTCAGATAGACTGGGGAGCATTGAACAGAGTGAGATAGTCTAGGGAGCATTGAACAGAGTGAGATAGACTAGGGAGCATTGAACAGAGTGAGATAGACTGGGGAGCATTGAACAGAGTGAGATAGACTGGGGAGCATTGAACAGAGTGAGATAGACTGGGGAGCATTGAACAGAGTGAGATAAACTAGGGAGCATTGAACAGCGTGAGATAGACTGGGGAGGATTGAACAGAGTGAGATAGACTGGGGAGCATTGAACAGAGTGAGATAGACTGGGGAGCATTGAACAGAGTGAGATAGACTACGGAGCATTGAACAGAGTGAGATAGACTAGGGAGCTTTGAACAGAGTGAGATAGGCTAGGGAGCATTGAACAGACTGAGATAGACTAGGGAGCATTGAACAGAGTGAGATAGACTGGGGAGCTTTGAACAGAATGAGATAGACTGGGGAGCATTGAACAGAATGAGATAGACTGGGGAGTACTGAACAGAGTGAGATATACTGGGGAGCACTGAACAGAGTGAGATAGACTGGGGAGTACTGAACAGAGTGAGATAGACTGGGGAGAACTGAACAGAGTGAGATAGACTGGGGAGCATTGAACAGAGTGAGATAGACTAGGGAGCATTGAACAGAATGAGATAGACTAGGGAGCATTGAACAGAATGAGATAGACTGGGGAGCATTGAAAAGAATGAGATTGACGAGGGAGCATTGAACAGAGTGAGATAGACTGGGGAGCATTGAACAGAGTGAGATAGACTAGGGAGCATTGAACAGAGTGAGAAAGACTGGGGAGCATTGAACAGAGTGAGATAGACTGGGGAGCATTGAACAGAGTGAGATAGACTGGGGAGCATTGAACAGAGTGAGATGGACTGGGGAGCATTGAACAGAGTGAGATAGACTAGGGAGCATTGAACAGCGTGAGATAGACTGGGGAGCATTGAACAGAGTGAGATAGACTGGGGAGCATTGAACAGAGTGAGATAGACTGGGGAGCATTGAACAGAGTGAGATGGACTGGGGAGCATTGAACAGAGTGAGATAGACTAGGGAGCATTGAACAGAGTGAGATAGACAAGGGAGCATTGAACAGAGTGAGATAGACTGGGGAGCATTGAACAGAGTGAGATAGACTGGGGAGCATTGAACAGAGTGAGATAGACTGGGGAGCATTGAACAGAGTGAGATAGACTGGGGAGCATTGAACAGAGTGAGATAGACGAGGGAGTATTGAATAGAGTGAGATAGACTGGGGAGCATTGAACAGAGTGAGATAGACTGGGGAGCATTGAACAGAGTGAGATAGACTGGGGAGCATTGAACAGAGTGAGATAGACTGGGGAGCATTGAACAGAGTGAGATAGACTGGGGAGCATTGAACAGAGTGAGATGGACTGGGGAGCATTGAACAGAGTGAGATAGACTAGGGAGCATTGAACAGAGTGAGATAGACTAGGGAGCATTGAACAGAGTGAGATAGACTGGGGAGCATTGAACAGAGTGAGATAGACCGGGGAGCATTGAACAGAGTGAGATAGACTGGGGAGCATTGAACAGAGTGAGATAGACTGGGGAGCATTGAACAGAGTGAGATAGACGAGGGAGTATTGAATAGAGTGAGATAGACTGGGGAGCATGGAACAGAGTGAGATAGACTGGGGAGCATTGAACAGAATGAGATAGACTGGGGAGTACTGAACAGGGTGAGATATACTGGGGAGCATTGAACAGAGTGAGATAGACTGGGGAGTACTGAACAGAGTGAGATAGACTGGGGAGAAATGAACAGTGTGAGCTAGACTGGGGAGCATTGAACAGAGTGAGATAGACTAGGGAGCATTGAACAGAATGAGATAGACTAGGGAGCATTGAACAGAATGAGATAGACTGGGGAGCATTGAAAAGAATGAGATTGACGAGGGAGCATTGAACAGAGTGAGATAGACTGGGGAGCATTGAACAGAGTGAGATAGACTAGGGAGCATTGAACAGAGTGAGAAAGACTGGGGAGCATTGAACAGAGTGAGATAGACTGGGGAGCATTGAACAGAGTGAGATAGACTGGGGAGCATTGAACAGAGTGAGATAGACTGGGGAGCATTGAACAGAGTGAGATAGACTGGGGAGCATTGAACAGACTGAGATAGACTGGGGAGCTTTTAACAGAATGAGATAGACTGGGGAGCATTGAACAGAATGAGATAGACTGGGGAGTACTGAACAGAGTGAGATATACTGGGGAGCATTGAACAGAGTGAGATAGACTGGGGAGTACTGAACAGAGTGAGATAGACTGGGGAGTACTGCACAGAGTGAGATAGACTGGGGAGCATTGAACAGAGTGAGATAGACTAGGGAGCATTGAACAGAATGAGATAGACTAGGGAGCATTGAACAGAAAGAGATATACTGGGGAGCATTGAAAAGAATGAGATTGACGAGGGAGCATTGAACAGAGTGAGATAGATTGGGGAGCATTGAACAGAGTGAGATAGACTAGGGAGCATTGAACAGAGTGAGAAAGACTGGGGATTACTGAAGAGAGTGAGATAGACTGGGGAGCATTGAACAGAGTGAGATAGACTGGGGAACATTGAACAGAGTGAGATAGACTAGGGAGCATTGAACAGAGTGAGATAGACTAGGGAGCATTGAACAGAGTGAGATAGACTGGGGAGCATTGAACAGAGTGAGATAGACTAGGGAGCATTGAACAGAGTGAGATAGACTGGGGAGCATTGAACAGAGTGAGATAGACTGGGGAGCATTGAACAGAGTGAGATAGACTGGGGAGCATTGAACAGAGTGAGAGAGACTGGGAAGCATTGAAGAGAGTGAGATAGACTGGGGAGCATTGAACAGAGTGAGATAGACTGGGGAGCATTGAACAGAGTGAGATAGACTGGGGAGCATTGAACAGAGTGAGATAGACTGGGGAGCATTGCACAGAGTGAGATAGACTAGGGAGCATTGAACAGAGTGAGATAGACTAGGGAGCTTTGAACAGAGTGAGATAGGCGAGGGAGCATTGAACAGACTGAGAAAGCGTAGGGAGCCTTGAACAGAGTGAGATAGACTGGGGAGTATTGAACAGAGTGAGATAGACTGGGGAGCTTTGAACAGAATGAGATAGACTGGGGAGCATTGAACAGAATTAGATAGACTGGGGAGCATTGAACAGAGTGAGATAGACTGGGGAGTACTGAACAGAGTGAGATATACTGGGGTGCATTGAACAGAGTGAGATAGACTGGCGAGTGCTGAACAGAGTGAGATAGACTGGGGAGTACTGAACAGAGTGAGATATACTGGGGAGCATTGAACAGAGTGAGATAGACTGGCGAGTGCTGAACAGAAAGAGATGGACTGGGAAGCATTGAACAGAGTGAGATAGACTGGGGAGCATTGAAAAGAGTGAGATAGACTGGGGAGCATTGAACAGAGTGAGATAGACTGGGGAGCATTGAACAGAGTGAGATAGACTGGGGAGTACTGAACAGAGTGAGATAGACTGGGGAGCATTGAACAGAGTGAGATAGACTAGGGAGCATTGAACAGAGTGAGATAGACTAGGGAGCATTGAACAGAGTGAGGTAGACTAGGGAGCATTGAACGGAGTGAGATAGACTAGGGAGCATTGAACAGAGTGAGATAGACTGGGGAGCATTGAACAGAGTGAGATAGACTGGGGAGCATTGAACAGAGTGAGATAGACTGGGAAGCATTGAACAGAGTGAGAGAGACTGGGAAGCATTGAACAGAGTGAGATAGACTGGGGAGCGTTGAACAGAGTGAGATAGACTGGGGAGCATTGAACAGAGTGAGATAGACTGGGGAGCATTGAACAGAGTGAGATAGACTGGGGAGCATTGCACAGAGTGAGATAGACTAGGGAGCATTGAACAGAGTGAGATAGACTAGGGAGCTTTGAACAGAGTGAGGTAGGCTAGGGAGCATTGAACAGACTGAGAAAGAGTAGGGAGCCTTGAACAGAGTGAGATAGACTGGGGAGTATTGAACAGAGTGAGATAGACTGGGGAGCTTTGAACAGAATGAGATAGACTGGGGAGCATTGAACAGAATTAGATAGACTGGGGAGCATTGAACAGAGTGAGATAGACTGGGGAGTACTGAACAGAGTGAGATATACTGGGGAGCATTGAACAGAGTGAGATAGACTGGCGAGTGCTGAACAGAGTGAGATAGACTGGGGAGTACTGAACAGAGTGAGATAGACTGGGGAGCATTGAACAGAGTGAGATAGACTAGGGAGCATTGAACAGAATGAGATAGACTAGGGAGCATTGAACAGAAAGAGATGGATTGGGAAGCATTGAACAGAGTGAGATAGACTGGGGAGCATTGAACAGAATGCGATAGACCAGGGAGCATTGAACAGAGTGAGATAGACTGGGGAGTACTGAACAGAGTGAGATAGACTGGGGAGCATTGAACAGAGTGAGATAGACTAGGGAGCATTGAACAGAATGAGATAGACTAGGGAGCATTGGACAGAGTGAGATAGACTCGGGAGCATTGAACAGAGTGAGATAGACTAGGGAGCATTGAACAGAATGAGATAGACTAGGGAGCATTGAACAGAGTGAGATAGACTGGGGAGTACTGAACAGAGTGAGATATACTGGGGAGCATTGAACAGAGTGAGATAGACTGGGGAGTACTGAACAGAGTGAGATAGACTGGGGAGTACTGAACAGAGTGAGATAGACTGGGGAGTATTGAACAGAGTTAGATAGACTAGGGAGCATTGAACAGAGTGAGATAGACTGGGGAGCATTGAACAGAGTGAGATAGACTGGGGAGCATTGAACAGAGTGAGATAGACTGGGGAGTACTGAACAGAGTGAGATAGACTGGGGAGCATTGAACAGAGTGAGATAGGCTGGGGACCATTGAACAGAGTGAGATACACGGGAGCATTGACCAGAGTGAGATGGACTGGGGAGCATTGAACAGAGTGAGGTAGACAAGGGAGCATTGAAAAGAGTGAGATAGACTGGGGAGCATTGAACAGAGTGAGATAGACTGGGGAGCATTGAACAGAGTGAGATAGACTGGGGAGTACTGAACAGAGTGAGATAGACTGGGGAGCATTGAACAGAGTGAGATAGACTGGGGAGCATTGAACAGAGTGAGATAGACTGGGGAGCATTGAACAGAGTGAGATAGTCTAGGGAGCATTGAACAGAGTGAGATAGACTAGGGAGCATTGAACAGAGTGAGATAGACTGGGGAGCATTGAACAGAGTGAGATAGACTGGGGAGCATTGAACAGAGTGAGATAGACTGGGGAGCATTGAACAGAGTGAGATAAACTAGGGAGCATTGAACAGCGTGAGATAGACTGGGGAGGATTGAACAGAGTGAGATAGACTGGGGAGCATTGAACAGAGTGAGATAGACTGGGGAGCATTGAACAGAGTGAGATAGACTACGGAGCATTGAACAGACTGAGATAGACTAGGGAGCATTGAACAGAGTGAGATAGACTGGGGAGCTTTGAACAGAATGAGATAGACTGGGGAGCATTGAACAGAATGAGATAGACTGGGGAGTACTGAACAGAGTGAGATATACTGGGGAGCACTGAACAGAGTGAGATAGACTGGGGAGTACTGAACAGAGTGAGATAGACTGGGGAGAACTGAACAGAGTGAGCTAGACTGGGGAGCATTGAACAGAGTGAGATAGACTAGGGAGCATTGAACAGAATGAGATAGACTAGGGAGCATTGAACAGAATGAGATAGACTGGGGAGCATTGAAAAGAATGAGATTGACGAGGGAGCATTGAACAGAGTGAGATAGACTGGGGAGCATTGAACAGAGTGAGATAGACTAGGGAGCATTGAACAGAGTGAGAAAGACTGGGGAGCATTGAACAGAGTGAGATAGACTGGGGAGCATTGAACAGAGTGAGATAGACTGGGGAGCATTGAACAGAGTGAGATAGACTGGGGAGCATTGAACAGAGTGAGATAGACTAGGGAGCATTGAACAGCGTGAGATAGACTGGGGAGCATTGAACAGAGTGAGATAGACTGGGGAGCATTGAACAGAGTGAGATAGACTGGGGAGCATTGAACAGAGTGAGATGGACTGGGGAGCATTGAACAGAGTGAGATAGACTAGGGAGCATTGAACAGAGTGAGATAGACAAGGGAGCATTGAACAGAGTGAGATAGACTGGGGAGCATTGAACAGAGTGAGATAGACTAGGGAGCATTGAACAGAGTGAGATAGACGAGGGAGTATTGAATAGAGTGAGATAGACTGGGGAGCATTGAACAGAGTGAGATAGACTAGGGAGCATTGAACAGAGTGAGATAGACCGGGGAGCATTGAACAGAGTGAGATAGACTGGGGAGCATTGAACAGAGTGAGATAGACTGGGGAGCATTGAACAGAGTGAGATAGACGAGGGAGTATTGAATAGAGTGAGATAGACTGGGGAGCATGGAACAGAGTGAGATAGACTGGGGAGCATTGAACAGAATGAGATAGACTGGGGAGTACTGAACAGAGTGAGATATACTGGGGAGCATTGAACAGAGTGAGATAGACTGGGGAGTACTGAACAGAGTGAGATAGACTGGGGAGAACTGAACAGAGTGAGCTAGACTGGGGAGCATTGAACAGAGTGAGATAGACTAGGGAGCATTGAACAGAATGAGATAGACTAGGGAGCATTGAACAGAATGAGATAGACTGGGGAGCATTGAAAAGAATGAGATTGACGAGGGAGCATTGAACAGAGTGAGATAGACTGGGGAGCATTGAACAGAGTGAGATAGACTAGGGAGCATTGAACAGAGTGAGAAAGACTGGGGAGCATTGAACAGAGTGAGATAGACTGGGGAGCATTGAACAGAGTGAGATAGACTGGGGAGCATTGAACAGAGTGAGATAGACTGGGGAGCATTGAACAGAGTGAGATAGACTGGGGAGCATTGAACAGACTGAGATAGACTGGGGAGCTTTTAACAGAATGAGATAGACTGGGGAGCATTGAACAGAATGAGATAGACTGGGGAGTACTGAACAGAGTGAGATATACTGGGGAGCATTGAACAGAGTGAGATAGACTGGGGAGTACTGAACAGAGTGAGATAGACTGGGGAGTACTGCACAGAGTGAGATAGACTGGGGAGCATTGAACAGAGTGAGATAGACTCGGGAGCATTGAACAGAATGAGATAGACTAGGGAGCATTGAACAGAATGAGATAGACTGGGGAGCATTGAAAAGAATGAGATTGACGAGGGAGCATTGAACAGAGTGAGATAGATTGGGGAGCATTGAACAGAGTGAGATAGACTAGGGAGCATTGAACAGAGTGAGAAAGACTGGGGATTACTGAAGAGAGTGAGATAGACTGGGGAGCATTGAACAGAGTGAGATAGACTGGGGAACATTGAACAGAGTGAGATAGACTAGGGAGCATTGAACAGAGTGAGATAGACTAGGGAGCATTGAACAGAGTGAGATAGACTGGGGAGCATTGAACAGAGTGAGATAGACTAGGGAGCATTGAACAGAGTGAGATAGACTGGGGAGCATTGAACAGAGTGAGATTGACTGGGGAGCATTGAACAGAGTGAGATAGACTGGGGAGCATTGAACAGAGTGAGAGAGACTGGGAAGCATTGAAGAGAGTGAGATAGACTGGGGAGCGTTGAACAGAGTGAGATAGACTGGGGAGCATTGAACAGAGTGAGATAGACTGGGGAGCATTGAACAGAGTGAGATAGAATGGGGAGCATTGCACAGAGTGAGATAGACTAGGGAGCATTGAACAGAGTGAGATAGACTAGGGAGCTTTGAACAGAGTGAGATAGGCTAGGGAGCATTGAACAGACTGAGAAAGCGTAGGGAGCCTTGAACAGAGTGAGATAGACTGGGGAGCTTTGAACAGAATGAGATAGACTGGGGAGCATTGAACAGAATTAGATAGACTGGGGAGCATTGAACAGAGTGAGATAGACTGGGGAGTACTGAACAGAGTGAGATATACTGGGGTGCATTGAACAGAGTGAGATAGACTGGCGAGTGCTGAACAGAGTGAGATAGACTGGGGAGTACTGAACAGAGTGAGATATACTGGGGAGCATTGAACAGAGTGAGATAGACTGGCGAGTGCTGAACAGAAAGAGATGGACTGGGAAGCATTGAACAGAGTGAGATAGACTGGGGAGCATTGAACAGAATGAGATAGACTGGGGAGCATTGAACAGAGTGAGATAGACTGGGGAGTACTGAACAGAGTGAGATAGACTGGGGAGCATTGAACAGAGTGAGATAGACTAGGGAGCATTGAACAGAATGAGTTAGACTAGGGAGCATTGAACAGAGTGAGATAGACTCGGGAGCATTGAACAGAGTGAGATAGACTAGGGAGCATTGAACAGAATGAGATAGACTAGGGAGCATTGAACAGAGTGAGATAGACTGGGGAGTACTGAACAGAGTGAGATATACTGGGGAGCATTGAACAGAGTGAGATAGACTGGGGAGTACTGAACAGAGTGAGATAGACTGGGGAGTATTGAACAGAGTTAGATAGACTAGGGAGCATAGAACAGAGTGAGATAGACTGGGGAGCATTGAACAGAGTGAGATAGACTGGGGAGCATTGAACAGAGTGAGATAGACTAGGGAGCATTGAACAGAGTGAGATAGGCTGGGGAGCATTGAACAGAGTGAGATACACGGGAGCATTGACCAGAGTGAGATGGACTGGGGAGCATTGAACAGAGTGAGGTAGACTAGGGAGCATTGAAAAGAGTGAGATAGACTGGGGAGCATTGAACAGAGTGAGATAGACTGGGGAGCATTGAACAGAGTGAGATAGACTGGGGAGTACTGAACAGAGTGAGATAGACTGGGGAGCATTGAACAGAGTGAGATAGACTGGGGAGCATTGAACAGAGTGAGATAGACTGGGGAGCATTGAACAGAGTGAGATAGTCTAGGGAGCATTGAACAGAGTGAGATAGACTAGGGAGCATTGAACAGAGTGAGATAGACTGGGGAGCATTGAACAGAGTGAGATAGACTGGGGAGCATTGAACAGAGTGAGATAGACTGGGGAGCATTGAACAGAGTGAGATAAACTAGGGAGCATTGAACAGCGTGAGATAGACTGGGGAGGATTGAACAGAGTGAGATAGACTGGGGAGCATTGAACAGAGTGAGATAGACTGGGGAGCATTGAACAGAGTGAGATAGACTACGGAGCATTGAACAGAGTGAGATAGACTAGGGAGCTTTGAACAGAGTGAGATAGGCTAGGGAGCATTGAACAGACTGAGATAGACTAGGGAGCATTGAACAGAGTGAGATAGACTGGGGAGCTTTGAACAGAATGAGATAGACTGGGGAGCATTGAACAGAATGAGATAGACTGGGGAGTACTGAACAGAGTGAGATATACTGGGGAGCATTGAACAGAGTGAGATAGACTGGGGAGTACTGAACAGAGTGAGATAGACTGGGGAGAACTGAACAGAGTGAGCTAGACTGGGGAGCATTGAACAGAGTGAGATAGACTAGGGTGCATTGAACAGAATGAGATAGACTAGGGAGCATTGAACAGAATGAGATAGACTGGGGAGCATTGAAAAGAATGAGATTGACGAGGGAGCATTGAACAGAGTGAGATAGACTGGGGAGCATTGAACAGAGTGAGATAGACTAGGGAGCATTGAACAGAGTGAGAAAGACTGGGGAGCATTGAACAGAGTGAGATAGAATGGGGAGCATTGAACAGAGTGAGATAGACTGGGGAGCATTGAACAGAGTGAGATAGACTGGGGAGCATTGAACAGAGTGAGATAGACTAGGGAGCATTGAACAGCGTGAGATAGACTGGGGAGCATTGAACAGAGTGAGATAGACTGGGGAGCATTGAACAGAGTGAGATAGACTGGGGAGCATTGAACAGAGTGAGATGGACTGGGGAGCATTGAACAGAGTGAGATAGACTAGGGAGCATTGAACAGAGTGAGATAGACAAGGGAGCATTGAACAGAGTGAGATAGACTGGGGAGCATTGAACAGAGTGAGATAGACTGGGGAGCATTGAACAGAGTGAGATAGACTGGGGAGCATTGAACAGAGTGAGATAGACTGGGGAGTATTGAACAGAGTGAGATAGACGAGGGAGTATTGAATAGAGTGAGATAGACTGGGGAGCATTGAACAGAGTGAGATAGACTGGGGAGCATTGAACAGAGTGAGATAGACTGGGGAGCATTGAACAGAGTGAGATAGACTGGGGAGCATTGAACAGAGTGAGATAGACTGGGGAGCATTGAACAGAGTGAGATGGACTGGGGAGCATTGAACAGAGTGAGATAGACCACGGAGCATTGAACAGAGTGAGATAGACTAGGGAGCATTGAACAGAGTGAGATAGACTGGGGAGCATTGAACAGAGTGAGATAGACCGGGGAGCATTGAACAGAGTGAGATAGACTGGGGAGCATTGAACAGAGTGAGATAGACTGGGGAGCATTGAACAGAGTGAGATAGGCTGGGGAACATTGAACAGAGTGAGATAGACTAGGGAGCATTGAACAGAGTGAGATAGGCTAGGGAGCATTGAACAGACTGAGATAGACTAGGGAGCATTGAACAGAGTGAGATAGACTGGGGAGCTTTGAACAGAATGAGATAGACTGGGGAGCATTGAACAGAATGAGATAGACTGGGGAGTACTGAACAGAGTGAGATATACTGGGGAGCATTGAACAGAGTGAGATAGACTGGGGAGTACTGAACAGAGTGAGATAGACTGGGGAGAACTGAACAGAGTGAGCTAGACTGGGGAGCATTGAACAGAGTGAGATAGACTAGGGAGCATTGAACAGAATGAGATAGACTAGGGAGCATTGAACAGAATGAGATAGACTGGGGAGCATTGAAAAGAATGAGATTGACCAGGGAGCATTGAACAGAGTGAGATAGACTGGGGAGCATTGAACAGAGTGAGATAGACTAGGGAGCATTGAACAGAGTGAGAAAGACTGGGGAGCATTGAACAGAGTGAGATAGAATGGGGAGCATTGAACAGAGTGAGATAGACTGGGGAGCATTGAACAGAGTGAGATAGACTGGGGAGCATTGAACAGAGTGAGATAGACTAGGGAGCATTGAACAGCGTGAGATAGACTGGGGAGCATTGAACAGAGTGAGATAGACTGGGGAGCATTGAACAGAGTGAGATAGACTGGGGAGCATTGAACAGAGTGAGATGGACTGGGGAGCATTGAACAGAGTGAGATAGACTAGGGAGCATTGAACAGAGTGAGATAGACAAGGGAGCATTGAACAGAGTGAGATAGACTGGGGAGCATTGAACAGAGTGAGATAGACTGGGGAGCATTGAACAGAGTGAGATAGACTGGGGAGCATTGAACAGAGTGAGATAGACTGGGGAGTATTGAACAGAGTGAGATAGACGAGGGAGTATTGAATAGAGTGAGATAGACTGGGGAGCATTGAACAGAGTGAGATAGACTGGGGAGCATTGAACAGAGTGAGATAGACTGGGGAGCATTGAACAGAGTGAGATAGACTGGGGAGCATTGAACAGAGTGAGATAGACTGGGGAGCATTGAACAGAGTGAGATGGACTGGGGAGCATTGAACAGAGTGAGATAGACCAGGGAGCATTGAACAGAGTGAGATAGACTAGGGAGCATTGAACAGAGTGAGATAGACTGGGGAGCATTGAACAGAGTGAGATAGACCGGGGAGCATTGAACAGAGTGAGATAGACTGGGGAGCATTGAACAGAGTGAGATAGACTGGGGAGCATTGAACAGAGTGAGATAGACGAGGGAGTATTGAATAGAGTGAGATAGACTGGGGAGCATGGAACAGAGTGAGATAGACTGGGGAGCATTGAACAGAATGAGATAGACTGGGGAGTACTGAACAGAGTGAGATATACTGGGGAGCATTGAACAGAGTGAGATAGACTGGGGAGTACTGAACAGAGTGAGATAGACTGGGGAGAACTGAACAGAGTGAGCTAGACTGGGGAGCATTGAACAGAGTGAGATAGACTAGGGAGCATTGAACAGAATGAGATAGACTAGGGAGCATTGAACAGAATGAGATAGACTGGGGAGCATTGAAAAGAATGAGATTGACGAGGGAGCATTGAACAGAGTGAGATAGACTGGGGAGCATTGAACAGAGTGAGATAGACTAGGGAGCATTGAACAGAGTGAGAAAGACTGGGGAGCATTGAACAGAGTGAGATAGACTGGGGAGCATTGAACAGAGTGAGATAGACTGGGGAGCATTGAACAGAGTGAGATAGACTGGGGAGCATTGAACAGAGTGAGATAGACTGGGGAGCATTGAACAGACTGAGATAGACTGGGGAGCTTTTAACAGAATGAGATAGACTGGGGAGCATTGAACAGAATGAGATAGACTGGGGAGTACTGAACAGAGTGAGATATACTGGGGAGCATTGAACAGAGTGAGATAGACTGGGGAGTACTGAACAGAGTGAGATAGACTGGGGAGTACTGCACAGAGTGAGATAGACTGGGGAGCATTGAACAGAGTGAGATAGACTAGGGAGCATTGAACAGAATGAGATAGACTAGGGAGCATTGAACAGAAAGAGATATACTGGGGAGCATTGAAAAGAATGAGATTGACGAGGGAGCATTGAACAGAGTGAGATAGATTGGGGAGCATTGAACAGAGTGAGATAGACTAGGGAGCATTGAACAGAGTGAGAAAGACTGGGGATTACTGAAGAGAGTGAGATAGACTGGGGAGCATTGAACAGAGTGAGATAGACTGGGGAACATTGAACAGAGTGAGATAGACTAGGGAGCATTGAACAGAGTGAGATAGACTAGGGAGCATTGAACAGAGTGAGATAGACTGGGGAGCATTGAACAGAGTGAGATAGACTAGGGAGCATTGAACAGAGTGAGATAGACTGGGGAGCATTGAACAGAGTGAGATAGACTGGGGAGCATTGAACAGAGTGAGATAGACTGGGGAGCATTGAACAGAGTGAGAGAGACTGGGAAGCATTGAAGAGAGTGAGATAGACTGGGGAGCATTGAACAGAGTGAGATAGACTGGGGAGCATTGAACAGAGTGAGATAGACTGGGGAGCATTGAACAGAGTGAGATAGACTGGGGAGCATTGCACAGAGTGAGATAGACTAGGGAGCATTGAACAGAGTGAGATAGACTAGGGAGCTTTGAACAGAGTGAGATAGGCGAGGGAGCATTGAACAGACTGAGAAAGCGTAGGGAGCCTTGAACAGAGTGAGATAGACTGGGGAGTATTGAACAGAGTGAGATAGACTGGGGAGCTTTGAACAGAATGAGATAGACTGGGGAGCATTGAACAGAATTAGATAGACTGGGGAGCATTGAACAGAGTGAGATAGACTGGGGAGTACTGAACAGAGTGAGATATACTGGGGTGCATTGAACAGAGTGAGATAGACTGGCGAGTGCTGAACAGAGTGAGATAGACTGGGGAGTACTGAACAGAGTGAGATATACTGGGGAGCATTGAACAGAGTGAGATAGACTGGCGAGTGCTGAACAAAAAGAGATGGACTGGGAAGCATTGAACAGAGTGAGATAGACTGGGGAGCATTGAAAAGAGTGAGATAGACTGGGGAGCATTGAACAGAGTGAGATAGACTGGGGAGCATTGAACAGAGTGAGATAGACTGGGGAGTACTGAACAGAGTGAGATAGACTGGGGAGCATTGAACAGAGTGAGATAGACTAGGGAGCATTGAACAGAGTGAGATAGACTAGGGAGCATTGAACAGAGTGAGGTAGACTGGGGAGCATTGAACAGAGTGAGATAGACTGGGGAGCATTGAACAGAGTGAGATAGACTGGGGAGCATTGAACAGAGTGAGAGAGACTGGGAAGCATTGAACAGAGTGAGATAGACTGGGGAGCGTTGAACAGAGTGAGATAGACTGGGGAGCATTGAACAGAGTGAGATAGACTGGGGAGCATTGAACCGAGTGAGATAGACTGGGGAGCATTGCACAGAGTGAGATAGACTAGGGAGCATTGAACAGAGTGAGATAGACTAGGGAGCTTTGAACAGAGTGAGGTAGGCTAGGGAGCATTGAACAGACTGAGAAAGAGTAGGGAGCCTTGAACAGAGTGAGATAGACTGGGGAGTATTGAACAGAGTGAGATAGACTGGGGAGCTTTGAACAGAATGAGATAGACTGGGGAGCATTGAACAGAATTAGATAGACTGGGGAGCATTGAACAGAGTGAGATAGACTGGGGAGTACTGAACAGAGTGAGATATACTGGGGAGCATTGAACAGAGTGAGATAGACTGGCGAGTGCTGAACAGAGTGAGATAGACTGGGGAGTACTGAACAGAGTGAGATAGACTGGGGAGCATTGAACAGAGTGAGATAGACTAGGGAGCATTGAACAGAATGAGATAGACTAGGGAGCATTGAACAGAAAGAGATGGATTGGGAAGCATTGAACAGAGTGAGATAGACTGGGGAGCATTGAACAGAATGCGATAGACCAGGGAGCATTGAACAGAGTGAGATAGACTGGGGAGTACTGAACAGAGTGAGATAGACTGGGGAGCATTGAACAGAGTGAGATAGACTAGGGAGCATTGAACAGAATGAGATAGACTAGGGAGCATTGGACAGAGTGAGATAGACTCGGGAGCATTGAACAGAGTGAGATAGACTAGGGAGCATTGAACAGAATGAGATAGACTAGGGAGCATTGAACAGAGTGAGATAGACTGGGGAGTACTGAACAGAGTGAGATATACTGGGGAGCATTGAACAGAGTGAGATAGACTGGGGAGTACTGAACAGAGTGAGATAGACTGGGGAGTACTGAACAGAGTGAGATAGACTGGGGAGTATTGAACAGAGTTAGATAGACTAGGGAGCATTGAACAGAGTGAGATAGACTGGGGAGCATTGAACAGAGTGAGATAGACTGGGGAGCATTGAACAGAGTGAGATAGACTGGGGAGTACTGAACAGAGTGAGATAGACTGGGGAGCATTGAACAGAGTGAGATAGGCTGGGGACCATTGAACAGAGTGAGATACACGGGAGCATTGACCAGAGTGAGATGGACTGGGGAGCATTGAACAGAGTGAGGTAGACAAGGGAGCATTGAAAAGAGTGAGATAGACTGGGGAGCATTGAACAGAGTGAGATAGACTGGGGAGCATTGAACAGAGTGAGATAGACTGGGGAGTACTGAACAGAGTGAGATAGACTGGGGAGCATTGAACAGAGTGAGATAGACTGGGGAGCATTGAACAGAGTGAGATAGACTGGGGAGCATTGAACAGAGTGAGATAGTCTAGGGAGCATTGAACAGAGTGAGATAGACTAGGGAGCATTGAACAGAGTGAGATAGACTGGGGAGCATTGAACAGAGTGAGATAGACTGGGGAGCATTGAACAGAGTGAGATAGACTGGGGAGCATTGAACAGAGTGAGATAAACTAGGGAGCATTGAACAGCGTGAGATAGACTGGGGAGGATTGAACAGAGTGAGATAGACTGGGGAGCATTGAACAGAGTGAGATAGACTGGGGAGCATTGAACAGAGTGAGATAGACTACGGAGCATTGAACAGAGTGAGATAGACTAGGGAGCTTTGAACAGAGTGAGATAGGCTAGGGAGCATTGAACAGACTGAGATAGACTAGGGAGCATTGAACAGAGTGAGATAGACTGGGGAGCTTTGAACAGAATGAGATAGACTGGGGAGCATTGAACAGAATGAGATAGACTGGGGAGTACTGAACAGAGTGAGATATACTGGGGAGCACTGAACAGAGTGAGATAGACTGGGGAGTACTGAACAGAGTGAGATAGACTGGGGAGAACTGAACAGAGTGAGCTAGACTGGGGAGCATTGAACAGAGTGAGATAGACTAGGGAGCATTGAACAGAATGAGATAGACTAGGGAGCATTGAACAGAATGAGATAGACTGGGGAGCATTGAAAAGAATGAGATTGACGAGGGAGCATTGAACAGAGTGAGATAGACTGGGGAGCATTGAACAGAGTGAGATAGACTAGGGAGCATTGAACAGAGTGAGAAAGACTGGGGAGCATTGAACAGAGTGAGATAGACTGGGGAGCATTGAACAGAGTGAGATAGACTGGGGAGCATTGAACAGAGTGAGATAGACTGGGGAGCATTGAACAGAGTGAGATAGACTAGGGAGCATTGAACAGCGTGAGATAGACTGGGGAGCATTGAACAGAGTGAGATAGACTGGGGAGCATTGAACAGAGTGAGATAGACTGGGGAGCATTGAACAGAGTGAGATGGACTGGGGAGCATTGAACAGAGTGAGATAGACTAGGGAGCATTGAACAGAGTGAGATAGACAAGGGAGCATTGAACAGAGTGAGATAGACTGGGGAGCATTGAACAGAGTGAGATAGACTAGGGAGCATTGAACAGAGTGAGATAGACGAGGGAGTATTGAATAGAGTGAGATAGACTGGGGAGCATTGAACAGAGTGAGATAGACTAGGGAGCATTGAACAGAGTGAGATAGACCGGGGAGCATTGAACAGAGTGAGATAGACTGGGGAGCATTGAACAGAGTGAGATAGACTGGGGAGCATTGAACAGAGTGAGATAGACGAGGGAGTATTGAATAGAGTGAGATAGACTGGGGAGCATGGAACAGAGTGAGATAGACTGGGGAGCATTGAACAGAATGAGATAGACTGGGGAGTACTGAACAGAGTGAGATATACTGGGGAGCATTGAACAGAGTGAGATAGACTGGGGAGTACTGAACAGAGTGAGATAGACTGGGGAGAACTGAACAGAGTGAGCTAGACTGGGGAGCATTGAACAGAGTGAGATAGACTAGGGAGCATTGAACAGAATGAGATAGACTAGGGAGCATTGAACAGAATGAGATAGACTGGGGAGCATTGAAAAGAATGAGATTGACGCGGGAGCATTGAACAGAGTGAGATAGACTGGGGAGCATTGAACAGAGTGAGATAGACTAGGGAGCATTGAACAGAGTGAGAAAGACTGGGGAGCATTGAACAGAGTGAGATAGACTGGGGAGCATTGAACAGAGTGAGATAGACTGGGGAGCATTGAACAGAGTGAGATAGACTGGGGAGCATTGAACAGAGTGAGATAGACTGGGGAGCATTGAACAGACTGAGATAGACTGGGGAGCTTTTAACAGAATGAGATAGACTGGGGAGCATTGAACAGAATGAGATAGACTGGGGAGTACTGAACAGAGTGAGATATACTGGGGAGCATTGAACAGAGTGAGATAGACTGGGGAGTACTGAACAGAGTGAGATAGACTGGGGAGTACTGCACAGAGTGAGATAGACTGGGGAGCATTGAACAGAGTGAGATAGACTCGGGAGCATTGAACAGAATGAGATAGACTAGGGAGCATTGAACAGAATGAGATAGACTGGGGAGCATTGAAAAGAATGAGATTGACGAGGGAGCATTGAACAGAGTGAGATAGATTGGGGAGCATTGAACAGAGTGAGATAGACTAGGGAGCATTGAACAGAGTGAGAAAGACTGGGGATTACTGAAGAGAGTGAGATAGACTGGGGAGCATTGAACAGAGTGAGATAGACTGGGGAACATTGAACAGAGTGAGATAGACTAGGGAGCATTGAACAGAGTGAGATAGACTAGGGAGCATTGAACAGAGTGAGATAGACTGGGGAGCATTGAACAGAGTGAGATAGACTAGGGAGCATTGAACAGAGTGAGATAGACTGGGGAGCATTGAACAGAGTGAGATTGACTGGGGAGCATTGAACAGAGTGAGATAGACTGGGGAGCATTGAACAGAGTGAGAGAGACTGGGAAGCATTGAAGAGAGTGAGATAGACTGGGGAGCGTTGAACAGAGTGAGATAGACTGGGGAGCATTGAACAGAGTGAGATAGACTGGGGAGCATTGAACAGAGTGAGATAGAATGGGGAGCATTGCACAGAGTGAGATAGACTAGGGAGCATTGAACAGAGTGAGATAGACTAGGGAGCTTTGAACAGAGTGAGATAGGCTAGGGAGCATTGAACAGACTGAGAAAGCGTAGGGAGCCTTGAACAGAGTGAGATAGACTGGGGAGTATTGAACAGAGTGAGATAGACTGGGGAGCTTTGAACAGAATGAGATAGACTGGGGAGCATTGAACAGAATTAGATAGACTGGGGAGCATTGAACAGAGTGAGATAGACTGGGGAGTACTGAACAGAGTGAGATATACTGGGGTGCATTGAACAGAGTGAGATAGACTGGCGAGTGCTGAACAGAGTGAGATAGACTGGGGAGTACTGAACAGAGTGAGATATACTGGGGAGCATTGAACAGAGTGAGATAGACTGGCGAGTGCTGAACAGAAAGAGATGGACTGGGAAGCATTGAACAGAGTGAGATAGACTGGGGAGCATTGAACAGAATGAGATAGACTGGGGAGCATTGAACAGAGTGAGATAGACTGGGGAGTACTGAACAGAGTGAGATAGACTGGGGAGCATTGAACAGAGTGAGATAGACTAGGGAGCATTGAACAGAATGAGTTAGACTAGGGAGCATTGAACAGAGTGAGATAGACTCGGGAGCATTGAACAGAGTGAGATAGACTAGGGAGCATTGAACAGAATGAGATAGACTAGGGAGCATTGAACAGAGTGAGATAGACTGGGGAGTACTGAACAGAGTGAGATATACTGGGGAGCATTGAACAGAGTGAGATAGACTGGGGAGTACTGAACAGAGTGAGATAGACTGGGGAGTACTGAACACAGTGAGATAGAATGGGGAGTATTGAACAGAGTTAGATAGACTAGCGAGCATAGAACAGAGTGAGATAGACTGGGGAGCATTGAACCGAGTGAGATAGACTGGGGAGCATTGAACAGAGTGAGATAGACTAGGGAGCATTGAACAGAGTGAGATAGGCTGGGGAGCATTGAACAGAGTGAGATACACGGGAGCATTGACCAGAGTGAGATGGACTGGGGAGCATTGAACAGAGTGAGGTAGACTAGGGAGCATTGAAAAGAGTGAGATAGACTGGGGAGCATTGAACAGAGTGAGATAGACTGGGGAGCATTGAACAGAGTGAGATAGACTGGGGAGTACTGAACAGAGTGAGATAGACTGGGGAGCATTGAACAGAGTGAGATAGACTGGGGAGCATTGAACAGAGTGAGATAGACTGGGGAGCATTGAACAGAGTGAGATAGTCTAGGGAGCATTGAACAGAGTGAGATAGACTAGGGAGCATTGAACAGAGTGAGATAGACTGGGGAGCATTGAACAGAGTGAGATAGACTGGGGAGCATTGAACAGAGTGAGATAGACTGGGGAGCATTGAACAGAGTGAGATAAACTAGGGAGCATTGAACAGCGTGAGATAGACTGGGGAGGATTGAACAGAGTGAGATAGACTGGGGAGCATTGAACAGAGTGAGATAGACTGGGGAGCATTGAACAGAGTGAGATAGACTACGGAGCATTGAACAGAGTGAGATAGACTAGGGAGCTTTGAACAGAGTGAGATAGGCTAGGGAGCATTGAACAGACTGAGATAGACTAGGGAGCATTGAACAGAGTGAGATAGACTGGGGAGCTTTGAACAGAATGAGATAGACTGGGGAGCATTGAACAGAATGAGATAGACTGGGGAGTACTGAACAGAGTGAGATATACTGGGGAGCATTGAACAGAGTGAGATAGACTGGGGAGTACTGAACAGAGTGAGATAGACTGGGGAGAACTGAACAGAGTGAGCTAGACTGGGGAGCATTGAACAGAGTGAGATAGACTAGGGTGCATTGAACAGAATGAGATAGACTAGGGAGCATTGAACAGAATGAGATAGACTGGGGAGCATTGAAAAGAATGAGATTGACGAGGGAGCATTGAACAGAGTGAGATAGACTGGGGAGCATTGAACAGAGTGAGATAGACTAGGGAGCATTGAACAGAGTGAGAAAGACTGGGGAGCATTGAACAGAGTGAGATAGAATGGGGAGCATTGAACAGAGTGAGATAGACTGGGGAGCATTGAACAGAGTGAGATAGACTGGGGAGCATTGAACAGAGTGAGATAGACTAGGGAGCATTGAACAGCGTGAGATAGACTGGGGAGCATTGAACAGAGTGAGATAGACTGGGGAGCATTGAACAGAGTGAGATAGACTGGGGAGCATTGAACAGAGTGAGATGGACTGGGGAGCATTGAACAGAGTGAGATAGACTAGGGAGCATTGAACAGAGTGAGATAGACAAGGGAGCATTGAACAGAGTGAGATAGACTGGGGAGCATTGAACAGAGTGAGATAGACTGGGGAGCATTGAACAGAGTGAGATAGACTGGGGAGCATTGAACAGAGTGAGATAGACTGGGGAGCATTGAACAGAGTGAGATAGACTGGGGAGTATTGAACAGAGTGAGATAGACGAGGGAGTATTGAATAGAGTGAGATAGACTGGGGAGCATTGAACAGAGTGAGATAGACTGGGGAGCATTGAACAGAGTGAGATAGACTGGGGAGCATTGAACAGAGTGAGATAGACTGGGGAGCATTGAACAGAGTGAGATAGACTGGGGAGCATTGAACAGAGTGAGATGGACTGGGGAGCATTGAACAGAGTGAGATAGACCAGGGAGCATTGAACAGAGTGAGATAGACTAGGGAGCATTGAACAGAGTGAGATAGACTGGGGAGCATTGAACAGAGTGAGATAGACCGGGGAGCATTGAACAGAGTGAGATAGACTGGGGAGCATTGAACAGAGTGAGATAGACTGGGGAGCATTGAACAGAGTGAGATAGGCTGGGGAACATTGAACAGAGTGAGATAGACTAGGGAGCATTGAACAGAGTGAGATAGACTGGGGAGCTTTGAACAGAATGAGATAGACTGGGGAGCATTGAACAGAATGAGATAGACTGGGGAGTACTGAACAGAGTGAGATATACTGGGGAGCATTGAACAGAGTGAGATAGACTGGGGAGTACTGAACAGAGTGAGATAGACTGGGGAGAACTGAACAGAGTGAGCTAGACTGGGGAGCATTGAACAGAGTGAGATAGACTAGGGAGCATTGAACAGAATGAGATAGACTAGGGAGCATTGAACAGAATGAGATAGACTGGGGAGCATTGAAAAGAATGAGATTGACCAGGGAGCATTGAACAGAGTGAGATAGACTGGGGAGCATTGAACAGAGTGAGATAGACTAGGGAGCATTGAACAGAGTGAGAAAGACTGGGGAGCATTGAACAGAGTGAGATAGAATGGGGAGCATTGAACAGAGTGAGATAGACTGGGGAGCATTGAACAGAGTGAGATAGACTGGGGAGCATTGAACAGAGTGAGATAGACTAGGGAGCATTGAACAGCGTGAGATAGACTGGGGAGCATTGAACAGAGTGAGATAGACTGGGGAGCATTGAACAGAGTGAGATAGACTGGGGAGCATTGAACAGAGTGAGATGGACTGGGGAGCATTGAACAGAGTGAGATAGACTAGCGAGCATTGAACAGAGTGAGATAGACAAGGGAGCATTGAACAGAGTGAGATAGACTGGGGAGCATTGAACAGAGTGAGATAGACTGGGGAGCATTGAACAGAGTGAGATAGACTGGGGAGCATTGAACAGAGTGAGATAGACTGGGGAGTATTGAACAGAGTGAGATAGACGAGGGAGTATTGAATAGAGTGAGATAGACTGGGGAGCATTGAACAGAGTGAGATAGACTGGGGAGCATTGAACAGAGTGAGATAGACTGGGGAGCATTGAACAGAGTGAGATAGACTGGGGAGCATTGAACAGAGTGAGATAGACTGGGGAGCATTGAACAGAGTGAGATGGACTGGGGAGCATTGAACAGAGTGAGATAGACCAGGGAGCATTGAACAGAGTGAGATAGACTAGGGAGCATTGAACAGAGTGAGATAGACTGGGGAGCATTGAACAGAGTGAGATAGACCGGGGAGCATTGAACAGAGTGAGATAGACTGGGGAGCATTGAACAGAGTGAGATAGACTGGGGAGCATTGAACAGAGTGAGATAGACGAGGGAGTATTGAATAGAGTGAGATAGACTGGGGAGCATGGAACAGAGTGAGATAGACTCGGGAGCATTGAACAGAATGAGATAGACTGGGGAGTACTGAACAGAGTGAGATATACTGGGGAGCATTGAACAGAGTGAGATAGACTGGGGAGTACTGAACAGAGTGAGATAGACTGGGGAGAACTGAACAGAGTGAGCTAGACTGGGGAGCATTGAACAGAGTGAGATAGACTAGGGAGCATTGAACAGAATGAGATAGACTAGGGAGCATTGAACAGAATGAGATAGACTGGGGAGCATTGAAAAGAATGAGATTGACGAGGGAGCATTGAACAGAGTGAGATAGACTGGGGAGCATTGAACAGAGTGAGATAGACTAGGGAGCATTGAACAGAGTGAGAAAGACTGGGGAGCATTGAACAGAGTGAGATAGACTGGGGAGCATTGAACAGAGTGAGATAGACAGGGGAGCATTGAACAGAGTGAGATAGACTGGGGAGCATTGAACAGAGTGAGATAGACTGGGGAGCATTGAACAGACTGAGATAGACTGGGGAGCTTTTAACAGAATGAGATAGACTGGGGAGCATTGAACAGAATGAGATAGACTGGGGAGTACTGAACAGAGTGAGATATACTGGGGAGCATTGAACAGAGTGAGATAGACTGGGGAGTACTGAACAGAGTGAGATAGACTGGGGAGTACTGCACAGAGTGAGATAGACTGGGGAGCATTGAACAGAGTGAGATAGACTCGGGAGCATTGAACAGAATGAGATAGACTAGGGAGCATTGAACAGAATGAGATAGACTGGGGAGCATTGAAAAGAATGAGATTGACGAGGGAGCATTGAACAGAGTGAGATAGATTGGGGAGCATTGAACAGAGTGAGATAGACTAGGGAGCATTGAACAGAGTGAGAAAGACTGGGGATTACTGAAGAGAGTGAGATAGACTGGGGAGCATTGAACAGAGTGAGATAGGCTGGGGAACATTGAACAGAGTGAGATAGACTAGGGAGCATTGAACAGAGTGAGATAGACTAGGGAGCATTGAACAGAGTGAGATAGACTGGGGAGCATTGAACAGAGTGAGATAGACTAGGGAGCATTGAACAGAGTGAGATAGACTGGGGAGCATTGAACAGAGTGAGATTGACTGGGGAGCATTGAACAGAGTGAGATACACTGGGGAGCATTGAACAGAGTGAGAGAGACTGGGAAGCATTGAAGAGAGTGAGATAGACTGGGGAGCGTTGAACAGAGTGAGATAGACTGGGGAGCATTGAACAGAGTGAGATAGACTGGGGAGCATTGAACAGAGTGAGATAGACTGGGGAGCATTGCACAGAGTGAGATAGACTAGGGAGCATTGAACAGAGTGAGATAGACTAGGGAGCTTTGAACAGAGTGAGATAGGCTAGGGAGCATTGAACAGACTGAGAAAGCGTAGGGAGCCTTGAACAGAGTGAGATAGACTGGGGAGTATTGAACAGAGTGAGATAGACTGGGGAGCTTTGAACAGAATGAGATAGACTGGGGAGCATTGAACAGAATTAGATAGACTGGGGAGCATTGAACAGAGTGAGATAGACTGGGGAGTACTGAACAGAGTGAGATATACTGGGGTGCATTGAACAGAGTGAGATAGACTGGCGAGTGCTGAACAGAGTGAGATAGACTGGGGTGTACTGAACAGAGTGAGATATACTGGGGAGCATTGAACAGAGTGAGATAGACTGGCGAGTGCTGAACAGAAAGAGATGGACTGGGAAGCATTGAACAGAGTGAGATAGACTGGGGAGCATTGAACAGAATGAGATAGACTGGGGAGCATTGAACAGAGTGAGATAGACTAGGGAGCATTGAACAGAGTGAGATAGACTGGGGAGCATTGAACAGAATGAGATAGACCAGGGAGCATTGAACAGAGTGAGATAGACAGGGGAGTACTGAACAGAGTGAGATAGACTGGGGAGCATTGAACAGAGTGAGATAGACTAGGGAGCATTGAACAGAATGAGTTAGACTAGGGAGCATTGAACAGAGTGAGATAGACTCGGGAGCATTGAACAGAGTGAGATAGACTAGGGAGCATTGAACAGAATGAGATAGACTAGGGAGCATTGAAAAGAGTGAGATAGACTGGGGAGTACTGAACAGAGTGAGATATACTGGGGAGCATTGAACAGAGTGAGATAGACTGGGGAGTACTGAACAGAGTGAGATAGACTGGGGAGTACTGAACACAGTGAGATAGACTGGGGAGTATTGAACAGAGTTAGATAGACTAGGGAGCATAGAACAGAGTGAGATAGACTGGGGAGCATTGAACAGAGTGAGATAGACTGGGGAGCATTGAACAGAGTGAGATAGACTAGGGAGCATTGAACAGAGTGAGATAGGCTGGGGAGCATTGAACAGAGTGAGATACACGGGAGCATTGACCAGAGTGAGATGGACTGGGGAGCATTGAACAGAGTGAGGTAGACTAGGGAGCATTGAAAAGAGTGAGATAGACTGGGGAGCATTGAACAGAGTGAGATAGACTGGGGAGCATTGAACAGAGTGAGATAGACTGGGGAGTACTGAACAGAGTGAGATAGACTGGGGAGCATTGAACAGAGTGAGATAGACTGGGGAGCATTGAACAGAGTGAGATAGACTGGGGAGCATTGAACAGAGTGAGATAGTCTAGGGAGCATTGAACAGAGTGAGATAGACTAGGGAGCATTGAACAGAGTGAGATAGACTGGGGAGCATTGAACAGAGTGAGATAGACTGGGGAGCATTGAACAGAGTGAGATAGACTGGGGAGCATTGAACAGAGTGAGATAAACTAGGGAGCATTGAACAGCGTGAGATAGACTGGGGAGGATTGAACAGAGTGAGATAGACTGGGGAGCATTGAACAGAGTGAGATAGACTGGGGAGCATTGAACAGAGTGAGATAGACTACGGAGCATTGAACAGAGTGAGATAGACTAGGGAGCTTTGAACAGAGTGAGATAGGCTAGGGAGCATTGAACAGACTGAGATAGACTAGGGAGCATTGAACAGAGTGAGATAGACTGGGGAGCTTTGAACAGAATGAGATAGACTGGGGAGCATTGAACAGAATGAGATAGACTGGGGAGTACTGAACAGAGTGAGATATACTGGGGAGCATTGAACAGAGTGAGATAGACTGGGGAGTACTGAACAGTGTGAGATAGACTGGGGAGAACTGAACAGAGTGAGCTAGACTGGGGAGCATTGAACAGAGTGAGATAGACTAGGGAGCATTGAACAGAATGAGATAGACTTGGGAGCATTGAACAGAATGAGATAGACTGGGGAGCATTGAAAAGAATGAGATTGACGAGGGAGCATTGAACAGAGTGAGATAGACTGGGGAGCATTGAACAGAGTGAGATAGACTAGGGAGCATTGAACAGAGTGAGAAAGACTGGGGAGCATTGAACAGAGTGAGATAGACTGGGGAGCATTTAACAGAGTGAGATATACTGGGGAGCATTGAACAGAGTGAGATAGACTAGGGAGCATTGAACTGAGTGAGATAGACGAGGGAGCATTGAACAGAGTGAGATAGACTGGGGAGCTTTGAACAGAATGAGATAGACTAGGGAGCATTGAACAGAGTGAGATAGACTGGGGAGCATTGAATAGAGTGAGATAGACTGGGGAGCATTGAACAGAGTGAGATAGATTTGGGAGCATTGAACAGAGTGAGATAGACTGGGGAGCACTGAACGGAGTGAGATAGACTGGGGAGCATTGAACAGAGTGAGATAGACTGGGGAGCATTGAACAGAGTGAGATAGACTGGGGAGCATTGAACAGAGTGAGATAGACTGGGGAGCATTGAACAGAGTGAAATAGACTGGGGAGCATTGAACAGAGTGAGATAGACTGGGGCGCATTGAACAGACTGAGATAGACTGGGGAGCATTGAACAGATTGAGATAGACTGGGGAGCATTGAACAGAGTGAAATAGACTGGGGAGCATTGACCAGAGTGAGATAGACCGGGGAGCATTGAACAGAGTGAGATAGACTAGGGAGCATTGAACAGAGTGAGATAGCCTGGGGAGCATTGAACAGAGTGAGATAGACTGGGGAGTACTGAACAGAGTGAGATAGACTGGGGAGCATTGAACAGAGTGAGATAGACTGGGGAGCATTGAACAGAGTGAGATAGACTGGGGAGCATTGAACAGAGTGAGATAGACTGGGGAGCATTGAACAGAGTGAGATAGACTGGGGAGTACTGAACAGAGTGAGATAGACTGGGGAGCATTGAACAGAGTGAGATAGACTGGGGAGCATTGACCAGAGTGAGATAGACTACGGAGAATTGAACAGAGTGAGATAGACTAGGGAGCATTGAACAGAGTGAGATAGACTGGGGAGTATTGAACAGAGTGAGATAGACTGGGGTGCATTGAACAGAATGAGATAGACTGGGGAGCATTGAACAGAATGAGATAGACTAGGGAGCATTTAACAGAGTGAGATATACTGGGGAGCATTGAACAGAGTGAGATAGACTGGGGAGTACTGAACAGAGTGAGATAGACTGGGGAGCATTGAACAGAATGAGATAGACTAGGGAGCATTGAACAGAGTGAGATAGACTGGGGAGCATTGAACAGAGTGAGATAGACTGGGGAGCATTGAACAGAGTGAGATAGACTGGGGAGCATAGAACAGAGTGAGATAGACTAGGGAACATTGAACAGAGTGAGATAGACTGGGGAGCATTGAACAGAGTGAGATAGACTGGGGAGCATTGAACAGAGTGAGATAGACTGGGGAGCATTGAACAAAGTGAGATAGACTGGGGAGCATTGAACAGAGTGAGATAGACTGGGGAGCATTGAACAGAGTGAGATAGACTGGGGAGCATTGAACAGAGTGAGATAGACTGGGGAGCATTGAACAGAGTGAGATAGACTGGGGAGCATTGAACAGACTGAGATAGACTGGGGAGCATTGAACAGATTGAGATAGACTGGGGAGCATTGAACAGAGTGAAATAGACTGGGGAGCATTGACCAGATTGAGATAGACCGGGGAGCATTGAACAGAGTGAGATAGACTAGGGAGCATTGAACAGAGTGAGATAGACTGGGGAGCATTGAACAGAGTGAGATAGACTGGGGAGTACTGAACAGAGTGAGATAGACTGGGGAGCATTGAACAGAGTGAGATAGACTGGGGAGCATTGAACAGAGTGAGATAGACTGGGGAGCATTGAACAGAGTGAGATAGACTGGGGAGCATTGAACAGAGTGAGAGAGACTGGGGAGTACTGAACAGAGTGAGATAGACTGGGGAGCATTGAACAGAGTGAGATAGACTGGGGAGCATTGAACAGAGTGAGATAGACTGGGGAGCATTGACCAGAGTGAGATAGACTACCGAGAATTGAACAGAGTGAGATAGACTAGGGAGCATTGAACAGAGTGAGATAGACTGGGGAGTATTGAACAGAGTGAGATAGACTGGGGTGCTTTGAACAGAATGAGATAGACTGGGGAGCATTGAACAGAATGAGATAGACTAGGGAGCATTTAACAGAGTGAGATATACTGGGGAGCATTGAACAGAGTGAGATAGACTGGGGAGTACTGAACAGAGTGAGATAGACTGGGGAGCATTGAACAGAATGAGATAGACTAGGGAGCATTGAACAGAGTGAGATAGACTGGGGAGCATTGAACAGAGTGAGATAGACTGGGGAGCATTGAACAGAGTGAGATAGACTGGGGAGCATTGAACAGAGTGAGATAGACTAGGGAACATTGAACAGAGTGAGATAGACTGGGGAGCATTGAACAGAGTGAGATAGACTGGGGAGCATTGAACAGAGTGAGATAGACTGGGGAGCATTGAACAAAGTGAGATAGACTGGGGAGCATTGAACAGAGTGAGATAGACTGGGGAGAATTGAACAGAGTGAGATAGGCTGCGGAGTATTGAACAGAGTGAGATAGACTGGGGAGCATTGAACAGAGTGAGATAGACTCGGGAGAATTGAACAGAGTGAGATAGACTAGGGAGCATTGAACAGAGTGAGATAGACTGGGGAGTATTGAACAGAGTGAGGTAGACTGGGGTTCATTGAACAGAATGAGATAGACTGGGGAGCATTGAACAGAATGAGATAGACTGGGGAGCATTTAACAGCGTGAGATATACTGGGGAGCATTGAACAGAGTGAGATAGACTGGGGAGTACTGAACAGAGTGAGATAGACTGGTCAGCATTGAACAGAGTGAGATAGACTAGGGAGCATTGAACAGAGTGAGATAGACTAGGGAGCATTGAACAGAGTGAGATAGACTGGGCAGCATTGAACAGAATGAGATAGACTAGGGAGCATTGAACAGAGTGAGATAGACTAGGGAGTATTGAACAGAGTGAGATAGGCTAGGGAGCATTGAACAGAGTGAGATAGACTGGGGAGCATTGGACAGAGTGAAGCAACAACAGAAAATGCTGGAAATACTCAGCAAGTCAGGCAACATCCGTGGAGAGAAATTTGAGTTGACGTTTCGGGTTTGACCCTTCTTCAAAACTGGAGAGAAAAGGAACGAGATCGAAGGCAGGGCTGCGATCAGACAAAAGAATAAAAGAACCAAAAGAAGTAAAAGAGAGATTAGAAGCTGGACGAGATGGTAATAGGCTGTGATTAGGTGTAAAGTGTACTGGCCGGGCAAAAGATAGCTGCCAGGTGTGAGAGAGAAACAAAAGGAAAGGGCGGGGGGGGGGAAAGGAAAGGAGTGGAAAAATATAAGTGAAAATGAAATAGGGGCCAAGGTTATGATCTGAAATTGTTGAACTCGATATTGAGACCGGAAGGCTGCAGAGATAGACTAGGGAGCATTGAACAGAGTGAAATAGACTGGGGAGCATTGAACAGAGTGAGATAGACTGGGGAGCATTGAACAGAGTGAGATAGACTAGGGAGCATTGAACAGAGTGAGATAGACTGGGGAGTACTGAACGGAGTGAGATAGACAGGGGAGCATTGAACAGAGTGAGATAGACAGGGGAGTATTGAACAGAGTGAGATAGACTGGGGAGCATTGAACAGAGTGAGATAGACTGGGGAGCATTGAACAGAGTGCGATAGACTGGGGTGCATTGAACAGAGTGAGATAAACTAGGGAGCATTGAACAGAGTGAGATAGACTGGGGAGCATTGAACAGAGTTAGATAGACTGGGGAGTACTGAACAGAGTGAGATAGACTGGGGAGCATTGAACAGAGTGAGATAGACTAGGGAGCATTGAACAGAGTGAGATAGACTGGGGAGCACTGAACAGAGTGAGATAGACTGGGAGCATTGAACAGAGTGAGATAGACTGGGGAGCATTGAACAGAGTGAGATAGACTTGGGAGCATTGAACAGAGTGATATAGACTGGGGAGCATTGAACAGAGTGAGATAGACTGGGGAGCATTGAACAGAGTGAGATAGACTGGGGAGCACTGAACAGAGTGAGATAGACTGGGGAGCATTGAACAGAGTGAGATAGACTAGGGAGCATTGAACAGAGTGAGATAGACTGGGGAGCATTGAACAGAGTGAGATAGACTAGGGAGCATTGAACAGAGTGAGATAGACTGGGGAGCATTGAACAGAGTGAGATAGACTGGGGAGCATTGAACAGAGTGAGATAGACTGGGGTACATTGAACAGAGTGAGATAGACTAGGGAGCATTGAACAGAGTGAGATAGACTCGGGAGCATTGAACGGAGTGAGATAGACTGGGGAGCATTGAACAGAGTGAGATAGACTGGGGAGTATTGAACAGAGTGAGATAGACTGGGGAGCATTGAACAGAGTGAGATAGACTGGGGAGCATTGAAAAGAGTGAGATAGACTGGGGAGCATTGAACAGAGTGAGATAGACTGGGGAGCATTGAACAGAGTTAGATAGACTGGGGAGTACTGAACAGAGTGAGATAGACTGGGGAGCATTGAACAGAGTGAGATAGACTGGGGAGCATTGAACAGAGTGAGATAGACTGGGGAGCATTGAACAGAGTTAGATAGACTGGGGAGTACTGAACAGGCTGAGATAGACTGGGGGCATTGCACAGAGTGAGATAGACTGGGGAGCATTGAACAGAGTGAGATAGACTGGGGAGCATTTAACAGAGTGAGATAGACTGGGGAGCATTGAACAGAGTGAGATAGACTAGGGAGCATTGAACAGAGTGAGATAGACTCGGGAGTATTGAACAGAGTGAGATAGGCTAGGGAGCATTGAACAGAGTGAGATAGACTGGGGAGCATTGAACAGAGTGAGATAGACTGGGGAGCATTGAACAGAGTGAGATAGACTAGGGAACATTGAACAGAGTGAGATAGACTGGGGAGCATTGAACAGAGTGAGATAGACTAGGGAGCATTGAACAGAGTGAGATAGACTGGGGAGCATTGAACAGAGTGAGATAGACTGGGGAGCATTGAACAGAGTGAGGTAGACTAGGGAGCATTGAACAGAGTGAGATAGACTGGGGAGTACTGAACAGAGTGAGATGGACTGGGGAGCATTGAACAGAGTGAGATAGACTGGGGAGCATTGAACAGAGTGAGATAGACTGGGGAGCATTGAATAGAGTGAGATAGACTAGGGAGCATTGAACAGAGTGTGATATACTGGGGAGCATTGAACAGAGTGAGATAGACTGGGGAGCATTGAACAGAGTGAGATAGACTAGGGAGCATTGAACAGAGTGAGATAGACGAGGGAGCATTGAACAGAGTGTGATATACTGGGGAGCATTGAACAGAGTGAGATAGACTGGGGAGCATTGAACAGAGTGAGACAGACTGGGGAGCATTTAACAGAGTGAGATAGACTAGGGAGCATTGAACAGAGTGAGATAGACTTGGGAGCATTGAACAGACTGAGATAGACTGGGGAGCATTGAACAGAGTGAGATAGACGAGGGAGTACTGAACAGAGTGAGATAGACTGGGGAGCATTGAACAGAGTGAGATAGACTGGGGAGGATTGAACAGAGTGAGATAGACTGGGGAGCATTGAACAGAGTGAGATAGACTGGGGAGCATTGAACAGAGTGAGATAGACTGGGGAGTATTGAACAGAGTGAGATAGACTGGGGAGCATTGAACAGAGTGAGATAGACTGGGGAGCATTGAACAGAGTGAGATAGACTGGGGAGCATTGAACAGAGTGAGATAGACTGGGGAGCATTGAATAGAGTGAGATAGAATGGGGAGCACTGAACAGAGTGAGAGAGACTGGGGAGCATTGAACAGAGTGAGATAGACTAGGGAGCATTGAACAGAGTGAGATAGACTAGGGAGCATTGAACAGAGTGAGATAGACTGGGGAGCATTGAACAGAATGAGATACACTAGGGAGCATTGAACAGAGTGAGATAGACTGGGGAGCATTGAACAGAGTGAGATAGACTGGGGAGCATTGAACAGAGTGAGATAAACTAGGGAGCATTGAACAGCGTGAGATAGACTGGGGAGCATTGAGCAGAGTGAGATAGACTGGGGAGCATTGAACAGAGTGAGATAGACTGGGGAGCATTGAACAGAGTGAGATAGACTACGGAGCATTGAACAGAGTGAGATAGACTAGGGAGCTTTGAACAGAGTGAGATAGGTTAGGGAGCATTGAACAGACTGAGATAGACTAGGGAGCATTGAACAGAGTGAGATAGGCTAGGGAGCATTGAACAGACTGAGATAGACTGGGGAGCTTTGAACAGAATGAGATAGACTGGGGAGCATTGAAAAGAATGAGATAGACTGGGGAGTACTGAACAGAGTGAGATAGCCTGGGGAGCATTGAACAGAGTGAGATAGACTGGGGAGTACTGAACAGAGTGAGATAGACTGGGCAGTACTGAACAGAGTGAGATAGACTGGGGAGCATTGAACAGACTGAGATAGACTAGGGAGCATTGAACAGAATGATATAGACTAGGGAGCATTGAACAGAGTGAGATAGACTGGGGAGCATTGAACAGAGTGAGATAGACTAGGGAGCATTGAACAGAGTGAGATAGACTAGGGAGCATTGAACAGAGTGAGATAGACTGGGGAGCATTGAACAGAGTGAGATAGACGAGGGAGCATTGAACAGAGTGAGAAAGACTGGGGAGCATTGAACAGAGTGAGGTAGACTGGGGAGCATTGAACAGAGTGAGATAGACTGGGGAGCATTGAATAGAGTGAGATAGACTGGGGAGCATTGAACAGAGTGAGATAGACTGGGGAGCATTGAACAGAGTGAGATAGACTGGGGAGTACTGAACACAGTGAGATAGACTGGGGAGCATTGAACAGAGTGAGATAGACTGGGGGGTACTGAACAGAGTGAGATAGACTGGGGAGCATTGAACAGAGTGAGATAGACTGGGGAGCATTGAACAGAGTGAGATAGACTGGGGAGCATTGAACAGAGTGAGATAGACTGGGGAGTACTGAACACAGTGAGATAGACTGGGGAGCATTGAACAGAGTGAGATAGACTGGGGAGCATTGAACAGAGTGAGATAGACTGGGGAGCATTGAACAGAGTGAGATAGACTGGGGAGTACTGAACAGAGTGAGATAGACTGGGGAGCATTGAACAGAGTGAGATAGACTGGGGAGCATTGAACAGAGTGAGATAGACTGGGGAGCATTGACCAGAGTGAGATAGACTAGGGAGAATTGAACAGAGTGAGATAGACTAGGGAGCATTGAACAGAGTGAGATAGACTGGGGAGTATTGAACAGAGTGAGATAGACTGGGGTGCATTGAACAGAATGAGATAGACTGGGGAGCATTGAACAGAATGAGATAGACTAGGGAGCATTTAACAGAGTGAGATATACTGGGGAGCACTGAACAGAGTGAGATAGACTGGGGAGCATTGAACAGAATGAGATAGACTAGGGAGCATTGAACAGAGTGAGATAGACTGGGGAGCATTGAACAGAGTGAGATAGACTAGGGAGCATTGAACAGAGTGAGATAGACTGAGCAGCATTGAACAGAATGAGATAAACTAGGAAGCATTGAACAGAGTGAGATAGACGAGGGAGTATTGAACAGAGTGAGATAGGCTAGGGAGCATTGAACAGAGTGAGATAGACTGGGGAGCATTGAACAGAGTGAGATAGACTGGGGAGCATTGAACAGAGTGAGATAGACTAGGGAACATTGAACAGAGTGAGATAGACTGGGGAGAATTGAACAGAGTGAGATAGACTGGGGAGCATTGAACAGAGTGAGATAGACTGGGGAGCATTGAACAAAGTGAGATAGACTGGGGAGCATTGAACAGAGTGAGATAGACTGGGGAGCATTGAACAGAGTGAGATAGACTGGGGAGTATTGAACAGAGTGAGATAGACTGGGGAGCATTGAACAGAGTGAGATAGACTAGGGAGAATTGAACAGAGTGAGATAGACTAGGGAGCATTGAACAGAGTGAGATAGACTGGGGAGTATTGAACAGAGTGAGATAGACTGGGGATCATTGAACAGAATGAGATAGACTGGGGAGCATTGAACAGAATGAGATAGACTAGGGAGCATTTAACAGAGTGAGATTTCCTGGGGAGCATTGAACAGAGTGAGATAGACTGGGGAGTACTGAACAGAGTGAGATAGACTGGTCAGCATTGAACAGAGTGAGATAGACTAGGGAGCATTGAACAGAGTGAGATAGACTAGGGAGCATTGAACAGAGTGAGATAGACTGGGGAGCATTGAACAGAGTGAGATAGACTAGGGAGCATTGAACAGAGTGAGATAGACTGGGGAGCATTGAACAGAATGAGATAGACTAGGGAGCATTGAACAGAGTGAGATAGACTGGGGTGCCTTGAACAGAGTGAGATAGACTGGGGAGCTTTGAACAGAGTGAGATAGACTAGGGAGCATTGATCAGAGTGAGCTAGACTGGGCAGCATTGAACAGAATGAGATAGACTAGGGAGCATTGAACAGAGTGAGATAGACTGGGGAGCATTGAACAGAGTGAGATAGACTGGGGAGCATTGAACAGAGTGAGATAGACTGGGGAGCATTGAACAGAGTGAGATAGACTGGGGAGTACTGAACACAGTGAGATAGACTGGGGAGCATTGAACAGAGTGAGATAGACTGGGGAGCATTGAACAGAGTGAGATAGACTGGGGAGCATTGAACAGAGTGAGATAGACTGGGGAGTACTGAACAGAGTGAGATAGACTGGGGAGCATTGAACAGAGTGAGATAGACTGGGGAGCATTGAACAGAGTGAGATAGACTGGGGAGCATTGACCAGAGTGAGATAGACTAGGGAGAATTGAACAGAGTGAGATAGACTAGGGAGCATTGAACAGAGTGAGATAGACTGGGGAGTATTGAACAGAGTGAGATAGACTGGGGTGCATTGAACAGAATGAGATAGACTGGGGAGCATTGAACAGAATGAGATAGACTAGGGAGCATTTAACAGAGTGAGATATACTGGGGAGCACTGAACAGAGTGAGATAGACTGGGGAGCATTGAACAGAATGAGATAGACTAGGGAGCATTGAACAGAGTGAGATAGACTGGGGAGCATTGAACAGAGTGAGATAGACTAGGGAGCATTGAACAGAGTGAGATAGACTGAGCAGCATTGAACAGAATGAGATAAACTAGGAAGCATTGAACAGAGTGAGATAGACGAGGGAGTATTGAACAGAGTGAGATAGGCTAGGGAGCATTGAACAGAGTGAGATAGACTGGGGAGCATTGAACAGAGTGAGATAGACTGGGGAGCATTGAACAGAGTGAGATAGACTAGGGAACATTGAACAGAGTGAGATAGACTGGGGAGAATTGAACAGAGTGAGATAGACTGGGGAGCATTGAACAGAGTGAGATAGACTGGGGAGCATTGAACAAAGTGAGATAGACTGGGGAGCATTGAACAGAGTGAGATAGACTGGGGAGCATTGAACAGAGTGAGATAGACTGGGGAGTATTGAACAGAGTGAGATAGACTGGGGAGCATTGAACAGAGTGAGATAGACTAGGGAGAATTGAACAGAGTGAGATAGACTAGGGAGCATTGAACAGAGTGAGATAGACTGGGGAGTATTGAACAGAGTGAGATAGACTGGGGATCATTGAACAGAATGAGATAGACTGGGGAGCATTGAACAGAATGAGATAGACTAGGGAGCATTTAACAGAGTGAGATTTCCTGGGGAGCATTGAACAGAGTGAGATAGACTGGGGAGTACTGAACAGAGTGAGATAGACTGGTCAGCATTGAACAGAGTGAGATAGACTAGGGAGCATTGAACAGAGTGAGATAGACTAGGGAGCATTGAACAGAGTGAGATAGACTGGGGAGCATTGAACAGAGTGAGATAGACTAGGGAGCATTGAACAGAGTGAGATAGACTGGGGAGCATTGAACAGAATGAGATAGACTAGGGAGCATTGAACAGAGTGAGATAGACTGGGGTGCCTTGAACAGAGTGAGATAGACTGGGGAGCTTTGAACAGAGTGAGATAGACTAGGGAGCATTGATCAGAGTGAGCTAGACTGGGCAGCATTGAACAGAATGAGATAGACTAGGGAGCATTGAACAGAGTGAGATAGACTGGGGAGCATTGAACAGAGTGAGATAGACTAGGGAGCATTGAACAGAGTGAGATAGACTGGGGAGCATTGAACAGAGTGAGATAGATTGGGGAGCTTTGAACAGAGTGAGGTAGACTAGGGAGCATTGAACAGAGTGAGATAGACTGGGGAGTACTGAACAGAGTGAGATGGACTGGGGAGCATTGAACAGAGTGAGATAGACTGGGGAGCATTGAACAGAGTGAGATAGACTGGGGAGCATTGAATAGAGTGAGATAGACTAGGGAGCATTGAACAGAGTGTGATATACTGGGGAGCATTGAACAGAGTGAGATAGACTGGGGAGCATTGAACAGAGTGAGATAGACTAGGGAGCATTGAACAGAGTGAGATAGACTAGGGAGCATTGAACAGAGTGTGATATACTGGGGAGCATTGAACAGAGTGAGATAGACTGGGGAGCATTGAACAGAGTGAGACAGACTGGGGAGCATTTAACAGAGTGAGATAGACTAGGGAGCATTGAACAGAGTGAGATAGACTAGGGAGCATTGAACAGACTGAGATAGACTGGGGAGCATTGAACAGAGTGAGATAGACGAGGGAGTACTGAACAGAGTGAGATAGACTGGGGAGCATTGAACAGAGTGAGATAGACTGGGGAGGATTGAACAGAGTGAGATAGACTGGGGAGCATTGAACAGAGTGAGATAGACTGGGGAGCATTGAACAGAGTGAGATAGACTGGGGAGTATTGAACAGAGTGAGATAGACTGGTGAGCATTGAACAGAGTGAGATAGCCTGGGGAGCATTGAACAGAGTGAGATAGACTGGGGAGCATTGAACAGAGTGAGATAGAATGGGGAGCACTGAACAGAGTGAGAGAGACTGGGGAGCATTGAACAGAGTGAGATAGACGAGGGAGCATTGAACAGAGTGAGATAGACTAGGGAGCATTGAACAGAGTGAGATAGACTGGGGAGCATTGAACAGAATGAGATAGACTAGGGAGCATTGAACAGAGTGAGATAGACTGGGGAGCATTGAACAGAGTGAGATAGACTGGGGAGCATTGAACAGAGTGAGATAAACTAGGGAGCATTGAACAGCGTGAGATAGACTGGGGAGCATTGAACAGAGTGAGATAGACTGGGGAGCATTGAACAGAGTGAGATAGACTGGGGAGCATTGAACAGAGTGAGATAGACTACGGAGCATTGAACAGAGTGAGATCGACTAGGGAGCTTTGAACAGAGTGAGATAGGCTAGGGAGCATTGAACAGACTGAGATAGACTAGGGAGCATTGAACAGAGTGAGATAGGCTAGGGAGCATTGAACAGACTGAGATAGACTGGGGAGCTTTGAACAGAATGAGATAGACTGGGGAGCATTGAACAGAATGAGATAGACTGGGGAGAACTGAACAGAGTGAGATATACTGGGGAGCATTGAACAGAGTGAGATAGACTGGGGAGTACTGAACAGAGTGAGATAGACTGGGCAGTACTGAACAGAGTGAGATAGACTGGGGAGCATTGAACAGAGTGAGATAGACTAGGGAGCATTGAACAGAATGATATAGACTAGGGAGCATTGAACAGAATGAGATAGACTGGGGAGCATTGAAAAGAATGAGATTGACGAGGGAGCATTGAACAGAGTGAGATAGACTGGGGAGCATTGAACAGAGTGAGATAGACTAGGGAGCATTTAACGGAGTGAGATAGACTAGGGAGCATTGAACAGAGTGACATAGACTGGGGAGCATTGAACAGAGTGAGATAGACTAGGGAGCATTGAACAGAGTGAGAAAGACTGGGGAGCATTGAACAGAGTGAGGTAGACTGGGGAGCATTGAACAGAGTGAGATAGACTGGGGAGCATTGAATAGAGTGAGATAGACTGGGGAGCATTGAACAGAGTGAGATAGACTGGGGAGCATTGAACAGAGTGAGATAGACTGGGGAGCATTGAACAGAGTGAGATAGGCTGGGGAGTACTGAGCAGAGTGAGATAGACTGGGGATTACTGAAGAGAGTGAGATAGACTGGGGAGCATTGAACAGAGTGAGATAGACTGGGGAGCATTGAACAGAGTGAGATAGAATGGGGAGCACTGAACAGAGTGAGAGAGACTGGGGAGCATTGAACAGAGTGAGATAGACGAGGGAGCATTGAACAGAGTGAGATAGACTAGGGAGCATTGAACAGAGTGAGATAGACTACGGAGCATTGAACAGAATGAGATAGACTAGGGAGCATTGAACAGAGTGAGATAGGCTAGGGAGCATTGAACAGACTGAGATAGACTAGGGTGCATTGAACAGAGTGAGATAGGCTAGGGAGCATTGAACAGACTGAGATAGACTGGGGAGCTTTGAACAGAATGAGATAGACTGGGGAGCATTGAACAGAATGAGAAAGACTGGGGAGAACTGAACAGAGTGAGATATACTGGGGAGCATTGAACAGAGTGAGATAGACTGGGGAGTACTGAACAGAGTGAGATAGACTGGGCAGTACTGAACAGAGTGAGATAGACTGGAGAGCATTGAACAGAGTGAGATAGACTAGGGAGCATTGAACAGAATGATATAGACTAGGGAGCATTGAACAGAATGAGATAGACTGGGGAGCATTGAAAAGAATGAGATTGACGAGGGAGCATTGAACAGAGTGAGATAGACTGGGGAGCATTGAACAGAGTGAGATAGACTAGGGAGCATTTAACAGAGTGAGATAGACTGGGGAGCATTGAATAGAGTGAGATAGACTGGGGAGCATTGAACAGAGTGAGATAGACTGGGGATCATTGAACAGAGTGAGATAGACTGGGGAGCATTGAACAGAGTGAGATAGGCTGGGGAGTACTGAGCAGAGTGAGATAGACTGGGGATTACTGAAGAGAGTGAGATAGACTGGGGAGCATTGAACAGAGTGAGATAGACTGGGGAGCATTGAACAGAGTGAGATAGACTGGGGAGCATTGAACAGAGTGAGATAGACTAGGAAGCATTGAACAGAGTGAGATAGACTAGGGAGCATTGAACAGAGTGAGATAGACTGGGGAGCATTGAACAGAGTGAGATAGACTGGGGAGCATTGAACAGAGTGAGATAGACTGGGGAGCATTGAACAGAGTGAGAAAGACTGGGGAGCATTGAACAGAGTGAGATAGACTGGGGAGTACTGAACACAGTGAGATAGACTGGGGAGCATTGAACAGAGTGAGATAGACTGGGGAGTACTGAACAGAGTGAGATAGACTGGGGAGCATTGAACAGAGTGAGATAGACTGGGGAGCATTGAACAGAGTGAGATAGACTGGGGAGCATTGAACAGAGTGAGATAGACTGGGGAGTACTGAACACAGTGAGATAGACTGGGGAGCATTGAACAGAGTGAGATAGACTGGGGAGCATTGAACAGAGTGAGATAGACTGGGGAGCATTGAACAGAGTGAGATAGACTGGGGAGTACTGAACAGAGTGAGATAGACTGGGGAGCATTGAACAGAGTGAGATAGACTGGGGAGCATTGAACAGAGTGAGATAGACTGGGGAGCATTGACCAGAGTGAGATAGACTAGGGAGAATTGAACAGAGTGAGATAGACTAGGGAGCATTGAACAGAGTGAGATAGACTGGGGAGTATTGAACAGAGTGAGATAGACTGGGGTGCATTGAACAGAATGAGATAGACTGGGGAGCATTGAACAGAATGAGATAGACTAGGGAGCATTTAACAGAGTGAGATATACTGGGGAGCACTGAACAGAGTGAGATAGACTGGGGAGCATTGAACAGAATGAGATAGACTAGGGAGCATTGAACAGAGTGAGATAGACTGGGGAGCATTGAACAGAGTGAGATAGACTAGGGAGCATTGAACAGTGTGAGATAGACTGGGCAGCATTGAACAGAATGAGATAGACTAGGGAGCATTGAACAGAGTGAGATAGACGAGGGAGTATTGAACAGAGTGAGATAGGCTAGGGAGCATTGAACAGAGTGAGATAGACTGGGGAGCATTGAACAGAGTGAGATAGACTGGGGAGCATTGAACAGAGTGAGATAGACTGGGGAGCATTGAACAAAGTGAGATAGACTGGGGAGCATTGAACAGACTGAGATAGACTAGGGAACATTGAACAGAGTGAGATAGACTGGGGAGCATTGAACAGAGTGAGATAGACTGGGGAGCATTGAACAGAGTGAGATAGACTGGGGAGCATTGAACAAAGTGAGATAGACTGGGGAGCATTGAACAGAGTGAGATAGACTGGGGAGCATTGAACAGAGTGAGATAGACTGGGGAGTATTGAACAGAGTGAGATAGACTGGGGAGCATTGAACAGAGTGAGATAGACTAGGGAGAATTGAACAGAGTGAGATAGACTGGGGAGCATTGAACAGAATGAGATAGACTAGGGAGCATTGAACAGAGTGAGATAGACTGGGGAGCATTGAACAGAGTGAGATAGACTGGGGAGCATTGAACAGAGTGAGATAAACTAGGGAGCATTGAACAGCGTGAGATAGACTGGGGAGCATTGAACAGAGTGAGATAGACTGGGGAGCATTGAACAGAGTGAGATAGACTGGGGAGCATTGAACAGAGTGAGATAGACTACGGAGCATTGAACAGAGTGAGATCGACTAGGGAGCTTTGAACAGAGTGAGATAGGCTAGGGAGCATTGAACAGACTGAGATAGACTAGGGAGCATTGAACAGAGTGAGATAGGCTAGGGAGCATTGAACAGACTGAGATAGACTGGGGAGCTTTGAACAGAATGAGATAGACTGGGGAGCATTGAACAGAATGAGAAAGACTGGGGAGAACTGAACAGAGTGAGATATACTGGGGAGCATTGAACAGAGTGAGATAGACTGGGGAGTACTGAACAGAGTGAGATAGACTGGGCAGTACTGAACAGAGTGAGATAGACTGGAGAGCATTGAACAGAGTGAGATAGACTAGGGAGCATTGAACAGAATGATATAGACTAGGGAGCATTGAACAGAATGAGATAGACTGGGGAGCATTGAAAAGAATGAGATTGACGAGGGAGCATTGAACAGAGTGAGATAGACTGGGGAGCATTGAACAGAGTGAGATAGACTAGGGAGCATTTAACAGAGTGAGATAGACTGGGGAGCATTGAATAGAGTGAGATAGACTGGGGAGCATTGAACAGAGTGAGATAGACTGGGGATCATTGAACAGAGTGAGATAGACTGGGGAGCATTGAACAGAGTGAGATAGGCTGGGGAGTACTGAGCAGAGTGAGATAGACTGGGGATTACTGAAGAGAGTGAGATAGACTGGGGAGCATTGAACAGAGTGAGATAGACTGGGGAGCATTGAACAGAGTGAGATAGACTGGGGAGCATTGAACAGAGTGAGATAGACTAGGAAGCATTGAACAGAGTGAGATAGACTAGGGAGCATTGAACAGAGTGAGATAGACTGGGGAGCATTGAACAGAGTGAGATAGACTGGGGAGCATTGAACAGAGTGAGATAGACTGGGGAGCATTGAACAGAGTGAGAAAGACTGGGGAGCATTGAACAGAGTGAGATAGACTGGGGAGTACTGAACACAGTGAGATAGACTGGGGAGCATTGAACAGAGTGAGATAGACTGGGGAGTACTGAACAGAGTGAGATAGACTGGGGAGCATTGAACAGAGTGAGATAGACTGGGGAGCATTGAACAGAGTGAGATAGACTGGGGAGCATTGAACAGAGTGAGATAGACTGGGGAGTACTGAACACAGTGAGATAGACTGGGGAGCATTGAACAGAGTGAGATAGACTGGGGAGCATTGAACAGAGTGAGATAGACTGGGGAGCATTGAACAGAGTGAGATAGACTGGGGAGTACTGAACAGAGTGAGATAGACTGGGGAGCATTGAACAGAGTGAGATAGACTGGGGAGCATTGAACAGAGTGAGATAGACTGGGGAGCATTGACCAGAGTGAGATAGACTAGGGAGAATTGAACAGAGTGAGATAGACTAGGGAGCATTGAACAGAGTGAGATAGACTGGGGAGTATTGAACAGAGTGAGATAGACTGGGGTGCATTGAACAGAATGAGATAGACTGGGGAGCATTGAACAGAATGAGATAGACTAGGGAGCATTTAACAGAGTGAGATATACTGGGGAGCACTGAACAGAGTGAGATAGACTGGGGAGCATTGAACAGAATGAGATAGACTAGGGAGCATTGAACAGAGTGAGATAGACTGGGGAGCATTGAACAGAGTGAGATAGACTAGGGAGCATTGAACAGTGTGAGATAGACTGGGCAGCATTGAACAGAATGAGATAGACTAGGGAGCATTGAACAGAGTGAGATAGACGAGGGAGTATTGAACAGAGTGAGATAGGCTAGGGAGCATTGAACAGAGTGAGATAGACTGGGGAGCATTGAACAGAGTGAGATAGACTGGGGAGCATTGAACAGAGTGAGATAGACTGGGGAGCATTGAACAAAGTGAAATAGACTGGGGAGCATTGAACAGACTGAGATAGACTAGGGAACATTGAACAGAGTGAGATAGACTGGGGAGCATTGAACAGAGTGAGATAGACTGGGGAGCATTGAACAGAGTGAGATAGACTGGGGAGCATTGAACAAAGTGAGATAGACTGGGGAGCATTGAACAGAGTGAGATAGACTGGGGAGCATTGAACAGAGTGAGATAGACTGGGGAGTATTGAACAGAGTGAGATAGACTGGGGAGCATTGAACAGAGTGAGATAGACTAGGGAGAATTGAACAGAGTGAGATAGACTGGGGAGCATTGAACAGAGTGAGATAGACTAGGGAGCATTGAACAGAGTGAGATAGACTAGGGAGAATTGAACAGAGTGAGATAGACTGGGGAGCATTGAACAGAGTGAGATAGACTAGGGAACATTGAACAGAGTGAGATAGACTGGGGAGAATTGAACAGAGTGAGATAGACTGGGGAGCATTGAACAGAGTGAGATAGACTAGGGAGCATTTAACAGAGTGAGATTTCCTGGGGAGCATTGAACAGAGTGAGATAGACTGGGGAACATTGAACAGAGTGAGATAGACTGGGGAGAATTGAACAGAGTGAGATAGACTGGGGATCATTGAACAGAGTGAGATAGACTAGGGAGCATTTAACAGAGTGAGATTTCCTGGGGAGCATTGAACAGAGTGAGATAGACTGGGGAGTACTGAACAGAGTGAGATAGACTGGTCAGCATTGAACAGAGTGAGATAGACTAGGGAGCATTGAACAGAGTGAGATAGACTAGGGAGCATTGAACAGAGTGAGATAGACTGGGGAGCATTGAACAGAATGAGATAGTCTAGGGAGCATTGAACAGAGTGAGATAGACTGGGGAGCTTTGAACAGAGTGAGATAGACTAGGGAGCATTGATTAGAGTGAGCTAGACTGGGCAGCATTGAACAGAATGAGATAGACTAGGGAGCATTGAACAGAGTGAGATAGACTAGGGAGTATTGAACAGAGTGAGATAGGCTAGGGAGCATTGAACAGAGTGCGATAGACTGGGGAGCATTGGACAGAGTGAAATAACAACAGAAAATGCTGGAAAAACTCAGCAAGTCAGGCAACATCCGTGGAGAGAAATTTGAGTTGACGTTTCGGGTTTGACCCTTCTTCAAAACTGGAGAGAAAAGGAACTAGATCGAAGGCAGGGCTGCGATCGGACAAAAGAATAAAAGAACCAAAAGAAGTAAAAGAGAGATTAGAAGCTAGACGAGATGGTAATAGGCTGTGATTAGGTGTAAAGTGTACTGGCCGGGCAAAAGATAGCTGCCAGGTGTGAGAGAGAAACAAAAGGAAAGGGCGGGGGGGGGAAAGGAAAGGAGTGGAAAAATATAAGTGAAAATGAAATAGGGGCCGAGGTTATGATCTGAAATTGTTTAACTCGATATTGAGACCGGAAGGCTGCAGAGATAGACTAGGGAGCATTGAACAGAGTGAAATAGACTGGGGAGCATTGAACAGAGTGAGATAGACTGGGGAGCATTGAACAGAGTGTGATAGACTAGGGAGCATTGAACAGAGTGAGATAGACTGGGGAGTACTGAACGGAGTGAGATAGACTGGGGAGCATTGAACAGAGTGAGATAGACAGGGGAGTATTGAACAGAGTGAGATAGACTGGGGAGCATTGAACAGAGTGAGATAGACTTGGGAGCATTGAACAGAGTTAGATAGACTGGGGAGTACTGAACAGAGTGAGATAGACTGGGGAGCATTGAACAGAGTGAGATAGACTAGGGAGCATTGAACAGAGTGAGATAGACTGGGGAGCATTGAACAGAGTGAGATAGACTGGGAGCATTGAACAGAGTGAGATAGACTGGGGAGCATTGAACAGAGTGAGATAGACTTGGAAGCATTGAACAGAGTGAGATAGACTGGGAACATTGAACAGAGTGAGATAGACTGGGGAGCATTGAACAGAGTGAGATAGACTGGGGAGCACTGAACAGAGTGAGATAGACTGGGGAGCATTGAACAGAGTGAGATAGACTAGGGAGCATTGAACAGAGTGAGATAGACTGGGGAGCATTGAACAGAGTGAGATAGACTAGGGAGCATTGAACAGAGTGAGATAGACTGAGCAGCATTGAACAGAATGAGATAAACTAGGAAGCATTGAACAGAGTGAGATAGACGAGGGAGTATTGAACAGAGTGAGATAGGCTAGGGAGCATTGAACAGAGTGAGATAGACTGGGGAGCATTGAACAGAGTGAGATAGACTGGGGAGCATTGAACAGAGTGAGATAGACTAGGGAACATTGAACAGAGTGAGATAGACTGGGGAGAATTGAACAGAGTGAGATAGACTGGGGAGCATTGAACAGAGTGAGATAGACTGGGGAGCATTGAACAAAGTGAGATAGACTGGGGAGCATTGAACAGAGTGAGATAGACTGGGGAGCATTGAACAGAGTGAGATAGACTGGGGAGTATTGAACAGAGTGAGATAGACTGGGGAGCATTGAACAGAGTGAGGTAGACTAGGGAGAATTGAACAGAGTGAGATAGACTAGGGAGCATTGAACAGAGTGAGATAGACTGGGGAGCATTGAACAGAGTGAGATAGACTGGGGAGCATTGAACAAAGTGAGATAGACTGGGGAGCATTGAACAGAGTGAGATAGACTGGGGAGCATTGAACAGAGTGAGATAGACTGGGGAGTATTGAACAGAGTGAGATAGACTGGGGAGCATTGAACAGAGTGAGATAGACTAGGGAGAATTGAACAGAGTGAGATAGACTAGGGAGCATTGAACAGAGTGAGATAGACTGGGGAGCATTGAACAGAATGAGATAGACTAGGGAGCATTGAACAGAGTGAGATAGACTGGGGAGCATTGAACAGAGTGAGATAGACTGGGGAGCATTGAACAGAGTGAGATAAACTAGGGAGCATTGAACAGCGTGAGATAGACTGGGGAGCATTGAACAGAGTGAGATAGACTGGGGAGCATTGAACAGAGTGAGATAGACTGGGGAGCATTGAACAGAGTGAGATAGACTACGGAGCATTGAACAGAGTGAGATCGACTAGGGAGCTTTGAACAGAGTGAGATAGGCTAGGGAGCATTGAACAGACTGAGATAGACTAGGGAGCATTGAACAGAGTGAGATAGGCTAGGGAGCATTGAACAGACTGAGATAGACTGGGGAGCTTTGAACAGAATGAGATAGACTGGGGAGCATTGAACAGAATGAGAAAGACTGGGGAGAACTGAACAGAGTGAGATATACTGGGGAGCATTGAACAGAGTGAGATAGACTGGGGAGTACTGAACAGAGTGAGATAGACTGGGCAGTACTGAACAGAGTGAGATAGACTGGAGAGCATTGAACAGAGTGAGATAGACTAGGGAGCATTGAACAGAATTATATAGACTAGGGAGCATTGAACAGAATGAGATAGACTGGGGAGCATTGAAAAGAATGAGATTGACGAGGGAGCATTGAACAGAGTGAGATAGACTGGGGAGCATTGAACAGAGTGAGATAGACTAGGGAGCATTTAACAGAGTGAGATAGACTGGGGAGCATTGAATAGAGTGAGATAGACTGGGGAGCATTGAACAGAGTGAGATAGACTGGGGATCATTGAACAGAGTGAGATAGACTGGGGAGCATTGAACAGAGTGAGATAGGCTGGGGAGTACTGAGCAGAGTGAGATAGACTGGGGATTACTGAAGAGAGTGAGATAGACTGGGGAGCATTGAACAGAGTGAGATAGACTGGGGAGCATTGAACAGAGTGAGATAGACTGGGGAGCATTGAACAGAGTGAGATAGACTAGGAAGCATTGAACAGAGTGAGATAGACTAGGGAGCATTGAACAGAGTGAGATAGACTGGGGAGCATTGAACAGAGTGAGATAGACTGGGGAGCATTGAACAGAGTGAGATAGACTGGGGAGCATTGAACAGAGTGAGAAAGACTGGGGAGCATTGAACAGAGTGAGATAGACTGGGGAGTACTGAACACAGTGAGATAGACTGGGGAGCATTGAACAGAGTGAGATAGACTGGGGAGTACTGAACAGAGTGAGATAGACTGGGGAGCATTGAACAGAGTGAGATAGACTGGGGAGCATTGAACAGAGTGAGATAGACTGGGGAGCATTGAACAGAGTGAGATAGACTGGGGAGTACTGAACACAGTGAGATAGACTGGGGAGCATTGAACAGAGTGAGATAGACTGGGGAGCATTGAACAGAGTGAGATAGACTGGGGAGCATTGAACAGAGTGAGATAGACTGGGGAGTACTGAACAGAGTGAGATAGACTGGGGAGCATTGAACAGAGTGAGATAGACTGGGGAGCATTGAACAGAGTGAGATAGACTGGGGAGCATTGACCAGAGTGAGATAGACTAGGGAGAATTGAACAGAGTGAGATAGACTAGGGAGCATTGTACAGAGTGAGATAGACTGGGGAGTATTGAACAGAGTGAGATAGACTGGGGTGCATTGAACAGAATGAGATAGACTGGGGAGCATTGAACAGAATGAGATAGACTAGGGAGCATTTAACAGAGTGAGATATACTGGGGAGCACTGAACAGAGTGAGATAGACTGGGGAGCATTGAACAGAATGAGATAGACTAGGGAGCATTGAACAGAGTGAGATAGACTGGGGAGCATTGAACAGAGTGAGATAGACTAGGGAGCATTGAACAGTGTGAGATAGACTGGGCAGCATTGAACAGAATGAGATAGACTAGGGAGCATTGAACAGAGTGAGATAGACGAGGGAGTATTGAACAGAGTGAGATAGGCTAGGGAGCATTGAACAGAGTGAGATAGACTGGGGAGCATTGAACAGAGTGAGATAGACTGGGGAGCATTGAACAGAGTGAGATAGACTGGGGAGCATTGAACAAAGTGAGATAGACTGGGGAGCATTGAACAGACTGAGATAGACTAGGGAACATTGAACAGAGTGAGATAGACTGGGGAGCATTGAACAGAGTGAGCTAGACTGGGGAGCATTGAACAGAGTGAGATAGACTGGGGAGCATTGAACAAAGTGAGATAGACTGGGGAGCATTGAACAGAGTGAGATAGACTGGGGAGCATTGAACAGAGTGAGATAGACTGGGGAGTATTGAACAGAGTGAGATAGACTGGGGAGCATTGAACAGAGTGAGATAGACTAGGGAGAATTGAACAGAGTGAGATAGACTAGGGAGCATTGAACAGAGTGAGATAGACTAGGGAGAATTGAACAGAGTGAGATAGACTGGGGAGCATTGAACAGAGTGAGATAGACTAGGGAACATTGAACAGAGTGAGATAGACTGGGGAGAATTGAACAGAGTGAGATAGACTGGGGATCATTGAACAGAGTGAGATAGACTAGGGAGCATTTAACAGAGTGAGATTTCCTGGGGAGCATTGAACAGAGTGAGATAGACTGGGGAGTACTGAACAGAGTGAGATAGACTGGTCAGCATTGAACAGAGTGAGATAGACTAGGGAGCATTGAACAGAGTGAGATAGACTAGGGAGCATTGAACAGAGTGAGATAGACTGGGGAGCATTGAACAGAATGAGATAGTCTAGGGAGCATTGAACAGAGTGAGATAGACTGGGGAGCTTTGAACAGAGTGAGATAGACTAGGGAGCATTGATTAGAGTGAGCTAGACTGGGCAGCATTGAACAGAATGAGATAGACTAGGGAGCATTGAACAGAGTGAGATAGACTAGGGAGTATTGAACAGAGTGAGATAGGCTAGGGAGCATTGAACAGAGTGCGATAGACTGGGGAGCATTGGACAGAGTGAAATAACAACAGAAAATGCTGGAAAAACTCAGCAAGTCAGGCAACATCCGTGGAGAGAAATTTGAGTTGACGTTTCGGGTTTGACCCTTCTTCAAAACTGGAGAGAAAAGGAACTAGATCGAAGGCAGGGCTGCGATCGGACAAAAGAATAAAAGAACCAAAAGAAGTAAAAGAGAGATTAGAAGCTAGACGAGATGGTAATAGGCTGTGATTAGGTGTAAAGTGTACTGGCCGGGCAAAAGATAGCTGCCAGGTGTGAGAGAGAAACAAAAGGAAAGGGCGGGGGGGGGAAAGGAAAGGAGTGGAAAAATATAAGTGAAAATGAAATAGGGGCCGAGGTTATGATCTGAAATTGTTTAACTCGATATTGAGACCGGAAGGCTGCAGAGATAGACTAGGGAGCATTGAACAGAGTGAAATAGACTGGGGAGCATTGAACAGAGTGAGATAGACTGGGGAGCATTGAACAGAGTGTGATAGACTAGGGAGCATTGAACAGAGTGAGATAGACTGGGGAGTACTGAACGGAGTGAGATAGACTGGGGAGCATTGAACAGAGTGAGATAGACAGGGGAGTATTGAACAGAGTGAGATAGACTGGGGAGCATTGAACAGAGTGAGATAGACTTGGGAGCATTGAACAGAGTTAGATAGACTGGGGATTACTGAACAGAGTGAGATAGACTGGGGAGCATTGAACAGAGTGAGATAGACTAGGGAGCATTGAACAGAGTGAGATAGACTGGGGAGCATTGAACAGAGTGAGATAGACTGGGAGCATTGAACAGAGTGAGATAGACTGGGGAGCATTGAACAGAGTGAGATAGACTTGGAAGCATTGAACAGAGTGAGATAGACTGGGAACATTGAACAGAGTGAGATAGACTGGGGAGCATTGAACAGAGTGAGATAGACTGGGGAGCACTGAACAGAGTGAGATAGACTGGGGAGCATTGAACAGAGTGAGATAGACTAGGGAGCATTGAACAGAGTGAGATAGACTAGGGAGCATTGAACAGAGTGAGATAGACTGAGCAGCATTGAACAGAATGAGATAAACTAGGAAGCATTGAACAGAGTGAGATAGACGAGGGAGTATTGAACAGAGTGAGATAGGCTAGGGAGCATTGAACAGAGTGAGATAGACTGGGGAGCATTGAACAGAGTGAGATAGACTGGGGAGCATTGAACAGAGTGAGATAGACTAGGGAACATTGAACAGAGTGAGATAGACTGGGGAGAATTGAACAGAGTGAGATAGACTGGGGAGCATTGAACAGAGTGAGATAGACTGGGGAGCATTGAACAAAGTGAGATAGACTGGGGAGCATTGAACAGAGTGAGATAGACTGGGGAGCATTGAACAGAGTGAGATAGACTGGGGAGTATTGAACAGAGTGAGATAGACTGGGGAGCATTGAACAGAGTGAGATAGACTAGGGAGAATTGAACAGAGTGAGATAGACTAGGGAGCATTGAACAGAGTGAGATAGACTGGGGAGTATTGAACAGAGTGAGATAGACTGGGGATCATTGAACAGAATGAGATAGACTGGGGAGCATTGAACAGAATGAGATAGACTAGGGAGCATTTAACAGAGTGAGATTTCCTGGGGAGCATTGAACAGAGTGAGATAGACTGGGGAGTACTGAACAGAGTGAGATAGACTGGTCAGCATTGAACAGAGTGAGATAGACTAGGGAGCATTGAACAGAGTGAGATAGACTAGGGAGCATTGAACAGAGTGAGATAGACTGGGGAGCATTGAACAGAGTGAGATAGACTAGGGAGCATTGAACAGAGTGAGATAGACTGGGGAGCATTGAACAGAATGAGATAGACTAGGGAGCATTGAACAGAGTGAGATAGACTGGGGTGCCTTGAACAGAGTGAGATAGACTGGGGAGCTTTGAACAGAGTGAGATAGACTAGGGAGCATTGATCAGAGTGAGCTAGACTGGGCAGCATTGAACAGAATGAGATAGACTAGGGAGCATTGAACAGAGTGAGATAGACTGGGGAGCATTGAACAGAGTGAGATAGACTAGGGAGCATTGAACAGAGTGAGATAGACTGGGGAGCATTGAACAGAGTGAGATAGATTGGGGAGCTTTGAACAGAGTGAGGTAGACTAGGGAGCATTGAACAGAGTGAGATAGACTGGGGAGTACTGAACAGAGTGAGATGGACTGGGGAGCATTGAACAGAGTGTGATATACTGGGGAGCATTGAACAGAGTGAGATAGACTGGGGAGCATTGAACAGAGTGAGATAGACTAGGGAGCATTGAACAGAGTGAGATAGACTAGGGAGCATTGAACAGAGTGTGATATACTGGGGAGCATTGAACAGAGTGAGATAGACTGGGGAGCATTGAACAGAGTGAGACAGACTGGGGAGCATTTAACAGAGTGAGATAGACTAGGGAGCATTGAACAGAGTGAGATAGACTAGGGAGCATTGAACAGACTGAGATAGACTGGGGAGCATTGAACAGAGTGAGATAGACGAGGGAGTACTGAACAGAGTGAGATAGACTGGGGAGCATTGAACAGAGTGAGATAGACTGGGGAGGATTGAACAGAGTGAGATAGACTGGGGAGCATTGAACAGAGTGAGATAGACTGGGGAGCATTGAACAGAGTGAGATAGACTGGGGAGTATTGAACAGAGTGAGATAGACTGGTGAGCATTGAACAGAGTGAGATAGCCTGGGGAGCATTGAACAGAGTGAGATAGACTGGGGAGCATTGAACAGAGTGAGATAGAATGGGGAGCACTGAACAGAGTGAGAGAGACTGGGGAGCATTGAACAGAGTGAGATAGACGAGGGAGCATTGAACAGAGTGAGATAGACTAGGGAGCATTGAACAGAGTGAGATAGACTGGGGAGCATTGAACAGAATGAGATAGACTAGGGAGCATTGAACAGAGTGAGATAGACTGGGGAGCATTGAACAGAGTGAGATAGACTGGGGAGCATTGAACAGAGTGAGATAAACTAGGGAGCATTGAACAGCGTGAGATAGACTGGGGAGCATTGAACAGAGTGAGATAGACTGGGGAGCATTGAACAGAGTGAGATAGACTGGGGAGCATTGAACAGAGTGAGATAGACTACGGAGCATTGAACAGAGTGAGATTGACTAGGGAGCTTTGAACAGAGTGAGATAGGCTAGGGAGCATTGAACAGACTGAGATAGACTAGGGAGCATTGAACAGAGTGAGATAGGCTAGGGAGCATTGAACAGACTGAGATAGACTGGGGAGCTTTGAACAGAATGAGATAGACTGGGGAGCATTGAACAGAATGAGATAGACTGGGGAGAACTGAACAGAGTGAGATATACTGGGGAGCATTGAACAGAGTGAGATAGACTGGGGAGTACTGAACAGAGTGAGATAGACTGGGCAGTACTGAACAGAGTGAGATAGACTGGGGAGCATTGAACAGAGTGAGATAGACTAGGGAGCATTGAACAGAATGATATAGACTAGGGAGCATTGAACAGAATGAGATAGACTGGGGAGCATTGAAAAGAATGAGATTGACGAGGGAGCATTGAACAGAGTGAGATAGACTGGGGAGCATTGAACAGAGTGAGATAGACTAGGGAGCATTTAACAGAGTGAGATAGACTAGGGAGCATTGAACAGAGTGACATAGACTGGGGAGCATTGAACAGAGTGAGATAGACTAGGGAGCATTGAACAGAGTGAGAAAGACTGGGGAGCATTGAACAGAGTGAGGTAGACTGGGGAGCATTGAACAGAGTGAGATAGACTGGGGAGCATTGAATAGAGTGAGATAGACTGGGGAGCATTGAACAGAGTGAGATAGACTGGGGAGCATTGAACAGAGTGAGATAGACTGGGGAGCATTGAACAGAGTGAGATAGGCTGGGGAGTACTGAGCAGAGTGAGATAGACTGGGGATTACTGAAGAGAGTGAGATAGACTGGGGAGCATTGAACAGAGTGAGATAGACTGGGGAGCATTGAACAGAGTGAGATAGAATGGGGAGCACTGAACAGAGTGAGAGAGACTGGGGAGCATTGAACAGAGTGAGATAGACGAGGGAGCATTGAACAGAGTGAGATAGACTAGGGAGCATTGAACAGAGTGAGATAGACTGGGGAGCATTGAACAGAATGAGATAGACTAGGGAGCATTGAACAGAGTGAGATAGACTGGGGAGCATTGAACAGAGTGAGATAGACTGGGGAGCATTGAACAGAGTGAGATAAACTAGGGAGCATTGAACAGCGTGAGATAGACTGGGGAGCATTGAACAGAGTGAGATAGACTGGGGAGCATTGAACAGAGTGAGATAGACTGGGGAGCATTGAACAGAGTGAGATAGACTACGGAGCATTGAACAGAGTGAGATCGACTAGGGAGCTTTGAACAGAGTGAGATAGGCTAGGGAGCATTGAACAGACTGAGATAGACTAGGGAGCATTGAACAGAGTGAGATAGGCTAGGGAGCATTGAACAGACTGAGATAGACTGGGGAGCTTTGAACAGAATGAGATAGACTGGGGAGCATTGAACAGAATGAGAAAGACTGGGGAGAACTGAACAGAGTGAGATATACTGGGGAGCATTGAACAGAGTGAGATAGACTGGGGAGTACTGAACAGAGTGAGATAGACTGGGCAGTACTGAACAGAGTGAGATAGACTAGGGAGCATTGAACAGAATGATATAGACTAGGGAGCATTGAACAGAATGAGATAGACTGGGGAGCATTGAAAAGAATGAGATTGACGAGGGAGCATTGAACAGAGTGAGATAGACTGGGGAGCATTGAACAGAGTGAGATAGACTAGGGAGCATTTAACAGAGTGAGATAGACTGGGGAGCATTGAATAGAGTGAGATAGACTGGGGAGCATTGAACAGAGTGAGATAGACTGGGGATCATTGAACAGAGTGAGATAGACTGGGGAGCATTGAACAGAGTGAGATAGGCTGGGGAGTACTGAGCAGAGTGAGATAGACTGGGGATTACTGAAGAGAGTGAGATAGACTGGGGAGCATTGAACAGAGTGAGATAGACTGGGGAGCATTGAACAGAGTGAGATAGACTGGGGAGCATTGAACAGAGTGAGATAGACTAGGAAGCATTGAACAGAGTGAGATAGACTAGGGAGCATTGAACAGAGTGAGATAGACTGGGGAGCATTGAACAGAGTGAGATAGACTGGGGAGCATTGAACAGAGTGAGATAGACTGGGGAGCATTGAACAGAGTGAGAAAGACTGGGGAGCATTGAACAGAGTGAGATAGACTGGGGAGTACTGAACACAGTGAGATAGACTGGGGAGCATTGAACAGAGTGAGATAGACTGGGGAGTACTGAACAGAGTGAGATAGACTGGGGAGCATTGAACAGAGTGAGATAGACTGGGGAGCATTGAACAGAGTGAGATAGACTGGGGAGCATTGAACAGAGTGAGATAGACTGGGGAGTACTGAACACAGTGAGATAGACTGGGGAGCATTGAACAGAGTGAGATAGACTGGGGAGCATTGAACAGAGTGAGATAGACTGGGGAGCATTGAACAGAGTGAGATAGACTGGGGAGTACTGAACAGAGTGAGATAGACTGGGGAGCATTGAACAGAGTGAGATAGACTGGGGAGCATTGAACAGAGTGAGATAGACTGGGGAGCATTGACCAGAGTGAGATAGACTAGGGAGAATTGAACAGAGTGAGATAGACTAGGGAGCATTGAACAGAGTGAGATAGACTGGGGAGTATTGAACAGAGTGAGATAGACTGGGGTGCATTGAACAGAATGAGATAGACTGGGGAGCATTGAACAGAATGAGATAGACTAGGGAGCATTTAACAGAGTGAGATATACTGGGGAGCACTGAACAGAGTGAGATAGACTGGGGAGCATTGAACAGAATGAGATAGACTAGGGAGCATTGAACAGAGTGAGATAGACTGGGGAGCATTGAACAGAGTGAGATAGACTAGGGAGCATTGAACAGTGTGAGATAGACTGGGCAGCATTGAACAGAATGAGATAGACTAGGGAGCATTGAACAGAGTGAGATAGACGAGGGAGTATTGAACAGAGTGAGATAGGCTAGGGAGCATTGAACAGAGTGAGATAGACTGGGGAGCATTGAACAGAGTGAGATAGACTGGGGAGCATTGAACAGAGTGAGATAGACTGGGGAGCATTGAACAAAGTGAGATAGACTGGGGAGCATTGAACAGACTGAGATAGACTAGGGAACATTGAACAGAGTGAGATAGACTGGGGAGCATTGAACAGAGTGAGATAGACTGGGGAGCATTGAACAGAGTGAGATAGACTGGGGAGCATTGAACAAAGTGAGATAGACTGGGGAGCATTGAACAGAGTGAGATAGACTGGGGAGCATTGAACAGAGTGAGATAGACTGGGGAGTATTGAACAGAGTGAGATAGACTGGGGAGCATTGAACAGAGTGAGATAGACTAGGGAGAATTGAACAGAGTGAGATAGACTGGGGAGCATTGAACAGAGTGAGATAGACTAGGGAGCATTGAACAGAGTGAGATAGACTAGGGAGAATTGAACAGAGTGAGATAGACTGGGGAGCATTGAACAGAGTGAGATAGACTAGGGAACATTGAACAGAGTGAGATAGACTGGGGAGAATTGAACAGAGTGAGATAGACTGGGGAGCATTGAACAGAGTGAGATAGACTAGGGAGCATTTAACAGAGTGAGATTTCCTGGGGAGCATTGAACAGAGTGAGATAGACTGGGGAGTACTGAACAGAGTGAGATAGACTGGTCAGCATTGAACAGAGTGAGATAGACTAGGGAGCATTGAACAGAGTGAGATAGACTAGGGAGCATTGAACAGAGTGAGATAGACTGGGGAGCATTGAACAGAATGAGATAGTCTAGGGAGCATTGAACAGAGTGAGATAGACTGGGGAGCTTTGAACAGAGTGAGATAGACTAGGGAGCATTGATTAGAGTGAGCTAGACTGGGCAGCATTGAACAGAATGAGATAGACTAGGGAGCATTGAACAGAGTGAGATAGACTAGGGAGTATTGAACAGAGTGAGATAGGCTAGGGAGCATTGAACAGAGTGCGATAGACTGGGGAGCATTGGACAGAGTGAAATAACAACAGAAAATGCTGGAAAAACTCAGCAAGTCAGGCAACATCCGTGGAGAGAAATTTGAGTTGACGTTTCGGGTTTGACCCTTCTTCAAAACTGGAGAGAAAAGGAACTAGATCGAAGGCAGGGCTGCGATCGGACAAAAGAATAAAAGAACCAAAAGAAGTAAAAGAGAGATTAGAAGCTAGACGAGATGGTAATAGGCTGTGATTAGGTGTAAAGTGTACTGGCCGGGCAAAAGATAGCTGCCAGGTGTGAGAGAGAAACAAAAGGAAAGGGCGGGGGGGGGAAAGGAAAGGAGTGGAAAAATATAAGTGAAAATGAAATAGGGGCCGAGGTTATGATCTGAAATTGTTTAACTCGATATTGAGACCGGAAGGCTGCAGAGATAGACTAGGGAGCATTGAACAGAGTGAAATAGACTGGGGAGCATTGAACAGAGTGAGATAGACTGGGGAGCATTGAACAGAGTGTGATAGACTAGGGAGCATTGAACAGAGTGAGATAGACTGGGGAGTACTGAACGGAGTGAGATAGACTGGGGAGCATTGAACAGAGTGAGATAGACAGGGGAGTATTGAACAGAGTGAGATAGACTGGGGAGCATTGAACAGAGTGAGATAGACTTGGGAGCATTGAACAGAGTTAGATAGACTGGGGAGTACTGAACAGAGTGAGATAGACTGGGGAGCATTGAACAGAGTGAGATAGACTAGGGAGCATTGAACAGAGTGAGATAGACTGGGGAGCATTGAACAGAGTGAGATAGACTGGGAGCATTGAACAGAGTGAGATAGACTGGGGAGCATTGAACAGAGTGAGATAGACTTGGAAGCATTGAACAGAGTGAGATAGACTGGGAACATTGAACAGAGTGAGATAGACTGGGGAGCATTGAACAGAGTGAGATAGACTGGGGAGCACTGAACAGAGTGAGATAGACTGGGGAGCATTGAACAGAGTGAGATAGACTAGGGAGCATTGAACAGAGTGAGATAGACTGGGGAGCATTGAACAGAGTGAGACAGACTGGGGAGCACCGAACAGAGTGAGATAGACTGGGGAGCATTGAACAGAGTGAGATAGACTAGGGAGCATTGAACAGAGCGAGATAGACTGGGGAGCATTGAACAGAGTGAGATAGACTAGGGAGCATTGAACAGAGTGAGATAGACTGGGGAGCATTGAACAGAGTGAGATAGACTGGGGAGCATTGAACAGAGTGAGATAGACTGGGGTGCATTGAACAGAGTGAGATGGACTAGGGAGCATTGAACAGAGTGAGATAGACTAGGGAGCATTGAACGGAGTGAGATAGACTGGGGAGCATTGAACAGAGTGAGATAGACTGGGGAGTATTGGACAGAGTGAGATAGACTGGGGAGCATTGAACAGAGTGAGATAGACTGGGGAGCATTGAAAAGAGTGAGATAGACTGGGGAGCATTGAACAGAGTGAGATAGACTGGGGAGCATTGAACAGAGTTAGATCGACTGGGGAGTACTGAACAGAGTGAGATAGACTGGGGAGCATTGAACAGAGTGAGATAGACTGGGGAGCATTGAACAGAGTGAGATAGACTGGGGAGCATTGAACAGCGTTAGATAGACTGGGGAGTAATGAACAGGCTGAGATAGACTGGGGAGCACTGCACAGAGTGAGATAGACTGGGGAGCATTGAACAGAGTGAGATAGACTGGGCAGCATTTAACAGAGTGAGATAGACTGGGGAGCATTGAACAGAGTGAGATAGACTAGGGAGCATTGAACAGAGTGAGATAGACTGGGGAGCATTGAACAGAATGAGATAGACTAGGGAGCATTGAACAGAGTGAGATAGACTAGGGAGTATTGAACAGAGTGAGATAGGCTAGGGAGCATTGAACAGAGTGAAATAGACTGGGGAGCATTGAACAGAGAAAGATAGACTGGGGAGCATTGAACAGAGTGAGATAGACTAGGGAACATTGAACAGAGTGAGATAGACTGGGGAGCATTGAACAGAGTGAGATAGACTAGGGAGCATTGAACAGAGTGAGATAGACTGGGGAGCATTGAACAGAGTGAGATAGACTGGGGAGCATTGAACAGAGTGAGATAGACTGGGGAGGATTGAACAGAGTGAGATAGACTGGGGAGCATTGAACAGAGTGAGATAGACTGGGGAGCATTGAACAGAGTGAGATAGACTGGGGAGTATTGAACAGAGTGAGATAGACTGGGGAGCATTGAACAGAGTGAGATAGACTGGGGAGCATTGAACAGAGTGAGATAGACTGGGGAGCACTGAACAGAGTGAGATAGACTGGGGAGCATTGAACAGAGTGAGATAGACTGGGGAGCACTGAAGAGAGTGAGAGAGACTGGGGAGCATTGAACAGAGTGAGATAGACTGGGGAGCATTGAACAGAATGAGATAGACTAGGGAGCATTGAACAGAGTGAGATAGACTGGGGAGCATTGAACAGAGTGAGATAGACTGGGGAGCATTGAACAGAGTGAGATAGACTAGAGAGCATTGAACAGAGTGAGATAGACTGGGTAGCATTGAACAGAATGAGATAGAATAGGGAGCATGGAACAGAGTGAGATAGACTAGGGAGTATTGAACAGAGTGAGATAGGCTAGGGAGCATTGAACAGAGTGAGATAGACTGGGGAGCATTGAACAGAGTGAGATAGACTGGGGAGCATTGAACAGAGTGAGATAGACTAGGGAACATTGAACAGAGTGAGATAGACTGGGGAGCATTGAACAGAGTGAGATAGACTAGGGAGCATTGAACAGAGTGAGATAGACTGGGGAGCATTGAACAGAGTGAGATAGACTGGGGAGCATTGAACAGAGTGAGATAGACTGGGGAGCATTGAACAGAGTGAGATGGACTGGGGAGCATTGAACAGAGTGAGATAGACTAGGGAACATTGAACAGAGTGAGATAGACTGGGGAGCATTGAACAGAGTGAGATAGACTAGGGAGCATTGAACAGAGTGAGATAGACTGGGGAGCATTGAACAGAGTGAGATAGACTGGGGAGCATTGAACAGAGTGAGATAGACTGGGGAGTACTGAACAGAGTGAGATAGACTGGGGAGCATTGATCAGAGTGAGATAGACTGGGGAGCATTGAACAGAGTGAGATAGACTGGGGAGCATTGAACAGAGTGAGATAGACTGGGGAGCATTGAACAGTGTGAGATAGACTGGGGAGCATTGAACAGAGTGAGATAGACTGGGGAGTACTGATAGGGTGAGAAAATGTATTTTAAGGGGAGGTGAGGTTGACGGGGTAGTTCTGGAGTGAATAAGATATACTAGGCATTTGAAAATGAGATAGACTGGAGCCTCCATTTCCTGCAACCCCAAAATTAATTGGCCAGAAGAGGTAGGCAAAGGGGAATAAGGGAAAGGAGTTCATACAATGTGTACAGGACTCCTTTCTATCCCATTTTTAAGAAGACCAACAAGGGAGGATTCGCTACTGGATCTGGTATTGGGTAACGAAGCAGAGCCGATAAGAGAAGTAAAAGTAGGAGAACATCTAGGCAATAGTGACCATAATCTAATACGCTTTAAGATAATTGAGAAGGACATAAGCGTGACAAAGGCCTGGATAATAAATTGGAGAAAAGCTGATTTTGAGGGACTGAGAATTGATCTTGGAAAAATAAAATGAACAACAGTATTGGCAATCAATAATGTAGAACAGCAATGGGAAACATTTAAAACAGAACCCAGGAGAAATATATTCTGCTAAAAGATAAGAACAAACTAAATACTAATGAGACACCATGGATGAAAAAAGACATAAGGGAAAAACTGAAGGTAAGGAAAGAGGCAAACACTAAGTACATGGACAGCAGAGGAGAGCATGAGAAGGGAGAATACGAAGAGACTAGGAGAGAAGTCAAAAAAACAATTAGAAAGGCAAAGAGCAACTATGAAATTTAATTATCAAGGAGCATAAAACAAAATGGTAAAATATTCTACAGGCACACAAGTAAAAAAAGGAGTCGGGATAGGAATAGGGCCCCTAAGGGATGGACAGGATAAAATCACAAGCAGCGATAGTGAAATGGCAGAAATATTAAATCATTACTTTGCTTCAGTATTTACCAGGGAGATGGATCACGTGGCCATGACATCAGAAGATGAAATTAGAAATGATATAACCGTATTTAAAATAAAGAGGAGAAATATTACATAAACTAATCAAACTCAAAGAGGATAAAACCCTTGGTCCAGATGGATTGCATCCACACATCTTAAAAGAATCTGGGGAAGAGATAGCAGAGCCATTACTACACATATTTAATAATTCATTAAAAAAGGTGTAGTGCCAGAAGACTGGCAGATAGCTCACATTATAATTACATTTAAGAAGGGAGATAGAACATGTCCAGAGAACTATAGACCAGTAGCAGAAAAAACAATGGAATCCCTACTAAAGGATAAAATAGAAAAACATCTAGAAACCAAAAATATCTTCATCTTCGGCAGTCCCTCGGAACCGAGGATGACTTGCTTCCACGTTAAAAATGAGTTCACAGGTGACTGATGAGTCCAATGCGGGACCTACAGTCTCTGTCACAGGTGGGGCAGACGGTGGTTGAAGGGGCGGGTGGGTGGGGTGCTTGGGTTGTCGTGCGCTCCTTGCGCTGTCTGCGCTTGGCTTCCGCTTGCTCCCGGCGAAGAGACTCGAGGTGTTCAGTGCCTTCCCGGATACTTCTCCTCCACTTTATGCGGTCTTGGGCCAGGGATTCCCAGGTGTCGGTGGGGATGTTACACTTTTTCAAGGAGGCTTTGAGGGTGTCCTTGAAGCGTTTCCTCTGCCCACCTGGGGCTCTGTTGCTGTGCCGGAGCTCCGAGTAGAGCGCTTGTTTTGGGAGTCTCGTATCGGGCATGCAGACAATGTGACCCGTCCATCGGAGCTGATTGAGCGTAGTCAAAGTTTTGATGCTGGGGATGTTGGCCTGAGCAAGAACACTGACGTTGGTGCGCCTATCCTGCCAATGGATTTGCAGGATCTTGCAGAGGCAGCGTTGGTGTTACCTCTCCAGTGCTTTGAGGTGCCTGCTGTACATGGTGCATGTCTCTGAATCATATGGCAGGGCGGGTATCACTGCTGCTCTGTAGACCATGAGCTTAGTGCCGGGTTTGAGGTCCTGGTCTTCAAACACTCTCTTCCTCAGGCGACCGAAGGCTGCACTAGCACACTGAAGGCGGTGTTGGACTTCGTCGTTGACGTCTGCCCTTGTTGACAGTAGGCTCCCAAGGTATGGAAAGTGGTCCATATTGTCCAAGGCCTTGTCGTGGATTTTGATAATCAGGGGGCAGTACTGTGTGGTGGGGGCAGGTTGGTAGAGGACCTTTGTCTTACGGATGTTTAGTGTAAAGCCCATGCTCTCGTATGCTTCGGTGAAGGTGTTGATGACGATTTGGAGTTTGACCTCCGAGTGAGCGCAGACGCAAGCATTGTCTGCATACTGTAATTCGACGACAGAAGATGGGATGACCTTGGATCTGGACTGGAGGCGATGGAGGTTGAACAGTTTCCCGTTTGTTCTGTAAATTAGCTCCACTCCAGCGGGGAGCTTACTGAGGGTGAGATGGAGCATTGCAGCAAGGAAGGAATCCCAACTAAAGGATAAAATAGAAAAACATCTAGAAACCAAAAATATAATAATGAATAGGGAAAGTCTTACTTGGTCAACCTCATTAAATGCTTTGAAGAGGCAACAGAGAGAGTAGACAAGGGTACTGGAGTAGATGTAATATGTCTAGATTTCCAAAAGGCCTTCAATAAGGTACCACACAATAGATTAAAGAACAAGGTCAGATAATGTGGAGTCAGGGGACAATTAGCTGAAATACAGAAAGCAGAGAGTAGGGGTAAAGGGTAGCTATTCAGTATGGCAGAAGGTGGAAAGTGGGGTCCCACAAGGATCAGTGCTGGGACCACTGCTGTACACAATTTATATTAATGATTTAGACTTTGGAATCAAAAACATAATTTCTAAATTGATGGGACAACATCAAATGGGAGGGCTAGTCAACACTGAAGAGGACTGCAATAAAATACAAGACATGAGTAAACTTGAAGAATGGGCATATAATTGGCAAATGAATTTCAACATAGATGAGTGTGAAGTATTACGTTTTGGTAAGAAAAGTAAGGAGGCCACTTATTACTTGGAAAATATCTAAATGGGGTAGAAGAGCAAAGGGACCTGGAAGTACAAATACACAAATCACTAAAGTTGCGATGTAGGTCAATAAGGCCACAACAAAAGCAAACCAGGCACTAGGGTTTATTTCTAGAGGGATAGAATTGAAAAGTTAGAGAAATTATGCTAAACTTGTATTGAACCTTGTTTAGATCACACTTGGATTACTGTGTGCAGTTCTGGTCATCATATTATAAAAAGGATATAGCGGTGCAATAAAAATTACAAGGATGATACCAGAGCTGTGAGGTTATATCTATCAGGAAAGGATGAACAGGCTGGGTCTCTCTTCTCTTGAAAAGAGAAGGCTGAGGGGTGACCTAATAGAGGTCTTTAAAATTATGAAAGGTTTTAATAGAATAGATATAGAGGCCACGATTTCGCCTACCGAGGCGGGCTCAGTGCGGTTGAGGTAGGTGGCGGGTTGCGAGCCCGCTCCTGGCTTTATCCCGCTCTGTGAGAAGAATTTCCATTGATTGGGCTTGTTAAGCCCGCCCTGAGAGGTTCCCGGCCAATTAAAAAGAAGTGGGTCTGATGATGTCATTTGATGACGCATCATCAGCTGGTTTCCTTAAAGGGATCATGTCCACATTCATTTTAACAGTTTAGCTGTCAGTGTTCTACAGCATTGAGGTGCTGAAAACACTGACAAGCACTGCACAAAGGTGCATGGCTGCACCCAGGCTCTCCCATGACTCCCTCCATATGCTTATGGAGGGAGTCACAGCATGCAGGGAGGTTCTCTTCACTTCCAATGGGCAGAAGAGACCTCCCCAGGACACCAACGCAGCCTGGTTGCACATTACACAGGAGGGCACATGCAGGGATGTCGTCAGGAGGACCTGGCTGCAGTGGTGCAAACCTTTCAATGATCTCAGTAGATCACGAAACGTTACTGTAAAGCCACACTCAACCTCATCCTGCTGTGCCACTCATCACATCCCCATCACTTTGCCTTCCCTTCCCTACTCCTGCACATCCTTACTCACACCAACTTACCTTGCACCTCCACCCATCTCTCCCTCTATCTACATCATCACATCTCCATCTCACTAGCCACCCCTCACGCGCACCCTCATCCTTGTCCAATCATACCAACTAACAACACACAATGGTAGGCGCTTGGGTGTTTTTGCCAATGTTTGCCTTTTTGGACTGATTTGTGTGCACCTTTGGAAGTGGCTTAGTGAGTTGCAGTGAATGGTGAGACATAACGTTACCCCCTGCAATGGTAATGAGTATGAAAGGAACGGCTTGGGAATTGTAGGGATGCTTTATGGTGCTGGTGTGGTGTGGCGCCAACCTAGCACATCATGTGGCAGCCAGCGTATACAGCATCAAGTGAAGTAAATGTGGCCATGGTGAGGCCATCCCTGGCCTCCCGGGCAGCAATGTGGTCGGGTGTTGATGCCCTGTGTCCTGTGCAGCATCAGGAGATTGCGGAGAAGTTTGGTGTTGTTGTTGGTGATGATGGTGTGCCTGGTGATGGTGGTGTTGGGGCTGATCGTTGTGTGATTCTGAGGACCAAGGTGAGATTTTTTCAAGGGCACTGATGCTGCTGGAATAGATGGCAGCTGAAGTTGAGATAACAGAAGTGATCTGTCAATGGTGAGAGAGCTTGCTCCAAGAAGGTGACAGTGAATAGAAAGTTTACTCCAAACACTTCCAAACTGCATAAAGTTGAAAAGTGTATTCCAAATCCCGAAGGCTCCAGCTTCTAAGATTGGAAATTGAACAGCTGTGAAATGGCAGCTTTTATACCACTTTTGCAGCTGTCAACTATTCAGAGGAATGGAGAGTCATTGAGAACACGACACACTTACCTGACGTGATCCCCGCGTGCCAGGAACCTCGTGAAAAAGCTGGTAAAATGGTAAGTACATGGGAGAATGCTGCTTAAGTACCTTTTAACAAGCTTTTAAGTATCCAAATTGGCTGACCTGCCACTTGGTGTTGGGTCGGTTCGGGGCTGACAGACCTGACACTTGGGAAACTGACATGGAGGCGGGTTGACAGCAGGATACCGACCCGCTGTCAATCTTTGTGATTTTGTCAATGGACCCGCCTCCAAATCAGCCCTCTGGGCGCCGGTAAAATTCCTGCCAGAAAGACTGTTTCCACTGGTGGGGAAGAGCAAAACCTGAGGCCATCAATATAAGATAGCCACCAAGAAATCAAATTGGGAATTCAGAAGAAACTTCTTTATCCAAAGAGTGGTGAGAATGTGGAACTCGCTACCACAGGGAGTGATTGAGGTGAATAGTATAGATGCATTTAAGGGGAAGCTAGATAGGCATATGAGGGAGATGGGAATAGAGGGTTATGCTGATAGATTTAGATGAGGAAGGATGGGAGGAGGCTCGAGTGGAGCATAAACACTGACATGGACTGGTTGGGCCGAATGGCCTGCTTCTGTGCCTTATCCTATGTAATCCGATGTAATTATCCAACATCCTGACTATCTGCCAGAAGTTTTGAACCAAATGGCAAGAATCCCAAAGCTATCCGTAATGATGTTGAAAAATTGATGATACGAATCAAAGGAAGTCCTGGAAGAAGAAAATAACAGGAAAAATGAGTTCTCCCAGCATCTCACCAGGTTGGTGGGAGCGCTGCAGGATGTTTGATCTCCCTTGCTTTTTTTGGACTCTCCCATGTAGCCAATGTGGCCAATTAATCCACTCTTTGATGCGATGGTAGGAACTGCAGGATTACCCTCCCCCGTCCCGCAAATGAGCCAGTGTTCGCAAATGTTGCTGCATACATATGATTGTCAGTCATCCCATAATGCTTTCTTGTGGTGCCAAAGGAAAGATGGATACTTCTTTGAGAGTTTGGTCATAAGGAACCAGTAAAAAGAAAGAAAATCAGTTTAAATACATTAATTTGTCTTTCTTACATTGTAGCTGATGAGGAATAATGGAAATCCAGATCTGATTTAAGATTGTATTCAATCTATCTGACTCATATATTTGTGAGGTGCTAAACTGGCTGTGTACCAGGTCAAAGCATTCAAAAGTAGATTTGTTCTTACCTTTGTACTCAAGCACAAATACTCTTATGTAACTGCATAGAATGGGAAATCAGGTTACTGCACTGCACACTATACTACAGTTCTTGTTCCAGCTTCTTGTTTGGAGAGAATTCAAATATCAAAGTGTGAAAACCACGGGATTGAAAGCTGCTGTGGGTTGTTCTTCTGAAGCAGTTTGCTGTGCGTGCTGCCAGGTGTGACAGTGGACCAGGGCTGAACGGTGGTCTCAGCAGCGAGGCTTAGATACTGCAAACGCTGTATCTTGCAATGAAGTACCAACGGCAACGGCAAAAGTTCTTTTGCATTGCATTGCTTTGCGCTGTATGTGGAAGTAACATACAGCTTTGCCTTTAGGCGCAACGGTTGGGGCCTCTTGACATTGCCTCGCTGAGCCTGCAATTTTGTTTATTGTCAATGACAGTTTGAGATTGCAATACCACTATAATGTAGCACTGTGGTGCATTATAATGACATTGCAGACAGCTAGACATCTGCTTACTACACCTCTGCTCACTGCAGAGCAAGCTGGGGGTGTTTGGTGGCCTGACAACGTCTGTCAGCCCACAATAGTTGCCAGTAAGTGAGGAGGGGGTTTGCCACCAAAATAATTTGAAGTTATCAACAAAAATTATTGAGGCTTGATCAATGAAATGATCGAGTGTCGCACACATCAAGAAATGAGGCAAAGCAAAACGCCTCAAAATACAGGGTGCAAAGAAAATTGCCAAGAGGCACATTTGTTATTTTGAGGCAATAGTGTAGATCACAGGTTATGCTCCCTGTTGTTACTGCAGGAATCAGTTGCCAATGGTGTGGAAGTGGCACTGCAGCAAGGTGACCTACTTCTTTCTCTCCCTGTATGGGAAACACAGCACCTCTCTCAGATGGCCTAACTGATACTGGACGTTCCTGTGAGACGAATCAAAGGTCGGAGCCCGCGTCCTGGTACTCCACTGTGCAATGAGTTGGTTACAGTGCTACCCCCGACATTCTGTGCACCACTCTGCCACCTTTATACTGCATTATAATGGCCCAATTTTCTGGATAAGTTTCATTGGCAACCTAGTCAAAGCTACTTTTAATTGCAGGAAATGCTGGAAATACTCAGCAGGTCAGGCAGCATCTGTGGAGAGAGAGAAACAGAGTTAACGTTTCAGGTCGATGACCCTTCGTCAGAACTGGAAAAAGCTGCAGATGGAACAGGTTCTTAAGCAAGTGTAGGGGCAGGGAAAGGGGGGAGGGGAGGAAAGAGGGGAGAAAGGGACGATGGTGCAAAGCAAAAGGAGATGGTAATGGGACAAGTTAAGAAACAAAAGAAACCTTGCACCATCATCCCTTTTGTCTCTTAATCTCTTCTGTCTTCCATCCTATCACAGACCTTCCCTTTGTTCTTTCCTCCCCTCCCCCCTTTCCCAGCCCCTACACTTGCTTAAAAACCTGTTCCATCTCCAGCTTCTTCCAGTTCTGACGAAGGGTCATCGACCTGAAACGTTAACTCTGTTTCTTTCTCCATGGATGCTGCCTGACCTGCTGAGTGTTTCCAGCATATTCTGTTTTGATTTCAGATTTCCAGCATCCGTGGTATTTTGCTTTTGTCCTACTTTTAATTGCTTTGGTTTCATGTTTCTGAGCTTGGCTTCCAACATCCTATTTATTTAAGGAGGCGCTGCCTTCATGAAAAAGCTTTTGGCAAACTTTCCTTTTGTTGGTTTGGAAGTACACAATGTGATAATGTAATTGTACTAAACTTGGTGTCATTTTCCTTTGACAGGATCACGACAAAAATGATACAAGGCCTCCCCAGATCCTTTAATATGCTTAAACCAAACAAAAATGTGCTTTATTCACAAAGACAATGCCTCTTTAAGAACATGCAAGAAGCTCGCAGTAAAGTGCTTATGACAATTAAATTACAGGGCTATATCTCTTTGTAGTAATGCTTGTATTGGCCAAGGTGACTTCAATTTCCACAGCAATTTATACGGCCCTTTTAGCATCCCCACTCCTGAATTTGTTGCCATGACACTGGCTACTTTGACAACAAACATTTTCCAACTGGTTCTGCTTGAATTACAATAGTACTTTGGAATTCTCCATATTGAAAGTGTCACAAACTCACAGATGCAGAGTGCACGTTTAACGGTTGAGTCGCTCCATGAATTCCCTCAGTATTAAGAATTCGTAGCAGTTAGCTGAGCGCGGTTTCTGCAGAGAATTCTTCTCAGTTACAGATTGTAAAATTCACCAACTGTACAGGATGTGTTTAGACAGCAGCATTTAGGCGTCGCTATCCAGGGGCAGTACGCTTGAAAAGCATTTCACCTGACCTGAAACGGCAGGGTGGGGAGTTGGCAACACTCCAGGAGTGTCCTGGAGTCTCCAGGAATTAGTGATTCATCAGGGGAGAAAAATCATAAGGATATGAAAAAAATTGTGTTTTTTTCCCCCATTTTCTTTGAACATTTTTGCTTATTAGTTATCAAAATTATGGAGATGGGTGAAAAGGCTGTTCGACTTGACATTCAGGAATCAGCCAATTGGGTAACGAAGTGTCTATTCGCTTTCCAATTGGCGTGGGAAGGCAGAGTGCCGCGAGGATGGATGTGTCAGGCGACCAATGGCGGGAGCGTGTTGGCGGGGTGGGGGGGCGGAGGTTAAACGATGAAGCCTTCTGGAATACGTCAAACCAGAGTTGACAACTCTACAGCAGGGGCTGTGCCCAGAATTGGCAGCATAAAACTGGACCCGAGAGGCCCACAGTAAAAGGAATGGCCGCCAGCTGCGTGTTCCAAAGCCAATGAAATACTTTTGTAGTCGCTGTTATAATTTAGGAAACACGACAGACAATTTGCGCACAGCAAGCTCCCACAAACAGCAATGAGATAATGACTGGATAATCTGTTGTTTTTAGTGATGTTGGTTGAAGATTACATATTGGCCAGGACACTAGGTTGAACTCCCTTGCTCTTCTTTGAAACTAAACCAGGGGATATTTTCCATCCACCTGAGAGGATAGATGGGGCCTCGGTTTAACGCCTCATCCGAAAGACGGCACCTCCGACAGAGCAGCACTCCTTGACACTGAAGCGTCAGCCTAGATTTTGTGCTCAAGTCTCTGGAGTGGGACTTGGACCCACAATCTTCTGACTCAGAGGTGAGAGTGCTACCAACTGAGCCAAGGTCTGTGCATACACAATCACCCACACCCGCTCTGACTTCCACCCCGGCTTGTAATCAAGGTGAGTTAGGGGCCTCAGGAGCCAACGCATATAGCAGCCGCACTTCAGGTAGAAGCAGTTCTGCATTTTAAACGGACTATAAGATTCTCACGTGGCTATATGTGTTGTCTAATGTTACCTAGACTTCGCAGCTGAATAACAATGACATCACCTGTTTTGTTCTGTAAATAAGGGATAAACAGTGTGGAACAGTGGGGCGTGCAGGTCACCTAGGGAGAGAAGAAAACCTCATAACGTAGGAATGACAAAGTCGTAAGAGGGGTCACACAAGCCTCAGTTTGTGCACTTGATTGGTGGAGTTATGGACGGCAGTTAGTATTTCATGTTAATGAGAAACCCAAGCACAGCACAGCGTTACTGAACTCAGAAGTGTTAAGGTTATTCCTGATAACCGTATGACAAGAATGGCTAATGGCAATGACACATCGTATGCTAACAACTGTGCCTGTCAGAGCCTGGCATTGGTTACTACAGCATACTGATCTGTCTGCAACTATATAATGCCTGAAGGACATTCAAAAGCGCTTCCCAGTCAATGAAGTACTTTTTGAAATGTAGTCACTGTTGTAAAGGGGAAATGCAGCATCCAATTTGCGCACAGCAAGATCCCATAAACAGCAAAGTGATAAATGACTAGATCATCTGTTTTAGTGATGTTGGTGAACAGATAAATGTAGGTCAGGGCAGCAGGGAGAAAGCCCCTGCTCTTCTTTGGTTAGTGTCATGGGATCTTTTTTGTCCACCTGAGAGGACAGACGGGGCCTCGGTTGAACGTCTCGTCCAAAAGACTGTAAACTCCGACAGTGCAGCACCCCCTCAGCACTGAAGAGTCAGCCTAGATGATGTGCTGAAATCTCTGGGGAGGGTCTTGAATCCACATGCTTCTGACTCAGAGGCGGGAGTGCTACCAACTGAGTTAACAGATATTTGTGGCTAGAACTAATTTTATGAAAAAATAATTGTTTTTGCTTATCCCTTTTCACCAAAGGTGCCACTGCTGGCTCTTGCTGGGGTACAGTTCAGCGGCATTTGATAGCCCTTCTTGTACCTTGCCCAAGGTCGCTGTGCATGGGAGATCCTAGATAGTGAGTGTTGTCAGGCTATTCCAACATGTGGGGGTATCTCGGCCGAGTCTGACGTTTCCTTGCCTGACCCGCATGCACACACGCACTGACCGGCAGGAGTCAATTGAATTCAATTCAATTCAAATCGCTTTATTGGCATGATAAGGTACATCTTATGTTGCCAAAGCATCGAAAAACATTTATGGTTGAACACATAAACGCAAATCTATTCATACATTGTATAAACAGATATATCCTTGAGTGTATAAATATACATTCGTATAATTTGTATATACTCTTTTCTTAGGTTTACTGGTTGTCCCTCTGTTTATGGCAAGCTGTAACATAGTGTGCCGCTAAGGTTACACAGTTTCTCTGTTCCCCTAGTAGGTATGGGAGTTTTTGGTCGTCATTCAAATTTCTGAATTCAGGGCATATTTGTGTGAATTTTTGGTAGAAATTCTCCCTGATGCCCTGATATTTTCCACACGCTGTGAGGAAGTGCATCTCTGTCTCCACCACTCCCTGACTGCAGTGAGAGCATATCCTGTCCTCTCTTGGCAGCCGGGTCTGTCTGTGTCTGCCTTTTTCGATGGCCAGGCTATGTTCACTAAGTCTGTACCTTGTCAAGGTCACTGAACAATGATCAGGAGCAGGTGCTTGGCTGATTTTTTACCCCCCTTCTTTTAAATCTCAAGAGTTTATTAACCTTGCTTGTATAACAATTAAAAGAGTACGCAGGAGACAGAGTTCAGTTAACAGCCATTACTTCCAGAAGAATCTCTTCAACTTAATGCACTCTATTTCCCATAGTGCATTGCACATCACAACTACGGTAAGCTATGTGGGACAATTCAAATACAACATTCAAAATACACAACATCTCCTCCCCTCTTACATTAGATGTCCCAATAGAACCACAAAACTTTTAAAACACAATAACCTGGGAGTGAAGGTAGACTTCCTCCAACCATGGCTATACCCATGGGGATTATTCTGCCCCAGATAAAGGGTAAGCCTCTGAACTATAAGTTCAAACATATAGGGGCCCACCGCTCTCTGGTAGGATACCGGCGGTCAACCTGGCTCTCCAGTTCATTGCCTCTCACAGGTGACGTCACCACAGGTGTAGGCGGCTGGGGTGCCTGTATACAGGTCTCTCTTGCTGATGAGATAGGGGCTGAAGCGATGCTTCCTCAGAAGGTGAGCCTCTTGGTGTAGAATGTGGATGACCCACAGCGTCATCCAATGGCAGATAAACTGCTGTTGGTGGTTCAGTGGGTGTTGCTGCACTTCGTAGAAGCTGATCGGTGTGTCTCTTCCAGACAATGTCCTCGGGTGTCTGTACAGTGTAGAATACTGGACCAGTCTGTGCAATGACAGTAGCAGGAACCCACTTAGGTCCACCACTGTAGTTCCGTGCCAACACATCTTCACCTGGACTGAAGACTCTGTCTTTGGAGCGTTGTTCACGTCGCTTGATCTGCTTGTCCTGCTGATACTGTACCACGTCTTTCACCTATGGCGGTTTCAGCCGGTTGAAGTTGGTTCGTAGCTCTCTTTTGAGCAGTAGAGTGGCAGGTGATGCTTTTGTGGTCGCATGTGGTGTGTTCCTGTAACTCAACAGGAAACTATTCAGGCGCTGATGAAGCGTTCCCTGGCCTTGCGATGCCTTTAGAGAGTGTTTCATGGTCTGAACAAACCTCTCAGTTAGACCATTGGTCGCAGGGTGGTATGGTGCAGCCCTGATATGTTGTACGCCATTCACCTGCAGGAATGTAACCATTTCTTGTGACGCCCACTGTGGACCGTTGTCTGAGACAAGTTACATCGGAGATCCAAATCGGCTGAACACCTCACCTAACTTCTCAATGGTCTTCTCAGCGGTGGTGGACCTCATTATAACAACCTCTGGCCATTTACTTTGCACGTCAACAACCACCAGGAACATTCTCTCCTCGAATGGACCTGCAAAGTCTACATGAATGCAGTGTCATGCTTCCTCCGGAAAGTCCCAGGGGTGAAGAGGTGCAAGCTGTGGCACATTACGAACTCTCTGACATGAGGAACAGGTTTTAGCTTTGTCCTCAATCTGTCCATCCATACCCGGCCACCAGAAGTAGCTCCTCACTATTTCTTTCATACGAACCATTCCGCAGTGTCCGGAGTGCAGTTGCTGTAACACTGGTTTCCGTAGCGATGGCGGAATAACCACTCTCCTCCCCGACAGCAAACATCCAGACTGCACCGACAGTTCGTTTCTCCTTAAGAGATATGGTTTCAGGTTTGGGTCATCGCTGTCAAGCTTGCCCCTGACGATAATGTCCAGCACTGCAGACAACACTGGGTTATTTCTGGTGTTTCGTGGGACCTGTGTCGAAGTAACAGGCGCGTTCTCCACCTGCCTAAAATAGCAGATGTCCATGCTACTCGTCATAGGCTTGGTGACAGGCAGCGGCAACCTGGAAAGACCGTCGGTGTTGCCGTGCAGGTGAGACTTGCGATATCTAATGTCAAAGGTGTGTGCAGACAACAGCAGCGACCACCTTTGCATTCTGCTCGCAGCAAGTGACGGAATCCCTGTATGTGGCCCGAAGATGGCCGTGAGAGGGCGGTGATCTGTTAGTAGGGTGAACTGTCTCCCGTACAAATATTGGTGAAACTTGCGAACGCCAAAAACGATGCTCAGTGCTTCTTGTTCTATTTGGGCATAGTTAGTTTCAGCTCTGTTCAAAGTCCTAGATGCGAATGCTATCGGCTTCTCTTCTCCGTTTGGCATGATATGAGAAACGACCGCTCCCACACCATATGACGATGCATCACAAGCTAACTGTATTGGTAATGAAGGGTTAAAATGCGTCAAAGCCTCTGACTTCAGGAGCATGTCCTTTGCTGTCATGAACGCCTCCTGGCACTTGTTAGTCCATTTCCACTTCTTGTCTTTACGTAGCAACCAATGCAGCGACCTCAGCATCGAGGCTAGGTTCGGTATGAACCGTCCATAGTAGTTTAGTAACCCTAGAAAAGCATGCAGCTGGCTGATATTTTCAGGTGCTGGGGCATCCACGATTGCCTTGGTCTTGGATGGTGCCTTGTGAAGGCCTGTGGCATCGATCACATGGCAGAGGTACTCAACTGATGCCTGAAAAAAATTGCATTTATCCTTGCGAACTCTGAGTCCATAATTCCTCAGTCTCTGTAGCGTTGCGTCCAAGTTACGCAGATGGTCTTGGTCATCACACCCAGTAACTAAGATATCATCTAAGTAGCATTGGACTCCAGGCAATCCACTAAGGATCTGGTCCATAGCACGTTGGAAAAGCGCTGGAGCTGATGTAATTCCGAAAGGAAGTCGACGATACCTAAATAGGCCTTTGTGCGTCACAATAGTCAGCATTTCTCGTGACTGTTCATCCAAATGCATTTACAAGTAGGCTTGAGAGAGGTCGATTGTGCTAAACTTCTGGCCCCCAGCAAGTCCCACAAACAAATCATCAATATGGGGAAGCGGATATTGCTCCACTGACAATACAGGGTTAACAGTTACTTTAAAATCTCCACATATCCTAACTCCACCCCCTTTCTTGAGCACTGGTATGACAGGTGTTGCCCATTCACTCACACTGACTGGTTCTAGTACTCCGCTTTCAACTAGGGCTTCTAAGTCAGCCTCGACTTTTGGTCTGATGGCATAAGGTACGGGTTGTGCTTTCATGAACTTGGGTTTGCTATCCTGCTTAATACGAAGCTTCACAGTAATATCTTTCATGCTACCCAGTTCTCCATTAAAGACTTCTGCATGTTTCTTTACGATGGCGGGTAAGCCTGGATCATTGTGTGACATCATGTAGACTGATGACCAGTCTAATTTTATTCTCTCCATCCATGAACGTCCCAGTAGGGAGGGGTAGTCTCCTTTAACTACGTAGAGTGGTAACTTCCTAGTTTGTCCATTCAACTGAACGGTGACCTCAGTGATACCTCTCACGGTTACTCTTTCACCGGTACTGTATATGTCTTTAACGCTAGGTTAGCTGGCTGAAGTGGAAGGTGCTTTAATGTCTTTTTGTAGACTGTCTCTGACATAAGAGATACTGCTGCCCAGGTATCGATCTGCATTCGCACAGGCTGCCCCTCTAGCAAGGGTGAGACCCAGTAGCCATGCGAATCCCCAGCTACAGTCAGCACGTTCAGTGATAGTTCCTCCTCTGAAGTGTCACTTGCCTCTGTTTTGTCCTGTTCTACAGAGCGGACATGCTTCTTTGTCTTTTGTCTGAATGTTTTTTTTCTTCCTTCCGTCTTTGCCGTTTTCTCTGTGTCCTTTTTATTTCTGCATGCGCGCTGAATATGTCCCTTTTTACCACAGCTGTGGCAATCCATGTCCACACACCAGCATGCAGATGCAAGATGCCCCGTTTTGCCACAACGGAAACATGGCCCTTGGCTCTCTGTTCTTACTTTGTGCACTTTTTCTGTTGCACCCAACTGTTGAGCTTCCTTAGCTGCCAATTCCATGGAAATACTGATTTCAATGGCCTTTTGTAGAGTCAGATTACTCTCCGTTAATAGTCTCTTCTGTATGGCTTCAGTTCTCATACCACACACTAGCCTGTCTCTTATAGTATCATTTAGCACGTCATTAAACTCACAGTGCTCTGATAGTCTTTTTAGTGCAGCTACAAACATGGTCACTGTTTCTCCTTCTTGCTGGTTATGCCTCTGGAACCTAAACCTCTCAGCTATGACTAGGGGTTTGGGTGAAAAATGCCTTTTTAGTATCTCCACAATTTCGCTATATTGTTTAGTCCCTGGTTTATCTGGATGCACTAAAGTACGCAAAAGATTGAAAGTCTTTGGTCCCATCACACTTAACAATGTAGGTACTACTTTGTTCCCTCCAATGTCATTTGCTTGTGTGAAGTATTCAAATCATTCTGTGTATGAGCTCCATTGTTCGACATTCTCATCAAACGGTCCAATGTTACCGATAATTCCAGCCATTTTCCTTCTCTCAGGCTCCTAATTATCATTCACTAAGGATCCTTCCAATGTTGAACTCAACTAAAATCACTATCAGTTAATTAGTGCTTCAATTCACAGATCGTTTCACAGTTGAATAAATGTCCTTCCCGATTTACTCACTGCTTTTCCTCCCCTTCCTCAAGTCATTAGTACCTTATACGCCATCTCGTCTTCCCGCCATTGCAAGCTCCTTTATCCTCGAGCCAGCCTCACTTTAATTAACTGTCCACGGCAAAACACGTAAAACCCGACTATCTTCTGCACAGCAGAGCCACGTAAGTTCAGACATCCTCGTCGCCACTTTTGTTAAATCTCAAGAGTTTATTAACCTTGCTTGTATAACAATTAAAAGAGTACGCAGGAGACAGAGTTCAGTTCACAGCCATTACTTCCAGAAGAATCTCTTCAACTTAATGCACTCTATTTCCCATAGTGCATTGCACATCACAACTACGGTAAGCTATGTGGGACAATTCAAATACAACATTCAAAATACACAACACCTTCCTTATTCTAGAGCTGCTGAGGAAGACTGCAGCTCCACAGTGCTGTCCTGGCTGAGTCCAGGCAGCTGGGCACAAACTGGGGATGGAATCTAAAGCTGCTTCTCTATTCCGCGTGGCCTGCCTTGGTGCTGCCTTGTTCCCGGAGGATGGGTTTTGCGAAGCTGAATATAAAAGAGTTTATATCAGGTTTCTGGCCTCCTGGTCTTAGCAAGTCTCGGCAGCTTTACAATTGGTTTACAGCTGGCTGCACGAGGCCGCTGGTTTGGGAGCTGCTGGCACTAACATAGCTCTCACACAATGTAAGATCGTTTTAGGACTTCTGGTCTGTGTGGTGCTGCACCTTTCCACTTAGTAAGAAACATTTGCATTTATTTAGCGCAATATACCGTCTCTCAGAAACATCTGAAAACCCTTCACAGGCAAAGAATTACTTTGAGGTGCACTTACTGCTGTTATGTAGACTAGTGCAGCAGCCTTATTGTGTGTCACAGCTATATAGCGAGGCAGCAGCCCGTTTTACACTCTGCTCGATTCTCTGTTCCGTTAAAGTGTGGAATAGGAAATCAGATGGGGTGAGTGTGGAAAAGAAAATGGGGCGGAGTTTAAAACAGGCTGCCGATTTGCTATTACCTACTTTGCGCTACCATCAAAGTCAAATTTTAAGCCCAGTGTTTCTGGGCTGGGAGAGATTCCCGCTCCTAATTGTTATCCAATGATTGCTAATCCTAATTGCTGGAAATGCCAGGCAAGGACAAGGACCTAGGCTGGCTCTGATGGCTGTTTATCGCTCCTACTCACCATGATTGAAGCGGTTGACACTCGTTACTTAGGCTCATACATGAATGGCTCTTGTTAGGTACTGGGTTCTGTCAACACCTGTGGAACTGAACCCCAGCACTAACCAGCACCTTCAGGAAAAGGTGGGAGAAAATTGGAAGGACCAGGAGAATAAACAATAGCGGCCAAGTTGTTTTGTGGCCTTTCTACATGGCCTCATGGTTTAGATCTACATCGATGGTCTACACTGATACATTAACTTGACCTCTCTCTTTCCAGATGTTGACTTATCTGCTGTGTATTTCCAGCATTTTCTATTTTTACTCCTGCCTCTTAGTTTGCTAGGTGAGCAATTTAAGTGTATATAAAGAGAAAGCATAGAATGAGAAATGGCCATTCGGCCTTTGAACTTTCTCCTTCATTTACCCTCAATCAATGTGTAGCTCACATTTGCTATTTTAGTCCACCATCCCATACAATGGGACCGTGGCTATTATACTAATTCCACTCTTATTTTCAGCAACAAATGAAGACTTTTATTAATCCAGGCTGAGAGATTAGTGCAGGTTCTAATGGAGTTCTGAGCCAATCATTATCTTCCTCTATGACCAATGGGGGACTTTAGTGCATTGTTACTCAAGAAACAATGTCACCACTAAACTACAGTGACCAAATGATGGCAGTAACCGTGTCCATTTAGGAAGATAGGAAACAGGAGTAGGCCATTAATTTGGTGCAAAATTCAAAGGAACGTTGCAATAAAATGAGCTTTGATTTAAGATTCATTTTTATATTTATGAATTATGTTTATTAGCAACATCGGGCTTTACATCTACTTTCAACAATGGAATTCTTCTCATGGACAACAAGCATCGGCCAGTTGGTACTCCACCACACTTCAGCATCACGTTGTCTTACACCTGATTATATCTTCCTCAGACATTTCTAGATTTAAAAGGCAAGTTCATTAGTCTGGGCTTCATGCCAGAATTGCTATTACACACTGGCTATCCTTGAATCTATTTCAAATCCACTCCACAGGGAGGATTAAGACAGGATATGAAAGTAATGGAAAAATACAGAATAATTACCTAATAATAATGGACTATAATTCAGTGGGCCTCACAAACTACCAACATGTATCACTCAACACAACCTGCAGAAAATAATTTATTTCATCGGAGGAGCACAGAGCATTTATTGCAGCAGAAAGTCAAATAGTTAGTTTAATTGTTTTAATATTAATGCTGAATTGCATAAAATTTGGAAGTCCAAGTCCTTATATCAGCAATTTAGGGTTTAAAATGGAAACCATTTCACAGGATCAAGTTTTGCTTTCTTTAATCAAGCAGCTATCTGGAAGCACTTTTCTGTGATAAGCCAGCTTGGTAGAAGCTGTAGAGACAAATAGATTTAAAAGAGAGTCATCTTGTCTGAACATTATATCGGCTCTTATAAGTAACACTTAAATGAAATTAAAGTCTACCTCTAAAGACAAGGCTAAAGCTTTTTTAGATGATCAAGCAAAAATATCAGGAGCGGCTTTTCAATTAAAATAGTCAACCCAACCTTCTCGAAGAACCTCAAAGGAGACGATTTATCTTACTTGCTAAGTTACCTTAATTGGATTTTGTGACAACCAGAAAGTAACAGTTTGTTAATTCTAAGCAGCCAGATGGTCTGTTATCTCATTTTGTTATTGAAACTTTAGATATGAAAAGACATGAACCAAACTTGGGTTGTCCTTCTATCATGAAATTTCTATTTTGCATTGTGCGTTCTTCAGGTTTAATTATGTACATAGAAACAGGGTAGGCCACTCACTTCCTCGAGCCTGTTCCACCATTCTATTAAGTCATAGCTGCTCTGTACCCCAACTCCAATTACCTGCTTTTCATCCATATCCTTTGATACCCTTACACAACAAAAATCTATCAATTTCAGTCTTGAAAATTTCAATTGACCCAAACATCGACAGCCTCTTGGGGGGGGGGGGGGAAGTTCCAGATTTCTGTTACCCTTTATGTGAAAGAAATGCATCTTGATTTCACTCCCAACTGGCCTAGCCATAATTTTATGATTATGGCTCCTTGTTCTGGATTCCCCAACCAGAGGGAATAGTTTCTCTGTATCTATTTTATTGAATCCCTTTATCATTTTAAATTAGATCACCCCTCAACAATCTAAACTCAAGAGAATACAAGTCACGGTTATGCAACCTGTCCTCATAATATAACTCTTTAAGCCCTGGTGGTATCATTCTGGTGAATCTGCGCTGTACATCCTCCAAGACCAATAGATCCTTCCTGAGGTGCGGTGCCCAAAACTGAACGTAGTGCTCCAGATGGGGTCTGACCAAGGCTCTATACAACTGAAGCATAGCTTCCTCCCCTGTGTATTCCAGACCCCTTAAGATAAAGCCTTTTTAATTGCATTTTGTACCTGGCCACTAGCTTTTAGTGATTTGTGTACATAGATACACAAAAACCTTTGCTCCTCCACAACTCTTATCTCACCATTAAGAAAATATTTTGATTTGTCTACCTTGGTTCCAAAGTGGATGCCCTCACACTTTAAGTGTACAAGGAGACTCTTCAAAGAGGTATGCCAGATCTATCAGCTATGTAGACTAATCTGCATCACGATAAACAGAAGACATTTGAATCAGCACATCAAACTAAAGTTGATTGATCATTCATCCCTACCAGAAGACAATCTACACATTTAATGTATCATCAGATTAAAAAGAGATTAATTCTTCTTATTGAGCAACCTAAGGAATGGGCCATGGCCCATTGTGCAGAACACAACCAAAATTGAAAAGAATGGGATAAAAGATGAGGTAAACCAAGAAGTAGTGATTAAGTGACACCAAACTTGGGGTTTCAAAGCCTATAGGTTGTAGGAGAAAGATAAGGTGGAAGGAGGTAAGGTCCGCTTTTGACGTTCTGGGAAAGAATATTTTAGGGCAGGAGTTGGTGTGACGAGTCTTGATTTCAACATGGTGAGGATGCAGGGAGGAGGAAGAATGTGCAGACCAATGTAGGAAAATCTTAGACTGTGAGGGTGCATCGGCGCTGCTGTCTGAGTGGGCAGGGCTGATATTTGGAGCTGGGCCCTTTTTTTGTAGCCAGAAATGAGAGTGAGTGCTTCTTTTATCCATCCCTTCCATGAGAATATCACAGAATGGATGCCTGCTCAAGTGAATTCCAAAATCCGAGATCGGGGATAGTTGCAGGGGCGCATACATGGTGCAGGCAGAAGATCCACTCCGGCCCCAGACCTGCCCCCAGAATCTAGCACGGAAACCTATTGGGTTCTATTTTTAGCACACTGGGTGACACGCTCATGTTAAAAGTCCTAGGTGCTATTTTAGTGAAGTTATTCGCCCATTTAAAATAAATAGCTTATTGATTTGCTAAAATAGAGCTGATAGAAATTTGTCATGATGCGTTAAAAATAGTGTACCGAGGGATCAACAGTATAGGCCTAAATTGATCCGCATAGCGTCTGTTTTTCAGGCGATACGTGGCAACATGAAGATTGAACATGGGGTACGAGATGCGCATGCACACTTCCGATGGGAAGTGCGCAGGAAGCCATCTTGGTAAAGCGGTTTGCGCGTGTGCCTAACGATCGCCAGCAACATGTAGAGCGGTGAGATGATGACGCAAAGCAGGGTAGTAGGGAAAAACCGGGGAACTACAGGCCAGTGAGCCTAACATCAGTGGTAGGAAAATTACTGGAAAAAATCCTGAGGGACAAAATTTGTCTCCACTTGGAGAGGCAAGGATTAATCAGGGATAGTCAACATGGCTTTGTCAAGGGAAGATCATGTCTGACTAATTTGATTGAATTTTTTGAGGGGGTGACTAGGTGTGTGGATGAGGGTAACGCAGTGGATGTGGTATACATGGATTTCAGTAAGGCCTTCGATAAAGTCCCGCACAGGAGACTGGTCAAGAAGGTAAGAGCCCATGAAATCCAGGGTGCCTTGGCACATTGGATACAAAACTGGCTTAGTGGCAGAAGGCAGAGGGTGATGGTCGAAGGTTGTTTTTGTGACTGGAAACCTGTGGCCAGTGGGGTACCACAGGGATCGGTGCTGGGTCCCTTGCTGTTTGTGGTCTACATTAATGACTTGGATATGAATGTAAAGGGTATGATCAGTAAATTCGCGGATGATACTAAAATTGGTAGGGTGGTAAATAGCGAGGAGGGTAGCCTCAGTCTGCAGAACGATATAGATGGGTTGGTCAGATGGGCGGAACAGTGGCAAATGGAATTTAACCCGGAAAAGTGCGAGGTGATGCACTTTGGGGGGTCTAACAAGGCAAGGGAATACACAATGAAGGGAAAGACCCTAGGCAAGACGGAGGGTCAGAGGGATCTGGGTGTGCAGGTACACAGATCCCTGAAGGCGGCGGAACAGGTGGATAAGGTGGTAAAAAAGGCATATGGGATACTTGCCTTCATTAGCCGAGGCATAGAATATAAGAGCAAGGAGGTTATGATGGAGCTGTATAAAACACTGGTTAGGCCACAGCTGGAATACTGTGTGCAGTTCTGGTCGCCACACTACAGGAAAGATGTGATCGCGTTAGAGAGGGTGCAGAGGAGGTTCACCAGGATGTTACCAGGGCTGGAGCGCTTCAGCTATGAAGAGAGACTGGGCAGATTGGGTTTGTTTTCCTTGGAGCAGAGGAGGCTGAGGGGGGACATGATTGAGGTGTACAAAATTGTGAGGGGCATAGATAGGATGGATGCTGAGGAGCTTTTCCCCTTAGTAGAGGGGTCAATAACTAGGGGGCATAGATTCAAGGTAAAGGGCGGGAGGTTTAGAGGGGATTTGAGAAAGAACTTTTTCACCCAGAGGGTGGTTGGAGTCTGGAACTCACTGCCTGAAAGGGTTGTGGAGGCAGAAACCCTCACAACATTTAAGAAGCATTTGGATGAGCATTTGAAATGCCATAGCATACAAGGCTACGGGCCAAATGCTGGAATATGGGATTAGATTAGACAGGGCTTGATGGCCGGCATGGACACGATGGGCCGAAGGGCCTCTATCCGTGCTGTATTACTCTATGACTCTATGACTCTATGAAAGCAGTATCCAACGCTGACTTGACAGCCGTGCTGGCATTTCCGAACTCCACACTCCAGCCAACGCACAGCTTAACCTCGCACAGCTTAACACAACGTCAAACAAAATGAAGCACCCCTCACCAGCGCTGTTTAAAGGGATCAGAAACTATTTTATTTAGGTTACTTGATGGATTATTTCTTCTGGCTGCTGGTGCAATTGTATTTGTTTTCGGAGCTTTCCTATACTTGGCTAAAGTTTGAATAGTCTACAGGAAAGGCTGTGGCTGGTGTTGAAGGAGTTTTTTGTTCATTTAAACTCTTGTGCTGAAACAAGTTGCTTCCAGACATGGGTGGCGAGATAAGGCTTCCTCTGGGAATTGAGCATGACTGGGAGAATGAAGAGAGGCCACGCAGAGCAGGACAAGCTGCAAGAAGAGGGAGGAGGAGGGAGAGAAAGGCTCTCAGTAGGAGGCCATATCCGCCGAGGGTCTTCAGGGAGCAATACTCTTACCTCAGCTTCACCGAGCAACAATGCATGGGACATCTTCGCTTCACAAAAGAGGTTGTGACTGAAACCTGCCAACTGCAGCAGCCACTATTGTAACCTCATAGTAGGGCAAGGACTGCATTGCCTGTGGCTCTGAAGGTGACCGTGACTCTTAACTTTTATGTGTCTGGCTCCTTCCAGGCTGCTGCTGGAGATATTAGCAACATCTCACAGTTTGCAGTGCACTGCTGTATAAGGGACACATTACTGAGGCTCTCTATACACAGAGAAACAGTTTAATCTCATTCCCTCTTGCCAGAGACAAGCAGGTGGAGTAGGCACGGGGGTTTGCAAGGCGTGCAGGCTTCCCCATGGTGCAGGATGCCACTGACTGCACACACATTGCTTTGCGTGCGCCTCATGTCAACTTTGCCATGTATCTGAACCGAAAGGTGCATCATGCAGGTCAGTGCCTGATATCCTGGCAGCAGTCATGATGCGTTCATTCTGCAGCAGTCCTCTGTGCCAGCTGTATTTCAACCACCCCGGCAAACCAAAGGGTGGCTACCGGGCAACAAGGGTTATCTGCTGGCGACATGGCTCCTGACTCCGGTCCGTAACCCATGCATACGTGCACAGCAGGCCTACAATGAGAGCCATGCCACCACAAGAAACTTTATTGAATGCACCATTAGCATCCTCAAGCAATGCTTCCACTGCCTGGACTGCTCTAGAGGAGCCCTGCAGTACTCAAAAGAGCGGGTATCAAGATTTGTGGTATTATGCTGCATGCTGCACAACCTCGCCATTATGAGGGAACAACCTTGCCATCAGGCGAGAAGCTGAAGAGCACGAGGAAGAGGAGGAGGAGGAAGTGAAGGAGGAGGAAGTGCAACAGGAAGTGGAGGAACAGGAAGAGGAAGGGAGGCTACAACTTAGACAGCCCCTTTCTGCCCAGACTATACATGATCAGATTATTCATGAATGATATCAGTAACCTCAACCACACCTCCCCATTCTCCAACAGTCCCACACTCCTTACCTTCCCTCTGTCACCGACCATCACATTGTCCCCTTTCCGACAACACAAAAATAAAAACCACCAGAAAATGCACATTCCAGTCCAATTTTATAAATTCACTCATTATATAATGCATATAGAAAAAACTAATCACCCTTGTGCATTCCCTTAGTGCCCATATGCTGTGTGCCTTTGCCTATTCTAGTGCTCCAACGAGGTGCTTTCCCAATGGCTGCAGCATGGGCGGTGGAAGGATGCTGAAGTTCAATTGAGGAGACTGCAGATGGTCATGCAGAACAATCTCGAGCAGCTCTGAGACTAGCGTGCCCGGCTTCAGACTGCACCATCTCGGCCTGGGCTGCAGCAGTCTGGGCTGTCTGGCTGAGAAGCAACACCAAGGGCACTGGCCGAGTGGCAGGGGTGGGAACAGGAATGCTGTTATCCTGAGAGAGGACAGCAGGTTCCTGTTCCATGGTGCCACTGCCACTCTCCGGGGTGGTGCCTCAGCAATCCTACTGATCTGTTGGAGAACAGATTGATAGACGGCTGTGATGCCCTGGAAGCCTCTTTCAAAAGTGATATCCAAAGCCATGATGGCAGCATTCTGAGCTTCCACTGCAGCACTCAGACCTTTGATGGAAGCTGTTTGTGCTGCAATGGAAGCTGTGATATCGGCCACCAGTTGCTGCATCATGGTGGGTTCCACAGGTGTGCTGATGGAGGTGATCACCCGTTCCATGTTGGAAAGGTTGGGCGCCAAGCTCTGCACAATGCCCTGTGCCAAATTGGTGCTGGATTCCTCCATGCTCTTTGACATTGTGTGCAGGCATTCTGGCAGGCTTTCCAGTGCACCAACCACTTGGTTCTGTACACCCATCAGCCTTCTTCTGTAGCCTGGCCCATCGAAGTCCTCATCCGACTCCTCTGCAGCAGAACTAGTGTGCGACCTTGCCCTCGGTGATCGGGCATCTGCTTTCCCCCCAGCTCTAGCTCCTGCGTACTTGTACCCGGTGTCTCATCATGTGAATATCCCTCCTCTATCCAAACATCTAAAATATGCACAACGTCAGTCTCTGAGCTGGTACACATGAGTGTAAGATCGAGTGATGGTGTCTCTTCATTTTCACTGTCTTCTTCCGTTTCCTCCTCTGGCTGGGAAAGTTCCAGTTCTTGGGTATCTGAAGTGAAAATGGGACAAGGGTTGATTGTGGTGAGGGAAGAGGAGAAAGTAAGAAGTGCATACTTACAACATCTGCAGCTTGTGAGTCAGAAGTGATTGTGGGATGAGGGAGAAGTGGGAAGAGTGAAGGAAGATTAGTTATGCAGATACCCTCATCATCGATCCCTCCACCGCCGCCAGTGGCCACAGCCTCAGCGATGCCCCTTTCCATATTGGCCATCACTGACACCTCCATGGGGGTTAAAACATCCGCTCGTCCTCCTCCAGTTCTTTCCTGCTGCCTCCTGTTATGCGCCACCTTCTCCTGCAAGAAAAAGGGAAGTGTGTCAGTGAGTGTCCTGCAATATGTTTGGGTGATGTGGCTGCCAGTGTGTGCGACCTGTGAGTTGTGGGTGAGAGGCTTGCGACAGTGCGAAGTGTATGAGGGTAAGGTAAATCATATGAATTGAAGGGTTGAGTACTGATGAACAGATATTGCTGGTAGGTGGGTGATGGGCATGTCGTGAACTGAGCAGTGGATGAGGCTAGTGGTGCCGTTAGTAGGGTATGCCAGTTGAAGATTGAACTCACTCACCTTGACAACTCGTCTCAGATCGTTAAACATCTTCCTGCATCCATGTTCTTGGACCAACACTCCTGGCATTGACCTCTGCCGTTACTTGTTCCCACTCCCTCCTGAGCATATGTCTGGAGGGTCACCTGCCCCCTGCAGATACAGGATGTCTCTCGTTCTCTTCACATCTTGCATCAAGACCTCCAGTGTATTGTCTGAAAACCTTGGTGCTCACTCTCTTGCATATTCAACCATTCCTCAACGTCTCACAGCCCATTTTCACTTTACAAAAAACTCCCGCCACTTCTTGCAGCCACAATGCACCTCCCCTTTAAGAGGTGCAGGCTGCCGTTAAGTAGTACTAGCCATTCACAATATCAGGCTCCCTGCTGATGCGTGCAGCCAATGAACACCATGGGTAGCTGGCTGCACTTAGCAATCATTTAAAACAGCAGGCAGCATGAATTTAATGTGCTGCCACCATCGCAATGCACGGGTGCGGGTTAATCGCGTACCACGATCCCCATGCCTGAGTTCGGAGGTTATCCAATTTAATCCCCAATGTTTTGTTTTCACAACATTTACTTTAGAAAGATAATTGCGATAGTTTCAGACTTTATTATTGTAGATTCCACCATGCTGTGAAATGCCAGTCGCAACTAAGGGGCAATTTTCCAACGTAGCACAAAGAATGGGAGCTTTACCCATTAGCAGCGGCTCACGCTGTGCAAAGCTGTCAAATGGGTAGAGTGCGCCTCACATTTCTGATATGCGGGACTGGTGGCCAAGTTCTGCACAGTTAGAAAATAACTCCTCTTGGAGTTGCATTACTTCAATCAGAAAGCAGCCTGGTTTGTTGCTATGCTCAAGATAGCCATGTTTATAACGCGAGTGTCATAATATCCTATAGATAATAGGAAGTAAATTAGCTTTGTTTAGTGCTGCATTGTGTGTTATGAACTTTTGAGCTTTTATCAGTACAGCGGTCTAATAACCAATGACCTATTAGCTGAGTTGCTTCTGTATTGACGATTCGGAGCTAAAATTAAAGTTACTACAGAAGATAGGCCATTCAGCTCCTCAAACCTGTTCCGCCGTTCAATTAGACCATGGCTGATCTGTACCTCAAGTCCATCACCCATTTACCTGGGAATAGATCATTGACTCCAGGAACAAATCTTAAATCAGATTTTCTTATAGATTGCAATGTCCTGTACCATGAAGACTGGTAAGACCGCCATTGTTATCAGACGATTGTACAGCTTGATGCTGCTGGTTCTGGATGCATGGAAACAAATAGAATGACCAATGCAGCTGACTGATTGCTGCCTGTCACGCCATGACAAGGACCTGAAAAGAGTCAGTGGCACAGAAGCTGAACAATGCAGCCACTTTACTTTCTACTGGCAACACTGCATTGACCAACGCTCTCAATCCATCAACAATTCCGCATGTAAGTCAATGTCTGCTTACACAATCCAAAGCCCATTTTAGAGGTGAGGACTGAAGAGTGAACTATTTACGCAACCAGAGAAAAAGAGCGTAGACCATAACCCGGGTGAGTAGAGGAATCTTACGAGATCAATAGGGAAAAGATGTACCTGCGCTCACACTAGATCATGCAGCCGTCAGGACCATAACCAGGCATTGAATCCATACTCATCACTTGACCACCAGACTATCTCCTCACCTCACTGGACCATCAGTGACCAGGCATGCTCATCTGTCTCTCCCCAACTAAACCACCAGGAATGAAATGCTTCCCCAAACAGCTATATTTAGTGCTTCACCCACAAATGCCAGCTGCTGTCTTGCCCACCATCTGCAATGATGGCAAAGAATTGGGTATGAGGTGTAAGACACCGTTGTGTTTGATCTGAGGGATATTTTGTTCTTTAGCACAGTGTGCTACTAACTTTATAAAGGGAGAGACTCAGAACCAGAAACAGAAACAAAAGGAAGGATTGAGACCGCATTGGGCTTTTAGTTTGGTTTGATGTTTATTCATTTTACATGTTGCATTGTCTGTCAGACACGGCTATGAAAGTAAATCAGAGATGGCTGATCGATCCAGAGCAAATGACCTCAATTCTTCTTACTCTCTAACCGAGTAGTCCATAATATCATTGTCGAGCTCTTAGTCATCCTTCAGCATCTTTGTCTTGCCAGCTTGAATCTGCTTTTAATTGGATTGCTCTCGAGACTTGCCATGCTTCCTCAAGGGGAAAATTGCTCAAAAAGCACAGTTCAAACCACTGTACGTCCTAATCAAAATATTCACGAGAGACTATTGCAACTGTAGCAGAGCGCAGCATTGGGATTAAAGCCAAGAAGCAAAAATAATAGCTCTGCAAAAGCCTAAGCATGTGGGACAATAATAAGAGAGAAGATAGGAGCAAACGCACATAGCGAGTTCTTCACTCAGCCCCAGGTGGGCTCGCCTTTACTTGCAAAGACTGTTTTCTGGTTTGAACCTCTTACCAATTTTGCTAGAGAGTAAACAACAGAGGGCTGGGGCTCACTAATAATGAAACCACCATGTTGCTCTGGGACGTAAGTCACACATGAGCCTGAATAACGATGGCGATGCTCCGAAGCTGATTTATTGGTTGATTTTTTAAAATTTGTTCATGGGATGTGGGTGTTGCTGGCAAGGCCAGCATTTATTGCCCATCTCTAGTTGCCCTTTGAGAAGGCGGTGGTGAGCTGCCTTCTTGAACCGCTGCAGTCCGTGTGGTGAAGGTACTCCCACAGTGCTGTTAGGGAGAGAGTTCCAGGATTTTGACCCAGTGACGATGAAGGATCAGCGATATACTTCTAAGTCCTGATGGTGTATGACTTGGAGGGGAATTTGGAGGTGGTGGTGCCCCCATGCGCCTGCTGCCCTTGTCCTTCTAGGTGGTAGTGGTCGCGGGTTTGGGAGGTGCTGCCGAAGAAGCCTTGGCGAGTTGCTGCAGTGCATCTTGTAGATGGTACACACTGCAGCCATGGTACGCCGGTGGTGGAGGGAGTGAATGTTTAAGATGGTGGATGGGGTGCCAATCAAGCGGGCTGCTTTGTCTTGGATAGTGTTGAGCTTCTTGAGTGTTGTTGGAGCTGCACTCTTCCAGGCAAGTGGAGAGTATCCCATCACACTCCTTACTTGTGCCTTGTAGATGGTGGAAAGGTTTTGGGGAGTCAGGAGGTGAGACACTCACCGCAGAATACCTAGCCTCTGACCTGCTCTTGTTACCACAGTATTTATGTGGTCCAGTTAAGTTTCTGGTCAATGGTGACCCCCAGGATGTTGATGGTGGGGGATTCGGCGATGGTAATGCCGTTGAATGTCAAGGGGTAGTGGTTAGATGCTCGCCTTTTGGAGATAGTCATTGCCTGGCACATGTGTGGCGCGAATGTTACCTGCCACTTATCAGCCCAAGCCTGAATGTCTGCTTTGTGCACACATTGCATTACTGTGGTGTGGGGACAATAAAACTGTTGTGTGTGTGTGTGTAGGGGTGGGGAGTAAATTATTGATACCAGTTGGAAGTCTAGGCACAAGTTTAATTGGAAAATTAACATCAAACAAAAAAGTGGAAAGATAATCGTGGCAACTAACAATTATCAGTTTTGTATAAAAATGCTTTTGTTCCAGTTTGTACATTTATAAAAGATTAGTTTTGCACCAAATGTTTGCAGCCTGTTGAGCTGGGCTACATTTGCAAGTGCTGATCTTTAAACCCATGTGACGTGAGGTTATCTCGGTCTATGGGTGTACAGTAGGGTTTACTGCCTGAGTGTTGCAGTGTCAGTCTCGACAGCTGCTATCTTTCAGGGGTGGCAGTCGGTAATCTAGTATAATATTTAAATTTGTCGTGACATCCTGAAATGAGTAAATATCAGGTTGCTGATCTGTTCATTTGGGATTGGACAGTGTGGTTTTTTTTTTGAGTTCACTATTTGGCAATTTCTAAATGAAACCAGATAGCAAGGACCTGGATTTTTAAAGTAGAATTCTATTTTTCCATTTAATTCTGAATACCCTTCATCAGGAAAGCAAATATTGCGACTTGAGCTGTAATTCCACTTTCTACTTGGTATCTGTTGTGTCCGGTTCCTTTTTTGACTTGGTCGTAAGGTTGGAACACTAAGTGACTCAGCCAATGGATAGCAGAGCAAGAGTCAACTGGTCCAGCGGGGGAGTTACAGGTGGAACCCAATTAAAAAGTACAGGCATGCTCCCCCTCACTCTGCCTGCTGTGATGTTACACAGCTGGATTCTTGTCACACTGAGGGAGCAGCTGGAAAGGGAATGTCTTTAGAACAAGTCTTCCCGGGTGGGACGGTGATAAGGGCTGATTTTATTTTGTCCTTTAATACTGCAGCTGTTCTTAAAGGAAAAGATTGCGAACTGATGTAAATGGCCACCAATAAGCCCGATTAACTTAACATTCCTGTACAAACAGTAAGATATTGATAAATGGGATACCCGGGGGATAGGAAGTTTCCAAAATTTACCCTCACCTGGGCCTTTACTTACTGCCTGACCCATAATAACCTGCAGTCATTGGACATCGCAGGAATCACTTGAAGATAATGACCCGTTTCTCAGGGCTGTGCTGGCCTTGATTGCTACTGGGAGGCCCCTCCTATGGTAGAGGTTGTCTGAGGTCAGATTTCAGCAGACTGCACAACTCTGTCATTGCCTCACTGATGAATCAGAGCTTATAAAGGCAGTTGTAAAGGTAAGTTGTTCTTGGGCACGGTCGGCGTGCCTGGGTCTCCAAGATACCATTGAGCAGACAAGGGAAGGCCCTGGGATGTCTGTCTCTGGTGTAACAAAAACCTACCTCCTATTCTGCCTTCTAACCTCTTTATCTCTTGAAAAGTCAAATAGCACAATCTAATAATCCATTTGAAGAATTTAGTTTGCTGCAATGAAAATAAGAAGGCAATGTTTTACAAATTTTGGAGCTGCACTAGATACTCTCTTGGGTTTCAATGTCACTGTTCAGTCCCATAAGCGGACCATGTGTCCCTTATGATCAGGGGTTTACCATTACTGCCTAATATCTAGTCATATGATAGTGTGGTCCAGAAATTATGAAAATGAAACCCATTGTTAAGTGACCTGGACACTGTAAACTTGTGCGTGTCCACATACATTTCTCCTATCTTCCAAAAGGTGGTCTGATGAACACTTCAGTGACCAAGACCAGCTAAAAACCAATAGGCTGATTTAATGTACAAATAATATGTGAACAACTTTTACAATAAATTCTAATGTATTTCATTCCTCATAACATAGAAAATGTTATAACACACCACACTCTCCCAGTTAGTGGACCAAATGCGCTTCTCTGACCATTCATTTCTCTGAACCTGGTTGGCACTAAGCTTAAGGAGGGAGCTTTCTCTCTCTGGGTCTGACTTCCTAACCGGCTCTTGCCGACTGCCGCTGCAGATTGTCTGCTTCTTTTTTTCCTAGCCTGGCTGGACAGGAAGGAAAAGGCTTGACCTCTGACCCTCCCCAGCTGACCTGTCATTCCAACCAGCTATCACAGCTTCTACTTACGTACTTCCCCACTCGGGCCCATCCCAGGGCCTTTGTGAATGAAACCATTCCAGCATAACACGGAATTTCCTCTCTGGGATGTGCCAATGAATGTCATTGGAACAAACTGATATGTTAGGCTAGAAATACCATCCCGATTACATGCTTTGACTGTGTCTAACTCCTTAAGTGTTACATCCAAACCTACATTCCTGTACCTAAATAAAACTTTTGCACAACAACATAGAAGAACAATCTGGGCCTGTGGAAGATTGCGTGTTGTGAAATTCGAGCACAAACCTGATGATGTGGATCGCCTCTCGGCCTGCCGGCCTTGTTCACCAATGCTGGGACTTGTAGTCCACTGGACCAGCCAGAAAATCTACCAGCTGGTTTCTACAAGACTAGTAATTGTTACTTGCCACAGTTTCAAACTGTAATGTATATACCTTTAAGGGGGGAACTATCTTTTACAGCTCATGTATACTGCAGTGCCGGCAGTGACCACACCTGTATATAACAATGAGTAGTAATCTGTACAGATCAGATCCAGTGTGAGCCACGTTGAGTAAACACCGTTGTGCCGTTCTCCTGCAGTCTGTGTCTTATTATACACAGACACAACATTGGCGACAAGGCAAGTTCGAACCTACCTGCAACTCTGCATCACCTCCCGGGGATTCGTTCCTGGAGATCAGTGGATTGGAGGTTAAGGCCAGGGACTCGGGCATCGACCACGGGCAACCGCCCAGTCATCCAGCAGAGACTCGAGAATTGCGGGGGAGGCTGTCGAGAGCCAGGCTTGGCTTTCCAGTCAAGGTGGTCCAGCGAAACGGGCTGGCAACAGATAGTGCGCAGACCCTTCCCGGACAGCAGCAGGCTAGAGCCCGACCGAGTCGCACAGCAAAGGGCTGAGCAGCGTCAACGGGGGAGAGAGAGAGAGGGCAGAGTGCACAGGGCGCAGCCGGTGTTCAGGGGCCGAGCAGCGTCGAAGAGAGGGAGAGAGAGATGCGCAGAAACCCGCGAGGTGCTGCCATTGCCATGAGGACTGCCGAGAGCGGCGTTGGCAGCAGCGCAGGAGAAGTGCGCGAAACCTACAGGGCGCCGCCATTGCCACGAGAACTGCCAGGAGCGGCGTTGGCAGCAGCGGGGGAGGAAGGAAAGCACGGGAGATGCCATTTTAAGTCATTGGGAGATGCCATTTTAAACTACACCCAAAATGCCGAAGAGTGGCAGTATCACCGCGTTTGACAATGAAGTCGAAGATTGGACTACATATGTCGAACGAATAGAGGTATACTGCAAGGCAAATGAGGTGTCAGATGACAAGAAAGCGTCGGTATTGTTAAATTTAATGGGTGCAAAGACGTATGGTTTATTACGAAATCTAGTAACCCCAACGAAGCCAATGGAAAAGGGTTTTGAAGACATAGTAGCAATACTACGGGAACATTTAAACCCCACACCGCTGCTGATAGCAGAAAGATTCAAGTTTCACAAACGGAACCAGCATAAGGATGAAAGCAATGCTGATTATTTAACAGAACTGCGCAAACTGTCGAAACATTGCCAGCTTGGATCGGGACTGGCAGATACCTTAAGGGACAAGTTTGTGTGTGGGCTTCAAAGTGAAGGAACCCAGAAACGGCTTTTATCTGAAAAGGACCTCACGCTGGAAAAGGCTTTCAGCATTGCGGTATCATATGAAGCAGCAGCACGGGGCGCTGCAGAGATACAACAGAAACCGCAAGAATATGGCACAAACGAAATGTCATATGGAACAGAGAAGTGCTATCGTTGCGGCAGAACAACACACGACCAGAATGACTGCTGGTTCAAAGACAAAGTGTGCAGACAGTGTGGAAAAGTAGGACACATAGCACGAGTCTGCAGGTCGGGAAAGAAAACCAGCAATAAGAAATCTACCAAAGAAAAGTACAAGAAGGTACATAAGATGATGGAGAATAGTTCAGACGAACAAAAGAGTGATACGACTCCGAAAGCAGGGAACTGAGTTGTCTGAAACTACATAATGTGATCACAACGGAGGATCACCGAACCATTTGGGTCACTCTCAAGATAGCAGGAGTCCAGGTAAAGATGGAATTGGACAGAGGATCAGCCATAACAGTCATAAACCGACGGGACTACGAGCGGCTATTCTCACACTGTAATGAAATCTGTTTGTCTTGCCTGTATCCATTTTGCACTCATGTATATTACCCTCCCCCACATGGTGTATAGTTTCACTTCCTCTTTCCTGACTAACCTGGAAGGTTCCAGGTCTTGGCTCTTGGCTCCGCCCCTGACTTCTCTTACTTAAAGATCTCAGGATCTGTATGACTCATTCCTGTGAGCCAGTCGGTGTGTTGGGATGTTAGCTCTGATCTTAGTGATTAAACGCCAACTTGTTAAAGTCTATAACTTCTAGTTTTGTGGTTATTGAAGGCACATCAATTTTAATCACTAAAGAATACTGGGATGGATCGACTCCTAAAACCAGAGCGTCTGGACTTGGATCCACATTCTGCTGAAGCATCAAATCAATTTGGACACTGGCTCAAATGCTTCGAACTCTTCGCGAGGGCCTCATCCGCTAGCGAGGTAGATAAACTGAGTCTACTGACTACTCGCATTAGTCATCGGATTTATTCGTTCATCCGGGACGCCACCTCTTACACGGAGGCCATCACTATCCTGAAGGCCCAATACCAGAGGCCAGTAAACAAAGTGTACGCCAGACATCTGCTGGCTACACGCAGGCAGCGACCTGAGGAATCAATGGACGATTTCTTACAAGGCCTAAAGGACTTGGTCCGGGACTGTAACTGCAAGGCCGTGACGGCCAACATGTACTCTGACGAATTGGTCCGCGATTCCTTCATCACGGGCCTCAAATCAAATTATATCCGGCAGAGACTGCTGGAGAAGGAGGTCCTGGACTTAAAAAAGGCAGTGGCCACTGCGCGATCGCTGGACGTGGCCCAGAAAAACTCTGACTCTTATTCTTCCGGCCATGCGGCCCTCACCGCCTCGTGCGCGCCGAGCGGGCCGCCATCTTGGAATCAGCCATCTTCCCCATCCAGGTCTCAGACCAGCTCTACACTGCCGGACTCCCCACACAGAAGTTCACCCAGGAGTCCTACTACAGCTGCAATGTCTCGAGGCCCGAAATGCCACTTCTGCGGCCAGGCCAAGCACCCCAGACAACGATGCCCAGCGAAGGACGCTACATGCTTCAAATGTAAGAAAAAGGGGCATTTTAGCAAAGTCTGCAGGGGGATTCCGATTTCCAACTCCGTCACCGCCTCGTGCGTGCCGTGTGGGCCGCCATCTTGGGATCCGCCATCTTTTCCCGACTCAACGGCCGCCCAGGGCCCAACAGTGGCTTCGATCACGGTGGATCAATCCAGGCCACACCCGTTGACAAAATCCATGATGGACATACAGGTAAACGGGAATTTAACGAAATGTTTAATTGACTGTGGGAGTACCGAGAGTTTTATCCACCCTAGCCTGGTACGGCGGCACTCATTAACGGTAACCCCTACACGGAGCAGAATTGCTATGGCTGCTAAGCCCCACACTTCGGACATTTTGGGCTACTGTGTGGTAACACTGACTGTAAAAGGCACGGACTACAAGGATTTTAAACTCCTCGTGATGCCAGAACTCTGTGTTAATGTAATCTTGGGCCTGGACTTCCAGTGCCACCACGAAAGTGTCACGCTAGCATATGGCGGGTCCCAGCCGCCACTCACAGTCTGTGGCCTATCAACCTTAAAAATCAGCCCGCCCTCTTTATTCGCTAATCTCGCTCCGAACTGTAGGCCCATAGCGACCAAAAGTAGACAGTACAGTCTGGAAGACAGACACTTTATCAAGGCGGAAGTGGACAGACTCCTGCGGGAAGGCATTATTGAATGCAGTACCAGCCCGTGGCGTGCCCAAGTAGTCATAGTTAAAAACAGCGAAAAGAAACGGATGGTAATTGACTACAGCCAGACTGTTAATATTTATACCCAGCTGGACGCCTACCCTTTACCCCGCATATCAGAAATGGTCACCCAGATTGCGCAATACCGAGTCTTCTCGACTATCGACCTCAAATCCGCGTATCACCAGCTCCCCATTAGAATGGAGGACCGCCCATACACCGCCTTTGAGGCGAACGGACGCCTCTACCATTTTCTCAGAGTGCCCTTCGGGGTAACAAATGGGGTCTCGGTCTTCCAACGTGAGATGGACCGCATGGTTGACGAGAATAAACTACAAGCTACCTACCCCTATTTGGACAATGTCACTATCTGCGGGCACAACCAGCAAGACCACGATCTAAATCTTGCGAGATTTTTAAAAACTGCCCTAAAGCTGAATCTAACCTACAACGAAGACAAACGTGTCTTCAACACAACCCGTCTCTGTATCCTCGGCTGTGTGGTGGAAGATGGGGTAATTGGACCGGACCCTGACTGATTACGCCCCCTAAAGGAACTGCCCCTGCCACACAATCCCAAAGCTTTAAAAAGGTGCCTGGGATTTTTTTCGTATTATGCCCAATGGGTGCTCAATTACTCTGATAAGGCCCGACCCCTCATTAAATCGACGTCATTCCCACTATCAGCTGAAGCTCGGGAGGTTTTCACCAGTATCAAACAGGACATTGAAAGGGCTGCACTGTGTGCAGTGGATGAAAGCATTCCCTTTCAAGTCGAAAGCGATGCGTCAGACTTTGCCTTAGCTGCGACCCTCAATCAGGCTGGGAGACCTGTGGCCTTCTTCTCCCGAACCCTTCAGGGACCTGAAATCAGGCATTCTTCTGTCGAGAAGGAGGCACCGGCTATAGTGGAGGCAGTGCGGCACTGGAGACACTACCTAGCCGGCAAACGTTTCACCCTGCTCACCGACCAGCGGTCGGTGGCTTTCATGTTTAATAACAATCAAAGGGATAAAATCAAGAATGACAAAATACTCAGGTGGAGGATCGAACTATCCATGTTCTACTATGATATCATGTACAAGCCGGGAGCCCTTAATGAACCCCCAGACGCCCTATCGCGGGGAATCTGTGCCAGTATTCATACGGACAAATTACAGGGTCTCCACAACGACCTCTGTCACCCAGGGGTCACCCGACTATACCATTTTATAAAGTCCCGCAATCTGCCCCACTCCATCGAGGAGGTCAGGGCAATGACCAGAGCCTGCCGCATCTGTGCGGAATGCAAGCCTCGTTTCTACAGGCCTGACCGTGCACACCTTATCAAAGCCACACGGCCATTCGAGCGCCTAAGTCTGGACTTCAAGGGACCCCTTCCCTCTGCCGACCGTAACGTATACTTCCTCAATATCATCGATGAATATTCCCACTTCCCCTTCGCCATTCCCTGCCCAGACATGACCAGTGCCACGGTCATCAAGTGTCTCGGTAATCTATTCTGCATGTTTGGCATGCCGAACTACATACACAGCGATAGGGGGACATCATTTATGAGTGACGAACTGCGCCAGTTCTTGCTCTCAAAGGGGATAGCCACTAGCAGAACCACTAGCTACAACCCCCGGGGAAATGGGCAAGTGGAAAGGGAGAATGCTACTGTTTGGAAGGCTGTCACGTTAGCCTTAAAGTCAAAAGGCCTTCCGACCTCCTGCTGGCAGGAAGTCCTCCCAGACGTGCTCCACTCCATAAGGTCTCTGTTATGTACAGCCACTAATGCTACCCCTCATGAAAAGATGTTCGTTTTCCCCCGGAAATCCACCTCAGGCATATCTCTACCCGCGTGGCTGACGTCTCCGGGGACAGTACTAATGCGGAAGCACGTGAGAGGCCATAAAATGGACCCCCTTGTGGAAAAGGTACAGCTCCTCCATGCAAACCCTCAGTACGCCTATATCGAATACTCTGACGGGCGAGAGGACACTGTTTCCATAAAAGACCTCGCTCCCTCAGCGAGCGGAGAGAACGATGAGAGACTACCCGAGGAAGACCTACACCAAAAAGAGACAGGACGCCCAGAGGTATCAATACCCAACTTTAACCTGGAGGACACTGCAGATAACCTGGAAGACACTGCGGAGGCCCGGACAGCGGAGGAACCAGAATCCACTCCCCTAGAGGCACCCCAACCGGCTTTGCGCCGATCACTGAGAACCGCAAAACCTCCTGACAGACTCACTTATACCAACTTTTAAGAAACATCACCCCGATGGACTAAATCTAAAGAAGGGGTGAATGTAATGAAATCTGTTTGTCTTGCCTGTATCCGTTTTGCACTCATGTATATTACCCTCCCCACACGGTGTATAGTTTGACTTCCTCTTTCCTGACTAACCTGGAAGGTTCCAGGTCTTGGCTCTTGGCTCCGCCCCTGACTTCTCTTACTTAAAGATCTCAGGATCTGTATGACTCATTCCTGTGAGCCAGTCGGCGTGTTGAGATGTTAGCTCTGATCTTAGTGATTAAAAGCCAACTTGTTAAAGTCGATAACTTCTAGTTTTGTGGTTATTGAAGGCACATCACACACATACCCTTGAGAGACACAAAAATTATTTTGAAGATGTACACGGGGCAAAAAGTCTACCCCAAAGGAAAAATAAGGGTGACCGTTATATATAACGGTAAGGAAACACCAAAACTAGATCTGTATGTATTGCAAGATGGAGGACCACCATTACTGGGACGTGAATGGATCCGGAAAATACAACTGGATTGGCATTCCATACAGGCACTGACTGTGGCTGACAAAAAGGATGACGACGTCACACCTGGGCGACTGTCAAAGATCCTAACTGACGCGAAAGAAGTGTTCCAGCAAGGACTCGGGACACTAAAAGGCATGACAGCGACGATTAAAATTGAAGAAAACACAAGCCCAAAATTTTTTAAGGCCAGACCGGTACCTTATGCGATCCGCCCAGCCGTCAAAGCAGAGCTGGAGAGTCTGGAACGTTCAGGTTCGCATCTGTGGGGACTTTAAGGTAACAGTGAACCCAGTCCTTCACACTGTACAATATCCACTTCCGCGGATTGAAGATATTTTCACCTCGCTATCTGGAGGGAAAAGCTTCACTAAGATTGATCTGGCCCAGGCATATCTGCAAATGGAGGTAGAAGAAGCATCAAAAAAATACCTCACAATCAACACCCATAAAGGTCTCTACCAATACAACCGGCTGGTATTCGGGGTAGCATCAGCTCCGGCTATTTGGCAGAGGGCAATGGAACAAGTCCTGCAAGGGATCCCAGGGACTCAGTGTTATTTGGACGACATCCTGGTCATGGGCGAAAATGACAGTGATCACCTTGCCAACCTGGAGCAGGTGCTCACTAGATTGCAGGAATATGGGCTCCGAGCTAACCGCCCCAAATGCGAGTTTTTTAGAAACAGGTCTCGTATTGTGGCCACGTTATCGATAAAGAGGGGTTACATAAGTCCCCAGAGAAGATTGAGGCAGTAGTCAAGGCTCCAGCACCGGAAAATGTGTCACAACTGAGGTCGTTCCTCGGGCTGGTAAACTACTACCATAAGTTCTTGCCAAATTTGTCTACAATACTACACCCACTGAACACCCTACTGCAAACTGGGGTGCCATGGAAGTGGAGTGACGAATGTAGACGAGCTTTCCAAAAGAGCAAAACACTAATCACATCGAAAGAGGTATTGGCCCATTACAACACAGCATTACCAATTCGGTTGGCATGTGATGCGTCACCCTACGGCATTGGAGCGGTGCTGTCGCACAAATTCTCGGACGGCTCAGAGAGGCCAATAGCCTTTGCGTCACGATCACTTACCTCAGCCGAGTGTTACTATGCCCAGATTGACAGGGAGGCCCTCAGCCTAGTGTGGGGAGTGAAAAAGTTCAATCACTATCTGCACGGGCAGAAATTCACCTTGCTGACTGATCACCAGCCTCTTGTCTCCATTTTTAATCCGAAGAAGGGCGTTCCGGTGATGACTGCACAACAACTACAAAGATGGTCACTTTTTCTAGGGGCGCACCACTATGAGATTGAATATAAGGGCACGAAACAGCATGGAAATGCTGATGGGCTATCACGCCTGCCACTGCCTACTGCGGAGGAAGCACCAGCAGTGGATCCTGTCGAAATATTCCATTTGACTATAGTTGAATACCTACCGGTAACTAACGCTTGTATTGAAAAGGAAACCCGAAATGACCCGACACTGCCTCGGGTATATGATTTGACGGTGAAGGGATGGCCAGCACATGGCGGCTCACTGTTGCCAGCATTCTTGACAAGGAGAGAACAGCTGTCAGTGTGCCGGGGGACTTTGATGTGTGGATCCCGAGTGGTAATTCCACCCAAGTTAAGGGATAGAGTGCTCAATGAGCTTCATGAGGGTCATCTGGGAGGGGTAAAAATGAAAAGCCTAGCCAGGGCTTATGTGTGGTGGCCGGGAATCGATAAACAAATCGAGGACCTGACCAAGAGCTGCTCAGGATGCCAGAAAGTCCAAAATGCACCACCACAGGCCCCTCTACACCCATGGGAGTGGCCCTCATCTCCATGGCAACAGGTGCATGTTGATTTTGCTGGTCCATTCATGGACTCAATGTTTTTAATAGCTGTGGATGCGCACTCAAAATGGCCTGAGGTCATCAAAATGTCCTCCACCACCACGGAGAAAACTATTGCAGTCCTACGGACCATTTTTGCCAGGAATGGCTTGCCAGAACAGATTTGCTCCGACAACGGACCACAGTTTGTGTCCGAAGAGTTCCGGAGGTTCTTGAAAAAGAATGGGGTAAGGCATTACACATCTGCCCCGTATCATCCAGCCACAAATGGATTGGCTGAGAGGTTCGTACCAACCTTTAAGAAGGCAATAAAGGCTATGTACAATGACAACATTCCGCTGCAGCACAAGGTGGACAATTTCCTGTTCGCCTACCGGAATGCGACACATGCAGTCACCAACCAGGCCCCAGCCATGATGTTCTTTAACCGAAGGTTAAGATCTCGTCTGGATTTGCTCAGACCAAACGTACGAAGAGATGTTGAGAGTAAGCAATTCCAGCACATCCATGAGAAGCCAACGAGGAGCTTCAATGTAGGGCAACCAGTCTTGGCCCACGACTACCAAACAGAAAAATGGCAGCCAGGAACGATATGCACACGGCAGGGCCCACTAATGTACACAGTGGACGTTGGGGAGAGCATCGTGAGATGCCATGCTGACCAGATCCTAGAGTCACAGGAACAAGTCAACCCCATGCCTCGCCCATACGTACCTGGTGATGAACCCGATGTACAGGTCGCATCTACCCCAGAAACAGTAGCATCGGAAGCGGATGAACCAACCGACGACAGGGGGCCAGAATCGCCTCCGCACCAAGAGCAAGACACTCGGGAAAGGCGCTATCCAGAAAGGATCAGGAGGCCTCCCCAAAGACTGAATATATAAATAGACTATTTTCAGCTAATGTTGTATGTTAAAAGTGTTAATTGTAATTAGTTTGATATTTAATTGTTAAATGAGTGTTATGGTACTGTTAATCTAAAAGGGGAGGAATTGTAATGTATATACCTTTAAGGGGGGAACTATCTTTTACAGCTCATGTATACTGCAGTACCGGCAGTGACCACACCTGTATATAACACTGAGTAGTAATCTGTACAGATCAGTTCCAGTGTGAGCCACGTTGAGTAAACACCGTTGTACCGTTCTCCTGCAGTCTGTGTCTTATTATACACAGACACAACACAAACCATAACCTAATATTTCAGTTTTAATTTTTACAATATCACTGTGTTTGAAGTTCCAGTTGGCATTAATACCATGTTTCGTTTTGGCTGGTTATTAGTTATTAATTTTTCAGTTATTAATTTATAATTCATTAATTTTTCTGTTTTTAATTTGTCAGTTATTAACTTCCGTTAGTGGCCTTTGGACCGAGGAAGAATTTCAGACAACATTAAAGACAAAAAAATAACATTCACAAAACAAATTGAATGGTGGAGCAGGCTCGAAGGCCCGAATGGCCTACTCCTGCTCTTATTTTTTCTATGCTTCAACAGTCTCAGAAAAACAGAAAAAAAATTGCCTTAAGTAAATCTAAAAACGAAGCCAAGGACCAGAAGCCAAGTATGTGCTTGACTGGGACTCTCACTTATAGAATCATAGAATCATAGCATCATAGAATGGTTACAGCACAGAAGAGGGCCATTCGGCCCGTCAAGCCCGTGCCGGCTCTCTGCAAGAACACTTCAGCTAGTCCACTCCCCCGCCCTCTACCCGTAGCCCCGCAAAATTTTTCCTCCAGGTACTGTAGGGGGCGGCATGTGTGCAGTCAGCTCGCCTCTGACTGGGTTCCTGAGCTGTTCGAATCACTCCCACACCCCTGGGTTCTAGACACCGGACTTAGGTACAGGCGGTGATACAGCATTGGTGTAGACAACTGGTTTGGTACAAGAAAACTGTATTTTTATTAAAAGGCACAATAAAAGTTACAACACTGAAAATTACTGGAATAGTTACAGGCTTACAAGAGTACACTTAATTAGGAATGGGGAACACACGGCACATCGAGGGAAAAAATCACAGTATTAATCCCCTTACCCTTGTCCCACCCCCAATATCTAACTAATTGTGCTGTGAGGGGCCAGGGATTATGCTCACCAATAAGGGTTTCTGGACCGGTTGGATCCTGTCGATTAAGCCGGTTGCGGTTTTGGGGTTCGCTCTTGCTGTCCTTTGGGGCCTGCCGTCGTCACGTGGTCCCAGGGCGCGGCGGTGGAGTCGTCTGAGTAAAGTACCCTCTTTTCCTCCGTTAGAGATAGGGAGTAAAGTCTTTGTTGGGTACTTTACCTTGCAGAATGGAAACTTCGGGTTTTGTTCTTCTGGTCGTTGAAGTTTTTGTTGCGGTTGGGGTTTGGTTGGCAGTGTTTGGTGTTAGCTTGGTCGCGGTGGCCTAGACCATTACCTGTGCAGTGGTAATGACTCGAAGGTATGGTTTACCGGCCCTTTGTTACGGCGGTGCTCGTGGTCGTCTGCTTCTTCTTCTACCCCTGCTTCGTTCGTCAGCTTCGTTCGTTCCAAGTATACCTGGACCAGGGTGTGTGCCTGCTCGTCCCCAACGCTTCTCCACGCTGCCCTTCTCTGCTTATCAGCCTTGCCATTCGCCTCATCTCGCCTGCCCGCTTGCTGCCCCGTGTGTCCTGTGTTTCTTTTGGTTACCGGTGGGCCTACAATTATACTATTTTGGAAGTTGTTATCTGCGCGCCAAATCAGGGTTAGTTCTTTGTCCGATTTTTGCCGGGCTCGTTAAAGTGATTATAGTCGTTCACCTTAACTGCCTTTTGGGTGGTTGCCCCGTTGTTAAATGTTCCTTAATGTCTCGGTGTTTGTTATTCATGATGTGAATCGGTATCTTCCTGGCTCGGCAGCCAGTTTAAACTGTAAGCGATTATTTATGCAAAGGTTTGATGGGTTCAAGATTAAGTCTTTCTTGAGTTGATTGGTTTCAAAATGAAGAATGCGTATTCTGCATTATCTATTGTTTGGCTTCAGCTCTTACAGGCCCCAGCATGTCGGGGTTTTCAAAAGCTCCTTTGAATTTTGTTGTGTATGTACCTTTAAGAGAGAACTACTTTTACAGCTCCTGTATACTGTAGTACCGGCAGTGACCACACCTGTATATAAGCTTTGAGCATGCCTCTGAACACCCAGTCTTGAGACTACCCTACTCCAGTAAACACCTGTTGATTGTTAAGTTACAGCCTCCATGTAGTTATTGGGAAACATCATACCCTAAAAATCACGGATCTAATAGTGGCGACTGTAAAGTCCGCGCCTCAATAATACACGGACTTCGGGAGAACAGTTAACTGGTACTTTACTGAACAAGAGGCAGCTTGAAACTGAAACTACAGAAGCCTGCTAGGGCCTTTTATACAGGGGTGGTCACTGCCGGTACTGCAGTCTAAGACCAGTTATTCCCTTAAAGGTACATACACAGCAATTCCTCCCCTTTTAGATAAACAGTACATAACATTCATTTAACAACTAAATAATAACTAATTACAATTACAATTTTCTCAGTAATATACACATCAACTGAAATAGTCATTTATAAGTTCAGTCTTTGAGGAGGCTTCCTGATCCGGACTGGATAGCCCCTTTCTCGAGTATTCTGTTCTGGCGGTGGAGTCAATTCTGGCTCATTGTCATTGGTTGGTTCGTCAGCTTCCAATACCCCTGCTTCTGAGGTAGACGCAATCTGTACTTCGGGCTCATTACCAGGTGCACATGCTTGTGGTACAGGTTTGGCTTGTTCCTGTGACTCTAGAATCTGGTCAGCATGGCGTCTCACGATGCTCTCTCCAACGTCCACTGTGTACATTAGTGGTCCCTGCTGTGTGCATATCGTGCCTGGCTGCCATTTTTCTGTTCGGTAGTCGCGGGCCAAGACTGGTTGCCCTATCTTGAAGCTCCTGGTTGGCTTCTCATTTATGTGCTGGAACTGCTTATCCTCAACATCTCGTCTTATGTTTGGTTTGAGCAAATCCAAGCGACATCTTAGTCTCTGGTTGAAAAACAGTACGGCTGGAGTTTGGTTGGTTACTGCATGTGTCGCATTCCGGTAAGCAAACAGGAAGTTATCCACCTTGTGTTGCAGTGGTATGTCGTCATTATACATTGCCTTTATGGCCTTTTTAAAGGTCTGAACAAACCTCTCAGCCAATCCATTTGTGGCTGGATGATATGGAGCAGTTGTGTAATGTTTCACCCCATTATTCTTCAGGAACCTCCGGAAATCCTCAGACACAAACTGTGGGCCATTGTCAGAACAGATCTGTTCTGGCAACCCATTCCTGGCGAAGATGGTCCTTAGGACTGCAATAGTTTTCTCCGTGGTGGTGGAGGACATTTTAATGACCTCTGGCCATTTCGAATGGGCGTCCACAGCGATTAGAAACATTGAGTCCATAAATGGACCAGCGAAATCAATGTGTACCCGTTGCCATGGAGATGAGGGCCACTCCCATGGATGTAGCGGGGCCTGTGGTGGAGCGTTTTGGACCTTCTGGCATCCTGTGCATCTCTTGGTCATCTCCTCGATTTCTTTAGCGATTCCCGGCCACCACACAAATGCCCTGGCTAGGCTCATCATTTTTACCCCTCCCAGATGACCCTCATGAAGCTCATTGAGTATTCTATCTCTCAACTTGGGTGGAATTACCACTCGGGATCCACACATCAAGGTTCCCCGGCACACTGACAGCTGTTCCCTCCTTGGCGAGAATGCTGGCAACAGTGAGTTGCCACATGCTGGCCATCCCTTCACCGTCAAATCATAGACCCGAGAGAGTGTTGGGTCATTTCGGGTTTCCTTCTCAATACTTGCGTTTGTAACAGGCAAACATTCGACTATGGTCACATGGAATATCTCCACAGGGTCCACTGCAGGTGCTTCTTCTGCCGTAGGCAACGGTAGGCGCGACAGCCCATCAGCATTTCCATGTTGTTTCGTACCTTTGTACTCTATGTCATACTGATGTGCCCCTAGAAAAAGTGACCATCTTTGCAGCCGTTGCGCCGTTATCACCGGAACGCCCTTCTTTGGGTTAAAAATTGAGACCAGGGGTTGATGATCAGTCAGTAGGGTGAATTTCTGCCCGTGCAGATAGTGATTGAACTTCTTCACCCCCCACACCAGGCTGAGGGCCTCCCTGTCAATCTGGGTGTAGTTACGCTTGGCTGAGGTTAGCGAGCGCGATGCAAAGGCTATTGGCCTCTCTGAACCATCACGGAATTTGTGTGACAGCACCGCTCCAATGCCGTAACGTGACGCATCACATGCCAACCGAATCGGTAGTGTTGGGTTGTAGTGTGCCAATACTTCTTTTGAAGTGATTTGGCATTTACATTCCTGAAAGGCACACTTACACTCATCACTCCATTTCCATGTTACACCAGTTTGAAGGAGGGCGTTCAGTGGGTGCAGAATTGTAGATAGATTCGGCAAGAACTTATGGTAGTAGTTCACCAACCCGAGGAACGACCTCAGTTGCGACACATTTTCTGTTGCTCGAGCCTTGACAACAGCCTCAATCTTGTCCGGCGACTTAGGCAACCCTTCCTCATCAATCATGTGGCCACAATACGAGATTTGTCTCCTGAAGAACTCGCATTTGGGACGGTTGGCTCGTAGCCCATATTCCTGCAATCTTGTGAGCACCTGTTCCAGGTTGGCAAGGTGTTCATTGTTATTTTCGCCCGTAACCAGGATGTCGTCCAAATAACACTGGGTCCCCGGGATCCCTTGCAGGACTTGTTCCATTGCCCTCTGCCACATACCCGGGGCCGATGCTACCCTAAATACCAGTCGATTGTACTGGTAAAGGCCTTTGTGAGTGTTTATCGTGAGGTATTTCCTAGATGCTTCTTCCACCTCCATTTGTAGATATGCTTGAGCCAGGTCAATCTTTGTAAAATGTTTCCCTCCAGATAGTGAGGCGAAAATATCTTCTATCCGCGGAAGCGGATACTGTACTATGTGCAGGACTGGGTTCACAGTCACCTTGAAGTCCCCACAGATGCGAACCTTCCTTGGCTCCCCAGGCGTGCTGCTCAATGCTTTCTTCATTACAGGAATGATGGGTGTGGCCCACTCGCTCCAGTCCACCTTAGACAGCACCCCCGAACGCTCCAGACTCTCCAGTTCAGCTTCCACAGCTGGGCGTATCGTGTATGGCACCGGTCAGGCCTTGAAAAATTTTGGGGTTGCGTTATCCTCAATCTTTATGGTTGCCTTTACTCCTTTTAGAGTCCCAAGTCCTTGTTGGAACACCTCTTCCGCGTCAGATAGAATTTGTGACAGATGTCCAGGTGCGACGTCATCATCTTTTTTGTCAGTCACAGTTAGTGCCAAAATGGAGTGCCATTCCAATTGTAGTCTTCGGATCCATTCACGTCCCAATAATGCTGGTCTTCCATCTCATAGTATATACATGTATAGTTTCTGTGTTTCCTTTCCGTTATATTCAACTGGCACCCTTATTTTTCCTCTGGGGTAGACCTTTTGCCCCGTGTATGTCTTCAATACAATGGACGTGTCCTTTAAGGGTATGTGTGAGAATAGCCGCTCATAGTCTCGTCGATTCATGACAGTTAGGGCTGATCCTGTGTCCAATTCCATCTTCACTGGAGACCCTGCTATCATGAGGGTGACCCAAATGGTTCGGTGATCTTCTTTTGCGATCACGTTGTGTAACTTTAAACAACTTAGTCGCCTGCTCCCGGAGCCCTTATCACTCTCCTGATCTTCTGAACTACTATCTGTCAGTTTCTTTACTTTCCTGTACTGTTCCTTAGTAGTTCTTGTCGTGTTGGTCTTCTTTCCCGACCTGCAGACTCTTGCTATATGTCCCATTTTCCCGCATTGCCTGCATATTTTGCCTTTAAACCAGCAGTCCTTCTGTTCATGGGTTGTTCTGCCGCAGCGATAGCACTTTTCGGCTCCATACGCCATTTCGTTAGCGCTGTATTCTTGTGGTTTCTGTTGTATTTCCGCAGCTCCCCGTGCTGCTGCTTCGTAGGATACTGCCACGGTGAAAGCCTGTTCTAGCGTCAGGTCCTTTTTTGAAAGTAGTCGTTTCTGGGTTCCTTCACTCTGGAGCCTGCAGACAAACTTATCCCGTAAGGTGTCTGCCAGACTTGCTCCGAACTGGCAGTGCTTCGATAACTTGTGTAGTTCCGTAAGATAGTCAGCATTGCTCTCATCTTTGTGCTGGTTTCTTTTATGGAACTTGAATCTTTCTGCTATCAGCAGTGGTGTAGGGCTTAGGTGTTCCTGTAAGATATGAACAATCTCCTCAAAACTTTTCTCCATTGGTTTAGCTGGGGTAATTAAATTCCGCAATAGGCCGTACGTACTCGCACCCATCAGATTTAATAATACCGACGCCCTCTTTCCATCAGCCACCTCATTTGCCTTGCAGTACACTTCGATTCTTTCCACATACGTGGTCCAGTCTTCTACCTCGTTGTCGAAAGCAGTGATACTGCCACTTTTCGGCATCTTGGGCGATTTAAAATGGCGCCTCCCGCGCTTTTGCTTCTTCCCCAATGGAATAAAATTGCGCCTCCCGCGCTTTTGCTTCTTCCCCAACGGGATAAAATGGCGCCTCCCACGCTTTTGCTTCTTCCCCTTACTGCCACGCTGCTCCTAGCGTTCTACGGGGTAATGGCAGCGACCTGCAGCTTCGGCGCATCTCGCTTTCCTTCACCCCCGTTTAGTTTCTCTCTGCTGTCCTGTTCTCGAGCACCGACCGCGCCCTGTGCGCTCCACCCTCTCTCTCTTGTTTTCTTTTCCCGGCGACGCTGCGCGGCCTGATTTGTAGAGCCGCTCGATCGAGCTTGAGCCCGCCGCAGTCCGGAAGGGTCAGTGCGCTACCTGCTACCAGCACGATTCGCTGGAACCACAGTCTCTCCCGCAATTCTCCAAACACCGATGGATTCTTTGGGCGGTTGTCCTCGGTCGACGCCCGTTGCTCAGACTACGACCTTCCAGGACCTTCCTTTCAGGCGAGATCCCCGTGAGATAATGCCACACTGCAGGTGAGTTCGAACTTACTCATCGCCACTGTAAAGTCCGCGCCTCAGTAATACACGGACTTCGGGAGAACAGTTAACAGGTACTTTACTGAACAAGAGGCAGCTTGAAACTGAAACTACAGAAGACTGCTAGGGCCTTTTATACAGGGGTGGTCACTGCCGGTACTGCAGTCTAAGACCAGTTATTCCCTTAAAGGTACATACACAACAGCGATGAGGTCGATTCGAATGCACCTGCAGCTCTGCATTTCCCTTCAAGGATTCGCTCCGGGAGGGTGGTGGAAGCAAGTCGAGGCCAGAAGCACGGGCGTCGACCACGAGCAACCGCCCAGTCGTCCGGCAGAGAGTGAACATCACAGGGGAGGCTGTTGAGAGCCGGGCTTGGTTCCCCAGCCACGACGATCCAGCAACAGACTGGCAACAGGTACAGCGCACACCCTTCCTGGACAGTGGCGGCTGGAGCTGACCGATGGCAGAGGAAAAGCCGAGCAGCGTCGATGGGGTAAGAGAGAGGGTGAAGCGCACAGGGCACAGCTGGGGGTTGAAAACCGAGCGGCATCGAGGAAAAACAAAACAGAGAGAGGATAAAACAGCAGCCGGGTTCAGGACCGAACGGCGGAAACGGGAAGGCGCACAGGAAAATGCACAGAGCACAGCCAGGGCTCAAGGGCTGAACAGTGTCCGCGGGGAGAAGAAGGGAGAGCGCGGGAGATGCCATTGAACCGTGGAGAAGAAGGGAGAGCGCGGGAGACGCCATTTTTAGAAGCCGCAGCGGAGAAGAAGGGCGAGCGTGGGAAGAAAGGAAAGCGCGGGAGACGCCATTTTGTGCCAGCGGAGAAGAAGGGAGAGCGCGGGAGATGCCATTTCTGACAGTTGAATCACACCCAGGGTTGCCGAAGAGTGGCAGTATCTCTCCGTTCGACAATGAAGTCTAAGATTGGGCGACATATGTGGAACGCATTGAGGTGTGCTGCCAGGCGAATGAAGTGCCAGATGTCAGGAAAGCACTGGTTTTGTTAAATTCCATGGGTGCAAAAACTTATGGTTTACTGCGAAACCTAATAACCCCAGAGAAGCCCGTGGATAAGAATTTTGAAAGCATCGTAGAAATCCTACAGGACCACTTAAACCCCACACCGCTGCTGATAGCAGAAAGATTTAAGTTCCACAAAAGGTACCAGCATAAAGACGAAAGTAATGCTGAGTACTTAACGGAACTGCGCAAGCTATCGAAACACTGCCAGTTTGGAGTGGGACTAGCAGATACGTTAAGGGACAAGTTTGTGTGTGGGCTTCAAAGCGAAGGAACCCAGAAACGGCTTCTATCAGAAAAGGATCTTACGCTGGACAAGGCTTTCAGCATGGCAGTATCACACGAAGCAGCCGCAAGGGGCGCTGCAGAGATACAACGGAGACCGCAAGAATATGGCACCAATGAAATGTCATATGGAGCAGGGAAGTGTTATTGCTGCGGCAGAACAACACATGACCAGAAGGATTGTTGGTTCAAGGACCAAGTGTGCAGACAGTGTGGAAAAGCAGGACACATAGCAAGAGTCTGCAGGTCAGGGAAGAAAACCAACAGCAAGAAATCTCCACAGGAGACGTACAAAAAGGTACATAAGGTGATGGACAGTAGTTCAGAGGAACAGAAAAGTGATACAGACTCCGGAAGCAAGGAGCTGGGTTGTCTGAAACTACATAAGGTAAACAAAATGGAGGATCACCAGACTATCTGGGTCACACTCAAGATAGACAGAGTCCAAGTGAAATTGGAATTGGACACAGGATCAGCCCTAACAGTCATAAACCAAAGGGACTACAAGCGGCTATTCTCACATATACCCTTGAAAGCTACAGAGATTGTCTTGAAGACGTACACGGGGCAAAAAGTCTACCCCAAAGGAAAAATAAGGGTGAAAGTGATATACAAAGGCCAGGAAATACCTAAAATGGACCTATACACATTGCCAGATGGAGGACCACCACTACTAGGACGTGAATGGATCCAGAAGATACAATTAAACTGGCATTCCATACGGGCACTGCAGGTTGAGGCCAAAAAGGATGACGACGTCACACCTGGACGACTGTCAAAAATGCTAACTGACGCACAAGAAGTGTTCCAGGAGGGACTCGGAACACTAAAAGGCATAACAGCAATGATTAAAATAGAGGAAAATGCAAGCCCAAAGTTTCTTAAGGCCAGACCAATGCCTTATGCGATCCGACCAGCCGTCGAAGCAGAGCTGGAAGGGTTGGAACGTTCAGGAGTACTGTCCAAAGTAGACTGGAGCGAGTGGGCTACACCCATCGTTCCTGTAATGAAGAGGTCATTGAGTAATACGCCTGGGGAACCAAAGAAGGTCCGCATCTGTGGGGATTTTAAGGTGACAGTGAACCCAGTCCTTCACACGGTACAATATCCGCTTCCACGGATTGAGGATATTTTCACCTCGCTATCTGGAGGTAAACGCTTCACCAAAATTGATCTAGCCCAGGCATACTTGCAAATGGAGGTAGAAGAAGCCTCGAAACAATACCTCACGATCAACACTCATAAAGGTCTCTACCAATACAACCGGCTGGTGTTCGGGGTAGCATCGGCTCTGGCTATTTGGCAAAGGGCGATGGATCAAGTCCTGCAAGGGATTCCAGGGACCCAGTGTTATTTGGACGACATCCTGGTCACGGGCGAAAATGACAGTGATCACCTCGCCAACCTGGAGCAGGTGCTTACTAGATTAAAGGAATATGGGCTACGAGCTAATCGCCACAAGTGCGAGTTTTTCCAGAAGCAGATCTTGTATTGTGGCCACGTTATTGATGAAGAGGTGTTACATAAGTCCCCTGAAAAGATTGAGGCAGTAGTCAAGGCTCCAGCACCGGAAAATGTGTCACAACTGAGGTCATTCCTCGGGCTGGTGAACTACTACCATAAGTTCTTACCAAATTTGTCGACAGTATTACACCCACTGAACACCCTGCTGCAAACGGGGGTACCATGGAAGTGGAATGACGAATGTAAACGAGCTTTCCAGAAGTGCAAAGAATTGATCACATCAAAAGAGGTGTTGGCCCATTTCAACCCAGCACTACCAATTCGTTTGGCATGTGATGCATCACCCTATGGTATTGGAGTGGTGCTGTCGCACAAAGTCCCAGATGGGTTGGAGAGGCCAGTAGCCTTTGCGTCTCGGTCACTAACCTCAGCCGAGCGCAACTACGCCCAGATTGACAGGGAGGCCCTCAGGCTAGTATGGGGAGTAAACAAATTCAACCACTATCTGCATGGACAGAAGTTCACCTTGCTGACTGACCACCAACCACTTGTCTCCATCTTTAATCCAAAGAAGGGCGTTTCGGTGATGACTGCACAACGGTTACAAAGATGGTCCCTTTTGCTAGGGGCGCACCAATATGAAATAGAATATAAAGGCACGAAACAGCATGGAAACGCTGATGGGCTATCACGCCTGCCACTGCCTACTGTGGAGGAAGCACCAGCAGTGGACCCTATCGAGATATTTTATTTGTTAATAATTGAAGGATTGCCAGTAACTAACTCGGATATAGAGAAGGAGACCCGCAATGATCCGACACTGTCTCGGGTATATGATTTGACGGTGAGGGGATGGCCAACACATGGCGACTCACTGTTGCCAGCATTCTCATCCAGAAGAGAACAGCTGTCAGTATGCCAGGGGACAGTGATGTGTGGATCCTGAGTGGTAATTCCACCCAAGTTAAGGGAGAGAGTGCTAAATGAGCTTCATGAAGGTTATCTGGGAGGGGTGAAAATGAAAAGCCTTGCTAGGGCTTATGTGTGGTGGCCGGGGATCGATGAACAAATCGAGGACCTAACCAAGAGCTGCTCAGGATGCCAGAAGGTCCAAAATGCACCACCACATGCCCCTCTACACCCATGGGAGTGGCTTTCCTCTCCATGGTAACGGGTGCATATTGATTTTGCTGGTCCATTTATGGACTCAATGTTTTTAATAGCAGTGGATGCTCACTCGAAATGGCCTGAGGTGATAAAAATGTCCTCAACCACTACAGAGAAAACGATTGCAGTCCTACGGACCATATTTGCCAGGAACGGCTTGCCAGAGCAGATTAGCTCTGATAATGGACCACAGTTTGTGTCCGAAGAGTTTCGAAAATTTATGAAAAGGAATGGGGTAAGGCATTACACATCCGCCCCGTATCATCCAGCCACAAATGGATTGGCTGAGAGGTTCGTACAAACCTTTAAAAAGGCGATAAAGACCATGTGCGATGATGAAATTCCATTACAGCATAAGGTGGACAATTTCCTGTTAGCCTACAGAAATGCGACACATGCAGTTACCAACCAGGCCCCGGCCATGATGTTCTTTAACCGAAGGTTGAGATCTCGTCTGGATTTGCTCAGACCAAATGTGCGAAGAAATGTTGAGGATAAACAATTCCAGCACATCAATGAGAAGCCGACAAGGAACTTCAATATAGGCCAACCAGTCTTGTCCCGTGACTACTGAACAGAGAAATGGCAACCCGGAACGATATGCACACGGCAGGGGCCATTAATGTAAACAGTGGATGTCGGGGAGAACATTGTGAGACGCCACGTCGACCAGATCTTAGCGTCACAGGAACGAGTCAACCCCATGTCTCGCGTACCTGGGGATGAACCCGACATACCGGTAGCATCTACCTCAGAAACAGTAGCAGTGGAAACTGATGAACTAACCGACGAAAGGGAGCCAGAATCGCCTCTGCACCAAGAACAAGAACCTCAGGAAAGGCGCTATCCAGAAAGGGTCAGGAAGCCGCCCCAAAGACTGAATCTATAAATGGACTATTTCTGTTTAATGCGCATGTTAAAGTGTTAATTGTTATTTGAATATTATGGGTACTGCTAATCTAAAAGGGGAGGAATTGTTGTGTATGTACCTTTAAGAGAGAACTACTTTTACAGCTCCTGTATACTGTAGTACCGGCAGTGACCACACCTGTATATAAGCTTTGAGCATGCCTCTGTACTCCCAGTCTTGAGACTACCCTACTCCAGTAAACACCTGTTGATTGTTAAGTTACAGCCTCCGTGTAGTTATTGGGAAACATCATACCCTAAAAATCACGGATCTAATAAATTTGACCTGCCGTTTTTGCAGGGCCCTGCTCTTGCAGGCTTCTGCCACAAGGTCCAGAAGCCATTTTGTTTAGGGTTCCCTTATAACTTCGTCCTTCAGGCTCCCTTTATTAATAACTCTGGGGAATGTGGGAATTTTGAGAACCCTACACTCCCCCCTGTTGATACTAAACTCGCTTTAAGTATCATACCTACGAAGGTGAGCAAAATTCCGACCCTCCACAGCCAATCTTCCCTGTAATTCCCTATCTATAATCCCATGACACACACATTTCCCATTCTTTGAAAATGTAGTGTACACAAGCATACATAGGCAAAATACAATTATTTACACACATCCAAGCATGGAGGGGGTCCAACACCCCTGCATCACTTGGTACATACACATCTTTATTAAAAATAACACGTCAAAATCTTTATTAAAAATAACAAAAAACACAAAAAAAACGACAATCTTTATTCAAAAATACAAAATAAAAGATTCAAACAGGTGTATCTCCCTCCACCTTAACATAATGCTCTTTCCACGTCCTTTGGTTTTGGAATTCTAGTATTTGGCCTTTTCCCTTGCACTGAGTGCACACTAGGTACAATACTATTCCCAGCTGGCAAACCACGAGGATGTGGGAAGTCATTCTAACCCATGAAGGGACCTCTATATTTTCAAAAATGTCCCACCAGGGTGGAACTACAATGTCCAATATCTTGGCCCCTATCTCTACTGTCTTCTGCTCTAATGTGTAGAAATGTTTTTGGGAGACGATTACTGCTTTTAGTATCTTGGTAAGATGTTCTGGGAGAGGGCGGATTTCATAGCCGAAATGCGCTACATATTTTTGCAGGTTGGTAAAATTCTCTTTTATAGTGAGGTGAACAGTGGAGGGTTCAGGAATGGGGACAATTTGTTCCTGGGCCACTTGAACTTCTGCCTCGGGTTTAAAGCAGAAACTGCTGTCACTTACCGGACACCAGCTATGCTGTCCATGCTGGTAGTGGGGTGCACCTGTGGTGACACAATATGTCCCACCTCCTATATATGCTACATGTGGGGAACATGATCTTGTGCCATTACCTCCATGGTACAGTTTATAGGTTTTGCGCCAGCAGCTTTAAACCCACACTATGGTTTTGAATAGGCGTTCAAGTGCTGGGGACACAATATTATGTGTGCTCCCCGGCTCCGGCACCCCAAGAGGTCAGTACCTGTCATAGCGTGCTCCCACTTTATGACATAAGGTGGGACCGCTGTAAAACGGGTGTGTGCACCCCCTTGAATGACTCCAATGTTCTCTACCCTGTATACCGGTGCGGGTTGGGCTGTCCCACCCATGACCGGCATCCTCACTACTATCCCCATGATAGTGTGGTTAGACCGCCCACAACCTACTGGGACAGGGTAGGCCTCAGAAGCTAGCCAGAGTTGGCACGGGCTCAATGCATTCTCAAATGGATGGAGGGCTGCGAGGTGCTTGTTGCTGATCCAGGAGGGGACTAAACCCTGTTTTAAATCCTCCAGGTTACTGCGGCCCTCGCCCAGCAACCATGCCCCGTACAGTACGCACATCTCGTTCTGTGCAGCCTGATCTGAAGCATTTCTGTCCTCTCTTATGAGGGCATTTACAGTCTCTGCGTGCTTCTCCAGCTCAGCAATGATCTCTTTCAAATGGACCGTCATAGCTTGGTCCTCGTGTAACTCTGAGCCTACTACTGCATTTTCATCCATTAAGATTTTTCGCAACTGTGTTTTCAAACCGTTTATCTGTGTCTGCAATTCTATGTCATCCAGGCTGTTGATGACAGAGGATCCTGTGTTAAATGCTGTGAAACCATCATTCCAGGCTCCCCTTCTTTGTCTCCCCGCATTACCAAAATACTCCGTGTGTGTAGTGTACAGTTCTGTCTTGTCTACATTGGCAAAATCGAACTCGTAGAATTTCCTAAACGTTTCTTTTAACAGGGCCTGGTATAGCTGTTCTGTCTCTTTGGGGCACCACTCCGGTAAGTATACCTCGGTGAGGTTCAGGATCATGGAAGCCATCGCGTAGTGTACCCTCTGGTATAGCACCTTTTCCGTTGGCACTAGTACCAGCCCATTCCCTGGTCCCTTGGTGGTGGCAGGGCACCCCTCTCTGTGTGTCCTTGCTGCCTGGCGAGCTCCTCCATGCCTCGTTCACCACCCCCAGCAGTCACAACCGGTGCTCTCTCTCCTGAGCACCCATAGATGTGGGAGTCCTCCACGTCACCTCACTTCCCAGTGCTCATTCCTATCAGTGTGAGTAGGAGTATGCCCCCCTTCATCTCGAAATCCCTTCTGTAAAGAGACACAAGAGCATATAGCCAGGTCCCGAGAAGGTTCTCTGGCTTGGGTAAAGCATAGTCGAGTCTTGCGATCTCGACTCAATACAAACATTCTTTAACAATAATACTTAAACTACCAATCACCTTATTTAAAATTAAACTAAAACCCAAACTTAACAATAACCAAATTAAATTACAGAAACTATGTACATCCGCCGCCCGTCTCCGGGCGGCCAACCAAATCCCTGTTCGAGCTGCAGCACACGACTCCCTTCGGTGGGGCTGCTCTGTCCTGTTCCTTCGGTCCCTTGCAGCCTGCGGCTGCTGGCTGGGGACCTCTGTCCTCAGACCAATCCCTGACTTTAGAGGCTGCCCATTTAAACTGGGGAGCCGGTGACCACGGTTTCTTTGGCCGTGGCGTTCGTGGGGACCTTCTAGGGACTTTGGCTGGTGGGGTTTTTCTGGCTGGTGGTTCTTTAACACGAGCCACTGCCCCCTCCGATGTGGTCTGTGGGCTTCCCACTACCGCTGGCTGGGGATTTTCATCCTCAGCCTTTACCTCTCTTAAACCTGTGCTAGGGGCAGGTAACTCTTTGCAGCCTGGTGCTGCAGGCTGAGGGTCCTCACCCTCAGGTCCCACCTCCTCTAAATCCCAGAGGAGTGGGGGAGTGTCCCAAATGGTGGGCGGGATGGCTCCTCCCCTAAAATAAGCCACTGCACCCACCTGTGCAGTCTGTGAATTTTCCCCTGCTGCAGGCTGAGGATTTCTATCCTCAGACCTTGCCCCAACTGGCTGTTCACTTTTCTCGGGCTTAAACAATTTACATTGATTAATATGGAACCATTTGATGCGCCGAGGCATCTTTATGGCGTATACCATGGGGCTTGCCTTGTCCACAATGCTGTAGGGCCCCATGTATAACGGTTCTAGACTTCCTACCCGAGCAAAATTCCTCACCATAACCTGATCCCCTACCTCCCACTCGTGGTGTTTTCGGGGTTCCAACAGCAGTCGGTTACTCCGATGCTGCCTTCCCATGTTCCCAGCCGCCTGCTCATGGACCTGTTTGAGGTGCTCGAAGAGATTCCTGGCGAACCTGTCCCGGTTCACCTCCCTGAGCTGACCTTCTGTGAGCACCGGGGCTAGTACATGGGTGGGGGTCCGCATAACTTGGCCAGTCATCAGCTCGTGCGGGGAGTACCCCGTGCTTTTTGACTGGCTGGCTCGGATCCCCATCAGGACCAATGGTAGGACCACTGCCCATTTTCTGGGTGAGTCCACCATCTCTTTCCTCAGCCTCTCTTTCAAGGTCCTGTTCATCCTCTCCACAATCCCTGAAGACTGTGGGTTGTGTGCAACGTGCCATTTCCCCTCGATGCCGAGTACCTTAAGGGTATTCTGCATGACCTGCCCGGTAAAGTGACTCCCTTGGTCGGACGCCACGTACTGTGGTAGCCCCCATCGCGAGAACACCTCCCTGACCAGGATCCTAGCTGTGCCCAGAGCTGTGGCTGTTCGGCAGGGGAAGGCTTCTATCCATTTCGTGAACACATCTACCAGGACTAGGCAGCACTTATAGCCTCCCTGGGCGGTGGCTAGGGGCCCGATGTAGTTGACCTGGATCGACTGCCATGGACCCTCTACCCTCCTGATGTGTCCCATAGGTACCTTCCTTTTGTGGGGGTCAGGGTTGTTAGCAGCACACACCAGACAGCTGGCGCAGAACTCGCAGACATCTTCCCTGAGTCCTGGCCACCATCCTGCCTGTTCCACCCGCTGCCAGGTGGTCTCAGGCCCGGGATGCCCCGCTCCTGGACCCTCATGGGCCAATTGAAGGAATTCCCTCTGGTGCTGCTGTGGTACCACCCATTGTTCTCCCCTAAACAGCATGCCTTCCTTGACGGAGAGGGCTGCTGTGCCGTAAGAGCCCTCTACCCTTTTTCCCTCAGTCACTGCACTGAGGACTGCCTTGAGGACGGGGTCTTGGGTTTGGACCATCTTAAGGTCCGGGGCTAAAGCTACCCCTGCACTCCCTTGTGTCCCATTCCTACCCCTGACTGCTGCTATAGGACTGGACCCATATGGGTCCCAGAAAGTGCCTGTGTGGGCACCCTCCTTAGCTAGCACGTCGTCCTGCTGGTTGCCCTGACTACGGGGTTCCGCGGAGGAATGGGCTTTCACCTTATGGATGAAAACCTCCCCTTCCTCCCCCACTGCTGCTAAGATTTTCTCCAGCAGGGGTTTCACCGTGAGGGGTCTCCCGTCAGCGGAAGTGTATCCGCGGCGGGACCAGATGGCCAGGTACTCTGTACACGAATTGCACGTAAACATGCTGTCCAAGCAAATCGTGTATGGGGTGGGGAAGATTTCGGGGTGTGTAACGATGTACACTACTGCGGAAAGTTCAACCTGCTGGGCGCTCATGGTGCTGGGGAGCTTAATTGCCAGGGCAATGTTTGCCGCTGGGTCATAAACTCCACACTCTGTGAGTCGCTCCCCAGCAGATACCGTGTTGGAGCCATCCACATAGATTTTGCGGCCTGTGGGGTGTATCCCGGCCCGCAAACATATGTCCACTTCCCAAACCCCTTCTATGGAACACCGGTGGGCTGATCCAGGATATACCAGGTTAGCTGCGAGCTTTGGCTCGCAGAGACCTTTCACCTATAGGTCCATCTGTGAGAGAAGCAGGGTCCAGCGAGCAATGCGGGCACTGCTCACTGTCCCATCCTTGATTCTCCCGTCCAGGAGCATCTGGGTGGGCGTGTGATGGGTGAGGAGGGTGATGGGAGAGGTGCCTGTGAAGATCAGCGATCTTTTCACAGCCCAATGTGTGGCCAAAAGATGCTCTCACAATTGGAGTAGCTCTTCTCCACCTCCGTGAGTATTCTGGAGGAGTGGACCATCGGCCTCAGCCTGCCATGCCGCTCTTGGAGCAGCACAGCACTCAGGCTGTCCCCGCTGGCTGCTACCTCCAGGAAGAACTCTTTGCCCCCATCTATGGCCCCTAGAGCTGGTGCGGTCTGCAGATCTTCCTTGAGCCTGACAAATGCTGCCTGGCAACCCTCATCCCAAACCCACTCCACTCCCTTGTGTAGGAGTCGGAGCAGAGGGGCTGCTGTGGCTGTATAGTCCTCAATGAAATCTCTGCAGTACCCGGTTAGCCCTAGAAAAGATCGCACTCCCGTGACTGTGTTGGGGACTGCTAACTCCTGCTGTACTGCTTCCCTTCTAGCTTTATCTATGGCCCTTTCCCCAGCGCGTACGGTCAGGCCCAGGAATTTCACCTGCTGCTGGCCGATCTGCGCTTTCTTTGGATTTACTTTAAAACCCTCCTGCCTGAGCAGCTCCAGCAGTTCGGCCAGTAGTGGGCCATGCTCCTCTCTCGAATCCGTGAATAGGAGCAGGTTATCCTCATACTGTACTAACTGTCTGGGCTGGCTGAAGCCCTTTAAACTGTTTGCCATGCACTGATGGAAAATGCTAGGGCTATTGTGGAAGCCCTGAGGTAAACAGTTCCAGGTGTACTGTTGCCCTTTAAAAGTAAAGGCAAACTTGTACTGATCCTCCCTCCTTAAAGGGATGGACCAAAGCCCGTTGGAAGTATTCAGCACCGTGAAAGTGGTCGCGGATGCTGGGATACTTTTTATCAGATCGGCAACTGCTGCTACTGTGGGTGCACAGGCTGGGATGTTACTGTTGAGCACCCGATAGTCCACCGTGGCCCTCCAGGAGTTGTCCGGCTTTCTAACCGGCCACAGTGGAGAGTTTACGTGGGTGGCTATCGGTCTCAGGACCCCCTGCTGTACTAAGGAGGACATGGCTGCTTCCATGTCTGGCTCCGCTTCCCTGGGGAAGTTGTACTGTTTTTGTGGTCGGGCCATAGGATCCCCGTCTACGCTGACCTCGAACCTGTTGACCCTCCCGCAGTCGTGCTTGTGTGTGGCAAATGTGGCTAGGTGGGCTCGCACAAATACCTGGAACTCTTTTGGGGTATTACTGACCATGAGCTCGAGGTTATAACCCTCTTTGAGCTTCATGGTGCACATGGTCCCCTTCCCCTCTTTCCCTGGGATGACAACTACTCCGCCTTCCTTTCCTGTACTTGCCCTCCATAGGCAATGATTCCTTAAATCTACCAGGATCCCGTGGCCTACAATAAAGTCGGCTCCCAGGATCCCCTTTCCACCCTCCACTTCCCACTTCATTAGGATACAGGTCCACTTAGAGCGGCGTGTTCCCAAACGAATGGACAGCGGGATGGAAAATGGGCCAGCCTGTTCCCTACCTGTGAATCCCGACAGACTGTATGGGACCCCGCTCAATAGAGGTGAGGTGGTGGGGTTATCTGAATGGATCACGGTGCATGACGCCCCCGCTTTACCTTTTCTACCTCCATCTCGACGAAGGGTCTCTTCCATAAGTCGTACTGCAGGGAACACAGGTAAACAGGCTGCGCTGGCTCTAGTCAGGGCTGTGGGTTGGATGGGGCTGATGGGGTGAGCGCACCTGTAGTGGCCGCTACCCTCCCAGGGCCAGTCAATAGGGTCCTCATCGTGTCCAAAATTGACTCAACTGTGGCGGGAGGGATCCCTAACTCTGTCTTTTGGGCTGGGGCTGAGGAATTCTTTCCCTTGTTATCCTTCCAAGGGTTTTTGCACTCCTTCCTCCAGTGTCCATCCTTCCCACACCCGTAACAATTAAGCTTCGTGCTGGAAGGGTTATTCCCTTCCTGATGCCACTCCTTCCTACCCTGTCCGGGTTTTACTTCATGCACCTTCCCCTTAGGTGGGTGTGCATCGGTTCCCCTACCATTCCTGTAGGCTAGGGTCAACTGTCTGATCACCGTGAGTTCGGTAGTCAGGGGATTCTTGGGGTCAAACCAGACTTCCGCCTTGGCCCTGACCTGTGGCAAGCTTTTTGCCACCAGACAACGGAGCCAGTGGGCCAGCTGATCCCGGTCCAGGAACGCCCGGTTAGATGCCCCTGTGCAGGCACTCCTATACACCGGCCACAACCCGTCCGCGAAAGCCTGCGGGGTTTCCCTTGCGACCTGCACTGTCTTCTCCACTCGGGAGAAAGGACTTCCCTCATTCATCCCCATGGCCTCAAGAACTTCCTCCTTGAGTTCCCCATACTCACACTGTCCCTTCTTACACTGGTCAGAAAGGGACTGGAGGAGCTTACCCTCCAGGGAGAACAGCAGCATTTTGGCCTGTTCGGCATCATCGCACTCGTTGATGCTGGCCGCCTGCTCCACCTCCCTGAAGTGGACTGAGGGGTCCCCCTTCTCTGTGAGCTTTGGTATGTGGCTTACCATAGCTCTAAGCTGTTGGGTGCCGTAGGGAACTACAAACTGGTTTTGGAGGGGTCTCTCTTCCCCGTCACGAGTGGGTGGGCCAAACCTCCGCTGCCGGGCCGTGCACATCGGCCCCGGTTCCAGCCTCTCTTGCGGGGGTTGTTCCATCTCCGCTTCTACCCCTAACTCCATCCTCCCTTGCTGCCAGACCTTGCTAAAACCTGACGCTACGGGTGGTGGTCGTGGGACCTCCTGTTCCTCAACCGGGTCGTCCCTTGGCACTACCACTGGTGTCTGAACCGTTCTCCCCTCGTTCCCTGTAAAATCCGCCTGGGCTGCCTTCGGGCTTATGAGGCACACCATGCCCTTTGCCTTCCTTAGGGCAAGGCTCAGATTCTCTATCTGTTCCTTGCAGGGGCCATGATCTGCATCTTCAAACCCCTGCTCGCTCGCTAACTTATAGGTTGCCTTTATATCTTTTACTTTCTCTTCCTGCTCTCTTACTTGTCTCGCTAGGCGGGCATTCTTCTCCCGCAACCTCAGCTCATTGCTCTTGGCTTCGGTGACCTGGCACTGTAGATATTCCAGCCTGGCCTTATGCTGCCCCATTAACTGTACCCTTTCCTGGTTCAGGGCCTGCAATGCTACCAGTAGCTTCTCCCCTGCTAGAGTCCTGTCTTGGACTTCCAGGGCTGACTCCCGTATCTCGGCTGCTTGTGCTTCAACGAGCCTGTCCAGAAGCTGTATCTGTTTCTTGAAGCACATCAGCCAGACTGCCATTTCTATGGATTTCCTATGATCCTTCCCTTCTGTCCATTTAGCTGCGGCATCTACCGGACGCCCAGCCTTTAACAGATTAGTGATCCACTTCTTAGTGATATTCACTTTACTGAATACATAGTCAGAAATCCTCTCTTCCAGTACGGTTTGCTCTCCCGAATCAGTGTCTACTGTATCACACCCCGGTTGCCGGAGTCCTGCCGCGGTCGCCATTTCTGTAGGGGGTGGCATGTGTGCAGTCAGCTCACCTCTGACTGGGTTCCCGAACAGTTTGAATTGCTCCCACACCCCTGGGTTCTAGACACCGAACTTAGGTACAGGCGGCGATACAGAATTGGAGTAGACAACTGGTTTGGTACAAGAAAACTGTATTTTTATTAAAAGGCACAATAAAAGTTACAACACTGAAAATTACTGGAATAGTTACAGGCTTACAAGAGTACACTTAATTGGGAATGGGGAACACATGGCACATCGAGGGAAAAAAATCACAGTATTAATTCCCTTACCCTTGTCCCACCCCCAATATCTAACTAATTGTGCTGTGAGTGGCCGGGGATTATGCTCACCAATAAGGGTTTCTGGACCGGTCGGATCCTGTCGATTAAGCCGGTTGTGGTTTTGGGGTTCACTCTTGGTGTCCTTTGGGGCCTGCCGTCGTCACGTGGTCCCAGGGCGCGGCGGTGGAGTCGTCTGAGTAAAGCACCCTCTTTTCCTCCATTAGAGATAGGGAGTAAAGTCTTTGTTGGGTACTTTACCTTGCAGAATGGAAACTTCGGGTTTTGTTCTTCTGGTGGTGGTCTGGTCGTCGAAGTTTTTGTTGCGGTTGGGGTTCGGTTGGCGGTCTTCGGTGTTGGCTTGGTCGCGGTGGCCTAGATCATTACCTGTGCAGTGGTAATGACCCGAAGGTATGGTTTACCCGGCCCTTTGTTACGGCGGTGCTCGTAGTCATCTGCTTCTTCTTCTACCCCTGCTTCGTTCGTCAGTTTCGTTCGTTCCGAGTATACCTGGACCAGGGTATGTGTCTGCTCGTCCCCAACGCTTCTCCACGCTGCCCTTCTCTGCTTATCGGCCTTGCCATTCGCCTCGTCACGCCTGCCTGCTCGCTGCCCCGTGTGTCCTGTGTTTCTTTTGGTTACCGGTGGGCCTACAATTATACTATTTCGGAAGTTGTTATCTGCGCGCCAAATCAGGGTTAGTTCTTTGTCCGATTTTTGCCGGGCTCGTTAAAGTGATTATAGTTGTTCACTTTAACTGCCTTTTGGGTGGTTGCCCCGTTGTTAAATGTTCTTTAATGTCTCAGTGTTTGTTATTCATGATGTGAATCGGTATCTTCCTGGCTCAGCAGCCAGTTTAAACTGTAAGCGATTATTTATGCAAAGGTTTGATGGGTTCAAGATTAAGTCTTTCCTGAGTTGATTGGTTTCAAAATGAAGAATGCGTATTCTGCATTATCTATTGTCTGGCTTCAGCTCTCACAGGCCCCGGCATGTCGGGGTTTTCAAAAGCCCCTTTGAATTTGACCTGCCGTTTTTGCAGGGCCCTGCTCTTGCAGGCTTCTGCCACAAGGTCCAGAAGCCATTTTGTTTAGGGTTCCCTTATAACTTCGTCCTTCAGGGTCCCTTTATTAATAACTCTGGGGAATGTGGGAATTTTGAGAACCCTACAGTACTTATCCAATTCCCTTTTGAAAGCCGTGATTAGGTCTGCCTCCACCAACCTATCAGGCAGTGCATTCCAGATCCTAACCACTCGCTGAGTAAAAAAGTTTTTTCTTATGTCACCTTTGGTTCTTTTGCCAATCACTTTAAATCTGTGTCCTCTGGTTCTCAACCCTTCTGCCAATGGGAACAGTTTCTCTCTATCTACTCAGTCCAGACTCCTCATGATGTTGAACACTTCTATCAAATCTTCTCTCACTCTTCTCTGCTCTAAGGAGTAAAACCCCAGCTTCTCCAGTCTGTCCAAGTGACTGAAGTCCCTCATCCCTGGAATCATTCTTGTAAATCTTTTCTGCACCCTCTCTAAGGCCTTCACATCCTTCCTAAAGTGCAGTGCCCAGAATTGAACACAATGGGGAGATTTTGCCAGCCCTGGGGAGGCGGGTTTGGAGGCGGGACTGCCGGGAACATTGCAGAATCTGGGGGCGGGTACCCATCCCGTCCCCAACCCGCCTCCGTGCCATCTTCCCAGGAGGCGGGTACACGACCCACGCTGGGTCCCGTCTCCTCGAGGTGGGAAGGGGATTAGTGCCAATTAACTGCCTGTTAACAGGCAGTTTTTTTGGCTCATCCCTATTTTGAGCCCTAAAGTTTGGGCTTCCCGATGGCTCCGAAACTCACCAGGGTCAGCGAGGCAAGCCGTGGGTCTGCGGGGGTTGGAGGGGCCGAAATGTCTGGTATGCAGGTGAGTGATGAGTGCAAATGTAGAGAGGTAAGTGTGTGAGATGAGTCTAAAGTGTATTAATAAGATTTCTTACCTTTGCTTCTTCCTCCAGGCTTCATCCCTTTAGGCTGCGGAGCTGCCTCATCTCACCGGCAGAGAAAGCAGAATGGCCGCTGCATTCTCAGATACAGCAGCCTCTGCTTTCTGCTCAGGAAAGCTTTCTAAGTGAGCCTGTGCCCTAGGTGTAGTGTATGTACCTTGAAGAAGGAACTATATTCTGCAGCCCCTGTATACTGCAGTACCAGTAGTGACCACCCCTGTATATAAGCCTGTGTAGTAACTTTGTATAGTAGTTCCAGTTTTGTCTCCATTCAGTAAACACCTGTTATAACCAACTTCTGCAGTCCGTGTCTCAATTACACACGGACATTACATTGGCGACGAACAGATCCAAACTTACCTACAGTTCTGCACCACCTCACGGGGATCCATCCCTGAAGCGAAGTTATTAGAGGTCGAAACCAGAAGGAAGAAATCCAAAAAGAAAAAACAAACAAACAGAAGAAATGGGCGTCGACCGTGGGCAACTGCCCTCTGATTCATCGAATTCGAAGATTTGCAGGCGAGGCTGTCGAGAGCTGGGCTTGGTTATCCAGTCTATGGTGTTCCAGCTAATCGGGCTGGTGGCAGGTAGTACACTGATCCTTCCTGGGCTGTGGCGGGCTAGAGCTCGATTGGGTGGCTTTTCAACGGGGCCGAGCAGCGTTGTCGGGAAGAGGAGAGAGAGAGAGAGGGTGGAGCACACAGGGCGCGGCCGGTGCTACGAAGCCTGGCAGCGTACAGACCCGAGAAGAGGGAGGGAAGTGTTCCATAGGGTCTGCTCTGACGACGGGAACAGTAATTAAAATAAAAGAAAAAGAAATTAGAAGCGCAGAAAGCCGCGAGGAGCTACAGTTTGCCACGGGGACCGCAGAGAGCGGCGTTGGCAGCAGCGCGGGGGGTAGCGCGCGAAGACCATAGGGCATCGCCATCAAGGCATAAAAACACCAGCAACAGCGCTGGCAGCAGCGGAAAAGGCAGAAAGCGCGGGAGGCGCCATCTTAATCCAGCGGGGAAGGAGGCAAAGCGCGGGAGGCGCCATTTTGTTCAATCGGGGAAGAAGGCAAAGCGCGGGAGGCGCCATCTTAGATCTCCAAGATGCCGAAGACTGGCAATATCACTGCCTTCGATAATACAATAGAAGACTGGACCACGTATGTGGAAAGAGTCGAAGTATATTGCAAGGCAAATGAAGTAGCCGATGAGAAAAAGGCATCGGTACTACTAAACTTAATGGGCGCAAGAATGTACGGCCTATTGCGGAACCTGATTACTCCAGTCAAACCGATGGCGAAGAGTTTTAACGAAATTGTTGATATCCTACAGGAACACCTAAATCCTACACCGCTGCTGATAGCAGAAAGATTTAAATTCCACAAGAGAAATCAGCATAAAGATGAGAGCAATGCTGATAACCTTACGGAACTACGCTAGCTATCAAAACACTGCCAGTTCGGAGCAGGACTGGCAGATACCCTACGGGACAAATTTGTCTGTGGACTCCTGAGTGAAGGAACCCAGAAGAGGTTACTCTCAGAGAAAGAGCTGACGCTAGATAAGGCTTTCAGCGTGGCAGTATCGTACGAAGCAGCAGCAAGGGGAGCTGCAGAAATACAGCAAAAGCCACAGAAATACGGCACCCATGAAATGACACGGGGATTTGAAAAATGTTATCGCTGCGGCAGAACAACCCATGACCAGAAGGACTGCTGGTCCAAGGACAAAACATGCAGGCAATGCGGAAAGATGGGACACATTGCACAAGTTTGCAGGTCCAGGAAGAAGACTAACGACAACAAAAAGACTACTAAGGAACAGTACAGGAAAGTACAAAAGATGACGGACAGTAGTTCCGAAGACCAGAAGAGCGATAGTGAATCCGGGAACAAGAGACTAAGCTGTCTCAAACTACACAACGTAATCGCAAAAGAGGATCACCGAACCATTTGGGTCACCCTCACGATAGCAGGCTCCCAAGTCAAAATGGAATTGGATACAGGATCAGCCCTGACCGTCATGAATCGACGAGACTATGAGCGGCTATTCTCACACATACCCTTGAAAGACACATCCATTGTCTTGAAGACATATACGGGGCAGAAAGTATACCCCAGAGGGAAAATAAGGGTGCCTGTCGAATACAACGGCAAGGAAATACAGAAATTGTATCTGTACATACTGCAAGATGGTGGACCACCGTTATTGGGACGTGAATGGATCAGAAAGATAAGTTTAGACTGGCACTCCATTCAGGCACTGGCTGTGGCTGGTAAAAAGGATGACGACGTCACACCTGGGCGATTGTCAAAAATCTTAGCTAACGCTAAAGAGGTATTTCAACAAGGACTGGGAACTCTTAAAGGCGTAACCGCCTCAATAAAAATAGAAGAGAATGCAATTCCCAAGTTTTTCAAAGCAAGATCGGTACCGTATGCAATTCGCCCAGCCGTCGAGGCAGAGCTGGAGAATCTGGAGAATGCAGGCGTGTTATCTAAGGTAGACTGGAGCGAGTGGGCGACACCCATTGTTCCTGTCATGAAGAAAACGTTAAACAATAAGTCTGAGGAGCCAAGGAAGGTTCGCATCTGTGGGGACTTCAAGGTGACGGTGAACCCAGTCCTTCACACAGTACAATATCCTCTTCCAAGGATAGAAGATATCTTTGCCTCACCATCTGGAGGGAAGCGTTTTACAAAAATTGACCTAGCACAAGCATATTTGCAGATGGAGGTTGAAGAATCCTCTAGGAAGTATCTCACGATAAACACTCACAAAGGTCTTTACCAGTATAATCGACTGGTATTCGGAGTAGCATCAGCTCCGGCTATATGGCAAAGAGCGATGGAACAAGTCCTGCAAGGGATTCCAGGGACTCAGTGTTACTTGGACGACATCCTAGTGACAGGTGAAAATGACAGTGAACACCTTGCCAACCTAGAGCAGGTGCTCACTAGACTTAAGAGAACATGGGCTACGAGCCAATCGCCCCAAGTGCGAGTTTTTTAAGAAACAGATATCGTATTGTGGCCACGTGATTGATGAAGAGGGGTTACATAAGTCCCCTGACAAAATTGAAGCGGTAGTTAAGGCTCCAGCGCCTGAAAATGTGTCGCAACTGAGGTCATTCCTCGGATTGGTGAATTACTACCGTAAGTTTTTGCCGAATCTGTCCACAATTCTGCACCCACTGAACGCCCTGCTACAAACTGGAGTAGCATGGAAATGGAGCGATGAATGTAAGCGGGCCTTTCAGAAGTGTAAAGGCCTGATCACTTCAAGAGAAGTATTGGCTCACTACAACCCAAAGGTAGTAATCTCTGGATTGCTACCAGTGCCACGAGCTAATAAGTTTAGAGAGAGTAAGATAGATAAGCTAAATACGTGGCTTGAGCAGTGGTGCAAGGGAGAGGGATTTAAATTCTTGAGGCATTGGAACCAGTTCTTGGGGAGGAGTGACCTGTACCAAGGGGACGGTCTACACCTGAACTGTGAGGGAGCCGATGTCCTCGGGGTAATATTTTCTAGGGCGGTTCGGGAGGATTTAAACTAATTTGGCAGGGGGATGGGAACCTAGGTAGTGGAAAAGAGGGAAGTCATATGAAGTCAGAAATAGATGGTAGAAAGGTGAGAAGCAATAAGCAAAGGAGAGAAACACAAAGGGCCAAACTAATTCATAATGAGAGTGTGAAAAAAGCAAGCCTGAAGGCTTTGTATCTTAATGCTAGAAGCATTAGGAACAAGGTGGATGAATTAGTTGTGGAAATAGAGGTAAACAAGTATGATTTGATTGGGATTACAGAAACGTGGCTGCAGGGTGGGCAAGGCTGGGAACTTAACATCCAGGGATATACAATATTTAGGAAGGATCGGCAAAAAGGTAGGGGAGGTGGGGTAGCATTGCTGGTAAAGGAGGGGATTAATGCAATGGAAAGGAAGGATATTAACTCGGATGAAACGGAATCTGTATGGGTAGAAATGAGAAATAGCAAGGGGAGGAAAACGTTAGTGGGTGTGATATATAGGCCTCCAAATAGTAATATGGAGGTGAGGGAAGGCATAAAAAGGGAAATTAGAGAAGCGTGCGATAAGAGCACAGCTGTCATCATGGGTGACTTTAATTTACATATTGATTGGACTACCCAAATTAGTAAAAATTCTGAGGAGGAGGAATTCCTGGAATGTTTTCGGGACGGTTATCTGGACCAATATGTCGAGGAGCCGACTCGAGATCAGGCCATTTTAGACTGGGTATTGTGCAATGAGAAGGGACTTATCAACAATCTTCTTGTACGAGGCCCCTTGGGTCAGAGCGATCATAATATGATCGAGCTCTCAGTCGAGATGGAGAGTGAGGGAATTGAATCAGAGACTAAGGTCCAGAACTTAAATAAAGGGAATTACGAGGGTATGAGACGGGAATTGGGTAAGATTGATTGGGTGGTGTTTCTGGGGGGATTGACAGTGGATAGACAATGGCAAGCATTCAAAGATAGAATGGAAGAATTCCAGAACATGTTTATACCGGTTTGGCATAAAAATAAACCTAAAAAGGTGACTCAACCATGGATAACGAGGGAAATTAGGGACAGCATAAAATAAAAAAAAAGGGCATATCAACTGGCAAAAAAAAGCACCAGACCGGAAGATTGGGGGCAGTACAGGATACAGCAAAAGAGGACAAAGGGATTAATCAGGAAGGGGAAAATAGAATACGAAAGTAAACTTGCAGCAAACATAAAGACAGACTGCAAAAGCTTTTATCGGTATATCAGGAGGAAAAGACTGGTAAAATCCCAAGTCGGTCCCTTGCAGTCCGATTCGGGAGAATATATAATGGAGAATAAGGAAATGGCAGACCAATTAAACTCATACTTTGGTTCTGTATTCACAAAGGAGGACACAAATAACCTCCCAGGAATATCGGCAAACATAGGGACTAATGAGAGGGAGGAGCTGACAGAAATTAGTATCTCTAGGGATATGGTGTTGGGTAAGTTGAGGGGACTGAAGGCCGACAAATCCCCGGGGCCTGATAAACTACATCCTAGGGTACTTAAGGAGGTGGCCCTGGAGATAGCAGATGCTCTAAGGATCATCTTCCGGAACTCCATTGACTCGGGAACAGTACCCGTGGATTGGAGGGTAGCTAATGTTACCCCAATATTTAAAAAGGGGGGTAGAGAGAAAGCAGGGAATTATAGACCAGTAAGCCTTACATCGGTTGTGGGCAAAATGCTAGAGTCCATTATTAAGGATAAAATAGCGGAGCACTTGACAAATGGGGAAAGGATCGGACAGAGTCAACATGGATTTACAAAGGGTAAATCGTGTTTGACTAATCTGCTGGAATTTTTTGAGGAAGTAACTGGTAAAATAGATGGGGGAGAGCCAGTGGATGTGGTGTACCTTGACTTCCAGAAAGCCTTCGATAAGGTTCCACACAAAAGATTATCATGCAAAATTAAGGCTCATGGGATTGGGGGCAAAGTATTAACGTGGATAGAGAACTGGCTGGCGGATAGAAAACAGAGAGTTGGAATAAACGGCTCGTTTTCGGAGTGGCAGGCAGTGACCAGCGGGGTGCCGCAAGGATCTGTCCTGGGACCCCAGCTGTTCACAATATATATAAATGATCTGGATCAGGGAATTGGATGCAATATTTCCAAATTCGCTGACGACACTAAACTAGGAGGAGGGGTGGGCTCTGATGAGGATGTCAGGAGGCTACAGTGCGATTTGGACAGGTTGGGGGAATGGGCGGATACGTGGCAGATGCACTATAATGTGGATAAATGCGAGGTTATCCACTTTGGGGGTAAAAACAGGAGGGTAGATTATTATCTAAATGGCAATAGATTGGGAGATGGGGAAGTGCAGAGGGACCTGGGTGTTCTTGTGCACCAGTCACTGAAGGAGAGCATGCAGGTGCAACAGGCGATTAAGAAGGCAAATGGTATGTTGGCCTTCATATCAAGGGGGTTCGAGTATAGGAATAGGGATACCTTACTACAGCTGTACAAGGTGCTGGTGAGACCGCATCTGGAGTATTGTGTACAGTTTTGGTCGCCCCATCTGCGGAAGGATGTTCTTGCCATGGAAAGAGTGCAACGGCGATTCACCAGGCTGATACCTGGAATGGCGGGAATGACCTACGAAGAGAGATTAAATAGTTTGGGCTTGTACTCACTGGAGTTTAGAAGATTGAGAGGGGATCTCATCGAAACATATAAAATTATGGCAGGCCTGGACAGGCTGAATTCAGAGAGAATGTTTCCAATGGCAGGGGGAGCACAGAACCAGGGGCCACAGTCTAAAAATAGCGGGCAAATCATTTAAAACAGAGATGAGGAAGAATTTCTTCACTCAAAGAGTGGTGAGCCTGTGGAATTCCCTGCCACAGAGGGCTGTGAAGGCTAATTCAATAAATATTTTCAAGAGAGAATTGGATATATTTCTGAAGGCTAAGGGGATTAAGGGTTACGGAGAAAAGGCGGGGACGGGGTACTGAACTGGTAAGATCAGCTATGATCTCAGACGAAGATCAGCCATGATCTCATTGAATGGCGGAGCAGGCTCGAAGGGCCGAATGGCCTACTCCTGTTCCTATCTCTATGTTTCTATGTTTCTATCACTACTGATAAGACTGGCGTGTGATGCATCTCCCTACGGCGTTGGAGCGGTACTGTCACATAAATTCCTTGATGGTTCAGAGAGGCCGATAGCTTTTGCGTCACGCTCGTTAACTGCAGCCGAGCGTAACTACGCCCAGATTGACAGAGAGGCCCTCAGCCTGGTGTGGGGGGTGAAGAAGTTCAATCACTACCTGCACGGACAGAAATTTACTCTACTAACTGATCATCAACCTCTTGTCTCCATTTTCAACCCTAAGAAGGGCGTCCCGATAATGACAGCACAATGGCTACAGAGGTGGTCCCTTTTCCTAGGGGCACACCAATATGACATCGAGTACAAAGGAACTAAACAGCATGGGAATGCTGATGGATTGTCGCGCCTACTGTTGCCGACGGTGGAAGAAGCACCTGCAGTGGATCCTGTGGAGATATTCCACTCGACCATAGTCAAATGTCTACCTGTGACGAATGCAAACATAGAAAAGGAAACACGAAATGACCCGACACTCTCCAGGGTCTATGATTTAACGGTGAAGGGATGGCCAGCACATGGCGAACAACTGTTGCCAGCATTCTCGCCGAGAAGAGAACAGCTGTCAGTGTGCCGAGGAACCTTGATGTGTGGATCCAGAGTAGTAATTCCACCCAAATTGAAGGATAGAGTGCTCAATGAGCTTCATGAGGGTCATCTGGGAGGGGTAAAAATGAAGAACTTAGCCAGAGCGTTTGTGTGGTGGCCGGGAATTGATAGAGAAATCGAAGAGATGACCAAGAGCTGTACAGGATGGCAGAAGGTCCAAAACGCCCCACCACAAGCCCCTCTACACCCATGGGAGTGGCCCTCATCCCCATGGCAAAGGGTACACATTGATTTTGCTGGTCTATTTATGGACTCAATGTTTTTAATTGTGGTGGATGCACATTCAAAGTGGCCAGAGGTAATAAAAATGTCCTCAACCACCACAGAAAAAACTATCACAGTCTTACGAACCATACTCGCCAGAAATGGGCTGCCTGAACAGATTTGCTCTGACAATGGACCACAGTTTGTGTCTGAAGAGTTCCGGAGGTTCTTAAAGAACAATGGTGTTAAGCATTACACATCCGCCCCATATCATCCAGCCACCAATGGATTGGCTGAGAGGTTCATTCAAACATTCAAGAAGGCTATCAAGGCAATGTGTAATGAAGACATACCCCTACAACACAAGGTGGATAACTTCTTGTTTGCCTACCGGAATGCGACACATGCGGTTACCAACCAAACTCTAGCCATGATGTTCTTCAATCGAAAACTAAGATGCCGCTTGGATTTGGTTAAGCCAAACATCAGAAGAGATGTGGAGAACAGGCAGTTTCAGAATATGAATGAAAGGCCAACCAGGAGTTTCAAGATAGGTCAACCAGTTTTGGCCCGGGACTACCGCACAGAGAAATGGCAGCCAGGAACGATCTGCACACGGCAAGGACCTCTAATGTATACCGTGGACGTTGGAGAGAGCATTGTAAGACGCCACGCTGACCAGATTCTAGAGTCACTGGAAAACGTCAAATCTACACCACGATCCTATACACCTGGTGATGAAACCGAAGTACCAATTGCATCTACCTCAGAATCGGTGATATTGGAAGCAGACGAACCAAACAACGACGTTGATCCCGAATCAACTTTGCCAGAAGAACCTGATATCCCAAAGAGGTGTTATCCGGACAGAATCAGGAAGCCTCCTCAAAGACTGAATTTATAATTGATTAACTTCAGCTAATGTATATAGCAACTGTAATTGTAAATATGTTATTTAATTATTAATCGAATGTTATGTACTGTTTAGCTAAAAGGGGAGGAATTGTAGTGTATGTACCTTGAAGAAGGAACTATAATCTGCAGCCCCTGTATACTGCAGTACCAGTAGTGACCACCCCTGTATATAAGCCTGTGTAGTAACTTTGTATAGTAGTTCCAGTTTTGTCTCCATTCAGTAAACACCTGTTATAACCAACTTCTGCAGTCCGTGTCTCAATTACACACGGACATTACACTAGGTCTCAACTTAGAAGACAAATTGTCAGTGTTTGACAGCGTCACAGAGCGTTGACGTCATCTGTCATCGGCTTTCCTTAATTGGCCGGCTAAGCCCGCTGGGTGGGCTTAACGAGGCCAATCAAGGGAAAATAGCGTGGATTGGCCAGACGTCGATGGAGGCGGGACTAAAACCCGGCAAGCAGCAGTCCCGCCTCCATCACGTTCCCATTGATAAAATCACCCCCAATACTCCAGTTGAGGCCAAAATAGTGTTTATTCAGCTTCATCATAATTTCCACGCTTTCGTACTCTATGAACTCGATTTTGCCATTGGGGTCGGGCTGAGGCGTGTCAGGTAGTTTTCGTGTCAGGACCCTGACTCCGATGTGAAGTGGGAAAAGTGTGATTTTCCCCTAATTGGGCACTTGATTTCCAGCGTGTGGGAACCCCTGACCCAATTAGTCTTTCCATCCTGAAAGTCGCCTCCGAAGATGTCATCAGTGCTGCTGGATTTAAGGCCTGCAAGCAGCCTTGCTTCTTCTGGAGACTGGAAATGTTTTGGACATTGTGTGAAGGACTTCATTTACCGACCATGTCCACCAGCAAGCAAAAGTATGCACCTCGCTTTGATGAGCCCTCCCTCCAAGCTCTGGTGCAGGGAGCAAGTTCTAATAAGGGGGTGCTCTTCCCTTCCTCAGGGAGAAAAAAGCCACCACAACAGACTAAAGCTGTGTGGCTGCAAGTGGCCCAGGAGGTCAACTCTATGTCTATGTTCTGCAGAACCTGGCTGCAGTGCAGGAAGAGGTTTCATGACCTTCTCCGCACAGGAAAAGTGAGTATGACTTTCTCATCACCCTCAATCTCATCCCAATCGCCTCTCCTCACCAGCACTATGCTTTGTCAACCTCTTCCTCCACATCCCACTTGACACTGACATCCCTGCATCCTTACCCATTCCCTCTCTCTCTATGGTCACATTCACTTAACTATTCGACCATGCAGCCCTCACACTCCCTATCAATGTGACGCAATGACAACAACTTACAACACACAGGGGGGGCCCTTTGTCTCCTTTTAAGCATCTATGCTACGGATTCTCTACACTCACTCCTTCATTCTCACTCAAACTCAACTTGTGTCCCTCATTGCAGGAAAAGAGAGCCCACAATAAGAGGGAATGAGCGAGGACAGGAGGAGGGCCACCCTCAGTAGCCCAGCTCACCACCTCGGAGGAGGCGGCCCTGGAAATTGTCGGGAGCGAGGAGGATTCCCAAGTGGGGGACGGACAGGCGGGCGCATCACAGCAAACTGGTGACAGAAATAGTTTGGCATCTCTCTCATTGACATTGCATGAGTGACTGATAATGATTCTGATGCTCTAACAGATTGACTTATGATCATCTTCACAACTCAATGTGCATGCAACCTTTAGTTCACATCTCTAACTCTTTCTTTTAATCCCCCACAGGACCATCGAGAGCCCTCGTCCCCACTGTCCAGGAGCAAGAGCCTGAGCTTCCAGACTCCTCATAGGAAGCTGCAACCTCTGAGGGCGCTCCGTCAGCAGAATTAAGCACACCCAGCACCATCGCAGACACTCACACCTCGGTGGGACCTTGGCGAGATAGAGTAGTGTTGTTACCTGGTGTATCACAGCTCACAAGTGAGCATCAGCAGATGGTGGAGACAGGGACAGCAGTGGAGAGTCCTCGTCACAGTGGAGAGGACGCTCCCAGCTCGGCTCCACTGCATGTTGACCCTGTGCCGCTGGGTCCATCCAGAAGGAGAGCGGTGCTGGAACTCCAGGAACAGATGCAGGAGTCTTTGGCAGGTTTTGTCTCCAGGGTCACTGTGAGTGTGGAGCAAATGGAGGAGTCCATCGCTAACATGAGCAGAGCCTTTGTGGAGGCGTTGGCGCATGAACGCATCACCACGGAAAGGATGTCAACCTCCTTGGAAAGGATGGTTACCTCCATGGTAAGGCTGGCTACCGTAGAGGAGAGGATGGCTACGGTAGAGGAGAGGGTGGCTACGTCCATGGAGGAGCTTAATTGCCAGGGTATTGGAAACATGGTAATTGTTCAGAAAAGACTGACATCTCTTGAGGAGCGATGGTCAGCTATTGAGCAAACAAACCAGACATTCATGCAAGTCCTCTGGAGTAGGACTTCCAGTGCAAAAATGGGTCCCCATGGCCCCCCTGCAGTGCAGCAATGTGCTGTCCAGCCTCTTGCTAGCACTGAAGTGGGGCTGACCCATGAGAGGGATGTTGGTGGCATACAACAAGGAAGTGGGGGCTCACATGACCATGCCACTGCAGAGCCCTCGGTCAGAGCCCCACCAGTGTCCCCACCCAACTGAGATCGCGTCTCAACCCCTGCACAGCCGCAAGTGCAGCAGACTGTTGCCGAGCCCTCACAGGTTCGCAACCCCAGAGGACACCCGCCAATGGTGTCGAGACAGAAGCAGCAAGAAAGTGAGCAAGGGTCTCCACATCTGCTGAAGCCACAGGGGAAGCATCATGTAGGAGCACGCGTAAGAGAAAGATAATGCACAAGGAGTCACAAGGGTAGTTGCTTGGGTGTAATGTTGTGTTTAATTTTGAAAAGCCATCAGTTGCTTATTGTCATAAAACATTCTGATGGCAAACTTTTGCAGTTGTGACGTGTGTCATTTCGCTAATGGGACTTTCACATTGAGGGCTTAGGGCGACTTGGAATTGTCAGTATGGTGGTCAGAGTGATAGGAATCCGCAGGCTCGTGGCCATTGTCGATGGTCTAATAAGAAGGTGCGAGGCAAAAGTGTTTGATTGTGCAGGCTAAGCAAATCTGGCCAACATGAGTGCATCCCTGGGTCGGGAGGAGCAGGAGTGATTACATTCAGGTAAGTTATTTACCTTCCTTGTTGCAGGCGATCCCTAGGGCTGGTTTCCCTGAGTGCAGCCCACAATGGCGATGGCTGCCTCAAGGTAAAGCAGTCAAGGCAAGGGGACCTCAAACAGGCGTTAGGCCTGTTATTTGCATATACAAAGGGCCAGACACCTGCCATGGGTAAGGGGCACCTCCTGTCAGGGTCATTGAGCAAATTATTTTCTGGCTCCCCATCATCGACCCATGGCACTACATTGGTAGCCATGACCATGGCACATGCAGGCAATGAAATGCAACACTGGTGCAGTGGGAGGCTGGGCCTGGGGCTCATTGTTGGGGCAGAGTGGAAGGAACTTTCCTCCATGCTGTGCCTGTCCTACTGAATGGTGGCAAAAAAAACACATTTTATTCGTTTTTATGGGATGTGGGCGTCGCTGGCAAGGCCAGCATTTATTGCCCATCCCTAGTTACCCTTGAGAAGGTGGTGTTGAGCTGCCTTCTTGAACCGCTGCAGTCCGTGTGGTGAAGGTACTCCCACAGTGCTGTTAGGGAGGGAGTTCCAGGATTTTGGTCCAGCGACGATGAAGGAACAGCCGATACACTTCTAAGTCAGGATGATGTGTGACTTGGAGGGGAACTTGAAAGTGGTGGTGTCCCCATGCACCTGCTGCCCTTGTCCTTCTAGGTGGAAGAGGTCACGGGTTTGGGAGGTGCTGCCAAAGAAGCAGTCAATCATTATCATAAATTAAGAAGGGACTACTCCAACAGCAACAGAAACTTGTATTTCTAAAGCATCTTCATCGTAAAAAAAAGTTTAATGGAATGAAAATCAAGGAGGTTCTTCAAAGGATACACCAGATTGCCCCCCAGGTGGTGAAGAGGAAAATTTGCCCGCTTGTCTATTCTCAAGTTTGCTCATCGCAGCCAGGGTGGGATTTGGGGAAACCACAGTTAGGGCTGAATCTCCGAGTTCATGTTACAGGTGTGGATTGCCCACTGCCCACGATTTCCAGATGTGAGCAGCTGGCCAGTGAGGCTCCCTGCTGGCAATGCAAACTCAGTAAATCAGCCCTTTAGTCTCAGGGCCTTGTCCAGCAGGGGAAAAAATAATAGTAGGCCGGGATTCCCGCTAACATCCCGCTGACTGCTGCTGGAAAGTCTTGTGTGGACATTGTGTGAGGACAGGAGTGGGCTGCAGTGTGCTGCCTGCTATGGTAATAGCTTGCCTTGCACTGTCTGATTGAAGAATGGTTGCCCAAGCAACGTACTGAGGAACCGCTGGCCGCCATGGAACAGTATCCCAGCAAATGTCAGTCCCTTGGGAAAGGGAGAAAAATTAATTAAAAGAACTTTGCAAATATCCCAGTCTGGGAATTCACTTCAAAACAATGTAAGGACAGGACCAAGCTTTTGGCCACCTCTCCTAATACCTCCCTATGTGTCTCGGTGTCAAATTCTGTCTGATTAGGCTCCTGTGAAGCACTTTGGGGCGTTTTCTACTACTGTGGCAGAGCCACTAAGGGACTCTGAACAACTGTACATAATTCCCTTTAACAATCTGATAGCTACAGCCTGAACCTGTATCTTTGTATATATTGTTTGCATGTACAGAGCGCGGTCCCTTTAAGAGCGCGGGCAAACGCGATGACGTCATGCCATTAATCACATGATCCTCCAACGGCGGGAAAAACGTGATGACGTCATGACGCCGTCCACGGGACTGCCCTAGCAGTCCTCGTGGAGCCTTCGAACTGTAAAGACCTGTATCCGTAGTTCTCTTGCATTTGTCTGTTAAACTCAGTTAGTTTTACATTAAACTTCTTTTGATTGATCGCCTGAGTCGACCTCAGTCTCTTGATAGGAATTAGACCATTCCTACACAACATTAAAGGTGCTATATAAATGCAAGTTATTGTTGTTGACACTGGAAATAACTAGTTGCGGTCAATGCCGGTAGCAGATTGAACTTTGCAGGATGAAATCTTCACACTGAGATAAGCAAGTGGCATAAACAAAAAGGTGAAAACTGCTGCAGAGTTCAACGATCTCGGCTTTTAATCGGATTATTAGCCAGCCCTGTTTTGACAAACAAATTCATGACATCATGTCTTCCATTAGAACAATGAACTCCAAAGTACGGACAATAATGGAGCCGGCTGTGTTTTGCCAGTCAAATTCTGAAGCAGCTCAGCTGCAGTTATAATTAAAAAAACAGAGCAGCTCCCCTCAGCAACAAGTGAACAATGTCAGTTGTTGTCAGCCGCCGGTGAGGTACAGCCTGACATTGTACCTCACTCACTATTCCTCCGTCATCCTTCTCCCCTTTACTGGTGTTAGTGATCTGAGCTGACCCCAATTGTTAGTCTTTGTTTGCATCAATTGCCCTGAGTTGACACCGGCCTGGTCGTCGTCGTACGTGTCTTCATACTGTTCCCTTTGGGGAACTGTATGAAGTGGTGGAAGGATTTCTGGCTGCGATTAACGCTCCTTCTGTGACCGTAACCATCTTCGTACCAGCCATTAGGGTGGTTAGTCCTATGGCGGGAGGGTTTTACGGGCTCCCACAACCCATATGAGGGGGGGGGGCCACCCACACCCACGGACGCAAGTATCCCGCTGGATGTCAACCCAGAATTTAGAGCCGGAGCTCCGACTCCACTTGACCGGCCTGGTGAATTTGAGTCTCTGAAGCCAGGGCCTATAGGACAGGCTGTGCGGCAGCGTGCTCGATTCAGCTCCAGTGCGGTTTCTTTGGCAGTTGATTTCTATTTTCTCGGTGAACAGTAAGACCTGCTATTTTTGCAAGAAATCCTGTAGACTCACCGCCCCATTTTTTTAGCCATTCTGATAAAGAAAGAAATAACTGGCATTTCTACAGCCAGCACCTTTCATGACCTCAGGATGTCCCAAAGTGCTTTACAGCCAATGTAGTACTTTCTGAGGTGTGGTCACTGTTGTAATGTAGGAAACGTGGCAGCCAATTTGTGCACAGCAAGGTTCGGTGAGCAGCAGTGAGATAAATGACCAGTTAATCTAGTTTAGTGATGCTGGTTGAAGGATACGTCAGAGTCCGTTTTGAGTTAGGCAGGCTGTACTCAGATAGCACAATTTGCAGTCACAGCACCATCTGTTCTGTGCCCTGGTGTGACGCTGTTCAGAAGGTCCTAGATCCACTGCACGGTACAAGCACAGGAGGCACCAGTCAAAGGTCATTTATACCCCAGGGCTGTGGGTAATACAACCTTTGCCCCCCCCCCCACCCATGCCAATGCAAAGAGCTGAGGCCCTCTAAAGCACCCAATACACAGTGTGCATCATATTATGAGCAGCTACTGCCCAGCGGTCTTATTTATCTAATCGTAGCCAGAGAATCACCTGCAATGGTTTCTCTTCCCGCTCCTGCATCGTTACCTCTGGTGTCCCCCAAGGATCTATCCTTGGCCCCTTCCTATTTCTCATCTACATGTTGCCCCTGGACGACATCATCCGAAAACACAGCGTCAGTTTCCACATGTACGCTGACGACACCCAGCGCTACCTCACTAACCCTTCTCTCGACCCCTCTACAGTCTCTAAATTGTCAGACTGCTTGTCCGACATCCAGTTCTGGATAAGCAGAAATTTTCTCCAATTAAATATTGGGAAGACTGAAGCCATTGTCTTTGGTCCCCGCCACAAACTCTGTTCCCTAGCCACTGACTCCATCCCTCTCCCTAACATCTGTCTGAGGCTGAACCACACTGTTCACAACCTTGGTGTCATATTTGACTCTGAAATGGGCTTCCGACCACATATCCATGGTATAACTAAGACCGCCTATTTCCACCTCCATAACATCACCCGTCTCCGCCCTTGCCTCAGCTCATTCGCTGCTGAAACCCTCATCCATGCCTTTGTTACCTCTAGACTTGACTATTCCAATGCACTCCTGGCTGGCCTCCCACATTCTACCCTACGTAAACTTGAGGTCATCCAAAACTCTGCTGCCCGTGTTCTAACTTACATCAATTCCGTTCGCCCATCACCCCTATGCTCGCTGACCTACATTGTCTCCCAGTTAAGCAACGCCTCGATTTCAAAATTCTCATCCTCATTTTCAAATCCCTCCATGGCCTCACCCCTCCCTATCTCTGTAATTTCCTCCAGCCCCACAACTGTGCCCCCCACCCCCCCGAGATATCTGCGCTCCTCTAATTCTGCCCTCTTGAGCATCCCTGCCTTTGGTGGCCGTGCCTTCTGTTGCCTAGGCCCTAAGCTCTGGAATTCCCTGCCTAAACCTCTCTGTTTTGCTACCTCTCTTTCCTCCTTTAAGACGCTCCTTAAAACCTATCTTTTTTCACCAAGCTTTTAGTCATCTGCCCTAATTTCTCTTTATGTGGCTCAGTGTCAAATTTTTTTGCCTTATAATACTCCTGTGAAGCGCCTTGGAACGTTTTAATATGTTAAAGGCGCTATATAAATACAAGTGGTTGTTGTTGTTGTTGAAGGGGGTCAAAGTTATTGGAGCCTGCTACAATGGGGCCTTACCCTGGAGCAGGCTGCAGAATGTACGCAGCATCAACCAATCGCAGATGATCCTGACCAAGAACCAGAGGACATGTCACCCAAACAAGCGGCCAACATACAGAGTAATAAGAAAAACAGAAAATGCTAGAAATACTCAGCAGGTCTGGCAGCGTCTGTGGAGAGGGAAATGTTTCTCCACGGATGCTGCCTGACCTGCTGAGTATTTCCGGCATTTTCTGTCTTTATTTCAGATTTCCAGCATCCGCAGCGTTTTGCTTTTGTAGCCAAATTGATAAGGCAGCCTCCCGCTGAAGGCACAGTTCGTTAACCGCACAAACAGCCAAAGCACAACAGGCATTTCCACAGGCGCCCGATAAAACCTCCTGCTTATTGCTCTGAGCCTAACCTCAGGACCTCTCAATACAGCAACACCTCTCACTAATTATCTCAATCTGACTCATAGCAAAAGAACTTTCAGGACCCAGTAAAGTATGAGTGCTCCCAAATGTTGTTCACTACTGCCCTCGCCTTGAATAAAGAACACAGGATAGTATGCCTGAAACTGTTGGCCTAGGCGTCCTACAGCAACAGCAACTTGTATTTATATAGCGCCTTTAACGTAGGAAAACATCCCAAGGTGCTTCACAGGAGTCTAATCAGCCAAAATTTGCCACTGAGCCGAAGAAGGAGACAGTTATGTCAGGTGACCAAAAGCTTAGTCAAAGAGATAGGTTTTAAGGAGCGTCTTAAAGGAGGTGAGGGAGGTGGAGGGGTTTAGGGAGGGAGTTCCAGACCTTCGGGCCGTGGCAGCTTTTTACAGAGGGCGGTCCTGGTGTCACAACATGTATCATCAGCAAGTGCATGCAAATTACGTGGAAAGGTTTAACAAACAGCTCAGGTACATTGCGTGTGCTGCTCATTACATGATGTACCATTGTCACATGCTCCCAGCTCACACACTGGGGTACATTTTATGAGCTAGCGTTCCTGGAGCAGAACTTTGCTCATCGGGAGGGCAGATCAGACAAGCGGATGTGCAGGCCAGCACCCAATTCATGGCTCTTCTGACCCTTCTGGTCATTTTAAACTGGTAGACTGGAAGGGTGGTAAATCAGACTCCACACCCGATCCACTCGCTGGGCAAGCTAAGCTCCGCGCCAGGACTATATAGAAAATTTACCCCTTCTTCTCAGAATGATCCCTTGCCACAAGAATGTGGTTGACCGTAATGGGGGTAATCGTCTCTGTATGTGCTGGAGATGGAGAGCCTCGCCCACCAGCAGCAAGTATTGAAAAATTGCAAGTGCGCTGTGCACAATTTTCCACTCCTTGTGTTTCACAATCTAAGCGTGCACTGAAAATGACGACTCCTTCTCTCCATGTGTCATAAAACATGGGTTAATCTAACCATGGCAAATGGAATGATCATCTCCATCAATATAATTGCACTACAGCTATGTAACAAGACTGCAGTGGTATGTTGTGCAGGATGCAACAAGCAAAGAGTTCCTCGTCCACCTTCTTGAGGCTATACCTGCCTCCTGCAAAAGCGAAGCTTCCAAGCTGGAGTCGCGTGTTGCATCTCTGCTGAATAGATCCTGAGCTTTCGGGGCTCCGGTCGATTCTTTTTCTCAATCTAGAAACTTCTCCCACGCCTTTTATGCAAACGAGATACAGAATTTCTACGGCCTTAGCCACATTCTCGGAGAAAAAAAAATAATGAACCAAACAGTGGAGGTTGGCCGAGAGAATTCTTCCGTGTAAATTGATGGAAATGAGATTTGGGAGGTTTCTATAACTGGCGGCCGCGTTGCCAATTTCGTGCCCGGGTGGCAAGATGAAAATCTTCCCCAATACCTCGTCCTTAAATTGGAAGATAAATGGTCACAAGACTGGGGTGGGAGAAAAAGTGTCAGTTATCGCCATGGTCTGAAGGGTAGAGAAATGCCGGAATGTTCCCAGTCCTGAGCGTGCGAGTTTGGGGGGCGGGTCAGCGGAAAGAACGTGGAAATTGCCAGCGCGTCGGCAACCCGCCATCATCCCGCCAACTTCTGCATTTAACTCGGGCGCCTTTCCCAGCGCGCCACGGACCCACTCGGGAGAGGCGGGCGACCTCATTGAAGTACTTAAATGCTCATTGAGAGACCCTTAAGATGCTTTTTAACAGCAGGTTTAGGCTTTGACTTCTTGAGCACGTGATCCACGCACCTCGGGAACCTCGCCTGTGAAGAGGAGGCGGAAGCTCAGTGGCCATTGTACGAGTCCATTAATTGACAGCTGGAAAAACACATAAATACTCTCACCTTACACCTGCTTCCTTGGCTAATGGAAAGGCTCTTGCTGACTCCATTTTGTGCAGAGATTTAGCTGTCAGGAGTTTGCAGGTCATTTCTGCAACCTCGGAAGCCACTCTCGCCACATTGCTAGTCACTATCAGAACATTGAGGGATTGGGTCTCTGATCTCCACTTTACCTGCCACAGAATCATAGAATGGTTACAGCACCGAAGAAGTCCATTCGGCCCGTTGAGCCCGTGCCATCTATTAGATCAGCATGGGTGCTGCTTATGCTGTCTCACCTTGGGCCTCAGAATCGGACCAAGATGAGTCCCAGCACCAACAACACCAGCTACACCAGCCACAGCAGCAACAACACCAGCAGCAACAGCCTTCTTCTTCAACGACCTGATGGTCCACAGGAGAGAGGGAGTCACCACTGGACTGCAGTGCACTGAAGGCGATACCCCCAACACAGGGTATACAGGCAGAGGATGAGCTTCCTGGACATGACTGAACAGCAGTGCTCAAGAGGCTCAGGCTATTGCGCCAGGTCGTTGCAGACAGTTGTAGCTTGCTGGAACAAGACCTGCAGCCCAGAGGCCATGGTGGACACGCCTTAACAGAAGCTGTCAAAGTCACCACCGCCCTCGACTTCTTCGCCTCAGCCTCCTTCCAGGGATCTGCAGCAGACATTTGTGAGATCTCACAGTCGGCCACCCACAGATGCGTCACCCAGGTGATTGATGCCATGTTTGACAAGTCAGCCAATTATGTAAAGTTTACCACTGATGAAGCCAGTGTTATTGAGCGGGCGCTCGGCTTTGCCGCCCTGGCTGACTTCCCACAGGTGCAGGGCATCATCGACTGCACACATGTGGCCATCAAGGCAACCCATCCTCACCCAGGAGTGTTTGTGAACTGCAAGGGCTTCCACTCCCTCAATGTGCAGCTCGTCTGCAACCATAAAAAGATTATCATGCATGTGTGCACCAGATTCCCTGGCAGCTGTCATTACTTTTTCGTGCTGCGCCTGTTCACCCTCCCTCAGCTCTTCGTACCTCCAGATATACTTACCGGCTGGTTGCTTGGAGACAAGGGCTATCCACTGAAGACGTGGCTTATGACACCCTCGAGGAGGCCAAGTACTGAGGCCGACGAGCGTTATAATGACAGCCACATCTCCAGCAGATGTGTCATAGAGCAAGCAATAGGCATACTGAAGATGCGCTTCAGATGCTTTGACAGATCTGGAGGAGCCCTTCAGTATACACCAGCCAGGGTCTCCAGAATTATCGTTGTTTGCTGCGCGCTGCACAACATAGCGCAACAGCGAGGATTGGAGCTGCAGGAGGAGCAAGGTGCTGAGTGCGCAGCCTCTTCAGAGGAGGAGGAGGAGCAGGTGGAAGACGAGGAGGAGGAGCAACCTGAGGTGGATATGGCACCAACAGCGATGCACATTGTTGCCTGTGAGGCCCGGGATGGCTTCATAATGGCCAAATTTACTTAACGTGCTGCAGTGCACCCATATGGCTGCCACATGCTGTACTAAGGTCCCCCCCAAACCTCAACAACACCACAAAGCAGCCCTACAATGACCAAGCCATTCCTCTCACCCAAACCCCCATAGCTCGAGGTTAACTAATGTCTCACCATTCACTCCAAGTGACAAGGCCACTTCCCAGGAGGCAGGAAAAAATGGACAAGACCGGAAAGTGGTGCAAAGAAATATATTTAGCTGTGTCATAAACATAACTAAAACTTAACACTAAAATTTTTTCATACACCCATGAGCATCTAGGATTGTGTCTTTTCTTTTCTGAGTGCTTCTCTGAGGTGTAACCCCTGTGGCTTCAGCAATGGGGGAGAAGTGGGAGCACTTTGAGAAGAGCCCCCACTTCCCTGTCCCCTCTCACCATCATCCCTCTCATGGGCCACCCGCACTTCCCTGCTAGCAAGGAGCTGGAGAGCACCTTGCTGCACAGCAGTGGGCGATGAAGGCCCAAGTCTAAGTTTATATCCCTCCCTGAGATGAAGCCAATGAGCGTCTGCCACCTGTTGTCCACAGCAAGCAGGTTCTCATGTGACTGGCGCATTTGGTGCTCCATGTAGGTGGCCATCCTTTCCATGGAACAGCACATCATCGCCATCGTCTGCGAGATGGTGGTGTGCATGTTGGAGATGGTCTTCTCCATTCTCTTTTCATTTGCAGACATCGCGACTGCAAAAACTGCCAGAGCCTCATGCAATTGTTGCTGCCCCTCCACGATCACCCTCTTTCTCGATGGCCCCCGATGTTCAGCATCTGCATGCAGCTCAGCGGAGCTTGGAGTGTCCTGCGCCCTCTGGCGAGGAGTCACCACCGCTGTCCCTGTCAACACCATCTGCTCTTGCTCATTGTGATGTGAGAAGCACCAGGTGACAACACTACTCTCTATCACACAGGACCCACCGAGTTGTGCGTATCTGCGCTGGTCCTGGGTGTGCTTGGGTCTGCTGACGGTGCACCCTCAGAGACTGGAGGTTCCTCTGAGGAGGGTCTTCCTCCTCCAGCTGAACAGTGGGAGGGGGGCAGCACTTGATGGACCTGTGGGAGAGTAAACAGATGAATTAGAAGTGTTATAATAAGAATGGCTAATGGTACCATTATGCACATGATCAAAATTCTTTGGCTGCTGACATCAGTCACCATATGGGTGACTGCTGTATGCCATGTGGCTGTATGAAATTTAATTCTGTCATCAGGTTGCTGGGAGGTCCCCCTCTCTCCGTCTCCCACCGCCAGCAGCTCTGCAATTCCAGAGATCTTTAGGGCCTCCTCCTCTGCTGGAGTTAATTGAGTGTAGACTGGAGGGCCATCTCCGGTTCTCTGCCTCTCCCTATTGTCTGGGCTCTCTTCTCCTGCAAGGAGAGAAAGAAGAGAACTTTGAGTAAGAGTGATAGAATGAGGGTAAGGAATGGATGGGCTACATCTGTAGAGGGTGACTATGAGGCAGTGGCGTGACATTGCCAAGTGGCCTCCTTCTGTGGTGTTACTTGCTATGATTGCATTAGGATGAGGGTGAGTGTCAGTGGTGGTTAGTCAGATGGGGATGTGAGCCTTTACATAGACAGAGAGGGATGGGTGGACATGCAAGGTAGGTGGGTGTGAGGAGTGATGTGTAGGAGTAGGTTTGAGAAGGCAGAATGATGGGGATGTGGTGACAGGCACATCAGGATGAGGGTGAGTGTGACATTGCACTCACCTTTCCTGACCTCATGAGATCATTGAATCTTTTTCTGCACTGGATCCACGTCTTCCTGACAACGTCCCTGCTGCTGACCTCCTCTGCGATCTCCAGCCACAGCCTTTTTGTGTCTTTGGGTGGTCGTTTTCATCGATCGCCAGGGAAGAGGACCTTCTTGCATGCTCTTACTGCCTGCGCCAGAACTTCCAGGGAGGTATCGGTGAATCTCGGTGCTGCCCTCTGTCTCGTCTCCATGACCCACAGTTTTGTCAGTTTTATTGCATTATTGAGACCTCTGGAAACCACCTTCTGCACTCCTACATCAACCTTCAAATGAGATGTGTGCAAGGCTGCTTTAAAAATCCGCGCTAGAAGATGTCATCAGACCTGCTCCATTTAATTGGGCCGGGAAAGGCGCGTGACTGTTTTAATTGGGGTCACTGAGTTAAACGCGCAGTGCAGAACGCGCTGTTCAAATCTTCGGGTTCCCGACCCACTATGCGTCCCGCATGCACCCGAATCGACTCCAAGGTAAAGATTCCAGCCACGATGTCTCACCCGTTGAGCCATGTTGAGTGTGAAATTGGTTCAAATACTTTTCCTGGTGATCAAATTAGGGTAGAAACCATTTCTGCTGGTTTTCTGCCCCAGAGTTGATACCCCCAAATTCCCTAATGAGATTGGCTCCTTCCTGCGGCCTGTCCTCCGAGCCCCTAATTATAATAGCCCAGAAATTTGGGTCGGGGGCTTCCCGCGGGTGCAAGCCCCCGACCTGCACTTACCTAGCGCGCCTGCCGTTGTGCTGTGGGCCCGCGTAGGATTCCGATCCTAGGCCTCCTCCAACTGCCGGCGCGCAGTGCTTGCGTATCCCAGGGGCGCAGTTAGTTCGATGCGTCCCCTGGGATCACGTGGGCCATGGAGAGCCAATGGTAGCAGGGAATGCTTCATTCATAAGTTTGACAGGAAGAGCTGTCAAACCTATAAATACTATAAGCCCCAAAACACCTTCAAATACATTTTTTTTTAAATCACAATTTTAAAATACTGTAGCTATAAATTACATGAAATAACTATTTTAAACAATAATTTAAATTTTTGAAAAAATTCATTACATTTTCTAACGGGGCTAAAAATAAACTTCCCTTTCTTTACAGTATTTAAAAATAATAAACCTGTGGAAAAAATGTTTTTATTTTAATTAATTCACCACTTACCTTGTTAAAAGCAGGCCTTGCGCCTGCTTTTTAAAAGTGTAACTGCTGGAGACTTACCCTCCCGGAGAAACCTGCAAAAAAAACGTAAGTTCGATGCGCACGCGCTGCCTCTCCGGCGCACGCGTTCCACCTGTCAACCCCTTCTTTCAGGGGAACGGAAGTGCCGGTTTCCCGCGCACGCGCAGTTCATGCACTAAACCAGCACTTTCGTTGGGCCTACGCGTGAGTACCCCGTGCGTACTCACGCGTTGGGACCCGAATTTCTGGGCCGTTATATGTAAATGGAGCCCAGTGACGCTGCAGTCCTGATTGCCTGGTTTTATGCTTGCAATGCAGTAGGGGTGAGTTAGAATGAGAAACATAAGGTGCAGTTGTTGTCGAGTTCAGCGGAGCCGGGCCGTAGTGAGGATCTTTTGGGCCTGAAGTGTGTGGGGAGTTTGAGCCGTGATTACTGCAGCCTTGACCTTGCTTCTAACTATTTGTGGGAGTGTGAGACCAATGCGATATTTTAACCCCCACCCCACTGACAATCCAAAGTGTCAGCTGTGGCTCAGTGGGGAGCACTCTCACCTCTGACTCAGAAGGTTGTGGGTTCAAGTCCCACTGCAGAGACTTGAGCACAAAAATCTAGGCTGATACTACAGGGCAGTGCTGAGGGAGTGCTGCACTGTCAGAGGTGCAGTCTTTTGGATGAGACGTTAAACCGAGGCCCCGTCTGCTCGCTCAGGTGGGTGTAAAAGATCCCATGGTACTATTTCAAAGAAGAGCAGGGGAGTTATCCCTGGTGTCCTGGCCAATATTTATCCCTCAATCAACATAACAAAAACAGATTATCTGGTCATTATCACATTGCTGTTTGTGGGAGCTTGCTGTGTGCAAATTGGCTGCCACATTTCCTACATTACAACAGTGACTCCACTTCAAAAGTACTTAATTGGCTGTGACGTGCTTTGGGGCATCCTGTGGTCATGAAAGTCGCTATATAAATGAAAGTCTTTCTTTCTTTCAAGTGTGGCATTCTCAAGCAGCTTACCATATGGGAAGAGGAGGAGAAGGTAGTACTGAGGGAGTCTTTCAGATGAGATGTTAAACCAATGCCTTGTTTGCCTGCTCAAGGTGGAAGTAAATGGCCCCATGGGACTATTCAAAAAGAACAGGGGAGTTCTCCTGGTCATCATTTATCTCTCAACTATCTTCAGTAATACAGTTTATCTGATCATTTATCTAAGGTCTGTCTGTGGGACCTTGCTGTGCACAAGTTGGTTGCTGCGTTTGCCCTACATTGCAACAGCGACTACACTTCAAAAGTACTTTATACTGAAATGTGAGCGTGGCACAGCTTTCACTGTAAGTTACAGCTTGAATGTGTGTTCTGCTAAAATATCTGCCTGCAGGAGCTGCAATGAAAGCTGTAAGCTTTGTCTGAGATCTTGACATGGGCCAGAGTTACACGTGGCACAAACTGAAAGGCAATATTCGGTGACATGTAATCTTGCACCATCAACCTGGTACATGGTACTGTTGGGTAGTCTTGCCGTACGTTATGCCAGCTTTATATATATCGGTCCCTAGGTCCTAAAGATACTGCACACAATATTCAATCTACCTGCCACCTACTGCCAGGCATGCTGTATTGGCATCTTGTGGATAGGGTGCCCTGGAGTAATCACTTCACACTTACCTCTGCTATCCATCAAACAGGGGTCAAGCTCTGTGAGGTTCCATCACTTGCCCACAGGTTCTGATTTGTGCCTCCACATTTGGTTACTCTAGCCTGTCAATTTCCCTCCCCCACCTTTGGAAAGGCTGACAAATATTAAAGAAAAACTTTACCTTTAAGTGGCTACATCCCTTTAAGTTTTCCCAGCAGCCTTAAGGGCATCCCCCACCATAATGCACTCCTAGCATGTCATGTGCCAGGTGGTGAAAGTACACACAATTTGTTTAAAGTCATTGCTCTTGTGTTAAACTGTAAGGTTATCTCTTTGTTTCACAGGCACGCCCAGTGTTGTTTCACTGGGACAGTGTTATTGGCTCCATTGTCTAGGCTCACGTCTGATGAATGGTTACTTAGTGAGGTATTCGAAGGTGCCCAGCATGTATGATACCGTACCCCAACTACCGACAGCTCCCAAAGACTATAGGGTATTTTTTTGTTTCCAAATCTCCTGATGCAGAGCACCTATTGGGACTCCACGTGTTGGGACTCCCATGACTTTCCATCCATTGAAATTAAATGGACAGAAGATGCAGCAGAGCCCACTGGGCTCCATGTTTGAATTCCTGATTGAGCTGATTCCACAGTCCAGTATGTAGAGGGCTATGGGGAAAGAGCAGGAGAGAGGGACTAATTGGATTGCTCTTTCAAAGAGCCGACACCAGCACGATGGGCCGAATGGCCTCCTTCTGTGCTGTAAGGTTCTATGAATACTTCCAGTGAGAAGTGACATACACAGGGTGTGCAGGTTGGAAATCCCAACACGCTGATCTGTGCTCCTGATGTGCAGCACTCCAGGCTAGGAGCACAAAGTCTCAAAATTACCCTTTCTCATTTCTCCCCCTTTATAATGGCTTTGAATGGTACAAAGCATTTTATCGTGTCAGCAAGTGTCTGACACACAAGAAAATCCATCAGCGTGTTTAAGAATCTCTGAATCAAGCTACTAAGAAACTTACACAGGTAAAGTTTCTGATTGCCTAAAATTGAGTGCATCGCCTGTCTCCATAGAGATACAACCCACTTATCTAAAACTGGAGAGCTGAGGTGCAGACTGGTCATCTCATTACCACCCTGACTCAAAACAGACGCCGGTTATCTCTCCTCCAAGGAGGACTATCACTAGTTGATCGTTAATACGAAGACGCTGGATTGTAAGAGAGACCCCTTACTCTGTACACCAGCTACTGGAATGTATCAACACCATCATGTAAATTGTCACCTCTTTGAAAGGTGGACTGAGCGAACACTTTATGACACCAAAAAAACAGGCTCTAAATCAACAGATTATTTTATTTAAATAAAACAATAAATCACACACGTCACTTGATGCATAAAAAAAATAAAGACTCTAGGGGGGAAAAATTCAGTATCGCCCATTTTGGGGCGCTAATGTCGACCGGGTGCAAAGTTTAGCGCCCGGTGCTAATTATTGCCTCCAACTGCAAAATTCACCTCTATCGCCCCTGGAGGTGATTTGAGCGCTAAATCAGGTGCTACGCACCTCTCTTAAGGCGCTAACGTCAGGGAGCGAGGCGCTACCTTAGAATGCTACCAAAACTCAGGCGATGTCAGTTACCATGGAAGCCAGACAGACTGGCGCCGTCCAGTTCTTAAAGGGGAGGGGCCATCTTGCTGGCCAGTCACTCCCTGCTCATTGCAGCCTTGAATCTCGGCCTGGAGAGACCTCAAAAGCAATTGTGTTGGAAGCACTAATGGATAGGCTCAGGGAAAGAGCTCGGCGCTTAGGTACTTCAAAAGTGGTGCCGAGGGCCAAAACTCCTTAGGACAGCGTTAAAACCAAAAATTTTGCCGACAAGAAAAGGCAGGAAGTGCCCGCCTTTAAATAGCGCTCGCCCTCTACCTGTCGATCCTAGCGGCAGGCGCTAAGACAGGGGCCGTGACTCAATATCCGGTCCGGGGTGCTGCCGGGGCGTTGCACGCTTGACTGATGTCACGATCTGCGGGCGCAGGAGATCGTGGCAGTAGTGTTTAACGCCGCTGCAAAATGTCTGGTCAATTTCGCAAGCGGCGCAAACATCGCCGTGCTCGGGCGCTAGTTGCTTTGCACCCAACGGGAGGCGCTCATCAGCCAAATTTTCCCCCCCTTTTCTCTCTATATCGCCCTATAAAACCGATGCTCAGTTCTTGTGCTGTGAAACAGGCCCAGCATCCTTGCTGCTCGCCACAATTTTAAACATAAAACTTTGCTGCTGACTGGAAAGTTTCCAAAAAAAATACAGTCCAACCCCCTTGAAGTTATAGAGAAACAAAAGGCAATAGACAACTGCATTGCTCTTAATTACATGAGATCAATGGCCATTCGCGGGTTAGCAATTACTGGGAATATTTATACACCCAAATACAATTGGCACTTCCAGCCAAGAATGGGCAATTCTCACAGCCTGACTGTCTGTAACTGAAGTACCAATTTGAGCAAATTGAATAGAACAGCACCTAAGCAGTAAGATATCACAAAGTGCTTCTTAGGAACAAAACATGGCCGAAGCAACCCTTTTTATACCAGACTGTAATGTGAATTACCTCCATTTTACAGAAAATAGCCCGCTTTGACTGATTTTAACCCCGTGTGACCCATTTTAAATTTCTACTTGCTATTTCCAGTAATAATAAATAGTAAAAGGGTAATCAAAGGAAGGGTGGGGCTGATTAGGGACCAAAAAGGAGATCTTCTTGTGGAGGCAGAGGGCATGGTTAGGTACTAAATGAGCACTTTGCATCTGTATTCAATAAAGAAAAGGAGGCTGCCAATGTAGCAGTAAAGGAGGAGGCAGTAGCGATATTGGATAGGATAAAAATAAAGAGGTCGGCAGTCCTCAAAGTAGAAAAGTCACCCGGTCCGGTTGTGATGCATCCGAGGTTACTGAGGGAAGTCAAAGTGAAAATTGCAGAGGCTCTGGCCACAATCTTCCAATCGTCCTTGGATATGGGGATGGTGCCAGGGGATTGCAAATGTTACACCGCTGTTTGAAAAAAGGGGCGAGGGATAAACCCGGCAACTATAGGCCAGTCGGCCTAGCATTGGTGGTGGGGAAACTTTTAGAGACAATAATCTGGGACAAAATTAATTGGTATTTAGAAAAGTATGGGCTAATAAATGTAAGTCAGCACAGATTTGTTAAAGGCAAATCGTGTTTGACTAAATTGATCGAGTTCTTTGATGAAGTAATGGAGAGAGTTGATGAGGGTAGTGTGGTTGATGTTGTGTATATAGACTTTGAAAAGGTGTTTGACTAAAATACCACATAATAGACTTGTTCGCAAAATAAAAGCCCATGGGATTAAAGGGACAGGGGCAACATGCATACATCCCATATGCTTTTTTAACATCTGACTCAACTAGTCCTGCCACCATCAAAGATTTGTGTACATACACCCCCAGGTCTCTCTGTTGCTGCACCACCTTTAAAATTGTACCATTTTGTTTATATTGTCTCTCCTCATTCTTCCTACAAAAATGAATCACTTCACACTTCTCTGCGTTAAATTTCCCCTGCCATGTGTCTGCCCATTTCACCAGTCTGTCTATGTTCTCCTGAAGTCTGTTACTATCCGCCTCATTGTTTACTACACTTCTGGGTTTCGTATCATCTGCAAACTTCAAAATGATGCAATTTTGGACAGAAAGCAGAGAGTAGTGGTGAACAGTTATTTTTCAGACTGGAGGGAAGTGTGCAGTGGTGTCCCCCAGGGGTCAGTATTAGGACCACTGCTCTTTTTGATATATATTAATGACCTGGACTTGGGTTTACAGGGCATCATTTTGAAGTTTGCAGATGATATGAAACTCGGAAATGTAGTAAACAATGAGGAGGATAGTAAAAGACTTCAGGAGGACACAGACAGACTGATGAAATGGGCAGACACATGGCAGATGAAATTTAACACAGAGAAGTGTGAAGTGATTAATTTTTGTAGGAAGAATGAGGAGAGACAATATAAACTGAATGGTGGAATGTTAAAGGGGGTGCAGGAACAGAGAGACCTGGGGGTGTACGTACACAAATCATTGATGGTGGCAGCACAAGTTGAGTCAGATATTTAAAAAGCATACGGGATCCTTGGCTTTATTAATAGAGGAATTGAGTACAAAAGCAAGGAAGTTATGCTAAACCTTTATAAAACACTGGTTAGGCTTCAGCTGGAGTATCCTGTTCAATTCTGGGCACCACACCTTAGGAAGGATGTCAAGGCCTTGGAGAGGCCTAGAACGGTACCAGGGATGAGGGACTTCAGTTATGTGGAGAGACTAGAGAAGCTGGGATTGTTCTCCTTGGAGCAGAGAAGGTCAAGAGGAAATTTGATAGAGGCGTTCACAATCATGAAGGGTTTTGATAGAGTAAATAAGGAGAAATTGTTTCCAGTGGCAGAAGGGTTGGTAACCAGAGGACACAGATTTAAGGTGATTGGCAAAAGAACCAGAGGCGACATGAGGAAATTTTTTTTTACATAGTGAGTTGCTGTGATCTGGAATGCACTGCCTGAAAGGGTGGTGGAAGCAGATTCATTGGTAACTTTCAAAAGAGAATTGGATAAATATTTGAAGGGGAAAGAATTGCTATGGGGAACGAGCAGAGGAGTGGGAGTAGTTGGATAGCTCTACCAAAGAGCCGGCACAGGCACGATGGACCGAATGGCCTCCTTCTGTGCTGCATCATTCTATTATTCTGTGAATCTAAGTCAAAAATTCAACACAGACAAAAATCTCGTTTTTCACTCCATCATTACTGTCTTATTTTGTGTTTGCCCGAAGTGATACCGGAATTTGCTCCAGGGCACAAGAGGACAAGACAGGTCTCTACCCAAATTATCACCCCCTGCCTGCTTAACTTACACTGGAAAACCAGCATAACTTCAGAGAAAAATCCTCCTTCTCATCTCTCCCCATTCCTTTCGTGACCTTTTTCAATGACAATGAGGAATGCCAATGAACGTTCTGAAAGCTGCTCAGAATTGTACAGTATCAGTGAACAAGATAAGCAAAACGAGTGGGTGATTGAACCAATAAATAATAATTAACCTCCTCGGTAGTGAATTATTTGCCAAATAATTGAGCTTTTGGTAAAGCTTTACTACTGAAAGGAGTATCATGTTTATTCTGCTACTGTAATGATTAAGCAGTCAGACCTTTCAGGTCAGAAGGATAATGATCAGTATGCAAACCTACTATAAAATCATTAAAAATATATTTTTTTGTCTGAACATCCAAAGTGAACAATGCCTTTATCATCTTAATAATATGTGAAAGGAGTGTTGGTCAGCCACGTAATTGGGTATTGGAGCCATTTACCATACAGTAAAATGTAGAATGTATGGAGAGCAAAATATGGCCCTGGAGATGAATACAAAACCTTGAATCTGGATAATGAATGGCCAGAAGTTCTCTGTGTTCATTTTGAGTCTAGATTTTTCAGAACACTTAGCATTTCCCCAGTTTCCCCACATTTGCCTGTTGTTCAGTAAATTAAGCAGTCTTTATGTACTGTCAGAGTTTTACTCTCAAAAAGGGCTCAGTTTAGAAGTGGGTCCATGATCCATACAAGAGGCAATTATAACCACATCCTTCATTCAGTTCAACTGTCCTGAACAGACTATGTAATGAAGTTCCTAGCAGCTAGGGGACAGTATTAAAGTATTACTTTTTGATAACCATTGTCTAGGATAATAAATCAAATTAATTAATATTAGCAGACTTTGTAACATTTAAGTGTAATGATATCAGCAAATAGAGATGGTATTTGCCTGTTCGATTATGATGCCTTAATAGCATGTTTGCAGGTATTGATTACTTATGCCTGACCAGCAGAGGTCATGTGACCGAGACAAGCAGTTTGGGTTTAGTTTCGGTTTCGTTCTAGATGCATCACTAGCATAATGGTGTCTCCTGAATGCTGTATAAAGAGTTGAACAGACTTTAGATTAAAACTCATTCTCTTTCATAAATGTCTCATCATTGAACCCACAAAGAAATCAATACATGGTGTCAGAAGTGGCTGAAAGAGTTGAAGAGAAAATATCTGAAGTTAAATCAGCTCTCCACAAATTAGCAAGCCAAAAGAGAACATCGTTGCTTACCATTGGAGAATAGCTAACGAAGTGAAAAAATGGAAGGTTTACACCCACCGGCGACGCTTCAGTTGGCAGGTAATGTGGCTGAAAATTGGAGGAGATTCAAACAACGTGTGGGGTTGTATTTATCAGCAATCGGAGCTGACGAGAAAAGTGATAATAAGAAATCGTCACTGTTCTTACATGTCGTGGGTGATGAAGCGCTGGAGGTGTATAATAACTTCACATTCGCTGTTGATGGAGACAAAATGAAGCTAGATAAAATAATGGAACAGTTTGAGGCCTACTGCATACCTAAACGTAATGTGATGTTTGAGAGGCACAGATTTTTTACATGTGTACAGAAAACGGGAGAGACTATTGATCAGTATGTGACTGAACTGAGAAACCGAAGCAAATCATGTGAATTTGGGGGACTGACAGACTTGCTGATAAAAGACAGACTGGTGTGTGGTATTCCAGATAATGGTCTAAGGGAAAGACTGCTAAGAGAGCAAGATCTAGACCTGGGAAAAGCCATAGCACTGTGTAGGGCTACAGAGACTGTGAAGTTGCAGGCAAAGGAGCTGTTCAGTGACAGTAGCTGCAACGTGGATGCAGTGAGAATGAACGGACACAAACCGTTTAACAGAAAGAGCGCCAATGTGAATAAAGAGGCATGGGCAGCGAACAAAAATGAAAGGGGCAACCAAAAGTCATGTAGTCGATGCGGTACACAGCATCCACCAAGAAAGTGTCCAGCATATGGTAAAACATGCATTAGTTGCAACAAAAACAACCGTTATGCCCGTTGCTGCAAGAACCAAGCGCAACAAAGCCAGGTCCATGCAGTAGATGAAAGCGAGATAGAGAAGTTCAATGTAGATGTTGTGTCTGAAAACAAAAAAGAAGAAAGAGACTGGATGTTGACACTAAAAGTGAATGACATACACATTCCATTTAAATTGGATACTGGAGCACAAGTTAATGTGATATCAGAGACTGATTTTAAGAAGATTAGACCCAGACCAAAGATACATGGAATAAAAGTGAAAGTGACAGGATACTCAGGTACTGATATACCAGTGAAAGGAAGATGCATTGTCAAAGTAACACACAAGGACAGAGAGCACACGCTAGCATTGATCGTGGTGCCAAAGGATGTGCAAGCCATACTAGGTTTAAAAGCCTGTGAGAGACTGAACCTGGTATAGAGAGTCCTCGTTGTGGAAAGCGAAGGAGAGACAGTCTATGATGAACTCATGAAAGAGTACAAAGACCTATTTAAGGGTCTAGGCTGCATTCCAGGAGAACACACGATCAGAGTAGATAAAAGTATGACACCGGTCATACATCCATGCAGAAAAGTTGCGTTTGCTCTTCAAAAGCAACTGAAGGCAGAGTTGGACAGGATGGAAAGCCTGAACGTGATTCAGAAGATAGATGAGCCAACTGAGTGGGTGAGTTCCCTCGTCGTAGTGGACAAAAAGAATGGAAAGCTCAGAATTTGCCTGGATCCAAGAGATCTAAACAGAGCAATAAAGAGAGAGCACTTCAAGCTTCCTACACGTGAGGAAATCATGGCACAGTTTGCAAATGCAAAATATTTCAGCAAGTTAGATGCATCATCAGGATTTTGGCAGATGAAGCTGGATGAAGCAAGTTCAAGACTGTGCACGTTCAACAGTCCATTTGGCAGATACAGATTCCTAAGGTTACCATTTGGCATTGCCTCAGCTCCTGAAGTGTATCACAAGACTATCCATATGATCTATGAGCACCTGGAGGGAGTTGATACATCAATGGATGACATCATAGTATGGGGAACCACGAGAACTGAGCATGACGAGAGACTGAAAAAAGTGCTGGAAGCAACAAGGAAAACAAACCTGAAGCTGAATAGAGAGAAATGCCAGCTCGGGGTGACAGAACTGACATTCGTGGGAGATATCCTTAGCAGTGAGGGCATCAGACCAGATCCCAGAAAGGTGTCCGCCATTGAGAATATGCCAAAGCCACAATGCAAAAAGGACGTGCAGAGGTTTAATGGAATGATCAACTACATGGGGAAATTCATATCCAACCTCTCAGAAAAGATGGCGACACTGAGAAGACTAACTGAAAAGAACATAGAATGGGAATGGAATCATGAGCATAAGTCATGGAGCGATCTAAAGAAACTGCTCACAGAGGAACCAGTTCTGAGGTTTTATGACCCAGCGAGACCCATCAAGATATCATCAGATGCATCACAGAGTGGGCTTGGTGCCGTTCTTCTGCAACAATATGACTACTGGCAACCTATTGCATATGCATCGCGCTCAATGACAGACGCGGAGACGCGATATGCTCAAATAGAAAAGGAGCTGCTCAGCATCACATACGCCTGTGAAAGATTTCACCAGTTTGTGGCAGGACAAGCAATCAGTGTAGAGACTGACCATAAGCCCTTGATTGCATTGTTCCAAAAGCCACTAAATAGCTGTCCACTTAGAATACAAAGAATGATGATCAGGCTGCAACGCTATACACTGAATGTTGCGTACACACCGGGTAAGCTGATGTATACAGCAGACACGTTGTCCAGAGCTGTAGACCCAAGTGAGCCCGCAAACACCACAATGGATGACAAAGTGAACGCCTACATGGACATGATCACAAGTGCACTGCCCATAGCAGATGCAAAAATGGAGCTCATAAAGACTGAGACAAACAAAGATGAAACAATGAGACGACTGAGAAAAAGCATCTTGGATGGATGGCCCAACATGAAGCAAGACTGCTCACCTGACATAGCAGAGTACTGGAACTGCAGGGCGGAACTATCAGTGGTCGAAGACATCATCTACAAAGGAAGTAAAATAGTTATCCCAAAGAGTCTGAGAAGAGAGATGCTAAAAAAGATCCATGGAGGACATCTGGGAATCGAAAAGTGTAAGAAAAGAGCACGAGAGGTGATGTACTGGCCACGAATCAACCAAGATGTGACAAATGAGGTGTCAAACTGCACAATATGCCTGAAATATCGAGCAAGCAATCCAGTAGAACCACTAAAGCCACACCCAGCACCAGACAGACCTTACCAGAAGGTAGGCGCTGACCTATTCGTATGTCAAGGGAAGGACTATCTTGTAGTCACAGACTATTACTCCCTGTATCCAGAGGTTTGTAGACTGCACACCACCACTGCAGATGCTGTGATAACATGTATGAAAGCCATATTCTCCAGACATGGCGTGGCAAGCGAGGTCTTCACAGACAATGGACCTCAGTTTTACAATGCAAGTTTCCGACACTTTGCCAAAGAGTGGGACTTTGTCCACACAACGTCAAGTCCTCACTTTCCACAGTCCAATGGGCTAGTGGAAAAATCGGTCCAGACAGTGAAAAGACTGATGTACAAGGCAAAAGACAGTGGAACTGACTTCTACCAGAGCATGCTTGTATACCGCACAACGCCGCTCGAGTGTGGTATGTCACCAGCCGAACTCCTGATGGGACGTCGGCTAAGGTCAAACCTACCCATCCCGGAGAACCTCCTGAAAACAAAAGAGGGGGAGAAAGTGAGGAAGTTCAAAGAACAACAGAAAGAAAAGCAGAAGTACTATGATGACAGAGGAACACAAAACCTACCTGAACTCCACACTGGTGACCAAGTAAGGTTGAAAGACAAAACAAACACATGGGCCTAGAAATTCATTATAGCCACTTTTGGGGCGGTAAAGTCGGGCGGCCGCTAAAGTTTGCGCCCGGCGCAAATTCGAGGCCACTTCTCCGATATTCATTAGCTTCGCCCTAAGAGTTTGCTCGAGCGCTAAAACTGGCGATGCACGCCTCTCTTTAGGCGCTAAGCCGGAGGTGCTGAGCGAGAGCGCCGAGGCCGGGCGCAGCGCAGGTGCGGCCATTTCTTGATTGACAGCAGACACCCTGGCGCCGGCCAGCTCTTAAGGGGGAAGAGTCGACTTGGTCTGCTGCCACGCCCTGGATAGTGGAGCCCTGCAGCTAGGCCTGAACACTGCTGCTGGACCCAAACAGCGCCTGAAACCATGGAGAAGGCCCGTGAACGAGCGCAGCGCTTCTCAAAGCTTGATCTGAGGGTGCTGGTTGGTGCTGTGGAGAAGAGACGCCATATTTTGTTTCCGGACAATGGCAGGAAGCCGCCGGCCCGCGTCTACCGGAGAGCCTGGAGGCATGTCGCCACCAAGGTGTCATCCAACAGCGAGGTCCCCAGGAGCGGTGTCCAATGCCGCAAAAAGCTAAATGACCTCGCCAGGATTGTCAGGGTGAGTACCCTTTCCAGTGTCCTCCTCATCCTTGCATGTGCACCTCACATTATGGGCAAAGGGACCTGAAAGCCCTAATGGCCAGCCCTCATGCAGCAGCTATGGGACACTCATGAACATCAATTGCACATTGTGCACTTAACACACTGGCCAGGCTATTCAACCATGGAGGCAGTGCACACAAGATCAGGGCTACACACTGGCCAGTCTATTCGACCATGGGAGGCAGTGCACACAAGATCAGGGCTACACACTGTACTTAGAGGCCAAGCTGGCCAATAATAAGAGGAGCCGGACTGCGACCGGGGGAGGCGGACCCCAGATCCAGCCGCTCACCGAGCTGCAACATCGCGTGGAGCGCATCATGGGTGTCCGGGTGATTGGCCCCGTTGCATCTGGAGATGCCGACCCTGTTCTGGGCACCAATGGTAAGGACATCACCTTTTGGACCTCTTTCGTCCCACTTGCGCATCAGATCTACATCCGTTGCCACTGTCCGACCAATGCGCTGAATGCCACCACTCATGCATCCCTCGCTGACGCCCTCTCCTCACTCTAAAGCTACTCTTGTGCCTTCCTGCTTTCAGATGGTGAGGAGGAGGTCCCTGAAGTTGCCAGTGACAGCCCCTCAAAAGAGGAGGAGGAGGAGGAGCAAGAGGAAGGCGGCCCATCAGGGGAACCCTCAGCCGCGGCAACCCATGCCAATGTAGGCGACACGTCTTCCCTGGAGGGGAGCGTGGGGGAAGTGTCGGAGGGGAGGGTAGCTCCTGGGACCAGCGGCCTGCAGAAACGCGGGAGGGGGGTGGAAGCTCAGCGGCCTTCTCCCCAGAGGGGGGAAGGGTCAGAGGGGAGTCCAATTGCTGGGCCCAGCGGCGTCCAGCAACGCAGGAAGGGTCGGCCAGCTCGGCGGCCTTCTCCCCAGAGGGAGAGTCCGGCCTCCAGTCTGGAGACGGCCAACGCCGAGGAGATGCGCTGCCTCGAGGACTTGTCCGCGGACTCGGAGTGCCGGCACACGGAGCTCATGAGGGTAGTGGCACGGTTGCCTGAGGCCATCGAGTCCCTGTCTCAGAGTGTGACCGAGTTCGGGGCCTCACAGGCCACCAGTCGGGCGGAATTCGGGGCAGCTCAGGCAGCGAGTGGCCAGGTGATCAGTGGTGCCGTGCAGTCACTGGGTGCTCTGATGCGGTCACTGAACAGGTCAACATGGGCACTCACTGCTGCCACACTCGCTGTGTCAGCCAGGCATCGCCAGGGCACCCGGCGCGCTGCAGCAGCACAGCGGTCCGTCCCTCAGCAGATTGGTGCGCATGCTGCAGTGCTGGTCTGGCCGAGTGCCAGTGTCTCAGGCGACCAGCGAGCGCCTGCCATCCGCCAGCTTGCCCCCATTCCTCCAGCCGCCACTGCCACTCCCCCAGTGGAGCTGCCAGGAGCTGCTGCAGCGACTGATGCTGGCCAGCCACAGCTGCAGCATTCACCAGCCGGCCCCTCGACGGCCAGACCTCGTCTAGGCCGACCCCCAAGGGCATCTGCCGTCACGACATGTGCCCCTCAGGAGCCTGCCCCCAGCCTTGCAGCAGCCAATGGCCTCACTTTGAGGAGGAGCAGCAGGGCGTGCAGGGGCCGCCAAAGTTTGCAGAAGGCATCGCCCTCGCGGGCCACTAAGTAGAGGGTGTGTCCAAATGTTGTGTTTTCTGGAATGTGTGTTTTGTGAAGGCCGAGGATGAAGGCCATTTTTGTTTACATCTTTTGTTAATGCTCCCCAGGTTGTGGGAGTGAGTCATGTGTGTGAGTGTTTTTTGGGGGTTTCGTCTGTTTTTGGTTTTCATGTGGGAAGGGCCCTGAGTTTGTACAATAAACCATTTTATTTATTCACATTGTCCATGTTTGATCTTTAAAGTGTTTGTTGCCTTAACCGGCTGACGGCTGCAATCATGTTGTTTCATTGGCACAAGCCATTCCCTGACAGGGGGCCTAAAAGTGACGGTCAATAAGCCGCCGACGGGCGGCCCTTGGACCTTCTGCCTCCCTCCTGGGCTGGTACTCCTCGTCCTCCTCCTCCTCCTGCTCCTCCTTCTGAGGTGGTGGTCCAACGTGAGGTGGCAGTGCCTGAGTCCTGCGGATAGCCAGGTTGTGCAGCATGCAGCAAACGACGACGAATTGGGAGACTCGCTCCTGCGAATACTGGAGGGCTCCCCCGGAGCGATCCAGACAGCGGAACCGTTGCTTGAGGACGCCGATTGTTTGTTCTATGATGTTCCTAGTCGCTTGATGGCTCTCGTTGTATGCCTCTTCAGCAGGGGTCGTGGGCGCGCGGAGCGGGGTCATGAGCCAGGTACACAAAGGATAGCCTTTGTCCCCGATAAGCCATCCTCTTGGGTGAGGCTGTGCCTGGAACATGTCAGCCACAGTTGTCTGTCGCAGGATAAAGGCATCGTGGCTGCTGCCTGGAAAGTGGGCATTGACAGCTAGGATGCGCTGCCTGTGGTCACACACCAGCTGTACGTTGAGGGAATGGTAGCCCTTCCGGTTGCAGTAATCCTCGGCATGCTCCAGAGGTGCCCGCAAAGCCACATGCGTGCAGTCAATGGCGCCCTGCACCATGGGGAAGCCCGCTATTCTTGCAAATCCCACTGCACGCTGCTGCTGCTTCTCCAGGGTCATGGGGAAGGAGATGAATTGACGTCTCCTTCTGAAAAGGGCATTGGTCACCTGGTGAATGCAGCAATGCACGGCGAACTGGGAGATGTTAGCGATGTCCCCAGCAGCGGATTGGAAGGAGCCGGTGGCATAGAAGTTGAGAGCCACCATCACCTTCACTGCCACCGACAGAGACGTCCTGCGCATCAGCTGTGGACGCAGATCTCTGTGCAGCAGCTGGCAGATGTCTGCAACCACCTCCCTTCTGAATCGCAGCCTCCTAACACACTGCGCGGCAGACATGGTCAGATAGGAGGACTGCTGGCGGTATACCCTGGGTGGGTAAGGCCTCACTTGGCGACGCCTGTTGCCCCCTCTGCGTCTAGCCAGGGCTGCCACTCTCTCACGGCGTCTGTAAGCCCTTCCGGCATAAGGTTGAAACTCAGCGTTGGCACCCAATGCAGCCCCCATTATATGCTGGCAAACACTGAGATCTCAATGAAGGCAAAGATAATTGCTAAGCTCTGGCCTGAGCCAAAAATACCTGTCCTAGTGTTGGGCCAAAGCAGTAAGCTCTCCTCCTTGGTCTCTCTCCAAAAAACCGTTGCACAAGAATTAATGCTGCAAAATGGCTGGCCTTTATAGTGCAGGGTAAGTGCCCTTTAATTTGCGCTCCCCGCGGCCTGCCTCGGCTGTGTACCGTTCCACTTCACAGTCGTTAGGGCCGCCCGGCGCACAATGGGGCGGCGCGAGTGAAGTTCCGGTTCCGGGCGCACAAAGGGCGTTGCACGACGAAATGACGTCATGATCTGCGCGCGCAGCAGGGCACGCTAAGACTTTGCGCCGGCGCTAAATGTCTACTGAAGTTGGGGCGAGGCGCAGATCGCGCTGCGCCCGGGCGCTAAGCACCTAGCGCTCGAGATCTACTCCTCCTAAGGCGCTAACGGCTGGCGCGCCCAACTGAATTTCTAGGCCATGGACTCAGAAGGGAACTGTCCTGAGTGAAGTTCAACCAAGATCATACACCATTCAGACAGATGAGGGTGCTGTTCTGAGAAGAAATCGTCGAGATCTTCTCATGGGACCAGCCACAGCAGGTCAAGAGACTGATACTGTTGAACAACCTGATCATACAGCTGAGAAACCATCATCTGAGGCAACAACTCAGATTCAAGGACAATCAGAAAATCCTCAAGACACGTGAAGCCTCCTGAGAGACTCATTGAGCAAATTTAAGGACTATTGTTATAGAAGGAAGTAATGTTATCTTATTCTTTCTTCAAGTTCTAGTGTATTGACATATTTCATGTGAACACACAAAGCAAGGTTAAAAAACCTTGATCATGATAATGATAATGTAAGTTCATTAAGTGTTACAGTTAAAATGCAGATTAATACAAAGAAAACATGTTGTTAGTTAAAAGTAAAATACTTTTGTTTTAAGGAAAGGAGATGTAATGATATCAGCAAATAGAGATGGTATTTGCCTGTTCGATTATGATGCCTTGATAGCATGTTTGCAGGTATTGATTACTTATGCCTGACCAGCAGAGGTCATGTGACCGAGACAAGCAGTTTGGGTTTAGTTTCGGTTTCGTTCTAGATGCATCACTAGCATAATGGTATCTCCTGAATGCTGTATAAAGAGTTGAACAGACTTTAGATTAAAACTCATTCTCTTTCATAAATGTCTCATCATTGAACCCACAAAGAAATCAATACATTATGTATATATCATATTAAAGTTAACTTTAAGATAGATTCCAAGTGGTGTACAGAAAAAAGTCTTTGATGTCTCTGTTATTCAGACACTTTGGCCCTGCTATTTACTCGGAGACCCTTTGGGAGTGTTAGGTCCGATATCGCGCGGGAAATCCAGAACTAAGTGTTGCGTTTGCAAAGATAACCCAGAGGCAGCATGTAGAACTCAACTCGTGTTGTTTTAATGGCTGATCCAACTCACTCTTACATGCCAAAGCAATCGAATACCTATCACCAACGTCAGACGTAATATAACGATAACAGCACTATCAAACTTCATGTGCTCAGGCCAAGGCAATCGAGTACCTATCACCAATGTCAGACATAACATTTCCTCCCCCCTCACAGAATTTCAAACATGAAATGTAGTGACAAAGTCCTGTAGGTGGCCAGGGCGAGAACGTGTACGAACAGGCCGAGGTGGGGACTGGTGAAGAGCAGGCCGAGGTGGGGACTGGTGAGGAGCAAGCCGAGGTGGGGACTGGTGAGGTTGTGGCTGAGGCACAATATCTGCTTGAAGGTTGGCTGGCTGAGCCACATGTGCATCCCGCCACTCTGGGGGTAAGGCTTGGGAATTAGATCCATGTAATCCTGCATCAGGGGGTGCTGGCACCTTCCGAAGGCGGCTGGCATGCCACCGAGCGCCGTCAGTGAGGCAGAAAGTGGTTGGTCCAAGTTGGCAGCTGATTTGGAGAGGGGAGGACCAGAATGAGGCCATCTTATTGTTGCGGTGAGGCCTGCGGACTCTGACCCAATCGGAGACTGAGATGTTGGGCGCCTTGGCCCTCTTCGACTGGTCGAAGCAGAGTTTCATCTTCTCCTGCTGTCTAGCGACTGTGGCTTGAGCCCGTGGAGCAGGGCTCTGAGCTAGCGAGGGGCGGAGCCTGCCAAGGGGCAGCATGAGCTCATGGCCTAGCATGAGGGATGCGGGTGAGACCCCTGTAGTGGAATGCTGGGAGGGTCTGTAGTGCAGCAGTGTGTGGAGGAGGGCCTTGTCAAACGCACACCCCTGGGATAGGTGTGCTCTGAGGCCATTTTTCAGTGTCTGGTTAAAACGCTCCACCCCCCATTTGACTCGAGGTGGTAGTATGCTGTGCATATGTGACGGATGCCCTTGCTCTCAAGGTAAGAGGAGAATTCCAAAGAGACCATTTGGGGGCCATTGTCTGTGGTGATGGCCTTTGGATGCCCCCAGCGGGAGAAGAGGAACTCAAGGATATCGATGATGACCCGAGAGGTGACGGAGCCCACGGCAGTGACCTCTGGCCATTTTGAGTGCAGGTCATAGGTCACCACTAGGAACCATTGATGGTGGGGGACACCATGGATCTCCCTGCAGACGTCCAGCTGCAGGTGCTCCCAGGGCTGAGAGGGCCAGGCAAGGGGTTGCAGGGGTGGAGGAGCTTGGTGGCCAGTCTTGCCACTTACAAGGCAAGCTGCACAGTCCTTGACCAGGGCCTCGATTTCTCTGTCGATATCCGGCCACCACACTAGGTCTCGGCATTGTTGTTTGAGCTTCACTATGCCCAGGTGGCCCTCGTGCACCATGGATAAAACACGCGCAGGAAGGGCACTTGGGACCACAGTGCAGAGCCCACGTGCAACACAGGAGTCATTCCAGCAGGAGAGCTCTTCTTTAACGCTGAAGTAGGCAGACAGTTCCTCAGGCACCTTGCGAGGCCAGCCATCTCTGATGAAGGTGCACAGCTGGGAGAGGGCCGGATCCTGTTCAGAGGCCTCTTTGAGCTCCTGGAGAGAGACTGTGGTTTGGAGAGGTGTTTGCAGCATCTGGACGATATCCTGTTCCACATGTTCAAAACCGACGAGTGGGGCTGGGGCAGAGATAGTGTGGGAGAGCAGGTCTGCAACAACATTCTCACGTCCCGGTGTGAACTGGAGACTGAAATTGTATTGGCGGAGGCAGTCAGACCAGCGGTGTAGACGCAGTGGTCTGTGGCCCGTGCCGGATGTTGACAGCAGGGCAGTGAGAGCCTAATGATCGGTTCGCAGGGTGAAGGCACGGCCATACGTGTACAGGTGCCACCGCTCACATGCCCAGACGCACGCCAGTGCCTCACGCTCGCCTACTAAGTACTTCTGTTCAGTGGGGCTAAGGGCTCGGGAGGCAAAGGCGATAGGTTTCTCCACTCCATTCTGTATCTGCGATAACACTGCCCCCACAGCTGCAGCGGACGCGTCGCAGGTGACGAGGGTGGGGCTGGTGACGTCAAAGTGAGCCAACACTGGAGGCGATGTGAGCTGCGATTTGAGGAGGTGAACAGCTTCCATACAGGCTTGTGACCACACCCAGGGCTCATCCTTTCGCAGGAGCTGGTGCAGTGGGGCTGTGGTGGCTGAGTACTGGGGCAAAAACTTCAGGTAGTACCCAGTCATGCCAAGGAAGGAGGCAACCTGTGCTGCAGAGCTGGGTTCTGGGATGCTGTGAATGGCATCCACATTTGACTGGAGTGGGGATATACTGTCAGCCGACAACCGAAACCCCACAAACTTGATCTCCGAAACAGCAAAGACACACTTTTCGCCATTCAGTGTGAGCTTGTGTTTTGCTAGAGCCGTGAAAACTCTGTGAAGGCGTTCGTCGTGAGTGGAGGTCGAGGGCCCATGCACGACGATGTCATCCAGGTAGATGGCCACCCCAGGAATGCCCGCTAGCACAGAGGACATCACCTTTTGGAAGCAGCTGGGTGCAGAGCTAAGTCCAAATGGCATCCTGGTGTACTGAAAGACGCCAGAATGTATCACAAAAGCAGTGAGGTCCCTGCTGCTGGGGTGGAGGGGAACCTGTAGATAGCCCTGTCGAAGGTCCAGTTTTGAGAACAGGATGGAACCATAGAACTGCGCTGTGAGTTCCTCTGACGTGGGCAGTGGATATTTGTCCGGGATTATGGCCTTATTCACTGCTTGAAGATCGACACAGATGCGTAGACCACCTGACTTTTTCTTTGCGACCACCAGGTTGGAGACCCATGGGGAGGCATCAACTGGTTCGATGATGCCAGCTTCCAGTAGTTGCTTTAGTTCAGCTGTGGCCCCGTCACGGAGAGCAAGCGGGATGCGACGCAGTGGCTGAATGACAGGGGTAACGGTGGAGTCAACCATGGGCTGGTGGGTGAAGGCAGTCAGGCAGCCCAGACCCTCGAAGAGTGCTGGCCATGTTTGGCACCACGGTGAGGCGACGTGCCGAATCACAGACCCGCCGGTGTCCAAGGGAGAAAACAGCATTTTACTTCCGGGTTTGGTGTCCAATCCATGGCAGCGGGCATTATGAGGACCCGACTCCAGGCTTAACTCCAGTGTTTAAAGGGCCGATCCGAAGATGCAGTTTGGAGGAGTTAATGTTGGGAAGAAGAGAAGAAGTTCAAGAATGGATTCGAGACGGGCAAAGGCTGCGCCACATTTCAATGATGCCTCAATTGATGTACTGCTGGGGGCTGCGAGGAGCCGGAGAGAGATACTGTTCCCCAGAAATGGGAGGAAGAAACTTGCTCCTGACACCAAGAAGGCGTGGCTGGAGGTGACCCAGGAGGTGAGCAGCAGGAGCATTGTGCCATGCTCATGGATTGAGTGCAGGAAACGTTTTAATGACCTAACCAGGTCAGGACAGGTGAGTACAGTTGCACATTCACTTCCATCCTGCTGTGCGCATCACCCCACCCCCTCACTCTGCCTTCCCAAGCCTACTCTATCACATCACTCCTCACACCGACTTACCTTACACGCCCACCCATCCTTCTCTTTCTATGCACTTCCTCACATCCCCATCTATCTATCCACCACTGCCACTCAATCTCAGACTTATGCAATTTCATGACTCTCCCTGATAGTCACCCCCACCAAATGCACTGCATCCATCGGGTGAACACATGCCATTACAGTCACTCATAGGTCTGTTCTTTCCCTCATTGCAGGAGAAGAGAGCACAGAACATGAGGGAGAGGGAGAGAACCAGAGGTGGGCCTCCATAGCTTTCTCAACGCACAACTGCAGAGAAGGAGGCGCTGGAGCTAAGTGGAATTTTGGCATCCCTGGCGGTCGGAGATGGGAACCTCCCAGCTACCTGGTAATTCAATTAAATTTCAGCAACCCACATGTCATCCGGCACTGTCATGTTGACTTGATTTCAGCAGTGAGTGAAATATGATCATCTTCATAATGGTAACTTGCAACATTCTTTCCTTGCCAGTACTCATGTCTTTTATCTTCGACAAGGTTTTCACATGTGTAACAGAAGTCCATGGATCTCACAGATGATGATTCCTCAGAGGAGCTGAGTTCTTCTCAGGGTGCACCATCACAGGACTCATGCTTACCATGCACCAGCTCAGATATTCATACTTCGGTAGGACCTCGTAGGCAGATAGCTGGTTGTTCACCGGGTGGCTCACACTTCACAAGTGAGCAAGAGCAGGTGGTGGTGGGAGGGACAGCTGTGGAGAGTCTGCATCGGAGGGCGCAAACCTCTCCAAGCTCTGCTCAGCTGGACACAGATGCTGTACCCCGAGGGCCGTTGATAAAAAGGAAAACTATTGACTAGCAGAGAATGTGCGATGTACTAACTGGCCTTCCAAGCATATTGACCACGATTGCAGAGAGAATGGAGCAGTCCACCTCAAGCATGAGTGGGATGATGTCGCAGGGCATTGCGACAATGTCTTCTTCCATGGATAGAGTGGCCAGCTCCATGGAACATCAAATGCACCAATCAAATGAGTTCATGCAGGCCTTGACCACAGCCATGCAGATTCAGGATGACAACATGTCTGCTGCCTTAGGGTGACAACTACCTTAGCCTTGTCCTTACAGCGCCGCACTGATCTGCACCAAAGTGCATTTCAGCAGAGTGGTAGCAGTGAAGTGTGGCTGGGCCATGAGAGGGATGATGGCGAAAGGGATCATGGAAGTGGGGACTCCACTCAAAGCGCTTCCACTTCTCACTCATTGCCCCTGCCCTCAATCAGTACCCGACATGCTGCCTCGTCTCCTGATGGCCAGAGTCTGCCCCTGCACAGGTGCAGGTGGTGCAGTCTTTGGAGGGGCCCTCACGGGTTCCAAAACCCAGAGGTTGACGGCCAAGAGCATCTCAGCAATCAGAGCCAGGATCTGAGCAAGCTGCCACGGACTCTGCTGAAGCCACAGGGATTGCACCACGTACGACCAGTAAGAAAAGGAAGAGTAAAGCTTTGTAGTTGCACAAGGGTATGCTCATGGATGTATGATAAAATGTAATGTTGTTAAGTTTCTGTTGTTTCGTTAAAGCACATAAATATTATTCTTTTGCACTACTTTACCATCTTGGTTGCTAGGTGGCAAGTGGTGTTTGCTGATGAACGAGAAGACATGAATTAATGGTGACTAATGGGGCGGGGGGATGTTCAAGGGGTGGTTGGTTGCTTGCGGGAATGTTTTGTGTCAGTGGAATGGGGGGTGTTGGGGGGGCAGGAAGAATGACCGTTGCATGTGCTTGTGACATGAATCCGCGCGGGCAACCTAAGTGAACGTTGCATTAATAAGGGCTTCCTTGGCATCCCGGGCAGCAATGTGAGCAGCTAGGGGTGCATTACCCTCATCACCTTCCTCCTCCTCGTCTTCCTCCTCCTCATCCTCTTCCTCAGAATCGTCCAAAGAGGATCTGAGCTCTGCACCTTTGTTCCTCCTTCAGGTACATACCTTGCTGCTGTGCAATGTTGTGGAGAGCGCAGCATACCACAACCATCCTGGAGATGCTTGGATTTCTGACGGGCTTCATCAGCCAAGTTTGAAATGGGTATCCCGTGTCTCCTAGCAGCCACCCCTTAAGTCTGCTTGCGGGTCCGAAGACACGAGGGAGCTTGGACTGCCGAGGGACAAAAGCATCATGGCAGCTCCCAGGGATCTTGCACACACCTGCAGAAATAACTTTTTGTGGTTGCACACCAGCTGTACATTGATGGAGTCGAAGCCCTTGTGGTTGGCGAATACTCCTGGTTGATCTGGGCCTGCCCGGATTGGCACGCGTGTGTAGTCGATGACACCCTGTACCTGTGGGAAGCCGGCCAGAGCCGCAAACACAAGGGCCCGCTCATTCTGACTGGCATCATCGCAGGCGACGTTGACATAATTGTCTGTCTATGCATTTGTGGGCTGTCGACTGGGAGATCCTGGATATGTCTCCTGTAGAAGCCTGGAAGGATCAGGAGGCAAAAAGCTGAGGGCGGTGGTCACTTTGACAGCCACTGGCAACGCGCGGCCACCAGGTCCAACAGGCAGCAGGTCTTCTTCTAGCAGGCTACAGATGTCCGCCACCAGCTGATGCGATAACCTGAGCCTCCTGAGACACTGCTGTTCGGCAGGTAGTGCTTCCTGCAAGTTGCACCCATCTGTTGCTCCCCTCTCTGTTGCTGTCCTCTCTACTACTGCCCTCTCTGCTGTCCAACTGAAGGTCTCTCAACAGCTGCTGCTGGTGCTGGTCATATTGCTCCTCATTCAAGGTCCAATCTAAGGCAGCCAAAGTGCCACACATCCTGATGTGATTGAGAAAACCTCCAAATTGTAGAAAGTATCCTCTCAGCAAAAGTACTGTGAACAAACACTTTTCCATGAGCGGGTAAGAAAGCAGCTGGGAGTACTGAATATTTATTGCGGCATTTCCATGAGATTGATTCAGCCCCCTGAATTGCCGCTGTGTTCTAGCCTTGCTTTCTCAGGCGAGTTTCGGGAAACCCATGAAAACCCGTGGATGCGCCGTGAAATTTAAAAGACAGTTGAAATTTCATTCTAATTGAGCAATTCTCATATGTTGATAGGCAACCCTTAGGCAAGCAGCTTAATGCGCTCCAGTTAAACCTTGGAATTTGGTGGGTTGGAGCTGGCTTCCCCCACCCGCACCCAAACCCACGCGCTCCTCCAGATTAAAATTCCCCATCTTGTCTGACTCACAACTGGAGAACTCATTTTAATCTAATGCAGTGGTGACACCCAATGTGCTATATCTAGCTCTGATTATCTGGCTCACAAAGTCCACACAACTCAGTTCAATTTGTACTTTCATTTCTTACTCAATAGATTTTCCAGTTTAAATGTTATTGGCCTGGAGGATTGGAAAGGGCTGTCCTTATCCCTGTTTCACTGGCAGATCATTTTGATCAGATCTGTTAGCGTCTTCAGACTCAGATATAGGAAAATTAATGGTAACTATAGTCTTTTTATATTGCTCTTTGATAATTTTGAGCACTATCCACAGGATATACCGACAACACCTCCCAAACCTGTGACCTCTACCACCTAGAATGACAAGGGCAGCAGGCGCATGGGAACACCACCAGCTCCAAGTTCCCCTCCAAGTCACACATCATCCTGACTTGGACAGAGATTGCCATTGCTTCATTGTCGCTGGGTCAAAATCCTGGAACTCCCGCCCTAACAGCACTGTGGGAGTACCCTCACCTCCTGGACTGCAGCGGTTCAAGAAGGCAGCTCACCACCACCTTCTCAAGGGCAATTAGGGATGTGCAATAAATGCTGGCCTTGCCAGCGAAGCTCATATCTCGAGAATGAATTTTAAAAAAATTGGTTCCTAAATGCGGGCCTCTTGCAGCCAATAGACACATTAACATAAATCTATTGAATTCTTTCGATTGGTGGCAAGGGAGCTATGTTTTTAGCTGGGTATTCAGGGTTAATTGCTAGAGCTGGCTAGACTAAGCCGTACACAGCAGAGGATAAGGATGCAGCTTTCAGTTCAGAACGAACTCAAATCTGTTTTCTCCACATTGTCGTCAAGTTATAAACATGAGACAAAGGCTGCGATTTTACTAACCGCGGCGGGTCTGTGGCGGGCGGTGCTGATAGCGGGTCTCGACACCGCTGCTGTCTCCATCCTGGCCTCTGAAATGAATTTGCCTTGATTGGGCTGGTTAAGCCCACCCAGCGCGTTTGCTGGCCAATTAGAGGAAGCGGGTCTGGTGACGTCATTTGATGACGCGTCATCAGCCGGTTTCCTTAAAGGGACCATGGCCAACTTTATTTTGACACTTGTGCTGTTAGTGTTCTACAGCATTGAGGTGCTGCAAACACTGACAAGCACTGCACAGAGGCTCTCCCATGACTCCCTCCATATGCTTATTCGCTGCCGACGGAAGTGGTGGAAACGGAGACACTCAATGTTTTCAAGGGGAGACTGGATAGGCACTTGAGGGAAATAAACTTGCAGGGCTACGGGGATAGAGCGGGGGAATGGGACTGACTGGATTGCTCTACAGAGAGCCGGCATGGACTCGATGGGCCGAATGGCCTCCTTCTGTGCAGTTATGACTCTATGACTATGACTCTATGACTTATTACAGCATGCAAAGAGGTCCTCTTCCCTTCCCATGGGCGAAAGAGATCTCCCCAGGAGATCAACACAGCCTGGTTGCACATTGCAGAGGAGGGCACAAGCAGGGATGTAGTCAGGAGGACCTGCGTGCAGAGCCGCAAATGTTTCAATGATCTCAGTAGCTTACGAAACATTAGTACAAAGCCACACTCAACCTCATCCTGCTGTGCCTCTCATCACATCCCCATCCCTCTGCCTTCCTCACCCTACTCCTGCACATACTTACTCACACCAACATACCTTGCACGTCCACCCATCTCTCTCTATCTACATTATCACATCGCCATCTCATTAGCCACCCCTCACACTCACCCTCATCCTAGTGCAATCATACCAACTAGCAATACACAAGGGTAGGCACTTGGGTGTTTCATGTAAAGTTTCTATTAATGTGGTGTCAAACATTGAAACCTTTATTTTCAACACTTTGCGTTCTTGGACAGATTTGTGTGCACCTTTGGAAGTGGCTTAATGAGTTGCAGTGAATGGTGAGACATAACGGTATCTTCCGCAATGGTGATGAGTGTGAAAGGAATGGCTTGTACATGGTAGGGATGCTTTATGGTGTTGGTGCGGGGTGGTGCCAACCTGGTGCATTATGTGGCAGCCAGGGTGTGCAGCATAAAGTGAAGTAAATCTGGCCATGGTGAGGCCATCCCTGGCCTCCCGAGCAGCAATGTGGTCGGGTGCTGATGCCCCGTGTCCTGTGCAGCATCAGGTGATTGTGGAGAGGGTTGGTGGTGTTGTTGGTGCTGATGGTGTGCCTGGTGCTGCTGGTGTTGGGGCTGATTGTGGTGGGATTCTGAGGACCAAGGTGAGAGAGTATAAAGGGCACCCATGCTGATGGAATAGATGGCAAGTGAAGTCGGGATGACAGAAGCGATCTGTCAATGGTGAGAGAGGTAATGAGGTGAGGCTGGATGGAGACTTGTGTAAAGAGGTGCAGCATGCTGAATCTGTTGTGGAAGAGTTTGTGGCTGAGGGAAGATATCTCTGTAAGGTGGGAGCTTTTACTTTACATTTGAAGCTGTCAACTCAACAGCTGATTCAATGACCACTGAGCTCCCGCCTCAGCTTGACAGACATGGTCCATGACCAGCGTGGACCCCATGGGCGAGCTGTCAAATGCAGAAGGTGAGCTGAAATTCATTCTTAAGTGGCTGTAAACAAGCCACTAATGACCTGAATTGGGCCCCTTGCTGTGAACCCGCCACTGCGTGTCGGGTTTGCTCAGCGCTGAGAGACCTGACATCGGGGAAAGGCACATGACAGCAGGTTCACAGCGGGGTCCTGACCCGCTGGGGAAAAAAAACTAATTACCCACCCAACCTGCCACCGATCGTGCCCACTGACCCCCCGGAAAATCCAGCCCAATGTTTTGGGGAAAAGCCCAAACTGTAACAATGTGCCCTTTAAATAAATTTCCATCACTACTGATAGCCATTTTGTTGCATAAATAATTTCACCTCTCACGTTCACACTGAAATATATTCCATGTTACAGTACACAGATTGCAGTAAATCTAGAATGGACTGACTGCTATGGACCTCATTTCATTTACAAAAGGATTTTAATTCAATGAATACAGTTTCCATTTAAATCTGCCAAAGTTCCAAACTCTAAAATGTCTGAGATCCATCTCAGCCATTGGCTCAAGACCCAAATCAATACATTGATCTGGAGAACCAGTGGGCCTATGTTCTCTGGTTTTGTTTAACTGCTCCCATCAACGTGGAGTCAGTTCATTCTGTCATGTACCAGTTTTTCTTCTCCTACATTGGTTGCTATGTAGGGGTAATCTGAAAGGATCATAATTAAAATGAAAGCAAAATATAGTTACTGTGCACATTCAATCACAACACATTGCTAGTGTAAGCTCCTTCACTGCATATCTTACTGACATTACAACTCATCCCTGGGAACATGGGCCGAAGCAGAACACCAAAGCCAGCCACTGCTAATCCCGGGCGGGAAAGGGTCAGAGGTCACTGCATGGGCATTTTCATTCTGCGGCTCCATGACTGGATTCGAAAGGCCTGAGATCTGCACGTTTCAAACTCCAGCCCCACAAACTTACCAGATTCTAATGGAGACTTGGTAAAATAGTCTGGACTACAAAGCTGAAAGGCCTGAAATTCAAATCTGTTTTGTGGGGGGGTGGAGAGTGTGAGGAGTGGTGTGGTTCCAGCATAGGTATGCAGTGAAGGAGTTTACACTGTGTTGTGATTGAATGTGCACGCACAGTAACTATTTTTTTGTTTTCATTTTGGCGTGGTTCTCTGGACCAGAACTTGGGGCGTAAATCAGACTCACCAGAGTTACACCTGTTCTAGAATGCCCGTAAATCCCAGCGGAACTGGGAGCTGGGAACTGGGAGCCTGCCACCAAAATGGTGCCTGTTTGCAAATGACAGGATAATGAGAGCAACTCCCGCTGTCCCAGAAATTCCGGCACTTACGCCAGAATTGCCCCAGACTTAAGTTAAGCCAGTAGAGCAGAGGGTACATTAGCTGCATGATTGGTCCAAGCTGGAAGTGGCGTTCACAGGCCTTGAATGTCCATAAACTTTGTCTGAAACATCAGCTTTGACCAAAAGGATTCTGCAAGCTGAATTTCAGCAGATTCAGGCAGGGCAATCTTTTCCTTCCCATTGTTCCGCCGGGGAGCCTCTACCATGGGGTTCACTATGGGCATTCCCACATATGTCCCTTATAATAGAGGCAGAACAGGAGCAGAAGGAGAAGAAATGAAAGAGGCATGTAGAATAAGGCTGCACCAAAGGAGGTGAGCAAACGGAGATACCCTTCCACCAGTGTCTACAAACCTCATCGCTCCCTTGAGAATGTATCAGAAGAGCTCTGCTTGAGGAGCCAATGGTTCAGTCAGGAAACATAGAAGAAATTCTGTCTCCCAATGAAAACTGTCCTCCAAATATCTCCTCAGACACAAAGAACAGATTTATTTCACAACAGTGGACTTCAAAGCATAAAGTGTTTTTTCTTTGTACATCTATAGTTACAGCAGGTGCTTTTTACCAGTGTGCCTATCCTCTCTGTGCTGTTCGTCAGCCTATCCTGGTGCTACCTGAGGACGAAGGATGCCAGTGGTGTTTGGCTGTGCTTTGACATCATGAGCTTCTGGGTGGACCTCATCTCACAGGTTTTCTGTCCTGGGAGGACTCCTCAGCAGGCTATGTCGTCACTACAGGCGTGTGGGCAACCTGGTCCTAGTACCTGAATATCTACTTGAGCAGGCATCTGGAAAGGTCAAATAGGCTGTCGTCAGGGAAGAGGACAGCGTCATGAAGGTGTAACTCTTGCCACGCCACCTGTGCTGGATCCTAGATCTAGAGTGCCCACTGACCAGTGGCAGGGCAGACCTGATGGCATCAAGTCAGAGCCTTGTTCCTCTGCCGGGCAGAGGGAAATTCTATCCTAATGGGGGACCACATCTGACTTCTGCAGGTGTTTACTGTGTCTCACTTCTGGCTATAACATATCCTGCACTGCAGGTATGCTCAGCCATCAGCTGACATCAATAAGCCAATTGCTTTAGGTTCCAATGACAGCTGCACCTATAAATCATGTCCTTCTCAATGCCTTATATGGTTGGCATGTAATAGGTCAAACCAATTCTTGGAATAAACAAACAATTGCCCATGCATCATTGTCCTAAGGAAACAATGGGTATCTGAAATCTTTCTGGCAATTTGCATATTGTGTTAGTTGTGGAAAACTTCCAGCCACGCAGCATTCAGGGAAATGTCAATGTTAAATTAATGTTACATTTTTAACTTACTTAATGATGCTTTCCTAGGTCAGTCCTGTCCAATAGAAATTGCTGATTAGCCATAGGTTTGGCTATGGTAACGTCTTTTTAGCCCCAGGCATTGATTTTATCAGAAAACCTCTTACACACACTCACACAATGCACGTACTGTACTTCATGTGTATATTTACTTAACAAATATCTACAACCATTCAGTCACCATGTAAGTAAAGCACTCACAGTGATCGAAAAACACTCGCACACTTTGCTTTTCATCTCACCATTTTACCAACAACGCATAAAAGTGTCTATTATTAATTTTTTATTTACTAATCGGAAATGCAATACCCGCATCTGGATTCCCAATTAGCCACATGTGGCTAGTGGGTAACGTATTGGGCAGCACCGTCCTAGGGGTAGAATTAAACACGAGTGACAATTCTGTCCTCCCCTCCTTCCTCTCCTGACAGTATCGACTGAGGCTGGATTTGGTTCCTCGGGTTCTGGTCATTGTATCGTCCCTGTCCCGTGCGACTCGTGTGTGAATGTCAGCAGGCTGTTCGACCACGGGATGCAGCATGACCGCCACGCCTGATCCTATCCTCACTGGATAGCCATTAGCAGTGGGAGCCCTGTCAGATTCTTCTCTTCATTAGCCCAGGGGTGCTGGTCTATCCTACTGCTTTAGCAGCTGAGTTTATTGTTGAAAGTTAAACACTCCTCCACAGCGCTGATGAGAGAGGGGGGAAAGTGGGTACCAGTGTATTGGGGCCCTGAGCTTGGGTCCACGTTTATGAATGAAACTGATCACAACACAGACAGCAAAGAAAATAGAAGATTAAAATGATGTTTCCAAATTTCCGTAAACTTTATATTAAGACTTTCACCTACAACGGTGTTTGTCTTGCCTTTTTCTCAGCAAAAGAATCAATAATGTTATTGAAATCTAGAGAGCTTGCTAGATCACTTTCAATGGCAAGCCATTAAGTCTTGACTGACCCATAGTTGCGCAGTGGTAGTTCTTCACAAGTTTGAGCACCAAATAATCTTTCTGCACCAACCACAGGCACCGGTAAGCAGCAAAATATGCGAAGGGTAGTAGAAAACTGGAGCTCTCTCCCCCAGTAGTTGGCAGCTGCTCATTCAATTGGAGCTTTCAAGACTGAGATTGTCAGACTTGTATTAGGTAAGGGTATCAAGGGGTATGGAGCTCAGGTGGGTAAATGGAGTTGTGGTATAGATCAGCCATGATCTGATTGAATGGCGGTGCAGGCTTGAGGGCTGAATGGCCTCCCCTTGTTCCTATCTTCCTAACCAGGTTGGGGACGAGGTTCTGAAGAGAGACTTCATGTAACTTATTCAGTAAATGAAGTGGTGATAGTATTTTGGGCCAATGTTTTCTTTGTAAATTCATTTGAGGAATTGTAATTTTTTTATATCACCAGAGCTATCAGTGGAATAGAAATTGAGAAAAGCAGTGAGATCAATTTTTTCATTTTCAAGAAAAGTGCATAGGAATTCAAATCTTTTGCAGATACGAGCGCATTAACGCAATTGTTGAGACCACTTATAACAGAGTGCGTGATGGGAAAGCATTGTCCCAAAGTCGGCCCTTCACAAGTTTGTGACAAGGCTCGGGGCTGTGTCATCGCCATCTTCTCTGTATCTAGATGGCGGGCAAGGGTGGCCTGATGCAGAGGGTGGATGCCGAGGATTGCTGCAGCGCTCACGATCATTAATAACTTAGATCCACTTTTCTCTCAACTGTGCCAGTTCAGTGATAAGGCTGTTGAAGTTATCTCTTTCGACAGCAAGTGTAGTAGCTTGGTTCTGAAGGATTACATTCCGTTCATTGCTGGGGATTAGAATTTTAAGCAAATTGATGTGAGTAAAACACATTTAAATATGAACATGTATTTCAGGTAGTCTAGCAATCGACTGTGGAAGTCCGGTTCAATTCAAGCAACTCATTCAATGCTTCTGTTAAACCTTTTAGATTCTTGGTAAAAGGACACACACAATCGATACGAGCTGACCAACATGTGCCAGACATCAAACAGAGTGAAACAGCGACATTTTTTCCTCAAACTCTCCCATCATTGTGGACTTGTGCTGAAAATATTGTATGTTGACTGAAGACACCCAACAAACATGATACAATCAATTGACGACTCTACTGAATCAACGCCAACTCGGTTCAGGGTATGCACTGCACATGGAGGAAAAAGTGCCCGTGGATTCTGTCGAAGCACTGCCTAAGCCCCAGAGTACTCTCCTGTCATGTTGTCTCCATTATCATGAGCTTGTCCACGACAGAATTCGAAATCTAGTCAGTGTTCAGCTGTGGCGGCAACATCATCAGAAAACACAGCGTCAGGTTCCACTTGCACGCTGATGACACCCAGCTCTACCTCACCACCGCCTCTCTCGATCCCTCCACTGCCTCTGATTTGTCACTCTGCTTGTCCAACATCCAGTATTGGATGAGCAGAAATTTACTCCAATTAAATATTGGAAGCACCTCGCCACAAACTCCGTTCCCTAGCCATTGACTCCATCCTTCTCCCTGGCCACTGTTTGAGACTGAAATGGACTGTTCGCAAACGTGGCATCCTATTTGACCCTGAGCTGAGCTTCTGACCCCATATCCTCTCCAACGTCAAGACCCCCCTACTTCCACCTCAATAATATTGCCCGTCTCTGTCTCTGCCTCAGCTTATCTGCTGCTGAAACCCTCATCCATGCCTTTGTTACCTCCAGACTCGACTATTCCAATGCTCTCCTGACCGGCCTCCCATTTTTCACCCTCCATAAATTGAGCTCATCCAAAACTCTAACTTGCACCAAGTCCCGTTCACCCATCACCCCTGTGCTTGCTGACCTACATTGGCTCCTAGTCCGGCAATGCCGTAAATTTAAAATTCTCATCCTTGTGTTCATATTCCTCAATGGCCTCCCCCCTCCCTTTCTGTGTAATCTCCTCTAGCCCTACAACCCTCTGAGCTCTCTGCTCTCTTTCAATTCTGGCCTCTTGAGCAACCCGATTTCCATCGCTCCACCATTGGCGGCCGTGCCTTCAGCTGCCAAGGCTCTAAGCTCTGGAATTCCCTCCATAAACCTCTCCGCCCCTCTACCTCGCTTTCCTCCTTTAATTCGCTCCTTAAAACCTACATCAGCTGTCCTAATATCTGCTTATGTGGTGCTATGTCAAATTTTGTCTGATTAGACTCCTGTGACGCACCTTTACTACGTTAAAAAAGCACTATACAAATGCAAGTTGTAGTTGTTGTTGTTTTGGTGGTGTTTTGAATCAGCTCAGGTATTTCCTCACCAGTCTGCTTGGTAAAGCCCCTGAAGAACAAGAAACGTTCCTGAATCTCAATGTTTCCTACAGGTCCTTGATGAATGCATCTGCTCACTAGTGCTATCTGTGACTTGCATGAGCTGTCTGGTGTTGCATCGCAAATTATTGAAAGGTACTTCACCTCATTAACCTCTCCTGCTTTCTATCCTATCACTGACCTTCCCTTTTGTTCTTTCATCCCCTCCCCCTTTTCCCAGCCCCTAAACCTGCTTTCCATTTCCTGCTTTTTTCCAGTTCTGACGAAAGGTCTTCGACCTGAAACGTTAACTCTGTTTCTCTCTCCACGGATGCTGCCCTGGCCTGCTGAGTTTTTCCAGCATTTTCTGTTGTGACCTCGTCTAGGATTGTTTTCACTATGGCATTCTCCAATAAATTCATTTTAGCTCTCAGGTGACTTGTAATGCACTTAAAGTCTTTCATTTTGCGCCTGTGCCTTTATCACACAATGAGCATGCTCGCCCAAAACCTGACCATATTTGGTCAACAATTCGGTAAAGCCTAAGAAATTGCTGTAGGATTTGTCACCCAGCTTGGAGCTTATGCCACGGCAAGCTCTGGCGCAGATGTCTAAAGGTGAATGCAACAGTGAACATGTGAAGCATTTTTGCTTTACTGGTGATTGTTTCTGTATTTGGTTTCAACTCACCCGCCCCCGATATACACCTGCCTTGTCCATTGTTGTGTATGAAATGGACATATTTACATGAACCCAACAGCGCCAGCTCTTTCATTACTTGGACTAAATCCAGATGATAAGGAGAGAAAAAAATAATTGTATTTGCTTATTTAAGTGAATTTCTTGTTTATGTTTTCTCCTCTTCCCCCAAAGGTGCTGACCCTTCCTGTGTGATAGGCATTGGCTGCCCCTCTGCATCTTTCCTCAGTGCCTCATGTGCAAACCTAGACAGAGTCAGCAGGTTATTTGATTGTGAGGGCACCACAGCCAGTTGCCTGACCTCCAGGCCCGTGCGCTTTCCAGCAGGAGTCTCTGGATAGCATTCACGGTTGGAGGCTGCCTGGTTTCTCCCTTTCCCCAGGCCAGGGGCCCTGAGACCAACAGTAGCGTTGAGATCAGCGAACCTTGCACAGACTGAAGATCAGACTTCTAACTGTCCTGGTCTGCATGACTCAGTTCCACAGTGGGTGATGCACTGAGGCACTGGGGAGCTCCAAACCCTTGTTCCATCAACCAGTTATGTATCAATAAATCTTGGAATGCTCACATATTCTGTAATTAATGGTGTTTGGGGGAACCAGAAAACTTACTGACTAATATCTGCCCCGAACGCAACCTGCTGGTCAGCTTAGCGACTGCCTTCTACCATTTGTTAACTACACTTAGACACAAGCAGCTATTTTTGTTGTTGACTAATCTTAACAGCTAGTTCTATGAATAGTTTCAGAGATTTGAAGAATGTTAGAAATCACAGAATGAGAAAAGGCCATTCAAGTGTACTCCTTCCATGGCCCATGCATAATCCTTATCATGGACTCTACTTCATGTTTTTAATCTCCAGAGGGTTAGATCCACAAAAACCTCTTTCTGACCTGGAGCTCGTTGGGCCAATCTCCACAATATATATCTGCATTATGACTTCATTATTCAAACTCAAGCAGCACCCTTCCACAAATGACATTCCCATGGCCCAATCAGTACAGGATCCACTTTGTTCAATGGAGTCTTTGATCATTTCTGACTATACTTCTCCCGGCAACCTTCAGTTCAATTCCTAAAATATTTTCCCAGCTCTTTCCTGAAGGAATGTAACACTGGTTGCTTTTGCTGAGATCTTGACAAGTTAATGAGTAAGAGTTCATCCTGGGAAAACATACTCTGTAATTCAAAGTCATTAAAACATGCAGACTGCACAACAGCAAATAAATCGTCAGTCAATTGCTTCATGTGAATGGAGCCAATGAGACCAGCCAGAGGACCTGGTAGGGATGGTATAGCCCAGCTGAAGTATCTTCCCTGCATCCCCAGCAGAAATCAGCTCTCTCAACTACAGTATTCTTACTGTAATTAAAAGGTTTCATCCTTTGTAATGAAAGTACGCTCTTGGCAATAAAGATGAAAGAATGAGTTCAATCATCTGGCAGCGTAGTTGGAGGGACATGTCCAGTCATTGAGATAGATAGTTGGAGGTATGTGTCCAATGAAACTACACACTGGCAATGTAGTTAGAGGTATGTGGCAGTATAATTGGAGGTATGTGTCCAATCACCTGTTAATATAATCATAGAAATAAAAACAGAAAATGCTGGAAACACTCAGCAGGTCAGGCAGCATCTGGGGAGAGAGAAACAGAGTTAACGTTTCAGGTCGATGGCCTTTCATCACACCTTTCATCGGCAGTTCTGATGAAAGCTCATCGACCTGAAACGTTAACTCCGATTCTCTCTCCACAGATGCTGCCTGACCTGCTGAACATTTTCCAGCGTATTGAGTTTTTATTTCAGACTTCCAGCATCTGCAGTATTTTGCTTTTGTTTTTGGAATCTAATCATAGCTATGTGCCCAATCATCTGTTAATCCATATGTGTCAAATCATCTGGCTGTGTAGGCAGAGGTATGTGTCCAGTCATTTGGCAGTTTAGGTGATGTATCCAACCACCTCGTAGTGTAGTCAAAGGTATGTGTCTAATTGTTGTGATGTGCATTTGCAGGTATGTGGCCAATTAACCTGTAATCTGCGATAGGATGCAATCTTAATTATCCCCCCCACACACACATATTTCCATCCATGTTATTCTCCATGCTCTTTCACCCGGCCATTTTAATGAGAGAATTACTATTATCTACAAACAAAAGCAAAATGACAACCTCTCATAAGACTATCATAAATAGGAATGAAAATACAAAAAGGCGCCATTCACCAAACCTGCTGGTTCCAGCAACCACACCAAATCTGACCACTTTGCATCTTTTTCGTGTAGCAAAACCGTATCATCTATGCTCTGCTGAATCACAAGTTGATTTAATGCTCTTACGAATGCTTTAGCTGAGTCAGTACTGATTGATTGTACTGGGTGACACCCTATTCTACGGGGGTGAACTTCCTCGCTGTGTCCAGCGCATTAGTGACGCTCAAATGGCGTGAGGAAAATTGCGTGTAAGTGGCTTCCGCCGCCTGCACATCTTTAAATAGCTTCCCGAGTGTCCTTACACATCTGGAGCCGTACTGAAATACGTCCGGGAATTGTCACTGGCCTCGTTTACGTGTGGCCTACGAGGCAGCCAGTGGCACTGTGGAGGAGAGTTTCCTGGACTTACCCAGCTACTGCGTTCGGGGTAACTTACACCAGCTTGTGTTAGGCGTGACAGATGTCAGGGTCAGCTGTTAAAGGCAGAAGTGAGGAGTTCCTGAGAGAGAAGAGCCGGCAGATGTTTTATTGAAGATTTCTGAAGGTAGGAAATGTTTTTTAAAGGTTTTTTTAAAAGTTCTGCCTACAGAAACTTACACTTACTTCTGACTCCTTCTCAAAGGGTTGGGGCAGCAGCAGCTTGTCAGACCCTCCCCACCAGCAACATCAGAGGCACTCAGGAGCAGGCGTGGGTGTAAGGGTGTAAAGTAGAGGAAGGGTTTTTTTTTGCAAGACTCTTGGGTGTGAGAGAAGCTGTGTAGCCATAGTTGGAGGCCCCCATAACCAGAGAGCATTGTGCAGGGTTAGTTGTGTAAGAGAGTGATGGGCTTGCTGATCCCCAAAGCTGACGAGGAAAAAAGGAGAGGTTTGCAGTGCGTTGCCTTGCCTGCCCTGCTGAGGATGTGGAACTTCTTGCAGCATTGTTACACAGTCCTGGGGGGGTGAGGGAATTGGCATCTGAGCATCCCCAGGAAACTGCAGTGTATCTCCCTCTGGAGGCCAGCAGCAGGTATAACACCGTTTTGTAAAGGGGCAACAGCAGTGTAAATCACAGACGAGGAAATTCTCGGCCTATAAGGCAACAGCCCTAATTGTTTGAGCTAAGTTTAGCTTGTGGCCTGTTCAACTTATAATCATATACTTTGTTTTTACTGCCTTGGTTTTCCACAACATATCTCCCAACATGCGCCTGGGGTAACAGGATTTTTTGCGGGAAGCGGGAATGAGTATTTATTTCAAGAACCCGCCTCTATTTTTTTGAAGAAAGCTGGAGGAAGGTGGGAAATTAGAGAAGGAAATACGACTGGCATGTCAAATTGAAGGCCGAGAATTTCCTCAGGCTCCCCTCTGTAACTTCGGTGGAAAACCCGCTTCCTGAATTTCCTCCAAAGTTACCGGAAAAGTTCACAGCATAACACTTTTAAAAGAAATATAAATGGCAAGAAATGTAATATACAGCACTTGTTAACATGCCAAATGAAAAGTACACTGATTATAATGAACAAAATAACAAATCCTAACTGCCCATAAGTGCCGGGAAGTGTCAGTCATTGAGTGTGGGCTGATTGGTGTATTTACTCCCTAGCCTGTGGGGTCAAGCACTATAAAACCTACAATACGTCTGGGCTGCTGCTAATAGAACTCGCTCCATGGAATCCTTCCCGTTTTGGTGCATGAAGGAAAGAAAATCGTACATTTACACAGTGCCTTTCACGACCTCAATGAAGTACTTTTGAAGTGTAGTCACTGTTGTGATGTAGGAAATCAGCAGCCAATTTGTGCACAGCAAGGTCCCACAGTAATGTGATAATAACCAGATAATCTGTTTCTTTTAGTGATGCTGGTTAAGGGATAAATATCGGTCAGGACACCAGGGAGAACTCCTCCGCTCTTCTTCAAATAGTGCTGTGGGATATTCTACGTCCACCTGAGAGGTTTAACATTTCATCCGAAAGACAGCACCTCTGACAGTGCAGCACTCTCTCAGTACTGCTCGCCGACAGTGCAACACTCTCTCAGTACTGCCCCTCCGACAGTGCAACACTCTCTCAGTACTGCCCCTCTGACAGTGCAACACTCTCTCAGTACTGCCCCTCCGACAGTGCAACACTCTCTCAGTACTGCCCCTCCGACAGTGCAGCACTCTCCCAGTACTGCTCGCCGACAGTGCAACACTCTCTCAGTACTGCCCCTCCGACAGTGCAGCACTCTCTCAGTACTGCCCCTCCGATAGTGCAGCACTCTCTCAGTACTGCCCCTCCGACAGTGCAGCACTCTCCCAGTACTGCCCCTCCGATAGTGCAGCACTCTCTCAGTACTGCCCCTCCGACAGTGCAGCACACTCAGTACTGCCCCTCCGACAGTGCAGCGCTCTCTCAGTACTGCCCCTCCGATAGTGCAGCGCTCTCTCAGTACTGCCCCTCCGACAGTGCAGCACTCTCTCAGTACTGCCCTTCCAACAGTGCAGCACTTTCTCAGTACTGCACCTCCGACAGTGCAGCATTCTCTCAGTACTGCTCCTCAGACAGTGCAGTACTCTCTCAGTACTGGCCCTCTGACAGTGCAGCACTCTCTCAGTACTGCCCCTCCGACAGTGCAGCACTCTCTCAGTACTGCCCCTCTGACAGTGCAGCACTCTCTCAGTACTGCCCCTCTGACAGTGCAGCATTCTCTCAGTACTGCCCCTCCGACAGTGCAGCATTCTCTCAGTACTGCCCCTCCGACAGTGCAGCACTCTCTCAGTACTGCCCCTCAGACAGTGCAGCACTCTCTCAGTACTGCCCCTCCGACAGTGCAGCACTCTCTCAGTACTGCCCCTGCGACAGTGCAGCACTCTCTCAGTATGGCCCCTCCGACAGTGCAGCACTCTCTCAGTACTGCCCCTCCGACAGTGCAGCATTCTCTCAGTACTGCCCCTCAGACAGTGCAGCACTCTCTCAGTACTGCCCCTCCGACAGTGCAGCACCCTCTCAGTACTGCCCCTCCGACAGTGCAGCATTCTCTCAGTACTGCCCCTCCGACAGTGCAGCATTCTCTCAGTACTGCCCCTTAGACAGTGCAGCACTCTCTCAATACTCCCCCTCAGACAGTGCAGCACTCTCTCAGTTCTGCCCCTCAGACAGTGCAGCACTCTCTCAGTACTGCCCCTCCGACAGTGCAGCACTCTCTCAGTACTGCCCCTCCGACAGTGCAGCACTCTCTCAGTACTGCCCCTCCGACAATGCAGCACTCTCTCAGTACGGCCCCTCCGACAGTGCAGCACTCTCTCAGTACTGCCCCTCTGACAGTGCAGCACTCTCTCAGTACTGCCCCTCCGACAGTGCAGCACTCTCTCAGTACTGCCCCTCCGACAGTGCAGCACTCTCTCAGTACTGCACCTGCGACAGTGCAGCACTCTCTCAGTACTGCCCTTCAGACATTGCAGCACTCTCTCAGTACTGCACCTGCGACAGTGCAGCACTCTCTCAGTACTGCCCCTCCGACAGTGCAGCACTCTCTCAGTACTGCCCCTCCGACAGTGCAGCACTCTCTCAGTACTGCCCCTCCGACAGTGCAGCATTCTCTCAGTACTGCCCCTCAGACAGTGCAGCACTCTCTCAGTACTGCCCCTCCGACAGTGCAGCACTCTCTCAGTACTGCCCCTCCGACAGTGCAGCATTCTCTCAGTACTGCCCCTCCGACAGTGCAGCACTCTCTCAGTACTGCCCCTCCGACAGTGCAGCATTCTCTCAGTACTGCCCCTCCGACAGTGCAGCATTCTCTCAATACTGCCCCTCAGACAGTGCAGCACTCTCTCAGTTCTGCCCCTCAGACAGTGCAACACTCTCTCAGTACTGCCCCTCCGACAGTGCAGCACTCTCTCAGTACTGCCCCTCCGACAGTGCAGCACTCTCTCAGTACTGCCCCTCCGACAGTGCAGCATTCTCTCAGTACTGCCCCTCCGACAGTGCAGCACTCTCTCAGTACGGCCCCTCCGACAGTGCAGCACTCTCTCAGTACTGCCCCTCTGACAGTGCAGCACTCTCTCAGTACTGCCCCTCCGACAGTGCAACACTCTCTCAGTACTGCCCCTCCGACAGTGCAGCACTCTCTCAGTACTGCCCCTCCGACAGTGCAGCACTCTCTCAGTACTGCACCTGCGACAGTGCAGCACTCTCTCAGTACTGCCCCTCCGACAGTGCAGCACTCTCTCAGTACGGCCCCTCCGACAGTGCAGCATTCTCTCAGTACTGCCCCTCCGACAGTTCAGCGCTCTCTCAGTACTGCCCCTCCGACAGTGCAGCGCTCTCTCAGTACTGCCCCTCCGACAGTGCAGCATTCTCTCTGTACTGCCCCTCCGACAGTGCAGCACTCTCTCAGTACTGCCCCTCCGACAGTGCAGCGCTCTCTCAGTACGGCCCCTCCGACAGTGCAGCGCTCTTTCAGTACTGCCCCTCAGACAGTGCAGCATTCTGTCAGTACGGCCCCTCGGACAGTGCAGCATTCTGTCAGTACTGCCCCTCCGACAGTGCAGCATTCTGTCAGTACTGCCCCTCCGACAGTGCAGCGCTCTCTCAGTGCTGCTCCTCCGACAGAGCAGCACTCTCTCAGTACTGCACTGGAGTGTCAGCCGAGGTTTTGTGCTTAAGTCAGGCTTGACTCAGATGAGATTATTACCACTGGGTCGCTGGCTAACATATTTATAGGAGAGTGGGAGGACTTAGGTGGTTCAGAGCAACAAAGGAAGCATTTTTCCTTCCTCTTAAGTAAAAGGGTCGAATCAAGATAGAATAGATAGAACTAAAGTAAGAAACAAAGTTAAAGTAATAAAAATAGAACAGTGAGATTCTGGAAGAAGAGAGAAAATGAAGGGAAAGAGAAGAGATGGCAAGCCAAAGTAAGGTTTGTATATTTTTAAAAACTATTTTAAGTGTCTAGGGTTTACAGTAAAGCAATAAAGCTGCTTCTGGCATTTGACATGGTGGGCAAGTCCATGATACAATAACCACCCTTGGACTCTGGATGGAGCGAACTCGATGGGCCTAAAGACCTTTTGTCAGCCTGTGTTTTCTTACGTTCTTAATACTGTGATTAGAGCTGGTTTCAGCCTCGCGATGTGTGACCTGAGAACTTTAACAAACCGGCTGACCCAGGGAGCCTGAAACTTTCCTCGACCAGGCAACAGTCTAAGGGTTAAGACAGAGCAGATATCTTGGGAGCAAGGAAAAAAGTAGCCGTCCATTCAGGATGGAATGACTCAGACGTGTAAGGCGTGTGTTTAAGATACTGCATGAATACACAAGTGGTTGAGTAATTATCAGCACATTGTCGCAAGGTGCCACAAATAGAATAAACTGATCATCATCTGAATATGACAGAAACACATACAACTCGAGTTCTGACCAAGTAAAGAACCTGCTACTGTCTGCAGGGTAAAAGCGAGGCATTGAAGCAAAAAGTATGTATTTAATTCAGCCACTAATGATTTTCATTATTAATTGAGCAAGAAAGTGCAGATAGGTTAAACAATTCCCACATAAAATGTGGTAGATAAATTGGCAGTGAGAGGTGGACTTACATGAATCAATAACAATTTGCATTTATATAGCGCCATTAACATAGCTAAACGTCCCAAGGCGCTTCACAGGAGCATTATCAAACATAATTTGACACCGAGCCACATAAGGAGATATTAGGATAGGTGGATATAGGTTTTAAGGATTGTCTTAAAGGATGAGAGGGAGGTAGAGAGGTGGCAAGGCTTAGGGAAGGAATTCCAGAGCTTAGGGGCTAGGCAGCTGAAGGCACGACCACTAATGGTGGGGCCATGAAAATTGGGGATGCGCAAGAGACCAGAATTGGAGGCGTGCAGAGATTTCAGAGGGTTGTAGAGCTGAATGAGGTTAGAGAGATAGGGAGGGGCAAGGCCATGGAGGGATTTGAAAACAAGGATGAGAGTTTTAAAATCGAGGCAAATCACATGACAGACTGATCAGAAAAGTAAAAGCCCATGGGATCCAAGGAAAAGTGGTAAGTTGGATCCAAAATTGGCTCAGTGGCAGGAAGCAAAGGGTAATGGTCGACGGGTGTTTTTGTGACTGGAAGGCTGTTTCCAGTGGGGTCCCGCAGGGCCCAGTACAAGGTCTCTTGCTTTTTGTGGCATATATCAATGATTTAGACTTCAATGTAGGGTGTATGATTAAGAAGTTTGCCGATGATACAAAAATTGACCATGTAGTTGATAGTGAGGAAGAAAGCTGTAGATTGCAGGAAGATATCAATGGACTGGTCAGGTGGGCAGAAAAGTGGCAAATGGAATTCAATCCGGAGAAGTGTGAGGTAATGCATTTGGGGAGGGCTAACAAGGCAAGGGAATACACAATAAATGGTAAGACACTGTAAGGGGTTTTCTCTCCGAGATCGCAGAGGTTTCTCTCACCAGAGGCCTCTCTCTCTCTCTTGCACAGTAAAACCTTGAGTGGTTCGACCCACTCGCCCCTTAGGTTCTAGACACTGGACTTAGGTGCAGGAACTACAGTGCAGAGAAGACTCTTATAGACCAAGTTTAATGAAACAAAATGGAATTTTATTGCATAAGGAAAAACAAATCATAACAATACAGTACTAACTAAAATAGATACAGGCATATTACACTTTACAAAGATCATCATGAAATGGGGAAACACACGGAACATCGAGGGACAACAACTCATGTTAATTATACCCAAAATGACCACCCCCTTAAACCTATCTAGATCCGATTATGAAGGGCCAGAAACATGCTCACCAATCCAACTAGGAATTGCAAGGTTTTGAAACAGGTCTGCATTTTGATCCTTTCAGGCGTCCCGTCTCCTCGTGGTCAGTGCTGCGGGCTGTGAGCTGCGACACGCCTTCTCTTCCTCGAGGTGAAGGTCACGGACAGGCTGGATCTCAGCGGGCCTGGATGTCGATGTGGGGGAAGAGACCATCTGCTTGACCATGGTTGGAAGCCTCTAGCCGGCTTTCATATAGGTTTCTTCTGTAGTTTTCTACCCTTTTGGTCTCATCAAACGGCCCAGGGTTTGTCGACAATCTCCCGATGGTTACCCCGGGGCGTGATGTGGACTTGAATCACCTTCTTCTTCTTCTTCGTGATGATGCCACCAATACGATGGTAGCACCACGATGACTGTACTCTTTTCTACCCCCGGGTCCCCCCAGATATACTTCTCAGGAGAAGCCTCTTTCTCCTGCCCAAATCAAGGTTAGCCTTTGTTTAACTTTTGGTGGGCTTATAGCACAGTGGGGTAGTTATTATATTTAAACTGCTTTCGGGATGGCCGGTGACGGCCATCTCTGGTCTGGAATGACCTGGTAATGTTTTAATGTCTTCTTGGTGTCTTTGATGCTCTTCTCATGAATATGAAACTGTTCCCCTTTGTCCGGGTAAACATTTAGATGGTCTTTATCTACAGGCTGATCTGACTGGATCTGCATCCAATCTATATGTATATGGCTGTGTCTGGTTTCGTTTTCTCAGAAACGGCTTCCAGAACTTACTGTGGGTTGAATCTACAAAGGCTGTCTGGGGACTGCAGGAACCATTTTAAAGTGTTCAAAAAGCTAGTCACGGGGTCTGGGTGCCATTTTATGTGTCCCGTTTCCTGGGCTTCTTTTAAAACAGTCTTTAAAACCAGGGCCTCTTCTGCCAAAGGACCCCTATAATACAATATTAATTTTGCGAATTCTACAACACTGAGAAGTGTAGAGGAACAAAGGGACCTTAGTGTGCATGTCTACAGATCCCTGAAGGTAGCAGGACAGGTAGATTAGGTGGTTAAGAAGGCATACGGGATCATTTCCTTTATTAGCCGAGGTATAGAATATAAGCGTAGGAATATGCTTGAACTGTATAAAACACTAGTTAGGCCGCAGCTAGAATACTGCATACAGTTCTGGTCACCACATTACAGGAAAGATGTGATTGCACTAGAGAGGGTGCAGAGGAGATTTACAAGGATGTTGCCAGGACTGGAGAATTTTAGCTACTAGGAAAGATTGGATAGGCTGAGGTTGTTTTCTTTGGAGCAGAGGAGGCTGAAGGGAGACCTAACTGAGGTGTATAAAATTATGAGGAACTTAATACAGTGAATAAGAAGGACCTACTTCCTTTAGCAGAGGGGTCAATAACCAGGGTACATAGATTTAAAGTAATTGGTAGGAGGTTTAGAGGGGAGTTGAGGAGAATTTTTTTCACCCAGAGGGTGGTGGGGGTCTGGAACTCACTACCTGAGGAAACATGGTCGGCGTTTGAAGGGGGGGTAAATTCAAAACCAATCTGCGGAAACAATATTTCAGTGAGCGAGTGGTCAATCTATGGAAGAGACTCTCTAGGGAAGCAGTTAGTATTGATTCATTCAAATGCAAATTGCATAGATTTCTTTCATAAAATAACATTTTGGGAGCCAGTATATGAGTAGTTTGAGACATGATTTGTGGTAAGTGTAGCGTGCTTTGGAGGGACAGGTGACTTTGAACACTTGGCTGCCAAATCTCTCTCCCAATGGGGTTTTCCTCGCTTCATGTCTGGCTCTGTTATAGACTAACTGATAGAGATTGATTACTATGATTAGTCAGAAATTCCATTATTGCTGTATCATGCGACTACCAGAATGGTAGACAGCGAATTAGATGAACCTTGGTCTTTTTACGCCTAGCAATCCCTATGTTCCTAAATGCGTTTGATTGACAGACTGAACATAGTGCTTGATGGTCTATATTTTCAGGGGGAAAACTGTTTGGGAAAAGCCAGTATAAGTGAGCATGCTTTTTGGAATCTCTTCTTTTTTCTTCAGCCATGGAGTCACGCCTAAAAGTTGGTTGCTCCAGGTTTCTGAGGTTTGTGTTTTGACTAAGAGTTGACTATAAGCTTAGGCTTGTGCAACGTGGAAAAATAGGAATTCAATAGTGATGTGATATATGCCAATTGAATACATGGTGCAATGATTGGCCTGTTTGTAATGTAATGTAATATTAAACATGTACTTAGGTTCTGTGCTCACAGTGTAAACAAACAGCTGACTGCCATCGATTAGGCAGCATGTGTGGAGAGAGGAAGCTAGGGTTAACGATTCAGGTCAATGACATTTCGTCAGAACCATCGACCTGAAACATTAACTCTACCACCCTTGTTTCACAGATGCTGCCAGACCAGCATTTTCTGTTTTTATTTCAGATTTCCAGCATCTGTGGCATTTTGCTTTTTCGAGGTACATCTATGTTGTCTGCGCCTCTTAACATTTAAAAGCCTCGGTCACATCCAGTCTCAATCTTCTTTGCTTGTTTCTAACCTGGGCTTGTCAACTCTGATTGGACGTATTCTTCCAGGTTTCATCACATGACCTCCTGTATCCAACTGCCCCGCCCCCACGCTCCCGCCATTGGTTGCCCGGCACGCCCAACTTCACAGTGCCACGCCTTCCCGCGCCAATTGGAAATCAAACAGGCTCTTAATTACCTGATTGGATGATGCTTGACTGTCAGTCAAATAGCCTCTTTACCTCATCTCCAATATTTTGACAACTAATAAATGAAAGTGTTCAAAGAAAATGAAAAAAAAATCACACAATTAAAAACAAATATTCCTCTGATTTTTCTCCTGGGTTGCCTCTAACGATTATTTTTTTCATTCCTGGAGACTCCAGGACAATGCTGGAGGGTTGGTGACCTTATTCTAACCCTGATTCCATGTCAACATATTCTAAACATCCACCTCTGAAAAGAGGTCACAACCATGAAACCATTGCAAGTTGGCAAAGGTCAAATCTTTAGAAAATTGGTTCCTGGTCCTACTCTTAGACCCTCTGCATGGTCAGAAGTGGCTAGTGTGAGGATTACGTTCCACCTACCGTGTTTCTACCAGATGAAGTGCTTGGACACTGCATTGAACACAGGGAACATGGACCCTTTTAAATCTGTCACTCTGTTTCTGCAGTATTCATGGCATTAAAACAATGTTAGTACATTGCTATCCTCTCGAGTTACATCTGCAGGCCAATTAGGATTTTCCTCAGAATTGAAACCGCTTCAAGCAGCTTTCCCCAGTCCACTGCTGCCTTTTGTTTCACAAACAAACTATGTACACAATGGTACCACGTCCTTCAGAGACCTGCTCCTAGAATGGAAGAACCAGTCTTTCAAGAACCCAATAAAAAAATAACAAATATTAAATGCAGAGTGCTGAAAAGAATTAACCCACTCCCACCCACAAGCGCCATTTTGATTAGATTTCACAGCGTGGACTAAACATACATATTCATCGTCGCTGGGTCACAATCCTGGAACTCCCTCCCTAACAGCACTGTGGGAGTACCTTCACCACACGGACTTCAGCGGTTCAAGAAGGCGGCTCACCACCACCTTCTCAAGGGCAACTAGAGATGGGCAATAAATGCTGGCCTTGCCAGTGACGCCCACATCCCATAAACACATTTTTAAAAATTGGCCTTGGGGGGTGGGGGGGAAGAGGAATTCTTATAAATCTTGCAAAGTGGTTAATCAATAATCAGTGCTTAATGGGAAGCAATTAAAGAGTTCCAGAACAAAATAAACTTTTGAAAATGTCACACATTCAAACTTACTAGATAACTTCAAGTAAGTTCATAAGGACATTGGTATAATTGCAAAATACTGCGGATGCTGGAAATCTGAAATAACAACAGAAAATGCTGGAAATACTCAGCAGGCCAGGCGGCATCCGTGGAGAGAGAAACAGAGTTAACGTTTCAGGTCTGGGACCCTTCATCAGAACTGGAAAAAGCTGAAGATGTAACAGATATTAAGCAGGTGCAGAGACAGCGGGGTGGGGGGGGGGGGGGGTTAGGAGGGGAGGAAGAAATAGAAAGAACATCCTGTACTTTTGTAAGAGGCAGGAAAGATAAAATGTTGCAAATGGGAATGGCAAAAATCATACTGCATGAAAAAAGGGGGCAGGGATAATTACCTGAAATTGTTGAACTCAATGTTGAGTCCGGCAGGCTGCAAAGTGCCCAATCGAAAGATGAGGTGCTGTTCCTCGAGCTTACGTTGAGCTTCATTGGAACAATGCAATAGCCCGAGGACAGAGAGATCAGAGTGGGAGTGAAGCGGTGAATTAAAGTGACAGGCGATCGGAAGCTCAGGGTCACCCGTACGGACTGAATGGCGGTGTTCCGCAAAGCGGTCGCCCAATCTGCGTTTGGTCTCCCCAATGTAGAGGAGACCGCATCGTGAGCAGCGAATACAGTATATTAAATTGCAAGAAGTACAAGTAAATCGCTGTTTCACCTGGAAGGGGTGTTTGGGGCCCTGGACAGTGGGAAGGGAGGAGGTAAAAGGGCATGTGTTGCATCTCCTGCGCTTGCACGGGAAGGTGCCAGGTGAAGGAGCAGGGCTGTTGGGGGTGATTGAGGAGTGGACCAGGGTGTCGCGGAGGGAGCGGTCCCTTCAGAATGCTGAAAGGGGAGGTGAGGGGAAGATGTGTTTGGTGGTGGGATCACGTTGGAGGTGGCGGAAATGGCGGAGGATGATCCGTTGAATGTGGAGGCTGGTGGGGTGAAAGGTGAGGACAAGGGGAACCCTATCGTGGTTCTGGGAGGGAGGGGCAGGGGTGAGAGCAGAAGTGCGGGAAATAGAACGGACACGGTTGAGGGCCGTGTCAACCACGGTAGAGGGGAATCCTCGGTCGAGGAAATTGGTATGTGTTCATATCATCCCAACTAGGACATATATCACCATTCCTTCATCATTATTGGGTCAAAAGCCTGGAACTCCCTACCTAACGGCACTATGGGGGTAACTTCACACATGGACTGCAGCGGTTCTAGAAGGCGGCCCACAGCTAGGGATGGGCAATAAATGCCAGCCTCGCCAGCAACGCCCATACCCGAGAATGAGTGAATAAGAAAATAAATACATGAGGGAGAAGGGAATAGAGGGATACGGGAGCATGATGGGGAGCGGTAGAGTGGGAGTAGGCTTATGTTGAGTATAAGCACCAGCATAGACCAGTTGGGCTGAGTGGCCTGTTTCTGGCACTGCAGAATCAATGGAATTCTATGTGAGTCCACACAAGCCATTAAGTTAGCCACAGGTAAGCAAAAGAAGAAGCTTAGATGTTTGCAAACCCAGGGAAGTACCTGCAACCCACTGAGCATGCCATGCATAGTTCACACTGTGTCATATTAGGATACCAATTATAACTATGGCAATGTTAACATTTTACTGAAATATAGTTCAAATTGCAGCTCGATGATAAGATGGGGAAGTTAGGATATTAAAGGGATGTGCTTTGATGGGCCGATTGACCGTTTCTCACCCTTCGCTTTAATTATGTTCTTAATCTTGCCTCTGCGTCAGATGGTTATGGGTTCAAGTCCCACTCCAGGGACTTGAGCAGAAAATCAAGGCTGACACTCCAGTGCTGCCGTCTTTCAGATCAGACATTAAACCGAGGCACCGTCTGCCCTCTCAGGTGGACGTTAAAGACCCCATGACACTATATCGAAGAAGAGCAGGGGAGTTCCCCCCATTAACCTAGTCAATATGTACCCCTCAACCAACATCACTAAAAAAGATGATCTGCCCATTAACCCATTGCTGTTTGTGGGACCTTGCTGTGCACAAATTGGCACTCGTGTTTCCTACATTACAGCAGTGACTACACTTCGAAAGTACGTCATTGGCTGTAGAGTGCTTTGGGACGTCCTGAGATCATAAAAGGCGATATATAAATGCAGGTTCTTTCCTTATTAAAATAATTCCACTAATGTAATGGCTGAGTAAAGGGAAATCTATTCCAGGAGCAGCTGAGCGATACTTACATCAACATTAAGCACGATAACATTTGCCGACAGCAACTTGTCGCACAAGGGGGAAAGGCTGCTTGCAGTCACTTACATAGGGATGGCAAAGTATACAAGCGGTTCATTGACACTGTGTTATCAGTTGTTCCTTCCCAAATTAAACCTCACTCCTCTGGGATCGCTCCAAATGCCTGAGCCACATATCACTGCTCAGTTCAATGCACACTGTACATATAAGGTCATAAATTCAATAAAGAGATGAGCTGCGTTTTGCTCTCCTACATTTAATTTTAAGAAACTAAAAATTACCAACAGATTACAAATTGAAAAAGGGAAACTCAAAAATATTTAATAATTACAATATTTTCAAAATCTTTTATAAAAGAGAAAAATGATACATGGGTTTTCACACTGATACAGTGCTGGTGTATATTCTCACACTGATACAGTGCTGGTGTATATTCTCACACTGATACAGTGCTGGTGTATATTCTCCCACTGATACAGTGCTGGTGTATATTCTCACACTGATACAGTGCTGGTGTATATTCTCACACTGATACGGAGCTGGTGTATATTCTCACACTGATACAGTGCTGGTTTATATTCTCACACTGATACAGTGCTGGTGTATATTCTCACACTGATACGGAGCTGGTGTATATTCTCACACTGATACAGTGCTGGTGTATATTCTCCCACTGATACAGTGCTGGTGTATATTCTCACACTGATACAGTGCTGGTGTATATTCTCACACTGATACGGAGCTGGTGTATATTCTCACACTGATACGGAGCTGGTGTATATTCTCACACTGATACAGTGCTGGTGTATATTCTCCCACTGATACAGTGCTGGTGTATATTCTCACACTGATACAGTGCTGGTGTATATTCTCACACTGATACGGTGCTGGTGTATATTCTCCCACTGATACAGTGCTGGTGTATATTCTCCCACTGATACAGTGCTGGTGTATATTCTCCCACTGATACAGTGCTGGTGTATATTCTCCCACTGATACAGTGCTGGTGTATATTCTCACACTGATACAGTGCTGGTGTATATTCTCACACTGATACGGTGCTGGTGTATATTCTCACACTGATAAAGACCTGGTGTATATTCTCACACTGATACGGAGCTGGTGTATATTCTCACACTGATACAGTGCTGGTGTATATTCTCACACCGATACAGTGCTGGTGTACAGTAACATCTTGGACAAAGCAACTTATTTGATTGGCACCCCATCTACCACCTTAAACATTCACTCTCTCCACCACCGGAGCATCGTGACTGCAGTGGGAATCAACTACAAGATGCACTGCAGAAACTTGCCAAGGCTTCTTTGATCGCACTTCCCAAACCCGCGGCCTCTACCTCCTAGAAGGACAAGGGCAGCAGGCGCATGGGAACACCATCACCTCCAAGTTGCCCTCCAAGTCACACACCATCGTGACTTGAAATATATGGCCGTTTTTTCATCGTCGCTGGGTCAAAATCCTGGAACTCCCTTCCCAACAGCACTGTTGGAATACCTTCACCACATGGACTGCAGCGATTCAAGAAGAAGGCCCATCACCACCTTTTCAAGGGCAGTTAGGGATGGGCAATAAATTATGGCCTTGCCAGTGATACCCACATCCCAAGAACGAATCAAAAACACACTGATACAGTACTGGTGCACAGTAACACACTGATTCGGTAGTGGTGTATATTCTCACACTGACACAATACTAGTGTACAGTCTATTAAAGTACAGTCTATTAAAATGCTCTACCAAAGACATGCTTAATGCATCAATATCCATTACCTTGCCCAGGAATACAAACCAAAAGAGTGGTTCCATGTCCCGCCAGAAGGGGCGCTGTGGAAAGGAACGACAGGTATTACAGTGTGATTTTGGTTAATCTGATTGCTTGGCTAATGTGCATCAAGCAATCATTTCACATTGCTGCGAAGAAATATATGAGAGGCTGTTATAAGTTGTTGCATTCATTGTATCTGCATGCTTTGTATAGTTCGTTGGGCCAGTAATTCCTGTCCCAACGCGTGAGTACGGTCGGGGTACTCACGCGTCTGGCCAGAGGAAATGCCGGTTTTCAGCATGCACAGCGCATGCGGGGAAAACCGGCATTTCCTGCCCTCTGAACGAAGGGGTTCAGAGGCAGAACGCGCGCGACTGCACAGGCAGCGCGTGCGCAGTAAAATTCCTTTTTTTTTTCAAAGTTGCGCGCGTGTAAAGGCCTCCAGTCTTTACGCGTGGAAAAACAAGACATAAGTATTTAGTTTTTCAGGTAAGTGGGCTTTTAGTACTATGTAGAATTTTTTTTTCCACAGGTTTGTTATTTTTAAAGAATTTACAGGATGGTAAGTTTAGTTTTAGACCCTATTTTTAAAAAATATATTTTTTTTTAAAAATTGATTAATTGTTTAAAACATTTTTAAAACCTTATTTATAGTTATTATAATCAGTGGGATGTTTTTTAAAATTTTATTTAAAGTTAAAGTAGTGTTTTGGCAGCCCATACCTTTTCATGAGTTTGACAGCTCTTACTGTCAAACTGATGAATGAGTTTCCCTCCCCTGATTGGCTGCACAGTGCTCACCTGATCCCAGCCGGCACATCGCACTAACTACGCCGCTGGATCAGGTTAGCACAGCGCGCCGACAGCTGAACCGGGCCAGTGACAGGAAATGCAAGCAGGCCCGGGCTTCAGATGTCGGCGCGCCGGGTGAGTGCACATCGGGGGCTTGCACGCGCGGCAAGCCCCCGATCTAATTTCAGGGCCAATATAAATGTCACTGTTTACCTCAGTGTACGCTGTACATATCACGTTGTGTAACTTCAACAAAAAGCTGGCTGAATTTCTCAATGCAGTTGTAATGTCTTTGAAGTAAAATGGATTGAGAATAATATTGACCTTTTGGGAGTTCCAGTTCCTGCTATCCATATAAGGCCAGACTTGGCCTGTGATATAACTGCCCATTTCTTCTCCGTATATGTAGCACAAAAGATCTCCATTTCAGGGAGAACTGTTTCGCCTCAAAAAATGATCTCATACTGTACCCATTTGCCGAACGTTGGATAGTGAACAAATCTAATTAATAATTGATTACTTATTAAATCCTTAATGATTTAATGACAGGCACAATTCATCTATCATTGAATACAGCCATGAGCTGCCAATGAATGTAGTAATCTAGTTGATCCAGGCACAGGTAACAATAGGAATGTTATTGGCAGGAGTTTTAGAGGAGGCTTCGTAGCAGGTACAGCTGGTACCAATGTTGTGCCAAAGCTTGGCTGCTGGCAAGTTCAACCTGCAGTTAGCATTCTAGAGTGAATGGGGCTGAGGATTTGCCCTATTTAGCCACTGAAAAATAAATGACATGTTTTAGAAAATTAAAACATAAGATAAAGGTAGTGCATTCGTGGCAGAGACGGTCAGTAATTATGATTCAATCTTCATAATGGGGCAGTAATTCCTCCCCATAATGGGGCAGTAATTCCTCCCCAAACGCGTGAGTACGGAAAGGGTACTCGCGCGTCTGGCCGGAGGAAATGCCGGTTTTCAGCATGCACAGCGCATGCGCTGAAAACCGGCATTCCCTCTCCTCTAACCTTAGAGGTGAAGAGGCTAGCGCGTGCGCTGTAGGGGGCAGCGCGTGCGTCTTGGATTTCCTCTGTTTTGGGGGATTTGCGCATGTGTAAAGGCCTCCGGTCTTTACGCTTGTAAAAAGCACACGTAAGTATTTATTTTTACAGGTAAGTGGTGTTTTAGTGCAATTTAGAATTTTTTTCCCACAGGTTTATTATTTTAAAGAATCTACAATAAGGTAAGTTTAGTTTTAGACCCTTTTTATTAAAAATTTATTTTTTTCAAAAAAAAAAATTATTGTTTAAATTTTAAAAAAAACTTATTTATACTTAATTTAATGATTGGGATGTTTTTAAAATTTTTATTTAAAGTTTAAATAGTGTTTTGGGCCCCCGTAGTTTTCATGAGTTTGACAGTTCTTACTCTCAAACTCATGAATGAACCTTCCCCTCCCCTGATTGGTTGTACAGTGCTCACCTGATCCCAGCCGGCACATCGCACTAACTACGCCGCTGGATCAGGTAAGCACATCGCGCCGACATCTGAACCGGGCCTGTCACAGGAAATGCAAGCAGGCCCGGGCTTCAGATGTCAGCGCGCAGGGTGAGTGCAGATCGGGGGCTTGCACGCACGGCAAGCCCCCGACACCAAGTTCTGGGCCAATGTCTCTATCATGACATCGCGCTTCCTTTAGTTAAAATAAACTATTTTGGAAAACATTTTACTTTGATACAAATGCAAAATACTATGGATGCTGGAACTCTGTTTCTCTCTCCACAGATGCTGCCCGACCTGGTGAGTGTTGCCAGTATTTCCCGATTTTACTTTGATACCCCGGCTCTCTTTCTTTTACAATATCTTTTATGCACAAGGTCTCTGGGGCAATATTTTCATAGGTTTATTAGAAAAGTAGATGTGAGGAAAGAGTAACACTATACTGTTAAAAAGCAATAAAGGACTACCTGTCAATGTTTATTCTGAATATTCCTACCCCATCAAATATAGATTAAAGAATATTCATGAACAGTGAATAAAAAAGTCAAGTTGTGTTGGTTAAAGTCATTCACGAGGAACCCGTGGAGGATCTGCAGCTGCACAGTCAGATTTTACTCAAGGACAGACCTGGCATCAGTGTTACCAGTTGTGATTCCATCTGATGAAGGGTCACATTCCTGAGACGTTGGGCAGGATTTTCATTGGGCCGTGGAGGTGGGATTGGAGGCGTGTGGGGGTTTAAAATCCCAAAATCGGGGGTCCCGACACCATCCCACCCCCAACCCGCCTCCATGCCAGTTTCAAAGGAGGAGCGAGGCGGGACGTCGGGTTGAAGGACTTGGAGGGGTCGAGATGTCGGTGTTCAGGTGAGTGATGGGTGCATGAGTGCAAAGGTAAGTGTGCTTGGTGTGTCTAAAGTGATTAAAGAAGTTTAAATGACCTTTTCCTACCTTTACAGCCTTCCTTCCTTTAGGTCTCAGGAGTCGCTCATCTCACCGGCACAGAAAGCAGATTGGCTGCGAACTGTCAAAAGTGACAGCCTGCAGCTTTCTGTGCTGGTGAGATTTCTAACTGAGTCTGTGGAGAAGGACTCATGTTAGAAGTAAGACTGTCAGTGTTTGACAGCTTCAAAGAGCTTTCAAACACTGATATTTCATCTGTCAAAAGCTCTTGACGAATTTCAGTCTGTGACGTCACCTGTTGCCGGGTGGCCCTTAATTGGCCTGCTGAGCCCGCTGGGTGGGCTCAACAAGGTCAATCAGGTTAAAATCGCGTGGATTGGCCACATCTTGATGGAGGCGGGACAACAACCCCGAAAGTTGTAGTCCCGCCTCCATCACGTCCCCTGAATGAAAATCCAGCCCGTTAACTATGTTTCTCTCTCCACGGATGCTGCCTAGCCTGCTGAGTGCTTCCAGCATTTTCTGTTGTTATTTGTGATTCCATCACTGTTGCTGTGCTGTTGGACAGGTTTCTGACAAGAAGTTATGGATGAGCCTGAATTCCTTGCAGCTCACCATTGGCAAAGACCATCAGAAAGCTTGTGCTCTTGCTCCCAATGCTGGATATTGCTCAAACCCAATCAATTGTTGGCAACCTCAGTGTCCTGTTTGAATCCACATCCACTTCATCACCAAGTCTGCCTACTTCCATCCCTGAAACCTCTGCTCCCTACCATACTCCCTGGCTGCTGCTGAAGCCCTTATCCAAACCTTTGTCACCAAAAGAATATTCCAATGCTGTCCTTGCTCATCTCCCGACTTCCATCTTGCATGAATGTTAAGAGTTCGAATCCGACTCCAAAAATGGATGCAACTAAAATTAGTTTATTGTGTTCCATCAAGTCTAGATACATGCAATAGCTTTAATCAGTAGACATACAGAGAAATACACGCTATTACCCCAATTTCCCCGGGTAGAGATGTAACCTTCGTTGTTGTTCCTTTCTAAACCTGATTTCCCCACAATTTTTTAAGAAAAGCTTGAGATCTTTATAGTCTGTTTCTCACGGTGGAAGAAGGAGGACTCAATTGATGTAAATATCACAAAATAAATTAGAATCATTTTAATATTGCCTATTGTGGACAGTAATTGTTGCATAGGGCTGTGGAAAAGTGACTAGTGGGGGTGGGACCCTGGGTTGCAACAGCAGTTATAGAAGTAGACCCAATTTTTGGAAATGTGTGACATTCCCCTCGTGTAAAACATCCTTTATTCCATTTATGCACCTGTAGGCAGTCCGTCTATTGTGTTCTTTTAAAAAATATGTTTTATTCATTCATGGGATGTGGGCGTCGCTGGCAAGGCCAGCATTTATTACCCATCCCTAATTGCCCTTGAGAAGGTGGCGGTGAGCTGTTCTCTTGAACCACTGCAGTCCGTGTGGTGAAGGTACTCCCACAGTGCTGTTAGCGAGGGGGTTCCAGGATTTTGACACAGCGACGATGAAGGAACAGCGATATATTTCCAAATCAGGATGGTGTGTGACTTGGAGGGCAACTTGGAGGTGGTGGTGTTCCCATGCGCCTCCTGTCCTTGTCCTTTTAGGTGGTAGCGGTCACGGGTTTGGGAGGTGCTGTCGAAGAAGCTTTGATGAGTTACTGCAGTGTAACTTGTAGCTGGTACACACTGAAGCCACAGTGCACCGGTGGTGGAGGGAGTGAATGTTTAAGGTGGTGGATGGGGTGCCAATCAAGCAGGCTGCTTTGTCCTGGATGGTGTCGAGCTTCTTGAGTGTTGTTGGAACTGCACTCAACCAGGTAAGTGGAGAGTATTCCATCACACTCTTTATTTGTGTCTTGTAGATGGTGGAAAGGAGTCAGAAGGTGAGACACTCGCCGCAGAATACCCAGCCTCTGACCTGCTCTTGTAGCCACAGTAGCTGGTTCAGTTAAGGTTGTGTCTAATGGTGACACCCAGGATGTTGATGGTGGGGGATTCAATGATGGTAATGCCATTTTTCTGGCGTTTGGGGAGCGAATTCCCTGATTCTATCCATTTTCCCGTGTTAACTTCATTATGAAGAGGACATTCCTGGGCGTGAAATGTTAATCACCTGATTTTGCAATGGTTTCTTCTGGTGTTTACCAAAGTAAAACTATGTTCCCGATAAGGTTGCACTGACTAATCACTCTTTTGGGTTTAAGTAGATAGTCGGGAGCAGGGTAGAAAAAAAATTCCTGCCCCTCCTCTGATTTCCCTTCAGGGGCCATGGTTCCACCTGTAAGTTGTGGGACAATTTCCAGTGGAATCCACTGTGTAAAAGGCTGGAGTTAATGGTGCTTGGATTCCCCATTTATACTGTTGGGTGGATTCTACAGTTGCAGTGGTAACAGACAAACAACGGCATGTGCCCAGTTGGTAACTCTGCACTGAGTCATGCAGCTCCAAAAGGGCTCAGGTTCAATCGCTGGCCTGTTCCGGTCTTAACTGAGGCGGTGATAGGGTCCTCACAGTTTGCCTCAGCTGCCTCTGGGTTGGGTACATGCTCCTGATTGCTAGCCAGTGACTCCTGCTGGATGTGGATGTCAGGTGAGGATAGGATGGGACTTAGCTGAGCTGCCCGCCACCCCCCCCCATGGTCAAATAGCACACCGACACTCATTATCTTTGTCTATGTGTGAAGAATTGTCCTTGGGTGAAGTACTGGAGGCCAGTCGGTACCCCAGCACCTTCAGGAAAGCAGGGACGCACTGAGTGTAGTTGAATGGAGAGCAGAGGGAATAATATAACTAGGAAGAAATGAATGTTTTGACCACAAGGGTTAGTTGCCTCTCTTACTGCAACAGCTGTGAAATTCTTTTACCACCCAGCCCCTATGGGTTGTCCCAGCAATCTTAAAGAGAAGGGAGAAACAGTAGACACACCAAACGATTTGAAGCTAACACTGCTGGGAGAAGTGACAGTGTCAGTGACGATTGTGCCTGGCTCGGGCTTCTCATTGAAGAAAGTGCTGCAGACAAATTCTGATTTTATTTATTTGCAAAACATGCAAAGCTTTAACTGTGCTTTTCCAATCAAGCTTCCTAGTGAATGTCCCAAGTTTGTGTTCATGCCAAAAGCAAGAGCGAGAACAGTAGCACTTCATGACATAAAACAAAGCAACACAAAAGAATGATTTGTTGGCCTCCAAAACAGTTGTATTCATCACTTAATAATTACAGCTGTTGAGCTGCTCCTGATAGCCATTCAAACAGAAGCTCCTTCGATCTGTACACTTGGCCGACCAGAGTGTTACTTCCACCAATCCAGCTTTAATTCAAAACTGCACTGAAAAAATAACTAACCTGAGTAGGCATGGAGACACGGAAGTGACACGCACAGTGAAACTGTTTCAGGTGAGTCCTTTCTTTGTAATTTTAACGTGCAACATGAATTTGGCTCAATACGTATGCTTCTCCCACACTTGTGACAGATTATTGAGAGACATGGCTCACTCATGCACTGACTGTAAGGCTGAAAGTTAAAGACTGAATCACAAATCCTTAAAAAAAACCACATTCCTCCAACTGCCTCCTAACTGCGTGTCTGCTTCTCTTCAGCTGAAACATGTGCTACTGTGGGTGATGTTTCTTCATGTCCTTTTGTTCTTTGAAATACTCTGGACGAAAGCAACCCGGTCAAAACCCACTGCTTCACAGATTGATAGATCACGGATGCACATGGCCAACACCTCACGTGTCAAGTAGCCAACTTCAACAAGGCTATCCTGGAAGGTGTCTGAGACTGGGCATTTCCCCACAGTGATGGAGGGAAATTCAGACGACAAGTTGCCCTTAGCCACTTTCGCACAACTACTGATCTCTGGCTACAGAAGATAATTGTCTGAGGGTTTGGGGACAATTTTTCTGGCTATTGCCTAACCTTTAGGCCAGGAAATAGTGTAAAAAGTACTGAGGAGGAGGGAGAAAAACATGTAACTAATATGTGTGAAGGTGACCCATTGGATTACAGCCAATTAACTGCCTGTTAACAGGTGTCGGGAAACCCCGCCAGGGTCAGCGAGGCGAGCAGTGGGTCTGTGGGGTGAGAGGGATCGAAATGTCTGCTGTGGAGGTGAATGATGGGTGCAAGTGTGGAGAGGTAAGTGTGAGAGGGGAGTGCAAAGTGTTAGAAAAAGTTTACTTACCTTTGTTTCTTTCTGCAGGCTTCAACCCTTGGGGATCCGGAGGTGCCTCATCTCAATGGCAGAGATAACAGAATGGCTGCTGCATTCTCAGATGAAGCAACCATCTGATTTCTGTGGAGGAAATAGGTTTTGGTGAGACTTCAGTAAGGGCTCACCATAGAACAGAGATTGTCAGTGTTTGACAGCTTCTCTAAGCTGTCAAATGCTGACAATGCATCTGTCAAAACATTTTTGACAGATGAAACATCATACACTGACATCCTCTGTCACCGGCTTTCCCTTAATTGGCCTGCTAAGCCCGCAGGGCGGGCTTAACAAGGTCAATCAAGGAAAAATAGCGTGAGATGGCTGGATATCGATGGGGGCGGGACTAAAACCTGACAACCAACAATCCCGCCCCCAACGCACCCCCATTGATAAAATCCAGCCCATGGTCTCAACACAATGGTGCACACAAGCCAACAGACTGAGTCCACTGGGTAACAGGAAGTTAGCTCATTTAGATATCTTGATTGTGCTCCCGCCAGTTAGCAAATGATGTGCAGTATTGGGGGAGTGCTGCATTGTCTGAGGTGCTGTCTTCTGGGTGACACGTTAAACCAATGTCCTGTCTGCCCTCTCAACAACAACATGTATTTATGTAGCGCCTTTTACTTCACAGGAGTATTATAAGACAAAAATTTGACACCAGGCCACATAAGGAGAAATTAGGGCAGGTGACCAAAGGCTTGGTGAAAGACGTAGGTTTTAAGGAGCGTCTTAAAGGAGGAAAGAAAGGTGGAGAGGCGGTGAAGTTTAGACAGGGAACTCCAGAGCTTAGGACCTAGGCAACAGAAGGCACAGCCACCAATGGTTGAACATTTAAGATGTTCAAGAGGCCAGAATTAGAGAAGTGCAGATATCTCAGGGGGTTGTGGGGCTAGAGGAGATTACAGAGGTAGGGAGGGGGCGAGGCCATGGAGGGATTTGAAAACAAGGATGAAAGTTTTGAAATCGAGGTGTTGCTTAACTGGGAGCCAATGTAGGTTAGCGAACACAGGGGTGATGGGTGAGTGGGACTTGGTGCGAGTTAGGACACAGGCAGCTGAGTTTTGGATGACCTCAAGTTTACGTAGGGTGGTAAATCGAAAGTTTCCTGTAGATCGAAGGCAAGGCTGCAATAGAACAAAAGAAGTAAAGAGACATTAAGAGGTATTCAAAACCAGACGAGATGGTAATAGGACAGTGGAGACAAAAGACGGCTCAGATTAGGTGTGAAGTGTACTGGCAGGATGAGAGACAGCTGCCATGTGGGAGAGAGAAAAAAAGGAAAGGGGGGGAAGGGAAGACTGGGAAGGGAAGGGGTGGAAAAAAATATAAGTAAAAATGTAATGGGGCCGAGGTTATGATCTGAAATTGTTGAACTCGATATTGAGTCCGGAAGGCTGCAATGTGCCTAATCGGAATATGAGGTGCTGTTCCTCGAGTTTATGTTGAGCTTCCGTGGAACAATTGTAAAGTCCGCGCCTCAATAATACATGGACTTCGGGAGAACAGTTTAACAGGTACTTTACTGAACAAGAGGCAGCTTGAAACTGAAACTACAGAAGCCTGCTAGGGCCTTTTATACAGGGGTGGTCACTGCCGGTACTGCAGTCTAAGACCAGTTATTCCCTTAACGGTACATACACAACAATTCCTCCCCTTTTAGATAAACAGTACATAACATTCATTTAACAATTAAATAATAACTCATTACAATTACAATTTTCTCAGTAATATATACATCAACTGAAATAGTCATTTATAAGTTCAGTCTTTGAGGAGGCTTCCTGATCCGGACTGGATAGCGCCTTTCTCGAGTATCCTGTTCTGGCGGTGGAGTCAATTCTGGCTCATTGTCATTGGTTGGTTTGTCAGCTTCCAATACCCCTGCTTCTGAGGTAGACGCAATCTGTACTTCGGGCTCATTACCAGGTGCACATGCTTGTGGTACAGGTTTGGCTTGTTCCTGTGACTCTAGAATCTGGTCAGCATGGCGTCTCACGATGCTCTCTCCAACGTCCACTGTGTACATTAGTGGTCCCTGCTGTGTGCATATCGTGCCTGGCTGCCATTTTTCTGTTCGGTAGTCGCAGGCCAAGACTGGTTGCCCTATCTTGAAGCTCCTGGTTGGCTTCTCATTTATGTGCTGGAACTGCTTATCCTCAACATCTCATCTTATGTTTGGCTTGAGCAAATCCAAGCGACATCTTAGTCTCCGGTTGAAAAACAGTACGGCTGGAGTTTGGTTGGTTACTGCATGTGTCGCATTCCGGTAAGCAAACAGGAAGTTATCCACCTTGTGTTGCAGTGGTATGTCGTCATTATACATTGCCTTTATGGCCTTTTTAAAGGTCTGAACAAACCTCTCAGCCAATCCATTTGTGGCTGGATGATATGGGGCAGATGTGTAATGTTTCACCCCATTATTCTTCAGGAACCTCCGGAAATCCTCAGACACAAACTGTGGGCCATTGTCGGAACAGATCTGTTCTGGCAACCCATTCCTGGCGAAGATGGTCCTTAGGACTGCAATAGTTTCTCCGTGGTGGTGGAGGACATTTTAATGAACTCTGGCCATTTCAAATGGGCGTCCACAGCAATTAGAAACATTGAGTCCATAAATGGACCAGCGAAATCAATGTGTACCCGTTGCCATGGAGATGAGGGCCACTGCCATGGATGTAGCGGGGCCTGTGGTGGAGCGTTTTGGACCTTCTGGCATCCTGTGCATCTCTTGGTCATATCCTCGATTTCTTTATCGATTCCCGGCCACCACACAAACGCCCTGGCTAGGCTCTTCATTTTTACCCCTCCCAGATGACCCTCGTGAAGCTCATTGAGTACTTTATCTCTCAACTTGGGTGGAATTACCACTCGGGAGCCACACATCAAGATTCCCCGGCACACTGACAGCTGTTCCCTCCTTGACGAGAATGCTGGCAATAGTGAGTCGCCATATGCTGGCCATCCCTTCACTGTCAAATCATAGGCCCGAGAGAGTGTCGGGTCATTTCGGGTTTCCTTCTCAATACTTGCGTTTGTAACAGGCAAACATTCGATTATGGTCGCATGGAATATCTCCACCGGGCCCACTGCAGGTGCTTCTTCCGCCATAGGTAACGGTAGGCGCGACAGCCCATCAGCATTTCCATGTTGTTTCGTACCTTTGTACTCTATGTCATACTGATGTGCCCCTAGAAAAAGTGACCATCTTTGCAGCCGTTGTGCCGCCATCACCGGAACGCCCTTCTTTGGGTTAAAAATTGAGACCAGGGGTTGATGATCAGTCAGTAGGGTGAATTTCTGCCCGTGCAGATAGTGATTGAACTTCTTCACCCCCCACACCAGGCTGAGGGCCTCCCTGTCAATCTATCGCCTGTGGGCCTGCAACCGTAAGCAGCAATGCTATCTTCCTTGCATCTGGCTTCGTACCGAATCCGATGGCTGCAATGTAGAGTTCGAATTGTTGTTTAAGAGTCTGCCAATTGTAGTCGATATTTCCTGTGAGTTTCAAACGCTCTGGTGGCTTCAAATTCTCCATGTCGCTTTTCACAATTTTCAGCAGATCTTCACCATCCTGGTACCATGTTATGTTCATTAATAAATAGACATTCTTATTATGAACACAGCTAGCTTTTGCTAGACACTTTTATTGAGCACATGTGGACTAGGTACAGTATCTGTAGAGGCATCCCTCTTGACTGCTGCCTTGTGGGTAGCCTAGTGCCTCATGGGTAATGTAGTCTTAATATACATACAGCTCTACACAGCTCTATGGCTCCACCTAGTGTCCACTATAGAATGACATGTTATTGATCATTACAGTTAAGCTCGGCTGAGGTTAGCGAGCGCGATGCCAAGGCTATTGGCCTCTCTGAACCGTCACGGAATTTGTGTGACAGCACCGCTCCAATGCCGTAAGGTGACGCATCACATGCCAACCGAATCGGTAGTGTTGGGTTGTAGTGGGCCAATACTTCTTTTGAAGTGATTTGGCATTTACATTCCTGAAAGGCACGCTTACACTCATCACTCCATTTCCATGTTACACCAGTTTGAAGGAGGGCATTCAGTTGGTGCAGAATTGTAGATAAATTCGGCAAGAACTTATGGTAGTAGTTCACCAACCCGAGGAACGACCTCAGTTGCGACACATTTTCTGGTGCTGGAGCCTTGACTACAGCCTCAATCTTGTCCGGCGACTTATGCAACCCTTCCTCATCAATCATGTGGCCACAATACGAGATTTGTCTCCTGAAGAACTCGCATTTGGGACGGTTGGCTCGTAGCCCATATTCCTGCAATCTCGTGAGCACCTGTTTCAGGTTGGCAAGGTGTTCATTGTCATTTTCGCCCGTAACCAGGATGTCGTCCAAATAACACTGGGTCTCCGGGATCCCTTGCAGGACTTGTTCCATTGCCCTCTGCCACATAGCCGGGGCCGATGCTACCACAAATACCAGTCGATTGTACTGGTAAAGGCCTTTGTGAGTGTTTATCGTGAGGTATTTCCTAGATGCTTCTTCCACCTCCATTTGTAGATACGCTTGAGCCAGGTCAATCTTTGTAAAACATTTCCCTCCAGATAGTGAGGCGAAAATATCTTCTATCCGCGGAAGCGGATACTGTACTGTGTGCAGGACTGGGTTCACAGTCACCTTGAAGTCCCCACAGATGCGAACCTTCCTTGGCTCCCCAGGCGTGCTGCTGAATGCTTTCTTCATTACAGGAGCGATGGATGTGGCCCACTCGCTCCAGTCCACCTTAGACAGCACCCCCGAACGCTCCAGACTCTCCAGTTCAGCTTCCACAGCTGGGCGTATCGCGTATGGCACCGGTCTGGCCTTGAAAAATTTTGGGGTTGCGTTATCCTCAATTTTTATGGTTGCCTTTACTCCTTTTAGAGTCCCAAGTCCTTGTTGGAACACCTCTTCCGCGTCAGATAGAATTTGTGACAGACGTCCAGGTGCGACGTCATCATCTTTTTTGTCAGTCACAGTTAGTGCCAGAATGGAATGCCAATCCAATTGTAGTCTTCGGATCCATTCACGTCCCAATAATGGTGGTCCTCCATCTCGTAGTATATACATGTATAGTTTCTGTGTTTCCTTTCCGTTATATTCAACTGGCACCCTTATTTTTCCTCTGGGGTAGACCTTTTGCCCCGTGTATGTCTTCAATACAATGGACGTGTCCTTTAAGGGTATGTGTGAGAATAGCTGCTCATAGTCTCGTCGATTCATGACAGTTAGGGCTGATCCTGTGTCCAATTCCATCTTCACTGGGGACCCTGCTATCATGAGGGTGACCCAAATGGTTCGGTGATCTTCTTTTGCGATCACGTCGTGTAACTTTAAACAACTTAGTCGCCTGCTCCCGGAGTCCTTATCACTCTCCTGATCTTCTGAACTACTATCTGTCAGTTTCTTTACTTTCCTGTACTGTTCCTTAGTAGTTCTTGTCGTGTTGGTCTTCTTTCCCGACCTGCAGACTCTTGCTATATGTCCCATTTTCCCACATTGCCTGCATATTTTGTCTTAAAACCAGCAGTCCTTCTGCTCATGGGTTGTTCTGCCGCAGCGATAGCACTTTTCGGCTCCATACGCCATTTCGTTAGCGCTGTATTCTTGTGGTTTCTGTTGTATTTCCGCAGCTCCCCGTGCTGCTGCTTCGTAGGATACTGCCACGCTGAAAGCCTGTTCTAGCTTCAGGTCCTTTTTTGAAAGTAGTCGTTTCTGGGTTCCTTCACTCTGGAGCCCGCAGACAAACTTATCCCGTAAGGTGTCTGCCAGTCCTGCTCCGAACTGGCAGTGCTTCGATAACTTGCGTAGTTCCGTAAGATAGTCAGCATTGCTCTCATCTTTGTGCTGGTTTCTTTTATGGAACTTGAATCTTTCTGCTATCAGCAGTGGTGTAGGGCTTAGATGTTCCTGTAAGATATGAACAATCTCCTCAAAACTTTTCTCCATTGGTTTAGCTGGGGTAATTAAGTTCCGCAATAGGCCGTACGTACTCGCACCCATCAGATTTAATAATACCGACGCCCTCTTTCCATCAGCCACCTCATTTGCCTTGCAGTACACTTCAATTCTTTCCACATACATGGTCCAATCTTCTACCTCGTTGTCGAAAGCAGTGATACTGCCACTTTTCGGCATCTTGGGCAATTTAAAATGGCGCCTCCCGCGCTTTTGCTTCTTCCCCAATGGGATAAAATGGCGCCTCCCGCCCTTTTGTTTCTTCCCCAATGGGATAAAATGGCGCCTCCCGCACTTTTGCTTCTTCCCCTTACTGCCACGCTGCTCCTAGCGTTCTACGGGGTAATGGCGGCGACCCGCAGCTTCGGCGCATCTCGCTTTACTTCCCCCCCGTTTAGTTTCTCTCTGCTGTCCTGTTCTCGAGCACCAACCGCGCCCTGTGCGCTCCACCCTCTCTCTCTTATTTTCTCTTCCCGGTGACGCTGCGCGGGCCGATTTGTAGAGCCGCTCGATCGAGCTTGAGTCCGCCGCAGTCCGGAAGGGTCAGCCGCGCTACCTGCTACCAGCACGATTCGCTGGAACCACAGTCTCTCCTGCAATTCTCCAAACACCGATGGATTCTTTGGGCGGTTGCCCTCGGTCAACGCCCGTTGCTCAGACTACGACCTTCCAGGACCTTCCTTTCAGGCGAGATCTCCATGAGATGATGCCACACTGCAGGTGAGTTCGAACTTACTCGTCGCCACTGTAAAGTCCGCGCCTCAATAATACACGGACTTCGGGAGAACAGTTTAACAGGTACTTTACTGAACAAGAGGCAGCTTGAAACTGAAACTGCAGAAGCCTGCTAGGGCCTTTTATACAGGGGTGGTCACTGCCAGTACTGCAGTCTAAGACCAGTTATTCCCTTAAAGGTACATACACAACAACAATGCAAGAGGCCAAGGACAGTGAGGTCCGAGTGGGAATGGAGCGGTGAATTAAAATGACAGGCGACCGGAAGCTCGGGGTCACCCTTACGGACTGAACGGAGGTGTTCTGCAAAGCAGTCATCCAATCTGCGTTTGGTCTCCCCAATGTAGAGGAGACCGCAACGTGAGCAGCGAAAACAGTATACTAGCTTGCAAGAAGTACAAGTAAATCGCTGTTTCACCTGGAAGGGGTATTTGGGGCCCTGGACAGTGGGAAAGGGGGAGGTATAGGGGCAGGTGTTACATCTCCTGCGCTTGCACGGGAAGGTGCCAGGCGAAGGGGAAGGGCTGTTGGGGGTGATAGAGGAGTGGACAAGGGTGTCTCGGAGGGAGCGGTCCCTACGGAATGCTGAAAGGGGAGGGGAGGGGTTATCTTGTGAAGCATCTTTATTGTTCTTCATTGTGAAATTATTTGCATTTTTCCAATTAGTTATGTGGTAGTTTTTCCCTCTATTTACATTAATAGACCATAACATCAGGTGGGGATCCGATTTGCTGTGCCCAGGCAATCCAGGACCAGGATAATCGGCCTCCATCTTTCTGAATATTTACTTTATTTATTAATGACTTAAATAACAAATTAGAGAGCCATATATCCAAGTTTGTCGATGACACAAAGATTGGTGCCGTATTAAGTAGACAGGAGTATAAAATTACAAAGAGACATTGATAGATTAAGTGAGCGGGCAAAACAGTGGCAGATGGATTTCAACACAGGTAAGTGTCTGTGGCTCGTTGGTCTAGGGGTATGATTCTTGCTTTGGGATTTTCAAAGTTAAATTGCGAGAGGTCCCGGGTTCAAATTCCAAATGAGCCCTGTTATTGTCTGACGCAGACATGATGGGCCGAATGGCCTCCTTCTGTGCTGCACATTTGTATGATTCCATGAAGTGTGAAGTCATCCATTTTGGACCAAGGAAGGATAGATCTGAGTATTTTTTAAATGGTGAAAAGCTGGGAGCAGTGGCGGCCCAAAGAGATTTAGCAGTCCATGTACACAGATCACTAAAATATAGTGGTCAGGTACAAAAAATAATCTGAAAGGCTAATGGAATGTTAGCCTTTATAACTAGAGGGCTAGAATATAAAGGGGAGGAGGTTTTGCTACAGCTATACAAAGCCCTGGTAAGACTACATCTGGAGCACTGTGAGCAGTTCTGGGCACCGCACCTCAGAAAGGATATATTGGTCTTGGAAGGAGTAAAGCACAGATTTACCAGAATGTTACCAGGACTGCACAGGTTATATTATGAGGAGAGATTACAGAAACTAGGCTTGTATTCCCTGGAATATAAAAGGCTAAGGGATGATTTGATTGAGGTTTTTAAGATTTTGCAAGGAATTGATGGGGTAGAGAGTGTTGTGTATGTACCCTTAAGAGAGAACTGTTTTACAGCTCCTGTATACTGTAGTACCGGCAGTGACCACACCTGTATATAAAGCCGGAGCAGGCTTCTGTACTTCAGTCTTGAGACTACTCGACTCCAGGAAATACCTGTTGATTGTTAAGTTACAGCATCCGTGTAGTTCTTGGGGAAACATCCTATTTAAAGAATCACGGATCTAACAGTGGCGACGAGTGTCGATTCGAATCTACCTGCAACTCTGCATTTCCCTTCGAGGATTCGCTCCGGGAGGGCGGTGGAAGAAAGTCGAGGCCAGAAACACGGGCGTCGACCACGAGCAACCGCCCAGTCGTCCGGCAGAGAGCGAACATCGCAGGGGAGGCTGTGGAGAGCTGGGCTTGGTTCCCCAGCCATGACGATCAGCAACAGACTGACGACAGGTACAGCGCAGACCCTTCCTGGACAGCTGCGGCTGGAGCTGACCGACGGCAGAGAAAAAGCCGAGCAGCGTCGACGGGGTAAGATAGAGGGTGAAGCGCACAGGGCGCAGCCGGGGGTTGAAAACCGAGCGGCGTCGAGGAAAAACAAAACAGAGAGAGAGAGGGTAAAGCAGCAGCCGGGTTCAGGACTGAACGGCGGAAACGGGAAAGGCGCACAGAAAAAAAAAACCGCGCAGAGCACAGCCAGGACTCAGGGGCTGAACAGTGTCCACGGGGAGGAGAAGGGAGAGCACGGGAGACGCCATTTTGTGCCAGCGGAGAAGAAGGGAAAGCGTGGGAGACGCCATTATTGACAGTTCAATCACACCCAGGGATGCCGAAGAGTGGCAGTATCTCTACGTTCGACAATGAAGTCGAAGATTGGGCGACATATGTGGAATGTATTGAGGTGTACTGCAGGGAGAATGAAGTGCCAGATGCTAGGAAAGCACTGGTTTTGTTAAATTCCATGGGTGCAAAAACTTATGGGTTACTGCAAAACCTAATAACCCCAGAGAAGCCTGTGAATAAGAATTTCGAAAGCATAGTAGAAATCCTACAGGACCACTTAAACCCCACACTGCTGCTGATAGCAGAACGATTTAAGTTCCATAAAAGGAACCAACACTAGGATGAAAGCAATGCTGAGTACTTAACGGAACTGCGCAAGCTATCGAAACACTGCCAGTTTGGAGTGGGACTAGCAGATACGTTAAGGGACAAGTTTGTGTGTGGGCTTCAAAGTGAAGGAACCCAGAAATGGCTTCTATCAGAAAAGGATCTTATGCTGGACAAGGCTTTCAGTATGGCAGTATCACACGAAGCAGCCGCAATGGGTGCTGCAGAGATACAACGGAGACCGCAAGAATATGGCACCAATGAAATGTCCTATGGAACAGGGAAGTGTTATCGCTGCGGCAGAACAACACACGACCAGAAGGATTGTTGGTTCAAGGACCAAGTGTGCAGACAGTGTGGAAAAGCAGGACACATAGCAAGAGTCTGCAGGTCTGGGAAGAAAACCAACAGCAAGAAAAAGCCACAGGAGAAGTACAAAAAGGTACACAAGGTGATGGACAGTAGTTCAGACGAACAGAAAAGTGACACAGACTCCGGAAGCAAGGAGCTGGGTTGTCTGAAACTACATAAGGTAGCCAAAATGGAGGATCACCAGACTATCTGGGTTACACTCAAGATAGACAGAGTCCAAGTGAAAATGGAATTGGACACAGGATCAGCCCTAACAGTCATAAACCAAAGGGACTACAAGCGGCTATTTTCACATATACCCTTGAAAGCTACAGAGATTGTCTTGAAGATGTACACGGGGCAAAAAGTCTACCCCAAAGGAAAAATAAGGGTGAAAGTGATATACAAAGGCCAGGAAATACCTAAAATGGACTTATATGTATTGCCAGATGGAGGACCACCACTGCTAGGACGTGAATGGATCTGGAAGATACAATTAGATTGGCATTCCATACAGGCACTGAAGGTTGAGGCCAAAAAGGATGACGACGTCACACCTGGACGACTGTCAAAAATGCTAACTGACGCAAAAGAAGTGTTCCAGGAGGGACTAGGAACACTAAAAGGCATAACAGCAACGATTAAACTAGAGGAAAATGCAAGCCCAAAGTTTTTTAAGGCCAGACCAGTGCCTTATGCGATCAGACCAGCCGTCGAAGCAGAGCTGGAAGGGTTGGAATGTTCAGGAGTACTGTCCAAAGTAGGCTGGAGCGAGTGGGCTACACCCATCGTTCCTGTAATGAAGAGGTCGTTGAGTAATACACCTGGGGAACCAAAGAAGGTCCGCATCTGTGGGGATTTTAAGGTGACAGTGAACCCAGTCCTTCACACGGTACAATATCCACTTCCACGAATTGAGGATATTTTCGCCTCGCTATCTGGAGGTAAACGCTTCACCAAAATTGATCTAGCCCAGGCGTACTTGCAAATGGAGGTAGAAGAAGCCTTGAAACAATACCTCACGATCAACACTCATAAAGGCCTCTATCAATACAACCGGCTGGTGTTCAGGGTAGCATCGGCTCCGGCTATTTGGCAAAGGGTGATGGATCAAGTCCTGCAAGGGATTCCAGGGACCCAGTGTTATTTGGACGACATCCTGGTCACGGGCGAAAATGACAGTGATCACCTCGCCAACTTGGAGAAGGTGCTCACCAGATTAAAGGAATATGGGCTACGAGCTAATCGCCACAAGTGTGAGTTTTTCCAGAAGCAGATCTTGTATTGTGGCCATGTCATCGATGAAGAGGTGTTACATAAGTCCCCTGAAAAGATTGAGGCAGTAGTCAAGGCTCCAGCACCGGAAAATGTGTCACAACTGAGGTCATTCCTCGGGCTGGTAAACTACTACCATAAGTTCTTACCAAATTTGTCCACGGTATTACACCCACTGAACACCCTACTGCAAACAGGGGTGCCATGGAAGTGGAATGACGAATGTAGATGAGCTTTCCAGAAGTGTAAAGAATTGATCACATCAAAAGAGGTGTTGGCCCATTTCAACCCAGCACTACCAATTCGTTTGGCATGTGATGCATCACCCTATGGTATTGGAGCGGTGCTGTCGCACAAATTCCCAGACGGGTTGGAGAGGCCAGTAGCCTTTGCATCTCGGTCACTAACCTCAGTCGAGCGCAACTACGCCCAGATTGACAGGGAGGCCCTCAGCCTAGTATGGGGAGTAAAAAAATTCAACCACTATCTGCATGGGCAGAAGTTCACCTTGCTGACTGACCACCAACCACTTGTCTCCATCTTTAATCCTAAGAAGGGCGTTCTAGTGATGACTGCACAACGGTTACAAAGATGGTGCCTGTTTCTAGGGGCGAATCAATATGAAATAGAATATAAAGGCACAAAACAGCATGGAAACGCTGATGGGCTATCACACCTGACACTGCTTACTGTGGAGGAAGCACCAGCAGTGGACCCTATCGAGATATTTTATTCGTCAATAATTGAACGATTGCCAGTAACGAACGCGGATATAGAAAAGGAGACCCGCAATGATCCGACACTGTCTCGGGTATATGATTTGATGGTGAGGGGATGGCCAACACATGGCGACTCACTGTTGCCAGCATTCTCATCCAGAAGAGAACAGCTGTCAGTATGCCGAGTGGTGATTCCACCCAAGTTAAGGGAGAGAGTGCTAAATGAGCTTCATGAAGGTCATCTGGGAGGGGTGAAAATGAAAAGCCTTGCTAGGGCTTATGTGTGGTGGCCGGGGATTGATCAACAAATCGAGGACCTAACCAAGAGCTGCTCAGGATGCCAGAAGGTCCAAAATGCACCACCACATGCCCCTCTACACCCATGGGAGTGGCCCTCCTCTCCATGGCAACGGGTGCATATTGATTTTGCTGGTCCATTCATGGACTCAATGTTCTTAATAGCAGTGGATGCTCACTCGAAATGGCCTGAGGTGATAAAAATGTCCTCAACCACTACAGAGAAAACGATTGCAGTCCTACGGACCATATTTGCCAGGAACGTCTTGCCAGAGCAGATTTGCTCTGATAATGGACCACAGTTTGTGTCCGAATAGTTTCAAAAATTTATGAGAAGGAATGGGGTAAGGCATTACACATCCGCCCCGTATCACCCAGCCACAAATGGATTGGCTGAAAGGTTCGTACAAACCTTTAAAAAGGCGATAAAGGCCATGTGCAACGATGAAATTCCACTGCAGCATAAGGTGGACAATTTCCTATTAGCCTACAAAAATGCGACACATGCAGTTCCCAACCAGACCCCAGCCATGATGTTCTTTAACCGAAGGTTGAGATCTCGTATGGATTTGCTCAGACCAAATGTGCGAAGAAATGTTGAGGATAAACAATTCCAGCACATCAATGAGAAGCCGACAAGGAGCTTCAATGTAGGACAACCAGTCTTGGCCCGTGACTACCGAACAGAGAAATGGCAACCCGGAACGATATGCACAAGGCAGGGGCCATTAATGTACACAGTGGATATCAGGGAGAACATTGTGAGACGCCACGTCGATCAGATCTTAGCGTCACAGGAACGAGTGAACCCCATATCTCGAGTACCTGGGGATGAACCCGACATACCGGTAGCATCTACCTCCGAACCAGTAGCAGTGGAAACCGATGAACTAACCGACGAAAAGGGGCCAGAATCGCCTCCGCACCAAGAACAAGAACCTCAGGAAAGGCGCTATCCCGAAAGGATCAGGAAGCCGCCCCAAAGACTGAATCTATAAATGGACTATTTTCAGTTAATGTTGCATGTTAAAAATGTTAATTGTTAAATGAATGTTATGGTACTGTTAATCTAAAAGGGGAGGAATTTTTGTGTATGTACCTTTTAAGAGAGAACTGTTTTGCAGCTCCTGTATACTGTAGTACCGGCAGTGACCACACCTCTATATAAAGCCGGAGCAGGTTTCTGTACTTCAGTCTTAAGACTACTCTACTCCAGTAAGTACCTGTTGATTGTTAAGTTACAGCATCCGTGTAGTTCTTGGGGAAACATCCTATTTAAAGAATCACGGATCTAACAGAGAGAAACTTTTTCCACTGGTGGGGGAGTCTAGAGGAGATGGGGTTTGAGAAGGTTTGTAAAGGAGGAGAGGTATGTTGCGAGATTGAAAGGTTTAGGGAGGGAGTCACCAGTGATGGGATGAAGGGTGGTGAGTATGCACAAAAGGCAAGAATTCGGGAACAGTGCTCAGGGAATAATAGGACTGGAACAGAGATAAGGTGGGGTTTGGCCTTCTAAGGGTTTAAAAAAAGGACAAGTATTTTAAATCCAATGTATTAGGGAACATAGAGCCAATGTAGGTCAGTGAGGATAGGGTGATGGCTGAGCTGGAAGTTCTGAGCAGGTGAACCCATTGACAGTGTTAGCTAGCATGGGAGCCAAGAAGGGGAGTTGGGTGGTCAGAAGTTGCATGGGAAGAGGATCGAGGGAGCAGGAGGCATGTCTCATAGATGAGATGAGCTTGGGGAAGACAAAGGGGAAAGGAGGAAGAATCTACAAGGAGAAAGGATTTCAGGGCCAGGGTGTGTGAAAGACTGGGGAAGGCTAGAGCCTGGGGCTAAGAGGCAGGGGAGGGTGTAGCAGAGGCAGCTACATGGATAGTCTCCATCTTGATGGCAAATGAATCCATGAGCTCCTTGCATTCTGGTAAGGGTGGAAAAGACAGGGGAGAGAAATTTAAGTAGGCAGTTAGTCATAGAAATTTGGAGCATGAGGTTATCCTTCTGCCCTAGGATGACATGGAATAGTAAGTGATTTTGAACATGGATAGTGCTTGATGCGGTCAAGCTGGACCTGGCAATGAATTGTTCGGCCAGTTGTGTGCTTGACCTGCATGAGTTTATGACCCCCAGACCTGAGGGAGCAAAGATTGGGACTGGACCAGAGGGGGTGTGATGACAGGAAGAAGTAACCAGTGAGGCCAAGGGGGAGAAGTAGTTGTGAGCAGCAGCAGGTTTTGAGGTTGTGAGTGCAAGCAGAAAGAGGTTGCAGTGAAGTGTTCCCTACTGATTTGAGGAGAGCCATGGGAAGTGAAGAAGTGGGGAAGGGAAGGATTGATAGTGAGGGGGCTAAAGTAGGGTCATGCAGGGCTGCAAAGAGAGTATGAGAGATCTGAACGGGAGTCTTATCTTGGCAGTCCAGGTCAGATCATTATTTTTTTCCCCACTGTAGCCAGGTCCTGGGGACAATACTGGATGCACTGACTTTTTCTGCCACTCTCTCCATGCCTATTGACTGATTTGTCTTGGCGCCCATTGCCCTAGAGGAACAGAGGGCCTCTGTCATGTTGCTAATTTTTTCAATCAGCACCTGCATCAGAGAACCTGGGGACCCTGCACAATCTTGCTGTCACGTCTTTTGCACTTGTACTTCTTCAATCGCTCCAATGGCAGACCAAGTGACCACTTGGTGAGATGAGGCCTGAGATAAATCAAAATAAATTATTTCACAGTAAAGTGAACATACAGAATGACAATTATGAAAGGAATGACCTAATTTAAATAGTATAGCTTATCCCTACATAATGATATAAAAGAAAGAATATGTCATGCTTTCCCACATCAGTGGGCCATCTTACTCAACTTAAACAACATTTTTTCTAACTGCTCCTCCACCATTTCTGACTTTCTAAGCCTGCCTAAAACTTTCACAGCTCTCCGTTTAAAAGACTGACTGCCCTAAAGACTTTTCTGTTTCAAAAAACGCCTTTCTGCCTGTGCTTCAGTTTCTCTCTCTTTATCCCCCTCTTCACAGACAATCATGGATCAAAGGACTTCCCAACGCAATGGGTGTGCAGTGTTTAGACAAACAAATTGCTTATTGCTTAATCTCTGTGGAAAACACTTATATTTAGCATATTAATCACCAATTGTCCAGGTGCCTTTTTAAATTTGTGGGAATACCGTTTGCTGAAAATAAAACCAACAACATTAAAAGCAACTTTTATTTTGAATTCCTTTCTGTGGAAAAATGGTCAAAAAATCCTGAACCATAGCAGTAGTATAACCTGCATAAAGTTCATAAATTCTGCCCCTTTCTTTACAGAAGTTGCGGCCAGAGTGGCACACTTATACGTAGCTTCCGATCCTGGTTCTGCCTTCAAATCCAACCAGCGCTGACATTGCCTCAGACCCACTCCCCTGTCTGCTGGGCTTGTCCCGAAGGGTATGTTTATTTTGCTCTGAGTCTCTCAGTGGTGCAGTGTGCTTGTGCACCAAAATGGTGCAGCACAAAGAGGCAGGGCGTGGGCTCACGCAGAATTCTTCAGCTTCCTTAGGCCATCTGAGGAAGACACCTATACAAAAGCAAAATACTGCGGATGCTGGAAATCTGAAATAAAAACAGAAAACACCTACTGGATGTGAGTGACTTTTTAAAAAAATGAGTGGGTGATCTCAGTGCCGCCTTCATACACTTCCCATCAGCTGTTTAAAATTAGGGGAGTCCTGGGAATTGTGTCACGCTGCCTTCCTGTCAAACAGTGCCTGTTGAGGGGCAACAATTGCAATCAACCTGAAAAAAAACTGGCATGTTCTACTTTTCTGTTCTACTGGCGTCTGCTCTCTCAGGTGGACGTAAAATATCCCACGGCACTATTTCGAAGGAGAGCAGGGGAGTTAGCCCCAATAGTTATCCCTTCAACCAACATAACAAAAAACAGATTATCTGGTCATTATCACAACGCTGTTTGTGGGACCTTGCTGTGCGCAAATTGGTTGCCGCGTTTCCTACATTACAACAGTGACTACACTCCAAAAGTACTTCATTGGCTGTAAAGTGCTTTGAGACGTCCAGTGGTCGTGAAAGGCGCTATATAAATGCAAGTCTTCCTTTTTTCTTTTTTTTTTACAAAGATTTCTGCATTAACTCTCAATAGAGGGCATGCATGGGCAGGAAAGGTTAATAAAAGTTTTAGGTGTCAGCACTGATTCAGTGGTAGCACTCCTGCCTCTGAGTTAGAAGGTCGTGGGTTCAAGCTCCACTCCAGAGACTTGAGCACGTAATCTCGGTTAACACTCCAGCACAGTACTGAGGGAGGCGCCGTCTTTCGGATGAGACGTTAAACTGAGGCCCTGTCTGCCCTCTCAGGCGAATGTAAAAGATCCCATGGCACTCTTCAAAGAAGAGTAGGGGAGCTCTCCCAGTTTCCAGGCCAATATTTACCCCTCAACTAACACCATTAAAATGTTTAATTGGTCATTTACCTCATTGCTGTGTGTGGGATCTTGCTGTGCGCAAATTGGTTGCTGCGTTTCCCTACATTACAACAGTGACTACACTTCAAAACGACTTGATTGGCTGTAAAGCACCTTAGCTTATCTCGAGGTTGTGAAAGCCGCAATATATATAGAAGTTCCTTCTTTTCTTCACACAGTACAAAGAAAGGCTTAACTCTGAAGATTTTACCCACAATGTGATGAAACAGTTTGTGGTAATATGGTGTGAATGTTCTGTCTCTGTGACCTGGGGCCTGTTCCATCATGTGCCCTCTTTCACAATGTACTTTAAATTGTTCAGGTATCAATGCTGATGAAAAACAAAACAAAACAGAAGCAAAATTTTAGGATATGCTGCAGCCAACTCTCAATTTCACAATCTGTTCTAGAAATTTCCTAACGGATAGCTTGGTGTACAGAGCCATTTTGAGCTGTGCTGGCCCAGCTGGTTCATCTGGTCCAGTCCCTGCCTCGTCCCAATTTAAATTTTACTCAGAATTGAAGTGCTATGGTTTGGGTTTGGCACTACCTCCATTTCCTTCAGGCCAGGTATCCACTGTAATAACAGTCATGCTGCTTTCCCAAAAAGCAGTGAAGTAAATCCCACAGGAGGAAGTGGTGAAAGGGCACAGTCCATTATTACCATACGTAAACGTGTCACATATAATAAGAACATAAGAACATAAGAAACAGGAGCAGGAGTAGGCCCCTCGAGCCTGCTCCGCCATTCAATGAGATCATGGCTGATCCAATCTTGGCCTCAACTCCACTTTCCCGCTCTCTCCCCATACCCCTTGACTCCCCTGTAGTTCAAATATCTGTCTATCTCCACCTTGAATATATTCAATGACTCCTGTTATATCCGTGTATCATAATGTTGTGTCCTTCAATAATCAGACAACAGACTGCAGGGAACGATCAACAGGTGTTTACTCAACGTGGTTCAAACTGCAACTGACTGTACAGATCACTACTCAGGGTTTATATACAGGTGTGGTCACTGCCGGTACTACAGGATACAGGAGCTGTAAAAAGTAGTTCTCCCCCTTAAAGGTACATACATTACAACTCCACCTCCACAGCTCTCTGGGGTAGAGAATTCCAAAGATTCACGACCCTCTGAGAGAAGAAATTCCTCCTCATCTCCTTAAATGGGCGGCCCCTTATTCTGAAACTATGCCCCCTAGTTCTAGATTCCCCCACGAGGGGAAACATCCTCTCAGCATCCACCCTGTCAATCCCCCTCAGAATCTTATATGTTTCAATAAGATCACCTCTCATTCTTCTAAACTCCAATGAGTATAGGTCCAATCTGCTCAATCTTTCGTCATACGTCAACCCCTTCATCCCAGGAATCAACCTAGTGAACCTTCTCTATACTGCCTCCAATGCAAGTATATCCTCCCTTAAATAAGGAGACCAAAACTGTACGCAGTACTCCAGATGCGGTCTCACCAGCGCCCCGTAAAGGTTCAACAAAACTTCCCTCCTTTTATACTCCGTACCCCTTGCAATAAAGGCCAACATTCCATTAGCCTTCCTAATTACTTGCTGTACCTGCATGCTAACTTTTTGTGTTTCATGTACTAGGACCACAGATCCCTTTGTACACAGCATTTTGTAGTCTCACTCCATTTAAATAATAATTTGCTTTTTCATTCTTCAAAGTGGACAACCTCACATTTTCCCACATTATACTCCATCTGCCAATTTTTTGCCCACTCATTTAACCTATCTATATCCCTTTGCAGACTCACAACTTGCTAACCCACCGATCTTTGTATCATCAGCAAATTTGGCTACAGTACACTCGGTCCCTTCATCCAAGTCATTAATATAGATGGTAAATAAATGTCAGCTGTGGCTCAGTTGGTAGCACACTGAGTCAGAAGGTTGTGGGTTCAAGTCCCACTCCAGGGACTGGAGCATCATAAATCCAAGCTGACACTCCAGTGCAGTGCTGAAGGAGTGCTGCACTGTCGGAGGTGCCGTCTTTCAGATGAGACATTAAACGAAGGCCCCGTCTGCTCTCTTAGGTGGATGTAAAAGATCCCATGGCACTATTTCGAAGAAGAGCAGGGGAGTTATCCCTGGTGTCCTGGCCAATATTTATCCCTCAACTAACATCACAGATTATCTGGTCATTATCACGTTGCTGTTTGTGGAACCTTGCTGTGCGCAAATTGGCTGCCACGTTTCCCACATTACAACAATGACTCCACTTCAAAAGTACTTCATTGGCTGTAAAGTGCTTTGACACGTCCGGTGGTCGTGAAAGGTGCTATATAAACACAAATCTTTTCCTTTTTCTTTAAATAAGTATGGTGGTGCACTCAAGCATGCTCACCGACTTTGAACATTCCCCATATCCGACCCTGTTTCGGTGAAGCAACAATAGAGTGTGCAGTACTGTTCACCCTCTAGCAATACGGCCAGGAAGTTCCTCGGCTCTGATCTGGCCGTGCCGAAGTGCATGGGAAAACCCAAATTAAATGTGTTTTCCGATGTACTTCTGGCATAGTAATGCCGGTGGAACGGGAACAGCTCCAAGGAATTTCCCGGTCCATGTCTCTTATAGATTGAGGACTACACTTCAAAAATACTTCATTGGTTGTAAAGCACTTTTCGACATCCTGAGGTTGTGAAAGGCGCAATAGAAATACAAGCTCTTTCATTCAGTCTTCCTTGACGAGTATCAGGATCACTTGTTATGTAGTGGAAAGCAACTGTGGAGCTCCTATTGCTGTAACTGTTATAAAGTCCAAGGGCTGGATTTTGATTTAGGAGGCATGTAGAAGGCGGGACTACAACTTTCGGGGTTGTAGTCCCGCCTCCATCGCGTTGTGGCCAACCCACGCGATTTTCACTTGATTGACCTTGTTGAGCCCACCCAGAGGGCTCAGCAGGCCAATTAAGGGCCACTCGGAAACAGCTTGTTGCGTCCGTGTATAATAAGACACAGACTGCAGGAGAACGGTACAACAGGTGTTTACTCAACGTGGCTCACAGTGGAACTGACTGTACAGATTACTACTCAGTGCTATATAGAGGTGTGGTCACTGCCGGTACTACAGTATACATGAGCTGTAAAAAGTAGTTCTCCCGTTAAAGGCATATACATTACAATTCCTCCCCTTTTAGATTAACAGTACCATAACACTCATTTAACAATTAAATATCAAACTAATTACAATTAACACTTTTAACATGCAACATTAGCTGAAAATAGGCTATTTATATATTCAGTCTTTGGGGAGGCTTCCTGATCCTTTCTGGATAGCGCCTTTCCCGAGTGTCTTGCTCTTGGTGCGGAGGCGATTCTGGCCCCCTGTTGTCGGTTGGTTCATCAGCTTCCGATGCTATTGTTTCTGGGGTAGATGCGACCTGTACGTCGGGTTCATCACCAGGTACGTATGGGCGAGGCATGGGGTTGACTGGTTCCTGTGACTCTAGGATCTGGTCAGCATGGCGTCTCACGATGCTCTCCACAACATCCACTGTGTACATTAGCGGGCCCTGCCGTGTGCATATTGTTCCTGGCTGCCATTTTTCTGTTTGGTAGTCGCGGGCCAAGACTGGTTGCCCTACATTGAAGCTCCTTGTTGGCTTCTCATGGATGTGCTGGAATTGCTTACTCTCAACATCTCTTCGTACGTTTGGTCTGAGCAAATCCAGGCGAGATCTTAACCTTCGGTTAAAGAACATCATGGCTGGGGCCTGGTTGGTGACTGCATGTGTCGCATTCCGGTAGGCGAACAGGAAATTGTCCACCTTGTGCTGCAGCGGAATGTTGTCATTGTACATAGCCTTTATTGCCTTCTTAAAGGTTTGTACGAACCTCTCAGCCAATCCATTTGTGGCTGGATGATACGGGGCGGATGTGTAATGCCTTACCCCATTCTTTTTCAAGAACCTCCGGAACTCTTCGGACACAAACTGTGGTCCGTTGTCGGAGCAAATCTGTTCTGGAAAGCCATTCCTGGCAAAATGGTCCGTAGGACTGCAATAGTTTTCTCCATGGTGGTGGAGGACATTTTGATGACCTCAGGCCATTTCGGGTGCGCATCCACGGCTATTAAAAACATTGAGTCCATGAATGGACCAACAAAATCAATATGCACCCGTTGCCATGGAGATGAGGGCCACTCCCATGGGTGTAGAGGGGCCTGTGGTGGTGCATTTTGGACTTTCTGGCATCCTGAGCAGCCCTTGGTCAGGTCCTCGATTTGTTTATCGATTCCCAGCCACCACACATAAGCCCTGGCTAGGCTTTTCATTTTTACCCCTCCCAGATGACCCTCATGAAGCTCATTGAGCACTCTATCCCTTAACTTGGGTGGAATTACCACTCGGGATCCACACATCAAGGTCCCCCGGCACACTGACAGCTGTTCTCTCCTTGTTGAGAATGCTGGCAACAGTGAGTCGCCATGTGCTGGCCATCCCTTCACCGTCAAATCATATACCCGAGACAGTGTCCGGTCATTTCAGGTTTCCTTTTAGCGTTAGTTACTGGTAGGTATTCAACTATCGTCGAATGGAATATTTTGACAGGATCCACTGCTGGTGTTTCCTCCGCAGTAGGCAGTGGCAGGCGTGATAGCCCATCAGCATTTCCATGCTGTTTTGTGCCCTTATATTCAATCTCATAGTGGTGCGCCCCTAGAAAAAGTGACCATCTTTGTAGTCGTTGCGCAGTCATCACCGGAACGCCCTTCTTCGGATTAAAAATGGAGACAAGAGGCTGGTGATCAGTTAGCAAGGTGAATTTCTGTCCATGCAGATAGTGATTGAACTTTTTCACTCCCCACACTAGGCTGAGGGCCTCCGTGTCAATCTGGGCATAGCTACAATCGGCTGAGGTTAGTGATCGTGACGCAAAGGCTATTGGCCTCTCTGAGCCGTCCGAGAATTTGTGCGACAGCACCGCTCCAATGCCGTAGGGTGATGCATCACATGCCAACCGAATTGGTAATGCTGGGTTGTAATGGGCCAATACCTCTTTCGATGTGATTAGTGTTTTGCTCTTCTGGAAAGCTCGTCTACATTCGTCACTCCACTTCCATGGCACTCCAGCTTGCAGTAGGGTGTTCAGTGGGTGTAGTATTGTAGACAAATTTTGCAAGAACTTATGGTAGTAGTTTACCAGCCCGAGGAACGACCTCAGTTGTGACACATTTTCCGGTGCTGGAGCCTTGACTACTGCCTCAATCTTCTCTGGGGACTTATGTAACCCCTCTTTATCGATAACGTGGCCACAATACAAGATCTGTTTTCTAAAAAACTCGCATTTGGAGCGGTTAGCTCGGAGCCCATATTCCTGCAATCTAGTGAGCACCTGCTCCAGGTTGGCAAGGTGATCACTGTCATTTTCGCCCGTGACCAGGATGTCGTCCAAATAACACTGGGTCCCTGGGATCCCTTGCAGGACTTGTTCCATTGCCCTCTGCCAAATAGCCGGAGCTGATGCTACCCCGAATACCAGCCGGTTGTATTGGTAGAGACCTTTATGGGTGTTGATTGTGAGGTATTTTTTTGATGCTTCTTCTACCTCCATTTGCAGATATGCCTGGGCCAGATCAATCTTAGTGAAGCTTTTCCCTCCAGATAGCGAGGTGAAAATATCTTCAATCCGCGGAAGTGGATATTGTACAGTGTGAAGGACTGGGTTCACTGTTACCTTAAAGTCCCCACAGATGCGAACCTTCCTTGGTTCCCCAGGCGTGCTGCTCAACGACTTTTTCATCACAGCGATGATGGGTGTAGCCCACTCGCTCCAGTCTACCTTGAACAGTACACTTGAACGTTCCAGACTCTTCAGCTCTGCTTCGACGGCTGGGCGGATCGCATAAGGTACCGATCTGGCATTAAAAAATTTTGGACTTGCGTTTTCTTCAATTTTAATCGTCGCTGTCATGGCTTTTAGTGTTCCGAGTCCTTGCTGGAACACTTCTTTCGCGTCAGTTAGGATCTTTGACAGTTGGCCAGGTGTGACGTCGTCATCCTTTTTGTCTGCCACAGTCAGTGCCTGTATGGAATGCCAATCCAGTTGTATTTTCCGGATCCATTCACGTCCTAGTAGTGGTGGTCCTCCATCTTGCAATACATACAGGTCTAGTTTTGGTGTTTCCTTACCGTTATATATAACGGTCACCTGTAGCGGTTAAAGTGGATCGCCACTAAAATAAGAGAGTTTGACTTCGACGAACTATTAACAAGTTGTTTATTTACAGGAACAGACTAATTACATCAGGTAAGATGGCAGGTAAGATGGCTGACTGTAGGAGCACCGTGATATAGGTCTTGTCCCAGCGGGGACTCCACGAAGACTGAGTTCGCAGTCCTGTGGGGAGCGTGATGACGTCATCACGCTCGGTCGCGTTTCCCGCACTTAGGGCGTCACGTGATGCGCGTCATCGCATTTGCCCGCGCTTGGGGCATCACGTGACCGCATCGTTGCGTCAGCGCGTCTCCCGGTACGGAGGCTGGCCGTTGAGGCCGAGAGGCCGGGTAGTGCCGGTGCTTGCCGCGGGGGCGGAAGATCGCGTCGCTCCCGTCGGCAGGCCGATGCGGCCGAAGTCGCGGTAGGCCGGGCTGTGCCGGTGGCCGTCTTGGAAGACCTAGTCGGGCCGGCGGCCGGCGCGCGTGCGTCACGTGATGCGTGACGTCAGCGCGTTAGTTCGCCTCTTAAAGGGGCAACGGCCCAACAGGTAAGTTAAAGGGGCAACGGCCCCAACAGGTAAGTTATACATACATAAGTAAGTTAAGTACATAGTTAGGTAAGTTAAAGGGAATTATGTATATGTATCTATATGTAAGGGACAACCGGTGGTACCGCCACACACCCTTATTTTTCCTTTGGGGTAGACTTTTTGCCCCGTGTACGTCTTCAAAATAATTTTTGTGTCTCTCAAGGGTATGTGTGAGAATAGCCGCTCGTAGTCCCGTCGGTTTATGACTGTTAGGGCTGATCCTGTGTCCAATTCCATCTTTACCTGGACTCCTGCTATCTTGAGAGTGACCCAAATGGTTCGGTGATCCTCCATTGTGATCACATTATGTAGTTTCAGACAACTCAGTTCCCTGCTTTCGGAGTCGTTATCACTCTTTTGTTCGTCTGAACTATTCTCCGTCATCTTATGTACCTTCTTGTACTTTCCTTTGGTAGGTTTCTTATTGCTGGTTTTCTTTCCCGACCTGCAGACTCGTGCTATGTGTCCTACTTTTCCACACTTTCTGCACACTTTGTCTTTGAACCAGCAATCATTCTGGTCGTGTGTTCTGCCGCAGCGATAGCACTTCTCTGTTCCATATGACATTTCGTTTGTGCCATATTCTTGCGGTCTCTGTTGTATCTCTGCAGCACCCCGTGCTGCTGCTTCATATGATACCGCAATGCTGAAAGCCTTTTCCAGCGTAAGGTCCTTTTCAGATAAAAGCCGTTTCTGGGTTCCTTCACTTTGAAGCCCACACACAAACTTGTCCCTTAAGGTATCTGCCAGTCCCGCTCCAAACTGGCAGTGTTTCGATAGTTTGCGCAGTTCTGTTAAATAATCAGCATTGCTTTCATCCTTATGCTGGTTCCATTTGTGAAACTTGAATCTTTCTGCTATCAGCAGCGGTGTGGGGTTTAAATGTTCCTGTAGTGTCGTTACTATGTCTTCAAAACTCTTTTCCATTGGCTTCGTTGGGGTTACTAGATTTTGTAATAAACCATACGTCTTTGCACCCATTAAATTTAACAATACCGATGCTTTCTTGTCATCTGACACCTCATTTGCCTTGCAGTACACCTCTATTCGTTCGACATATGTAGTCCAATCTTCGACTTCATTGTCAAATGCAGTGATACTGCCACTCTTCGGCATTTTGGGTGTGGTTTAAAATGGCATCTCCCAATGACTTAAAATGGCAGCTCCCGCTATTTTCTTCCTCCCCCGCTGCTGCCAACGCTGCTCCCGGCGGTTCTCGTGGCAATGGCGGCGCCCTGTAGGTTTTGTGTGCTTCTCCTGCGCTGCTGCCAACGCCGCTCTCGGTGGTCCTCGTGGCAATGGCGGCGCCTCGCGGGTTTCTGTGCGTCTCTCTCTCCCTCTCTCCGACGCTGCTCGGCCCCTGAACACCGGCTGCGCCCTGTGCGCTCTGCCCTCTCTCTCTCTCCCCCGTCGACGCTGCTCGGCCCTTTGCTGTGCCGCTTGGTCGGGCTCTAGCTCGCCGCTGTCCGGGAAGGGTCTGCGCACTACCTGTTGCCAGCCCGTTTCGCTGGACCGCCTCGACTGGAAAGCCAAGCCTGGCTCTCGACAGCCTCCCCCGCAATTCTCGAGTCTCTGCTGGATGACTGGGCGGTTGCCCGTGGTCGACGCCCGAGTCTCTGGCCTTGACCTCCAATCCACTGTACTCCAGGAATGAATCCCCGGGAGGTGATGCAGAGTTGCAGGTAGGTTCGAACTTGCCTTGTCGCCAATGTTACGTCCATGTATAATAAGACACAGACTGCAGGAGAAACGGTACAACAGGTGTTTACTCAACGTGGCTCACAGTGGAACTGACTGTACAGATTACTACTCAGTGCTATATACAGGTGTGGTCACTGCCGGTACTACAGTATACATGAGCTGTAAAAAGTAGTTCCCCCCTTAAAGGTATATACATTGCACAGGTGAAGTCACAGATTGACATTTCATCTGTCAAAAGCTTTTGACAGATGAAATATCAGCGTTTGACAGCTATTTGAAGCTGTCAAACACTGACAATCTGTACTCCAAGTTAATTGCTTCCTCTCAGGCTGATTTAGAGATCTCTCCAGAACAGAAAGCTGAATGCTGCAACTTTTGACAGCTCGTGGCCATTCTGCTTTCTGTGCTGGTGAGATGAGGGACTCCCAAGACCTGAAGGAAGGAAGGCTGTAAAGGTAAGTAAATGTAAGTAAAACTTCTTTAAACACTTTACACACACCAAACACACTTACCTCTGCACTCATGCACCCATCACTCACCTGAACACCAGACATCTCAAACCCTCCAAGCCCTTCAGCCCGACGGTCCGCCTCGCTAACTTGGCGTGGTTTGGAGCCGTCGGGAATCCCACACTTCAGCAATAAAAATAGGGATTAAGTTAAAAACTGCCTGTTAACTATCTGTTAAGAGGCAGTTAATTGGCACTAATCCCCTTCCTACCTCAGGGAGGCGGGTCCCAGCACAGGTCGGGTATCCACCTCCTTTGAAACTGGCATGGAGGCGGGTTGGGGCGGGATGGGTTCGTGCCCCACGATTTTGGGATTTTAACCCCCCACACGCCTCCAATCCCACCTCCATGGCCCAATGAAAATCCTGCCCCAAGGGTCCATCAGTTTCTCTCATTAGTACAACTATTATATATTGGGAGCTCCATGCAACGGCCCCGACCCCCCACCAAACACTATGGCCCAGAAATTCAGTTGTTTGCGCCAGCCGCTAGTGCCTTAAGAGGAGGAAAAGTGGGGCACTAAGCGGCTTGCGCCCGAACGCGGCGCGATTTGCGCCTCTCGTGAAATTCAGTTAAGATTTAGCGGCGGCGCAAAACCTTTGCGCGCGCTCAGCTGCGCGCGCAGATCCTGACGTCATTTCATGGTGCAACGCCCTTTGTGCGCCCCGAACCGGAAATTCAGTGGCGCCGCCCTTTTTTGCGCCTGGCACCCCCAGCAACTGGTAGAGGGGAACGGTTCCCAGTCACTTCGGGGCACGGGGGGGCGCTATTTAAAGGGGACTCCTCCTGCATTATAAGTGGCAGCCATTTTTGTTGTATCCGTGTGTTAATGGAGACACGGAATGCAGGAGTTGGTTTAACAGGTGTTTACTGAACAAAGTCTGGAGGTGAACTAAAAGATACAAGACGCTATACAGGCTTATATACCCGAGTGGTCACTACCGGTATTACAGTACACAGGGGCTCTTAAAGGTACATACACTACAATTCCTCCCCTTTTAGATAATTAATACATAACATTTTAAGTAATCATTAATTAACATGTTTACAAGAACAATAATCGACACATTTGCTGCAGTTAATCAATTATAAGTCAGTCTCTCTGGAGGCTTCCTGACTCGGTCCGGATAACGCCTCGGTGGTGTAGTAGTTTTCGGTGGTGTAGTAGGTTCTTTTGGCAAGGTCGATTCGGCTTGAATGCCAGTGTCGGGTTCATCTGGTTCCAGTATTACCGGATCGGAGGTAGATACTATGGGTATCTCTGCTTCATCATTAGGCGTATAGAGTTGTGGTGTAGGTTGTCCCTGTTCGGATGACTCTATGATCTGGTCAGCATGGCGCCTTATTATGCTTTCACCAATGTCCACGGTATATATCAGCGGTCCTAGTCGTGTGCAAATAGTTCCAGGCTGCCATTTCTCGGTACGGTAGTCCCGGGCCAAAACTTGTTGACCTATCTGGAAGGTTCTAGTTGGCCTTTCATTCATGCCTTGAAATTGTCGGTTCTCTACGTCCCTTCTGATGTTTGGCTTGATCAAATCCAGCCGGCATCTTAGTCTTCTATTGAAAAACATCATGGCGGGAGTTTGGTTTGTAACCACATGTGTTGCATTCCTGTACGCAAACAAGAAGTTATCTACCTTATGTTGTAGATTTATGTCTTCATTACCCATGGCCTTTATGGCCTTCTTGAAGGTCTGGACAAACCTTTCAGCTAATCCATTGGTGGCGGGATGGTATGGGGCGGACGTGTAGTGCTTAACCCCATTGTTTTTTAAGAACTTCCTGAATTCTTCGGACACAAATTGCAGTCCATTATCAGAACAGATCTGTTCAGGCAGCCCATTCCTGGCAAATACGGTCCTTAATACTGTGATGGTTTTTTCCGTGGTGGTGGAGGACATCTTTATTACCTCCGGCCACTTGGAGTGTGCATCAACCGCGATTAAGAACATTGAGTCCATAAATGGACCAACAAAGTCGATATGTACCCTTTGCCATGGAGATGAGGGCCACTCCCATGGATGTACAGGGGCTTGTGGTGGGGCGTTTTGGACCTTCTGGCATCCTAGACAGCTCTTGGTCATTTCTTCGATGTCTCCATCGATACCTGGCCACCACACAAACGCTCTGGCTAGGTTCTTCATTTTCACTCCACCCAGATGCCCCTCGTGAAGCTCCTTTAGCACTTTATCCTGGAGTTTGGGTGGAATCACCACTCTGGATCCACACATCAAGGTTCCTCGGCACACTGACAGCTGTTCTCTTCTTTGCGAGAATGCTGGCAACAGTGGTTCGCCATGTGCTGGCCATCCCATCCTCGTCGCCACTGTTGTATCCGTGTGTTAATGGAGACACTTAATGCAGGAGTTGGTTTAACAGGTGTTTACTGAACAAAGTCTGGAGGTGAACTAAAAGATACAAGACGTTATACAGGCTTATATACCCGAGTGGTCACTACCGGTATTACAGTACACAGGGGCTCTTAAAGGTACATACACTACAATTTTGTGCCAATCCTTCTGTGTGAGAGAGAGAGATATTTGGAGAGAGAGACAAAGGCAGAGGGCTTTCTGCTTTGACTCAGCGCTCGCTCAGGTACTTGTGGCTTCAGGCCAGAGCTTTACACTTGGATTTCACTTTCAGTGCCATAGCCTTGAGTCGATACATCTAATGGGGGCTACAATGGGTGGAGACGTTGGCTTACTGCATTGCATTCAAGGGGCTCAGAGACGCCGTGAGAGAGTGCCAGTCATGGCCAGATGGAGAAGGGCCAACAGGCGTTGGCAAAGGAGGCCTTACCCACCCAGGGTATACCGCCAGCAGTTCTCATATCTGAACATGTCTGAGGAGCAGTGTGTTCGGAGGCTGCGATTCAGAAGGGAGGTGGTCACTGAGATCTGCCACCTGCTTCGCAGAGATCTGCAGCCACAGCTGAGGAGCAGGACGTCTCTGTCAGTGGCAGTGAAGGTGACGGTGGCTCTCAACTTCTATGCCATCGGCTCCTTCCAATCCGCTACTGGGGACATTGCCAACATCTCCCAGTTCGCGGTACATTGCTGCATCCGCCAGGTGACCAATGCCCTTTTCAGAAGGAGACGTCAGTACATCTCCTTCCCCATGACCCTGGACAAGCAGCAAGAGCGTGCAATGGGATTTGGAAGAATAGCAGCCTTCTCCGTGGTCCTGGGCGTAGAACTGATGAACCAGCAATGGTCAGGCCTTGCTTCAGGGCTGCAGTGTGCAGGGCGTGCCAGCCAAACAATTCCACCCTCCCCCTTTAAGAGCTGACCGGCACCTGACTGTCTGCCTTCAATCAACAACTCGCCGCACCTGCGCTGCGCCTGCCCTCAGTGTTAGCGCCCCGGATCGCCGGCTTAGCGCCCAATGATATTCGTGCATCGCCTGCTTTAGCGCAGCAGCAACCTCTTGGGGCGATGCAACTTAATATCAGCGAAGGTGGTGCTAAGTTGCGCCGGGCACTAAATTTAGCGAACGCCCGGCTGTAGCGCCCCAAATGTGGCTATACTGAATTTCTAGGCCTATATTTGTTAGCACCGTGCAACCTGGATTTTCCTGAACTCACTCCAGGAAGGTTGCGATGGGTCTTCTGTTCACCACCCTAAATGCGCCATTTTCCTGAGTCAATGCAGGGGCAGGGTCCTGGCAGCATTCCTTCCCCCAAGAGGGAGCCTGCCACTATAGTACCAGATGTGGAGAGGGCCATTTAAAGGGAGCAGATGTGCCCCACAGACCAGTATTTAACTTTTTGTTTAGGCCTCAGACTGGGCCAAAGCCTTTCTTTAGTGAGTGGCTGAAGAGAGAGAGAGATGGGACACAAATGCAAGACTACTAGACAGAAAAGACAAATGCGCAAAGGAAAAGGGAGAGCAATTCAGTGAGATTCAGAGGACCAGAGATAGAGAGAGAGGGATAATCAGAGATAAAGAGAAAGCTATGAATAAAGAAACCTATAGGAAAAAAATAGGAGAGGGAAAAGCAGAGAAGGGAAAAGAAAGAAGCACTTTATATAGCAAATTAATAACATACAGGTCTACAAACTTCTTATGATTTTGTGCTGCATGATATTAAAAAGAGAAAGAGGGCAATTTTAACCTAACCCACCCATTGGGACTCTGATGGGATCGGGTGGAACGCAGGTTTTACACCCTGCCTGATTTTTCTCCCCAGTGAGGTCAGCAGAGAGGAATATTGGGTGGGGTTAAAACCGGTCCCCCCACCCCGATCCCGTGGGTTTCCCATTTAGCGGTTGGGTTAAAATCACCCACAAAGTGTTACTTCAGCAAAATTAGTGAGCAACTGATAAACAGGTAGAAACACTTCTTAAAACACCAAATATAAAATGAGGGGAGGGGGCAAAAGACAGACACTGGCCGGACTGATACATCAGATTGAAAACAGGTGGGGCTTGGTTGCTGACTCATAAGCCAAGCAATTTGATCAAACATTCGAGTGACCGAAGAGAACAAAGCAAGGAAGCACGATTGTGTTCCTGCAACCTAAATAAATAAAGGACATTATTCAAATCAGTTCCTATTGAGCGTAGAATGATGCTGCACACTGAATGGAAAATTAAAGGTGTCACTGATGAAATACTTCTTAGAGAAATGCACTGTGCTGTTTGAAACTAACCACAACTTCGGGATTTAGCGCGCGCGCATCCTAACGCAGAAATCCTGAAGTTGCGGTCAGTCATTCACTGCTCCGACACTGGCTGCGCTGTAACCCCCCGCCCCCCCATCCATAGCCGGCAACCAGGGAAATCTGCCAAATCAGTGAAACTGATGACAACTTCGGCTATTCTGTGGTAATACCGCTTTTAAATATCCCATTAAAAGTTAGCCCGCTTTGGATTAGGTGTAACTAGGGGGTTCAACAGCGTATTAACTGCTAAACAAAGGTTATGGCCCTGAAAAATGAATTTTAATTTTGGGGAGTGTCAAATTTAGCCATTTTAATACAAATTAAGGGGGCTAAATTTGGTTGATTTGCGCCTGGGCACAGTGCCGCTATCGCCTCCCGCGAAATTCAGCGGGAGGTTAGCGGCGGTGTTAACCATTAGCGCCACCTGCGGCCGGGGTGGCGCTAGTTAAAGGGGAGGTGGCAGGCGCCCATTTTTGTTGCTGGCCACCTGCCAGCACCTGCCCCGGTTGCTGTCCCCGGCCCCCGTGAAGCCCCCCCGCGGGGTGCCGGCTGCTCTCCGTGAGCTCAGCACTCCTCTTGAGTGCTGGGCTCGTTTGCCGGCACTCCCGATCCCTGGTGGCCCAGCTGAGTCCCGGGTCGCGCTGCACCAGGCCGCTCCCCTTTAATAAGCGCGATGTGCTGCGATATTGTCTGGCAGCTCCCAAGAGGGACGCGGGGCGCTTCCAGTAGCGCCCCTCCTCCCTCTCGGGGCGCTACCTAGGAAAATCGGCTGTGGGTCACTAACTTTTTTGGGTCGCTACCCAATTTTTACCCCTAGGTGATGGGATTAGTTGACAAAAATATTGTACTCTTGTCTATATTTTGTGGATATTTATTGAAATAACTGATGTAATATGAAGTTTCCAATGGTGATGACTTCATGTCGCCTGATTTTCCACTGAACTAGTCACTGCTAACTCATCCTTGATAGTTACCTTTAAAAGTGGATAACTTCTGAACGATTAGTGAATCATAGAATCATAGAATGATTACAGCACAGAAGAAGGCCTTTCGGCCCGTCGAGCCCGTGCCGGCTCTCTGCAAGAGCACTTCAGCTAGTCCCACTCCCCTGCCCTTTCCCTGTAACCCTGCAAATGTTTTTCCTTCAAGTACTTATCCAGTTCCCTTTTGAAAGCCACGATTGAGTCTGCCTCCACCACCCTTTCAGTCAGTGCATTCCAGATCCTAACCACTCGCTGCATTAAAAAAAGTGAGCCAGAATTAGTCACTGTTTGTTGACAAACATCTGTACTTTTTAATGATTAATTAGTAAATAGGCCAGTCAGATACAACATCCACTTTGTTGAATAGATCTACCCTAGTTGACAAATTAGCTGTCTTTAAACTTTGCCCTGTAAAAATGGCTGCCACATTTGCTTACATAATGACAGCCTTTGAATTTCTAGGTAATTTATTGTGCATGAAGCACTCTGAGATGTTTCTGAGAGAGAGGATAAGGTGATTTATAAATGCAAATTTTTCCTTGTGTCAAGGACTCATTACTATAGATTCATTTACTCTCTCGTTTACTAAACTGAACTTGAAAATTTACTGACTATGGAGCCCTAAAAGTTTTCTTGCACATCAACTAGCGATGGGCAATAAATGCCTTGCCGGCAATGCCCAAATCCCATAAACTAATTAAAAAAAAACTCACCCAAGCTTAGTGTTGTGACAGAATGGTTAAATTACACTGGATTCTTAGAAATATATTTGCATTCAGTAGTATAATTTGATATTATTCAAAGCAGAATTGCAAAACCACAATGACGTGAATACAGAACAATGTATCACCTTTAGTACTTCACTGCTATCTGATGGGATGACTGGATATTTTGAAGGAGTTGACTTTAAAGTCAAGCCTTTATTTTTGATGAAACTAAGCCAGAGCTATAAACAATTTGGCACCTGTCGAGAGTGAGAATCCCTTGTTTTAAGGTATTTTCTCCCTCCCTCAGTTTAGGCCTCCTTGGCCCATGTACCATTCCTGACAAGCTTGATGGGTGGGCCGCATCCAGGTCCCATTCAGTGCCTCTCTGGAACTCAGCACTTTGAATGCTTCTGTCTTTGACTCTATGGTCTTGCCTGGCAGGTTATACCAAAGATATGTCACTCTTTGATCTTCCCTCCCTGTCTAAGAGAAACATAAGTCACCATATTCAAGATTGCCAATGTGAAAAATGCCTCTGTAGTACAGTAGGTTGGGACTCCAACACATTACATTGTTGTGGCACTTCAAAGCATTCAGTACATGTAGTGTCCGCGCCTTAATAATACACGGACTGCAGGAGAACAATAAAACAGGTATTTACTGAACAGAGGGTAAATGTCAGACTGAAGTACAGAAGCCTGCTAGGGCTTTTTATACAGGTGTGGTCACTGCCGGTACTGCAGTATAAAATCAGTTCTTCTCTTAAAAGGTACATACACAACAATTCCTCCCCTTTTAGATAAACAGTACATAAGATTCATTTAACAACTAAATAATAACTAATTACAATTACAATTTTCTCTGTACCATAAACATCAACTGAAATAATTATTTATAAGTTCAGTCTTTGAGGAGGCTTCCTGATCCTGACTGGATAGCGCCTTTCTCGAGTATCCTGTTCTTGCGGCGGAGTCGATTCTGGCTCATTGTCATTGGTTGGTTCGTCAGCTTCCAATACCACTGCTTCGGAGGTAGACGCAATCTGTACTTCGGGTTCATTACCAGGTGCACATGCTCGTGGTATAGGTTTGGCTTGTTCCTGTGACTCTAGAATCTGGTCAGCATAGCGTCTCACGATGCTCTCTCCAACGTCCACTGTGTACATTAGTGGTCCCTGCTGTGTGCATATCGTTCCTGGCTGCCATTTTTCTGTTCGGTAGTCACGGGCCAAGACTGGTTGTCCTATCTTGAAGCTCCTGGTTGGCTTCTCGTTGATGTGCTGGAATTGCTTATCCTCAACATCTCATCTTATGTTTGGTTTGAGCAAATCCAGGTGACATCTTAGCCTTCGGTTGAAGAACATTATGGCTGGCGCTTGGTTGGTGACTGCATGTGCCGCATTCCGGTAAGCAAACAAGAAATTATCTACCTTGTGTTGTAGTGGTATGTCATCGTTATACATCGCCTTTATTGCCTTTTTAAAGGTCTGAACAAACCTCTCAGCCAATCCATTTGTGGCTGGATGATATGGGGCAGATGTGTAATGATTCACCCCATTATTCCTCAGAAACCTCCGGAAATCCTCGGACACAAACTGTGGCCCATTGTCGGAGCAAATCTGTTCTGGCAAGCCATTCCTGGCGAAGATGGTCCGCAGGATTGCAATAGTTTTCTCCGTGGTGGTGGAGGACATTTTGATGACCTCTGGCCATTTCGAATGGGCATCCACGGCGGTTAGAAACATTGAGTCCATAAATGGACCAGCAAAATCAATGTGTACCCATTGCATGGAGATGAGGGCCACTCCCATGGGTGTAGAGGGGCCTGTGGTGGTGCATTTTGGACTTTCTGGCATTCTGAGCAGCTCTTGGTCAGGTCCTCGATTTGTTTATCGATTCCCGGCCACCACACATAAGCCCTGGCTAGGCTTTTCATTTTTACCCCTCCCAGATGACCCTCATGAAGCTCATTGAGCACTCTGTCTCTCAACTGGGTGGAATTACCACTCAGGATCCACACATCAAGGTCCCCCGGCACACTGACAGCTGTTCTCTCCTTGGCGAGAATGCTGGCAACAGTGAGTCGCCATATGCTGGCCATCCCTTCACCATCAAATCATAGACCCGAGAGAGTGTCGGGTCATTTCGGGTTTCCTTCTCTATACTTGACTTGGTAACAGGCAGACATTCGACTATGGTCGCATGGAATATCTCAACAGGGTCCACTGCAGGTGCTTCCTCTACCGTAGGCAACGGTAGGCGCGACAGCCCATCAACGTTTCCATGCTGTTTCGTACCCTTGTACTCTATGTCGTACTGATGTGCCCCTAGAAAAAGTGACCATCTCTGCAGCCGTTGCGCCGTCATCACCAGAATACCCTTCTTTGGGTTAAAAATGGAGACCAGGGGCTGATGATCAGTCAGTAGGGTGAATTTCTGCCCGTGCAGATAGTGATTGAACTTCTTCACCCCCCACACCAGGCTGAGGGCCTCCCTGTCAATCTGGGCGTAGTTACGCTCGGCTGAGGTTAACGAGCGTGACGCAAAGGCTATTGGCCTCTCTGAACCGTCAAGGAATTTGTGTGACAGCACCGCTCCAATGCCGTAGGGAGATGCATCACATGCCAACCGAATTGGTAGTGTTGGGTTGTAGTGGGCCAATACTTCTTTTGAAGTGATTAGGCATTTAAATTTCTGAAAGGCACGCTTACACTCATCACTCCATTTCCATGTTACTCCAGTTTGCAGCAGGGCATTCAGTGGGTGCAGAATTGTAGATAAATTTGGCAAGAACTTATGGTAGTAGTTCACCAACCCGAGAAACGACCTCAGTTGTGACACATTTTCCGGTGCTGGAGCCTTGACTACAGTCTCAATCTTCTCTGGCGACTTATGCAACCCTTCCTCATCAATCATGTGGCCACAATACGAGATTTGCCTCCTGAAGAACTCGCATTTGGGGCGGTTGGCTCGTCGCCCATATTCCTGCAATCTAGTGAGCACCTGCTCCAGGTTGGCAAGGTGTTCACTGTCATTTTCGCCCGTAACCAGGATGTCGTCCAAATAACACTGGGTCCCCGGGATCCCTTGCAGGACTTGTTCCATTGCCCTCTGCCAAATAGCCGGGGCTGATGCTACCCCGAATACCAGTCGATTGTACTGGTAAAGGCCTTTGTGAGTGTTTATCCTGAGGTATTTCCTAGATGCTTCTTCCACCTCCATTTGTAGATACGCTTGGGCCAGATCAATCTTCGTAAAGCATTTCCCTCCAGATAGTGAGGCAAAAATATCTTCTATCCATGGAAGTGGATATTGTACTGTGTGCAGGACTGGGTTCACAGTTACCTTGAAGTCCCCACAGATGCGAACCTTCTTCGGCTCCCCAGGCGTGCTGCTCAATGATTTCTTCATTACAGGAACGATGGGTGTGGCCCACTCACTCCAGTCCACCTTGGACAGCACACCCGAATGCTCCAGACTCTCCAGTTCTGCTTCAACGGCTGGGCGGATCGCGTACGGTACAGGTCTGGCCTTAAAAATTTTGGGGTTTGCGTTAGCTTCGATTTTTATCATTGCCTTTACTCCTTTTAGAGTCCCAAGTCCTTGTTGGAACACGTCTTTCGCGTCAGTTAGAATTTTTGACAGTCGTCCAGGTGTGACGTCATCATCCTTTTTGTCAGTCACAGTTAGCGCCTGAATGGAATGCCAATCCAATTGTATTTTTTGGATCCATTCACGTCCCAATAATGGTGGTCCTCCATCTTGTAGTATATATAGATACATTTTCTGTGTTTCCTTGCCGTTGTATTTAACTGGCACCCTTATTTTTCCTCTGGGGTAGACTTTTTGCCCCGTGTATGTCTTCAATACAATGGACGTGTCCTTTAAGGGTATGTGTGAGGATAGTCGTTCATAGTCTCATCGATTCATGACAGCTAGGGCTGATCCTGTATCCAATTCCATCTTTACTTGGGACCCTGCTATCATGAGGGTGACCCAAATGGTTCGGTGATCCTCCTTTGCGATCACGTTGTGTAACTTTAGACAACTTAGTCTCCTGCTCCCGGAGTCATTATCACTCTCCTGATCTTCCGAACTACTGTCTGTCATTTTTTTTACTTTCTTGTACTTTTCCCTAGTAGTTCTTGTAGTGTTGGTTTTCTTTCCCGACCTGCAGACTCTTGTTATATGTCCCATTTTCCCGCATTGCCTGCGTACTTTGTCCTTAACCCAGCAGTCCTTCTGATCATGGGTTGTTCTGCCGCAGCGATAGCACTTTTCTGCTCCATACGCCATTTCGTTAGCGCTGTATTCTTGTGGTTTCTGTTGTATTTCCGCAGCTCCCCGAGCTGCTGCTTCGTAGGATACTGCCACGCTGAAAGCTTGTTCTAGCATCAGGTCCTTTTCCGAAAGTAGTCGTTTCTGGGTTCCTTCACTCTGGAGCCCGCAGACAAACTTATCCCGTAAGGCGTCTGCCAGTCCTGCTCCGAACTGGCAGTGCTTCGATAACTTGCGTAGTTCCATAAGATAGTCAGCATTGTTCTCATCTCTGTGCTGGTTTCTTTTATGGAACTTCAATCTTTCTGCTATCAGCAGCGGTGTAGGGTATAGGTGTTCCTGTAAGATATTAACAATCTCTTCAAAACTTTTCTCCATTGGTTTAGCTGGGGTAATTAAATTCCGCAATAGGCCGTACGTTCTCGCGCCCATCAAATTTAATAATACCGACGCCTTCTTTCCATTGGCCACCTCATTGGCATTGCAGTACACTTCAATTCTTTCCACATACGTGGTCCAGTCTTCTACCTCGTTGTCGAAAGCAGTGATATTGCCACTCTTCGGCATCTTGGGTGATTTAAAATGGCACCTCCCACGCTTTTTCTTCTTCCCCAATGGAATAAAATGGCGCCTCCCGCGCTTTTTCTTCTTCCCCAGTGGAATAAAATGGCGCCTCCCGTGCTTTTCCTTCTTCCCCTTGCTGCCACGCTGCTCCTAGCGTTCTACAGGGTAACGGCGGCGACCCGCGGCTTCGGCGCTTCTCACTTTTCCTTCCCCTCGTTTTATTTTCTCTACGCTGCCCAGTGCTTGATCACCGACCACGCCCTGTGCGCTCCACCCTCTCTCTCTCTCTTTCCTCCCGGCGATGCTGCGCGGCCCCTCTGCAGAGCCACTCGATTGAGCTCGAGCCCGCCGCAGTCCGGAAGGGTCAGCGCACTACCTGCTACCAGCACGATTTGCTGGAACACCTTGACTGGGGAGCCAAGCCTAGCTCTCCACAACCTCTCCCGCAATTCTCCGAACACCGATGGATCCTTGGGCGGTTGCCCGCGGTCGACGCCCGTTGCTCTGACTTCGACATCCAAGAAGCTTCTTCTCAGGGAAAGATCCCCGTGAGGTGATGCAGTACTGCAGGTGAGTTCGAACCTGCTCGTCTCCACTGTAGTGTCCGCGCCTTAATAATACACGGACTGCAGGAGAACAATAAAACAGGTATTTACTGAACAGAGGGTAAACATCAGACTGAAGTACAGAAGCCTGCTAGGGCTTTTTATACAGGTGTGGTCACTGCCGGTACTGCAGTATAAAATCAGTTCTTCTCTTCAAGGTACATACACAACAGTACACAGCAGATAATAATGAACGACTGAAAATAGGAAGAGGCCACTATTTTCACAAGTAATACAGGGGATGAGAGGCTTTAGTTATGAGGAGAGACTAGAGAAACTGAGGGGGGAGGTGGAAATTGAGACCTCCTGCTTGGCATAACTGGGGTGGTAGCACCTTAAAAATGGTGGGGAAAGACTTACCACCCCGATCCCTCCGAAGCTCAGGCTGCCGCAATCTTCCACTGGGCCTATCGCTTGGAGGCCAGAACACCTGACTGTGCCATTAGATGCTTTTAGTATGAAAATCAGGCTCCTATGATGTACATAGAACCACAATTTGCCATTTTAGGACAGTACTGGGCAGATTGTCGGGAAAGTGCTGGAATCTATTATTAAGGTGGCGGTAATGGGGCACTTAGAAAATCATAATATGACTTGGCAGAGTGTACATGGTTTTATGAAAGGGAAATCATGTTTAACAAATTTATTAGAGTTTTTTGAGGATGTAACTAGCAGGTAAGATAAAGGGGAACTAATGGACACAGAATATTTGGATTTCCAAAAGGCATTTGATAAGGTGCCACAGAAAAGGTTGCTACGCAAGATAAGGACTCATGGGGTTGGGGTAATATATTAGCATGGATAGAGGATTGGTTAACGGACAGAAAACAGAGTAGGGATAGACGGGTCATTTTCAGGTTAGCAGGCTATAACTAGTGGGGTGCCCGAATGATCAGTGCTTGGGCCTCAACTATTTACAATCTATATTAATGACTTAGATAAAGGGACTGAGTGCAATGTGTCCAAGTTTTCTGACGATACAAAGTTAGGTGGGAAAGTAAGCTGTGAGGAGGACACAAAGAGCCTGCAAAGGGACATAGACAGGTTAAGTGAGTAAGGTGGCAGATGGAGTATAATGTGGGGAAATGTGAGGTTATTCATTTTGGTAGGAAGAATAGAAAAACAGAATATTTTTTAAATGGTGAGAAACTATTAAATGTTGGTGTTCAGAGAGATTTAGGTGGCCTCGTACAGGAAACTCAGAGAGTTAGCATGCAGGTACAGCAAGCAATTAGGAAGGCAAATGGCATGTTGGCCTTTAATACAAGGGGGTTGGAGTACAAGAGTGAGGAAGTCTTACTACAATTGTACAGGGCATTAGTGAGACCACACCTGGAGCACTGTGCACAGTTTTGGTCTCCTTATCTGAGAAAGGATATACTTGCCTTAGAGGCGGTGCAACAAAGGTTCACTAGATTGATCCCTGGGATGAGAGGATTGTCCTATGAGGAGAGATTGAGTAGATTGGGCCTATACTCTCTGGAGTTTAGAAGAATGAGAGGTGATCTCATTGAAATGTATAAGATATAATGGCCTAGAAATTCAGTTGGCTGCGCCAGCCGTTAGCGCCTTAGGAGGAGTAGATCTCGAGCGCTAGGCGCTTCGCGCCCGGGCGCAGCGCGATCTGCGCCTCGCCCCAACTTCAGTAGACATTTAGCGCCGGCGCAAAGTCATTGCGCGCGCAGACGAGCGCGCGCAGATCATGACGTCATTTCGTCATGCAACGCCCTTTGTGCGCCCGGAACCGGAACTTCACTCGCGCCGCCCCATTGTGCGCCGGGCGGCCCGAACGACTGTGAAGTGGAATGGTACACAGCCGAGGCGGGCCGCGGGGAGCGCAAATTAAAGGGCACTCCTGCAGTAGAAAAGGCAGCCGTTTTGCAACACTCCTTCTTTGGGAGGAGGAGGAGGAGGAGGAGGAGGAAGAGAAGGAGGAGGTGGTGATGGAGAGAAGCCCTCCCCAGAAACACAAATACACTAGTCTCGGCCTGTCAAAAAAACAAATCCACCCTCCCCCTTTAAGAGCTCGTGTCTGCCGGCAATCAGCAGCTCGCCGCACCTGCCCTGCGCCCAACTTCCAGTGTTAGCGCCCCGGCCTGCCGGCTTAGCGCCTAAAGATAGTCGTGCATCGCCAGTTTTAGCGCTCCAGCAAACTTTTAGGGCGAAGCTACTGAATATCGGCGAAGTGACCTCGACTTTGCGCCGGGCGCAAACTTTAGCGGCCGCCCGACTTTACCGCACCAAAAGTGGCTATACTGAATTTCTAGGCCAATATTTCTTCCTAATTCTTCTTCCAGTCCAGAGATCGACTGGGCTGTCCAATATTGCAGCAGTCCAGAGTTGGTGGGCTAGCCTCGGGGGACTTACTTTCTGCCCACAGCCCGTTGGCCGAGTGTTAATGAGGCCCCTCCCTCAAAATAAATCAGGCTTCCCCCAAGACTATCGGGCATCTGGCAGGCTCGCTACGCTGGCTGGTCGCCTGAAGTCCGCACCAAAGGAACATCTACTCCTGGGGCTCTTTTCATTGGAACAAAGATGATTGAGAGGACATCTAATAGATGCCCAAAATCACAAGAAGTTTTGATAAAATTCTTCAGGAAAAACCATTTCCACTGGTCGGTGAGTCCGTAACTAGAGTGCAGATATTTAAGATTATCACCAAAAACAAAGGGAGAGGTAAGGAGACATTTTTTTTACACAGAGGGTTGTTAGAACAATGGAATTCTGTGTCAGAAACAGCGGTGGAAGTAGAATCCAAGTAATCGTCTCTGAGCCATCCAGATCGAGACGATCACGGCTGATTGTACTCAGCCGGGCAACAGTAGAGGTGTTAAAATTTGGCCGTAGTGCCCAAGTTAGGCAAGAGGAATTCAGCTGCTGACTCTATCATTCCTCACTGATTACCATCACCCTGTTGGACGTGCCTGTGTGTGGCTACTGGGTGAGGTGCGGATTGGGTCAGGCTGTGATATTCTCAGCAGTCAATGAGCTTGTGACACTCATTGTCAACACTTAGAGGAATAATGGTCACTTGGATAAGTACCAAAAGACAACCGGCCTTTGTGGATCCATCACGTCAGGCGGGAGGGAAGAGTGGGGGAAATAGGGAAAATTTACCCCAAAAAGAGAAAAGAACCAGGGAGGATGATTATAACATAATAAAACTTTTAATTTGTGTCTATCAGTGTATAAGCCACACTTCTAGCTTGGACATATTTATTTTTGTCCTCCATTTTCTCCCCTTTCCTCTTTTGAAGGGTGTGACTCCAAGCCCACCAATTTCCTGGCAAAATGCTCATTAATTTAGTTAGCCCGCGTTGCACCTTCTTTCTCATAATATGGTGACCAGAACTGTACACTATACTCCAAGTGGGGCCAGGCCTGTGCTTTGTACAAACTCAGAATCAATCCCTGAGATGTGTGCTCTGTTTCTCTGGCCAGAGACCCCAAGATTCTTCTGCTTCGCTTTCACAGAATCACAGAATCACAGAAAGCCCACAGTGCAGATAGAGGCCATTTCGGCCCATCGAGCCTGCACCGACACATATCCCACCCGATCCCCGTAACCCCTACACCAACACATATCCCACACTATCCCTGTAACCCCACGTATTTAATCCCCCTAACACTAAGGGTCAATTTATCATAGCCAATCAACCTAACCCGCACATCTTTGGACTGTGGGAGGAAACCGGAGCACCCGGAGAAAACCCATGCAAACACGGGGAGAATGTGCAAACTCCACACAGACAGTCGCCCGAGGCCGGATTCGAACCCGGGTTTCTGGTGCTGTGAGGCAACAGTGCTAACCACTATGCCACCGAGTTTTAGTGTGGCTGCTCACTGTTCTGATGGCTTCAGCGATCTAGCCACTAGTACCCTCCAAATCTCTCTCCTGTGTTGTGTCCTGTGCAATATTCCCATTCACTTTATATTGCTGCTGTTGTTTATCCTTTCGCAATCTCACGACTTTGCATTAGTTCACATTAAAGGGCATCTATCATTTGTCAGCCCAGCACCCCAAACCTGATCAGCCCTTTCCCTGTTGGAGTCTCTTGCAACTTGATATCATCTGCGAACTCGAAGTGTTTTCCTTCTGTCGCCACTTCCAACTGTCGCCACTGATCCCTCAGGTACCACACAAGTTACCTCCTTCCACGCCAATCAAGCTCGGTGTACAAGCTCCATCTTTTGTTTCTTAACTTATCCCATTACCACCTCCTTTTGCCTTGCTCCATCGTCCCTTTTGTCTCTTAATCTCTCCTGCCTTCCATCCGACTACAGACCTTCCCTTTTGTTCTTTCCTCCCCTCCCCCCTTTCCCTGCCCCTACACTTGCTTAAAAAACCTGTTCCATCTCCAGCTTTTTCCTGTTCTGACGAAGGGTCATCGACCTGAAACGTTAACTCTGTTTCTCTCTCCACAGATGCTGCCTGACTTGCTGAGTATTTTCAGCATTTTCTGTTTTTATTCCACGTATAACCACTTCCTCTGCTTCACCCAATTTTGGAACCATGTCAGGAGCACTCTACGCCTTCCAACTTTGAGCATCAGTCTCCTAGTGACGCTGTAACAAAAGCTTTGCTGAAATCTCAATAAACAAGATCCACTGAGTTTCCCTGTCCCTCTCGTAAAGCCATTTGGGGTTCCCTCACTGAGTTTCATATTTCTCTAAGTGGTCCGTCATTCAGTCCTTTAGGATTCCCTTCAGTACTTTCCCTACAATGGATGTTGGGCTGATTGGCCTGTAGTTCCCTGGGTTTTCTTTTTGTCCTCTATTATAGAACATAAGAACATAAGAAATAGGAGCAGGAGTAGGCCAATCGGCCCCTCGAGCCTGCTCCGCCATTCAATAAGATCATGGCTGATCTGATCCTAACCGCCAATCTACTATCACAGAACCATCTCCTGAATCTAACAGAATTAGACACACGAAATAGGAGCAGGATCAGGCTACACGGCCCCTGGGCCCGCTCCGCTACCCACAGGGCCATGACCGATCCGAACCTAGACTCATGTCCAAATTCCTGCCCGCTCCCCGTAACCCTTAATTCCGTTTACTTCCAGGAAACTGTCTATTTCTGTTTTAAATTTATGTAATGATGTAGCTTCTACAGCTTTTTGGGGCAGCATATTCCATGGACCTACCACCTTCTGAGTGAAGTAGTTCCTCCTCATCTCAGTTTTGAAAGAGCAGCCCCTTATTCTAAGACTATGCCCCCTAGTTCTAGTTTCACCCATCATCGGGAACATTCTCCCCGCATCCACCCGATCCAACCCCTTCACAATCTTATATGTTTCAATAAGATCGCCTCTCATTCTTCTGAACTCCAATGAGTAGAGTCCCAATCTACTCAACCTCTCCTCATATGTCCATCCCCTCATCCCCGGGATTAACCGAGTGAACCTTCTTTGTACTGACTCGAGAGCAAGTATGTCTTTTCTTAAGTATGGACACCAAAACTGTATGCAGTATTCCAGGTGCGGTCTCACCAATACCTTGTACAACTGAAGCAATACCTCCCTATTTTTATATTCTATCCCTCTAGCAATGAAAGCCAACATTCCATTGGCCTTCTTAATCACTTGCTGCACCTGCATACTAACCTTTTGAGTTTCGTGCACCAGGACCCCCAGATCCCTTTGTACTTCAGTACTTTCCAGTTTCTTGCCATTAAGATAATAACTTGCTCTACGATTTTTCCTGCCAAAGTGCATAACCTCACACTTTCCAGTATTGTATTCCATCTGCCAAATCTCTGCCCACTTACTTAGCCTGACTATGTCCCCTTGCAGGTTTTTTATGTCCTCCTCACTCACTACTTTCCCCCCCATCTTAGTATCATCTGCAAACTTTGATATGTTACACTCGGTCCCCTCCTCCAAATCGTTAATATAGATTGTAAAGAGTTGGGGACCCAGCACCGACCCCTGCGGAACACCACTAGTTACTGATTGCCAGTCTGAGAATGAACCATTTATCCCAACTCTCTGCCTTCTGTTAGATAGCCAATCCTCTATCCATGCCAGAATATTACCCCCAATCCCGTGATTTTTTATCTTAACCAATAATCTTTTGTGTGGCACCTTGTCAAATGCCTTTCGGAAGTCTAAATACACTACGTCCACTGGTTCCCCTTTATCCACCCTATATGTTACTTCCTCAAAGAACTCCAGCAAATTTGTCAAACATGACTTCCCCTTCATAAAACCATGCTGACTTTGTCCTATTAAATTATGATTATCTAAATGTCCTGTTACTGTCTCCTTAATAATGGACTCCAAAATTTTACCTACCACAGTTGTTAGGCTAACCGGTCTATAGTTTCCAGCCTTCTGTCTACTGCCCTTTTTAAATAAGGGTGTTACATTAGCAGTTTTCCAGTCTGCCAGGACCTTTGCCGAGTCCAGGGAGTTTTGGAAAATTATTACCAATGCATCCACAATCCCTACCGCCACTTCCCTCAAGACCCTAGGATGTAAGCCATCCGGTCCAGGTGATTTATCCGCCTTGAGTCCCATTATTTTACCGAGTACCACTTCCTTAGTGATTTTGATCGTGTTTAGCTCCTCCCCTCCTATAGCCCCCTGTTTGTCCAGTGTTGGGATATTCTTAGTGTCCTCTACTGTAAAGACTGATACAAAATATTCATTCAGTGTTTTTGCCATCTCCATATTTCCCACCATTAATTTCCCGGTCTCATCCTCTAAGGGACCAACATTTACTTTAGCCACCCTTTTTCTTTTTATATAACTATAAAAACTCTTACTATCTGTTTTTATATTTTTTGCTAATTTACTTTCATAATCTATCTTCCCTTTCTTAATTAATCTTTTTGTTATCTTTTGCTGTCTTTTAAAGTTTTCCCAATCCTCTATCCTCCCACTAGGTTTGCATACCTTATATGCCCTTGTTTTTAGTCGAATACTATCCTTAATTTCTTTACTTAGCCACGGATGGCTGTCTTTTCTTTTACACCCTTTTCTTCTCAGTGGAATATATATTTTTTGGAAGTTGTAAAATAACTCCTTAAATGTACACCACTGATCATGTATCGTCTTACCCATTAATCTATTTTCCCAATCCACTCTACTCAATTCCGCTCTCATACCTTCATAGTCTCCTTTATTCAAGCTTAGCACGCTTGTTTGAGATCCAACCTTCTCACCCTCTAATTGAATATGGAATTCAACCATGTTATGGTCACTCATTCCAAAGGGATCCTTTACTAGGACATTTTTAATTAATCCTGTCTCGTTACACAGGACCAGATCTAAGGTTGCTTGCCCCCTGGTCGGTTCAGTTACATACTGCTCAAGAAACCCATCCCTAATACACTCAATGAACTCATCCTCAAGGCAGCCCTGCCCAATTTGATTTGTCCAATTAATATGATAGTTAAAATCCCCCATATTTTTATAGATGTTCCCTTATTACAAGCCTGAACTATTTCCTGATTGATACTCCGTCCACAGAGTTGCAACTGTTCGGAGGCCTATAGACTACGCCCACTAGTGTTTTTTTCCCCTTATTATTCCTTATCTGCACCCAAACTGTTTCATTATCCTGATCTTTTGACCCAATATCATTTCTCTGTATTACAGTGATTCCTTCCTTTATTAACATAGCCACCCCACCTCCCCTTCCTTCCTGCCTGTCCTTCCTGATCGTTAAATAACCTGGTATGTTTAATTCCCAGGCATTGTCACCCTGCAGCCATGTTTCTGTAATGGCCACAAGATCATACCCATATGTAGTTATTTGTGACATTAACTCGTCTATTTTGTTACGAATGCTACGTGCATTCAGATAGAGAACTTTCAAATATGTTTTGTGACACTTAGTTCCTGCTTTTGCCCTTTTTATTACTTTACCTTTTACTCCATACCTTCTGCCCCTTCCTGACACGCTCTGGTTTTTAATTTCCCCACTGCTACCTAAGTCTATGACCTTCTCTGTTGTCATTTTTATTATTTGCTCTCCAGGAACCTCCCCCCCACTAGTTAGTTTAAAGCCCTCTCTACAGCCCTCGTTATATGATCTGCCAGGACTCTAGCCCCAGCACTGGCCAAGTGAAGCCCGTCCCAACGGAACAGCTCCCTCCTGCCCCAGTGCTGGTGCCAGTGTCCCAGGAAGCAAAACCCATTTCTCCCACACCAGTCTTTGAGCCACGCATTTAACTCTCTAATTTTATTTGTCCTAGCCAAATTCGCTCGTGGCTCAGGTAATAATCCAGAGATTATTACCCTTGAGGTTCTGTCTTTTAATTTGACCCCTAGCTGCTCATACTCCTTTAACAGAACCGGCTTCCTAGTCCTATCTATGTCGTTTGTACCAACATGGACCACGACAACTGGATCCACCCCCTCTCACTGCAAGTTTCTTTCCAGCCCAGAGGAGATGTCCTTAACCCTGGCACCAGGTAGGCAACACAGCCTATGGGACTCTCGCTCTCAGCTGCAGAGAACTCTATCTATCCCCCTAATAATACTATCCCCTACCACTACAACATTTCTATTTACTCCCCCCTCTTGAATGGCCCCCCGTTCCACGGTGCTGTGGCCAGGTTGCTCATCCTCCCTGCAGTCCCTGCTCCTGACCCCACAGGGAGTAAGAACCTCGAACCTGTTGGACAAGAGCAAGGGCGGCGGCTCCTCCAACACTACCTCCTGGATCCCCGTACCTGCCTCACTCGTAGTCACACCGTCCTGTCCCTGACCATGGGCTACATCTGAATTAATTAACTTCATAGGTGTGGCCACCTCCTGATACACAGAGTCCAGGTACTTCTCCCCCTCCCTGATGTGTCGCAGTGTCTGAAGCTCAGACTCCAGCTCATCAACACGGAGCTGGAGTTCCTTTAGCAGCAGACACTTGTCACAGACGTAATTATAGTTTCCTTATCACATTCCTTTTTCTATAATTCCCTGAAGATACCTCCTGGAACATGGCCAATTTTATTAGCTGTTTCCTGAAGTACCCTGTTCAGGGATGAAGGTTCTTCCTACATTGCTCAACTGTTTCTCCTCAACCAAAAACTGACACTGATAGTGTCTGAGGAGAAAGGCATTTGACAAGGTGCCATACAAAAGATTACTGCACAAGATAAAAAATCACGGGATTGGGGGTAATATACTGGCATGGGTGGAAGATTGGCTATCTAAGAACATAAGAACATAAGAAATAGGAGCAGGAGTAGGCCAATTGGCCCCTCGAGCCTGCTCCACCATTCAATAAGATCATGGCTGATCTGATCCTAACCTCAAATCTACTATCACTCTACATCCCTCCCGAACCCATGTGATTTCCTGAGGAGGCGAAAAACCAGATAAAAAACCCAATGGCCAATTTGGGAGAAAAAAAATCTGGGAAATTCCTCTCTGACCCATCTAGGCGATCGAAACTCGTCCAAGAGATCACTTGTCCCTATATTTTCTCTGTATAAGGTGATCTCCACCCCAGCCAGGAACAGGAATAGAACCATCTCCTGAAATCTAACACATAATTAGAACACAAGAAGTAGGAGCAGAACCAGGCTACACGGACCCTGGGCCCGCTCCGTTACCCACAGGGCCATGACCGTTCCGAACATAGACTCATGTCCAATTTCCTGCCCGCTCCCCGTAACCCCTAATTCCCTTTACTTCTTAGAAACTGTCTATTTCTGTTTTAAATTTATTTAATGATGTAGCTTCCACAGCTTTCTGGGGCAGCAAATTCCACAGACCTACTACCCTCTGAGTGAAGAAGTTTCTCCTCATCTCAGTTTTGAAAGAGCAGCCCCTTATTCTAAGATTATGCCCCCTAGTTCTAGTTTCACCCATCATTGGGAACATCCTCACCACATCCACCCGATCAAGCCCCTTCACAATCTTATATGTTTCAATAAGATCGCCTCTCATTCTTCTGAACTCCATTGGGTAGAGTCCCAATCTACTCAACCTCTCCTCATATGTCCACCCCCTCATCCCCGGGATTAACCGAGTGAACCTTCTTTGTACTGACTCGAGAGCAAGTATGTCTTTTCTTAAGTATGGACACCAAAACTGTATGCAGTATTCCAGGTGCGGTCTCACCAATACCTTGTACAACTGAAACAATATCTCCCTGTTTTTATATTCTATCCCCCTAGCAATAAAAGCCAACATTCCATTGGCCTTCTTGATCACTTGCTGCACCTGCATACTAACTTTTTGAGTTTCGTGCACCAGGACCCCCAGATCCCTTTGTACTAAAGTGCTTTCCAGTTTCTTGCCATTAAGATAATAACTTGCTCTATGATTTTTCCTGCCAAAGTGCATAACCTCACACTTTCCAGTATTGTATTCCATCTGCCAAATCTCTGCCCACTTACTTAGCCTGTCTATGTCGCTTTGCAGGTTTTTTATGTCCTCCTCACTCACTACTTTCCTTCCCATCTTTGTATCATCTGCAAACTTTGATATGTTACACTCGGTCCCCTCCTCCAAATCATTAATATAGGTTGTAAAGAGTTGGGGACCCAGCACTGACCCCTGCGGAACACTGCTAGTTACTGATTACCAGTCTGAGAACGAACCATTTATCCCAACTCTCTGCTTTCTGTTAGATAGCCAATCCACCGATGCCAGAATATTACCCCCAATCCCATGATTTTTTATCTTGAGCAATAATCTTTTGTGTGGCACCTTGTCAAATGCCTTTTGGAAGTCTAAATACACTACGTCCACTGGTTCCCCTTTATCCACCCTGTATGTTACTTCCTCAAAGAACTCAAGCAAATTTGTCAAACATGACTTCCCCTTCATAAAACCATGCTGACTTTGTCCTATTAAATTATGTTTATCCAAATGTCCCGTTACTGTCTCCTTAATAATGGACTCTAACATTTTACCAACCACAGATGTTAGGCTAACAGGTCTATAGTTTCCAGCCTTCTGCCTACTACCCTTTATAAATAAGGTGTTACATTAGCAGTTTTCCAATCTGCCAGGACCTTTGCTGAGTCCAGGGAGTTTTGGAAAATTATTACCAGTGCATCCACAATCCCTACCGCCACTTCCCTCAAGACCCTAGGATGTAAGCCATCAGGTCCAGGGGATTTATCCGCCTTGAGTCCCATTATTTTACCAAGTACCACTTCCTTCGTGATTTTAATCATATTTAGCTTCTTTCCCCCTAGAGCCCCCTGTTTGTCCAGTGTTGGGATATTCTTAGTGTCCTCTACCGTAAAGACTGATGCAAAATAATTGTTCAGCGTTTTTGCCATCTCCATTTTTCCCACCATTAAGTTCCCGGTCTCATCCTCTAAGAGACCAACATTTACTTTAGCCACCCTTTTTCTTTTTATATAACTATAGAAACTTTTGCTATCTGTTTTTATATTTTTTGCTAATTTACTTTCATAATCTATCTTCCCTTTCTTAATCAATCTTTTAGTTATTTTTTGCTGTCTTTTAAAAGCTTCCCAATTTTCTATCCTCCCACTAGATTTGGCTACCTTATATGCCCTTGTTTTTAGTCGGATACTATCCTTAATTACTTTACTTAACCACGGATGGCTCTCTTTTCTTTTACACCCTTTTTTCCTCAGTGGAATATATATTTTTTGGAAGTTGTAAAATAACTCCTTAAATGTACACCACTGATCATGTACCGTCTTACCCTTTAATCTATTTTCCCAGTCCACTCTAATCAATTCCGCTCTCATACCTTCATAGTCTCCTTTATTCAAGCTCAGTACGCTTGTTTGAGATCCAACCTTCTCACCCTCTAATTGAATATGGAATTCAACCATGTTATGGTCACTCATTCCAAGGGGATCCTTTACTAGGACATTTTTAATTAATCCTGTCTCATTACACAGGACCAAATCTAAGGTTGCTTGCCCCCTGGTCGGTTCAGTTACATACTGCTCAAGAAACCCATCCGTAATACACTCAATGAACTCATCCTCAAGGCTGCCCTGCCCAATTTGATTTGTCCAGTTAATATGATAGTTAAAATCCCCCATAATTATAGCTGTTCCCTTATTACAAGCCTCAACTATTTCCTGATTAATACTCCGTCCAACAGAGTTGCAACTGTTCGGAGGCCTATAGACTACGCCCACTAGTGTTTTTTCCCCTTATTATTCCGTATCTCCACCCAAACTGATTCACTATCCTGATCCTTTGACCCAATATCATTTCTCTGTATTAGTGATTCCTTCCTTTATTAACATAGCCACCCCACCTCCTCTTCCTTCCTGCCTGTCCTTCACAGAATCACAGAAACCCCACAGTGCAGATAGAGGCCATCTCAGCCCATCGAGCCTGCACCGACACATATCCCACCCGATCCCCGTAACCCCTACACCAACACATATCCCACCCTATCCCTGTAACCCCACGTATTTAATCCCCCTAACACTAAGGGTCAATTTATCATAGCCAATCATCCTAACCCGCACATCTTTGGACTGTGGGAGGAAACCGGAGCACCCGGAGGAAACCCACGCAAACACGGGGAGAATGTGCAAACTCCACACAGACAGTCACCCGAGGCCGGATTCGAACCCGGGTCCCTGGTGCTGTGAGGCAACAGTGCTAACCATTATGCCACCGTGCTGATTGTTAAATAACCTGGTATATTTAATTCCAAGTCATGGTCACCCTGCAGCCATGTTTCTGTAATGGCCACAAGATCATACCCATATGTAGTTATTTGTGCCGTTAACTCGTCCATTTTGTTACGAATGCTACGTGCATTCAGATAAAGAACTTTCAAATATATTTTGTGACACTTAGTTCCTGCTTTTTCCCCTTTTACTACTTTACCTTTTACTCCATACCTTCTGTCCCTTCCTGACACGTTCTGTTTTTTAATTCCCCCACTGCTACCTAAGTCTATGACCTTCCCCGTAGTCATTTTTATTATTTGCTCTCTAGAAACCTCCACCCCACTAATTAGTTTAAAGCCCTCTCGACAGCCTTAGTTATATGATTCGCCAGGATTCCAGTCCCAGCACTGGCCAAGTGAAGTCTGTCCCAACGGAACAGCTCCCTCTTGTCCCAGTACTGGTGCCAGTGTCCCAAGAAGCAAAACCCATTCTTCCCACACCAGTCTTGGAGCCACGCATTTAACTCTCTAATTTTATTTATCCTAGCCAAATTCGCTCGTGGCTCAGGTAATAATCCAGAGATTATTACCCTTGAGGTTCTGTTTTTTAATTTGACCCCTAGCTGTTCATACTCCTTTAACAGAACCTTCTTCCTTGTCCTTTCTACGTCATTTGTACCAACATGGACCACGACAACTGGATCCTCCCCCTCCCACTCCAAGTTTCTTTCCAGCCCAGAAGAGATGTCCTTATCCCTGGCACCGGGCAGACAACACACCCTTCGGGACTCCCGCTCTTGACTGCAGAGAACCCGATCTATCCCCCTAATGATACTATCCCCTACCACTACAACATTTCTTTTTACTCCCCCCACTTGAATGGCCCCCTGTTCCACGGTGCTGTGGCCAGGTTGCTCATCCTCCCTGCAGTCCCCGCTCCCACCCTCACAGGGAAAAAGAATCTCAAAACTGTTTGACAAGAGCAAGGGCTGCGGATCCTTCAACACTACCTCCTGGATCCCTGTACCTGCCTCACTCATAGTCACACCGTCCTGTCCCTGACCACGGACTACATCTGAATTAATTAATTTCATAGGTGTGACTACCTCCTGAAACATAGAGTCCAGGAACTTCTCCCCCTCCCTGATGTGTCGCAGTCTCTGAAGCTCGGTCTCAAGCACCTCAATATGGAGCCGGAGTTCCTCTAGCAGTAAACACTTGTCGTAGATGTAATCACCGTGAGCCTCAATGGGGTCCAGTGGCTCCCACATCTCGCAACAGTAACACATCACCTGCTCCATTCTATATAATTAATTACATTTCTTATTATTAGTTATGAAGACCCTGCCCGGATATAGATGATAATATCACACCACTATTTAACAGGACTTACCAACTTAAAGGTATAAAAGAGAAGGAAGAGAACCTACCAACCAGCTGATCACCAACCTCCTCTTTGAATGCTGTCTGTGGGGCCTGTTTAGTTGACTCGTCTCGCTGCTGCGCTTCCAGAGTGCTGTCTAAGCCTGGGAGTGGGGAACAGAACAGAGCAAAAACACCCCCTCACCTCCCACTTGCCCAAACTCTCCCACTTACCAAACTCTGCTTACACTCAATGCACCGCACTCAGAGTTGCCGCACTAGTCCCGCCCCTTTTATACCCGGATTCTACTTCCGGTTTAAACTCCCCAGCAGTTTAATTTACACTTAAAAAATTAAACTCACTTCAAATAATTAACTTTTTAACACACTAAAATTCACAAAATACACTTAAATGACTTTTTCTCCCACTTGCCACACTCTCTCTCAACTCAAATGCCACAGCACTCAGAGCTGCCGCACTAGTCCTGCCCCTTTTATACCCGGATTCTACTAACAGAAAACAGAGAGTTGGGATAAATGGTTCATTCTCGGGTTGGCAATCAGTGACTAGTGGTGTTCCGCAGGGGTCAGTGCTGGGACCCCAACTCTTTACAATCTACAGTTTTTTAACGATTTGGAGGAAGGGACCGAGTGCAACATATCCAAGTTTGCCGACGATACAAAGATGGGAGGGAAAGCATTGAGTGAGGAGGACATAAAAAACCTGCAAAAGGACATAGACAGGCTAAGTGAGTGGGCAGAAATTTGGTAGATGGAATATAATGTTGGAAAGTGTGAGGTTATGCACTTTGGCAGAAAAAATCAAAGAGCAAGTTATTATCTAAATGGAGAGAAACTGCAAAGTGCTACAGTACAAAGGGATCTGGGAGTCCTGGTGCATGAAACACAGAAGGTTAGTATGCAGGTACAGCAGGTGATCAGGAAGGCCAATGGAAGCTTGGCTTTTATTGCAAGGGGGATGGAGTATAAAAGCAGGGAAGTCTTGCTTCAGTTATACAGGGTACTGGTGAGGCCACACCTGGAATACTGCGTACAGTTTTGGTTTCCATGTTTAAGAAAAGATATACTTGCTCTCGAGGCGGTTCAGAGAAGGTTCACTCGGTTGATTCCAGAGATGAGGGGGTTGACTTATGAGGAAAGGTTGAGTAGGTTGGGCCTCTACTCACTGGAATTTAGAAGAATGAGAGGCGATCTTATCGAAACATATAAGATTGTGAAGGGGCTTGATCGGGTGGATGCGGTGAGGATGTTTCCACTGATGGGTGAGACTAGAACTAGGGGGCATAATCTTAGAATAAGGGGCTGCCTTTTCAAAACTGAGATGAGGAGAAACTTCTTCACTCAGCGGTTGGTAAATCTATAGAATTTGCTACCTCAGAGAGCTGTAGAAGCTGCGACATTAAATAAATTTAAAACGGAGATAGTTTCCTAGCTGATAAGGGAATTAGGGGTTACGGGGAGCGGGCAGGGAAGTGGACGTGAGTCTAGGTTCAGATCAGCCATGATCCTATTGAATGGCGGAGCAGGCCCGAGAGGCCATATGGCCTACTCCTGCTCCTACTTCTTATGCTCTAGGAGATACCTACAGGCAAGCTGGATAATGCGGATGGGAAACAGGAGACAAACTCAGAAAATAAGCCCTTTTCAAAAATATACAATGAAGATTTTTTAATGGTTTTGCCTGTTAGTCACATAAAGAGAGGTTTTGAACGCTATGCCACCAAATGGCGGAGTACCTCAGCCTTTGTGAATTGTTCTTTCAGTCTACCCCAGCATTAATTATCTAATGATAGGTTTTCCGAAGCTGCTGAAAAAGTATTTCTTTCTCTGATCCGTCTCTTTGCTTCTTGTTGAAAATAGGTAAATGACTTTTAATATTGGAAAAAGTAAAACACTGTCATTACGACTGAATAAAATTACAGTTTGTCTGACCTTGTGTCACTGGAACTTTTAGTGATAGAGTACATTTAATAAGATCACAATGCACAACTTTCAGAATACCGACCCTACAGTCTTCCCATTACACAATCTAGCTGTTTTTTTGAATGGATCTATTATCCTGGCCTCAACTTCCTTCTTGGGAGCCCATTCTAGAGGATGGCCATTCTCTATGTAGAGAAGTATTTCCTAATGTTTGTCCTAAATTTGCCCATAACAAACTTGCACCCATGCCCCCTTTAACTTCTACCCAGGCAGCAGTACAGTTGAAGGATTGTCCTCTGTAAGTATATTAACATCCTCTCAGAGACATCGCTTTTCCCAAACTAAAATTGATGAAAGACCACGGTCTAGAAATTGGTTTGCACCCAAATTCGGTCATGAAGCCAGTGGCAGCCACCACCACCACACCAAAACTGATATGCAGGAAGACCACGTGAAATTGGCCCTCCTGCATCATCAGAATGCGACCGGCACACTGGGGGTGCTAGTTATGCCCCAAGAGGCAGTACTTCGGTCGTGAAGAGGAGGAAAGCCGTCCAGCAGAATGCTGGCACCGGGGCCACGGTAAATCCAAGAGGGAGGGGAAGGAGATTGGGGGGTTTTGATGGGTGGTCAAGTGGTGGCGAACAGTGGCCCACAGTTTCAACATGGAGCCAGGAGGAGCATCCCTTCTTCACTGACTCCACATTCAGGTAAGTACAAATTGTTTACTTACCTTTTTGTTGGCCGCCTCCAGCAGTCACCTTAAGAGGGGCTGGTTTGGCTGCTACAGGCCTGAGAAAATTTACTGGAGCATGCACATGCTGCATTCAGCCGCAATACAGTTTCCCAAATAGGCCTGAAGTGGGCATTAGGCCCTCCCTTTGTATGGACATTGGGCTTAACACTAGTTTTAGTCGGGAATCCTGGATGACTCCACGTTGTCCTAACCAATTTGGCATGTGATGCTTTCCCAGCGCGGAATGAGCACGCTCACATCGGGTGCCAAATTGGACCCTTCAGTACCCGATCTTCTCCTGAAATACAGGTGCTGCGCAATTCAATTCCTTGGCCCACCTGCCTGTAATATATCATTTTAAGGCCCTCTGTTGTAATTACTGAACGCCTATCCAGCTGCTCAGCCTGCTCTGTCAGTTCAATAGTTTTGCATTAAATTCAATTTGTAAATAGGAAGGACGTGTTATGACTTTTGAGCGATAAACAGTATTTGCATTGATATAGTGACTCTCATTTTGAAATGTTTCAAAGTGCTTCAAGCAATGAATGACTTTTTGAATCGCAGTGATATGCCATTTTAACAAATCTGGCAGCTATTCTGCACACAGTAATGTTCCACAACAGCAATGCGACGAATGACTATTTCATCGGTTTTGGTGGAGTTGGTCAAGGGACTTCATTGGGACAACTCCTTGCTCTTCTTCAAATAGTGCCATGGCATCTTTAACATCCATCTGAACATTAATTTCAATGGAACGAAAATCAGGTGAGTTCTATAAAGGGTGGATGATCTGCTCCGTAAAATTACCGACCAGGTAGTGAAGACAAAAATCTACCCCATACTGTCCACCTCAATGGCCTTATCTGGTAACTTGTTTCACAACTCAAATAACCTCTGGATGGAAAAGTTCCACTTGACTTCCCTTCTTACCCTTGTTTCTTAGTTTTTGATTTGCACCCTTAGGATATGGTAATCATTTCTCTTACAATTTACATAAGAATGCACAGGGTGCCCAGGATGCTGTATTATTAGGTGCAGAGGCCTGAGGCCTACGCCACACCCATTACAATCGGTGGAGGCCAATATGCTTGGCGTCTGTGCACTGAATGTGCGCAAGGCTTATAATGCCTGATGCCCCATAGTGCAACTGGGACACCTGAGCAGTGCTCCAGATGTCGAAAGTCCATTAACAACAGGAGCAGAAGGAGAGGCCCAAGTTTCAAACGAACAATTTTCGGCAAGGCGGCCTTCTCCTTATAATAGGGTCACTCGGCGTTTATGCCTCTCCACTTGCTTATTCTCCAGCAGTCAATATTTGAAATGTTTTTTGTGATAAATCCATGTAGTGAGACAAGGAACTCGAAGAGGCGAGGTATGAGGATTAAGACGAGTACTTTATTGAACGACTGCCAGACAACCAGGCAGGCCTGCTTCCAGGCATTGCACCTTTGCTGACCTTGACAGGAAGCAAACCTCTGACCTTAACAGGAAGCAAACCTCTGACCTTAGCAGCAGCATTGGCTACAGCACCACCTAGTGGATAACCTTAATCATAACATCCCAGATTACTATATCCCTCCCCCCTTAAGATTTCAGTATGAACTTCTTAACAAACAACCATTCCTGAGGGTCACATAAGGAGTCTCCATTCATCATGTTCCATACTTGACGAATCTAACAGTTCAGTATCAATCTCTCTGGTGGCTTGCGAGTCCTTTGTGAACGTCTAACAGTAAAGTCCTTGATTGTTTGTGGTGAAGCCACCAGCTGCTCCTGAGCAGTGCTCAGAGTATCTGACTCTGCAACGATGGTTTCCTCTTGACGAATAGGTTCCTGTGGAATTGTCTCTGTCCCTGGTGGTGGCACCACAGATGCACTTGGATAACTGGGATAAACCCTGTCTTCAGTCATTGCATCTGGAACCTTCATTTCAATTTCCCCTTGTCTGGGAAGTATCTGATCTACATGTCTGCGTACTACCCTACCATCTCCCAACATGACCTTGTATGATACTGGACCTGTCATTGAGTCCATGAAGCCAGGAATCCACTTTGGTCCATAACTGAAATTCCTGGTAAGGACTGTATCTCCTTCTCCAAAACTTCGGCTCTTTGTTCTTTTGTCATGGTTCTCTTTTTGTTTGTTTTGTCTGTTTTCCATTTTCCTTTTTAGGTCTGGGTGGACAAGGTCACGAGTGGAGCGTAGTCTATGACCTAATAACATCTCAGCAGGAGAGAGTCCTGTGGTGGATTGAGGTGTTATTCTGTAGCTGAACAGAACCCGTGACACTTTGGCTGCTAAACTCCCTTCTGCACTATTTTTTCATCATCTCCTTAAATGTTTGTGCGGCTCTCTCCGCAAGTCCATTCGAGGACAGATGATATGGAGCCGAGGTCACCTGCACTATGCCATTTTTTCTCAAGAACTCTTTTGTCTCTGTACTCACAAAACAAGTGGCATTGTCACTCACCACGATCTCCGGTAGCCCTTGATTACTGAAGCTCCGATGCAGGCAGTCTATAGTAGTAGTGGCGGAAGCAGAATTTACAGGATAAACATCCATCCATTTGGAATGTGCATCAATGATTATGAGGAACATATTCCCCATGAATGGACCCGCATAATCTAAGTGCAATCTGCTCCATGGTTTATCCGGCCACTCCCAGGGGTGGAGAGGAGCCACTGCTGGTGCCTTCCGGTGTTCCTGACAAGTGCTACATGTCTTGACTAGATTTTCTATCTCCTCATCTAGCTTTGGCCACCACAAGTAACTCCTAGCCAAGGCTTTCATACGCGAGACCCCAGGATGACACTGATGTAGTTGCTCTAGGATAGACTGTCATGCTGGCTGTGGAATAATCACTCGTGCTCCCCACAACACGCAACCATCCTGCACACTCAGCTCTGTTTTCCTGACACTGTCAGCCCCTTCCGGATGCTGTGGCCATCCCCTCACCACATATTCTCGAACTCTAGACAGTACTGGATCTTTACCTGTCCATGTTCTTACTTGCTCTGCAGTCACAAGTGCCATGTCAGTGTCCTCCAACATCAACACTCTGTCCTCTGGAGCTGCACGGATAGGTGTGCCTGGCAGTGGAAGATGGCTCAAGGCATCTGCATTTCCATGGTACTTGCCCGCCTTGTAGACGATGACATACTCATATGCCCTCAACGTCACGGCCCACCTCTGGATCCGGGGTGACACCATCTGTGGAACTGCTTTCATTTCAATGAAATGAAAGCAGAAGAGGTTTATGATCGGTGCATATGGTGAACTTCCTGCCATATATGTACTTGTGGAACCTCTGTAACCCAAACATTACTGCTAACCCCTCTTTGTCTAACTGGGAATAGTTTTTTTCCGCTGGTGTTAGAGTTCGGGACATAAACACTATTGGTCTTTCAGTTCCATCTTCCATGCAGTGTGAAAGAACTGCCCCCACCCCATAAGGTGAAGCATCACAAGAGAGAATGATGTCTTTCTCTGCATTGTAGTGAACCAGCACATCAGACGACAGCATCAGTTTCTTGGTCTGTTCAAATGAAACCCCCTGCTCCTCTCTCCACTGCCACTGTGTCTCCTTGCGCAGTAGTTTGTGAAGAGGTGCTAACACAGTTGACAAGTTTGGTAAAAACCTGTTATAATAGTTCAGCAGTCCCAGGTAAACTTTTAACTCAGCCACATTTGTAGGAGCAGAGGCGTCCTGCAGTGCTTGTACCTTCTCCTTGAATGGATGGAGCCCGGTGGCATCCACTCTGTGTCCCAGGAACACTGCCTCATTCCCCAGGAAAGTGCACTTACTCCTCTTGAGCCGGAACCCTGCCCCCTCCAATCTCTGTAGTACCTCTCTCAGAGTGCTCAGATACTCCTGGTCAGTTCTTCCCATCACCAGAATGTCATCCAGATAGATGGAAACATGTGGAATCCCTTGCAGTACACCTTCGATTGTCCTCTGGAAGATAGCTGGACTAGATGAGACACCAAACGGTAAGCGGTTATATGTAAACAAGCCCTTGTGTGTATTTATGGTGACATACTTCTTTGATTTGTCATCCAGTGTAATCTGCAAGTAGGCATGACTCATATCCAACTTTGTGAATTTCTTTCCCCCAGCCAGGTTTGCAAAGAGATCCTCTGTTTTGGGAATAGGATACTGCTCTAGTTTGGACACCCGATTGACTGTCAATTTATAGTCTCCACAGAGTCTTACCGAATTGTTCGGTTTTAAAACAGGTACCATGGGAGCTGCCCATTCCAAACATTTCACTGGCTCCAGTATGTTCTCTCTCAATAGACGGTCAAGCTCAGCCTCTACATTTGGCTTCATGGCATAAGGCACAGGTCGTTGTTTAAAAAACCTTGGCGGTGCCTCCTTGTCGACATAAATCTTAGCTGGGGGGCCATTAAATGTGCCAAGTTCCCCCTTGAACACATTCTCATGTTCACTCAACACTTCTTGCAAAGTCAACTGTTTGCCCGCATCTATTTGATGTACTGCTCCCCAGTCTAATTTAAGTTCTTTTATCCAGCCCCGACCTATCAGGTTTGGTCCTGTTGAATCTGTGTGTCCCAGTTATGTTTAGGATCAATCACTGACACAGACAGCAAGAATAACTTTTAACAGGTCTTTACTATTCGGAGGTCAGGGCTGAACTGCCCAGCAAGTCCTTACACAACACCTATATACCGGTGTGGTCACCACCGGTATTACAGTATACAGCAGCCAAGAGAAAGTAGTACATCTCTTAAGGTAGTTCTCTTAAGGTGGAACAGGTTACATACACCACAATCCTCCCTTTTTAGCTTAACAGTTATATCCCCATTTAACATAACATAATAACATATATACAACTTCATGCAAAACAGTTCAAAGATTCAGTCTCTGAGGAGGCCTCCTGATTCGAGTTGGATAACGCCTTTCAGGGGTCTCTGATTCTCGTTGTTAGGGTGAGTCATCTAGTTGGTCTCTTATGGATTGGACATCATCATCAGGTACATTCACTTCTGAGGTAGATGCTTCAGGTTCACTAACTTCTTCCACGGTTGTCTCTGCCGTAACCATGGGTTTGACCCTTGTTCTCGATTCTACCAGTTGGTCAGCATGACGCCGTATTACATTTTCACCAACATCTACCGTGTACATCAGGGGTCCTTGTCTGGCCTGAATTGTTCCAGATTGCCATTTCTCATTTTTATAATCCTGGGCTAACACTGGTTGTCCTATTTCGAAATTCCGAGTGGTCTTGTTATTTATATGCTGGAACTGTTTGTTTTCAACTTCCCTCCGCACATTTGGTTTTAACAAGTCCAACCTGGACCGCAACCTCCTGTTATAGAACATCATGGCAGGACTTTGGTTTGTCACTGCATGGGTGGCGTTTCGATATGCCAGTAGGAATTTGTCCACCTTGTGTTGTAGTGGAATCTGATCTTCGCTCATGGCCTTTATCGCTTTTTTGAACGTTTGTACAAATCTCTCGGCCAACCCATTTGTAGCCGGATGATATGAGGCAGAGGTATTGTGGTGTATGTAACCTGTTCCACCTTAAGAGAACTACCTCAAGAGATGTACTACTTTCTCTTGGCTGCTGTATACTGTAATACTGTAATACCGGTGGTGACCACACCGGTATATAAGTGTAGTGCAAGGATTTGCTGGGCAGTTCGTCCCTGACCTTCGAATAGTAAAGACCTGTTAAAAGTTATTCTTGTTGTCTGTGTCCAGTGATTGATCCTAAACATAACTGGGACATACAGACTCAACAGTGGCGACTAGTCCGATCTTACCCTGCGGCAAATTTACATCCAAGGCAGCTTCGTCCTCAAAACGGGCGTCGAGAAGAGGCATCCGCCCTCATCATCCTGCTGAGCACCATCGCACGGGAGGCATCGAGAACCCGGGTTAAAAAGAAAAAGAATTCTGACCACGAAGCCCTCCATCAGCGACAGTCAGTGATCATCCCTTCTACCACGGTGGTGGGTAAGCCGATCAGCGACACGAGCAGAAAGTCGGCCGCGTTAACTGTGGAGTAGGGGAGGGAAAACGGAGGAATAAGGGCGGAGAGCTCGACCACGGCCGGTAGAAAGGGCCGGGCTGCAATCGAGGCTGAGAGGCGCAGCGACTGGGGCAGCTTAAGGCTCGAGAGCCGCGGAGAACTCAAACGCAGCCGGTGTACAGGACCGGGCTGCGAGCGGGGCTGCGAGGCAAAGCAGCGTCGGGGAGTTGAGAAGATTAGGGCACGAGAGCCGCGGAGAATTCAAACGCAGCCGGTGTAAAGGACCGGGCTGCAAGCGGGGCTGCAAGGCAAAGCAGCGTCGGGGAGTGAGAACCGCTGGGGAGGCGAGAACGGCAGCAGCAAGGCAATCGCCATTGCAGCCAGCGGGGGAAGAAGGCAAACGCGGGAATCCGCCATTGTAGTCGGCGGGGGAAGAATACGAGCGTGGGAAAGACCGCCAAGCGTGGGAAGCCACCATTTTAGTAGGCGGGGGAAGAAGACAAGCGCGGGAAGCCGCCATTTAAAAAAAAATATATATATATTTTAAAACTTGCAAGGATGCCTAAACATGGGAGCATTAATACCTTTGATAGTGATGTCGAAGATTCGACCACGTATGTAGAACGCATGGAAGTTTATTGTAAAGCAAATAAGGTACCAGATGATGAGAAAGCATTAACCTTATTAAGCTCAATGGGGGCGAAGAAATACGGGCTATTGAAGCACCTTCTATCACCAAATAAACCGGCGGATCAGACCTTCGCGAATATTGTTACTGTCCTGAAAAATCATTTAAACCCCACGCCGCTGATGATAGCGGAACGATTTAAATTTTACAGAAGAACGCAGTTGAAAGACGAAAGCAACGCTGAATTTTTAATTGAACTACGTAAGCTATCGAAGTACTGTCAGTTTGGGACAGGGCTAGCAGATGCGCTGAGAGATAAATTTGTGTGTGGATTGTTAAAAGAAGGAACACAAAAGCGACTGCTTGAAGAGAATGATCTTACGCTTGATAAAGCTGTCACTGTTGCAGCATCGCAAGAAGCCGCAGCAAGAGGCACTGCGGAAATGCAGCTACGGTCACCGGAACTCTGCACCAATCAAATGGTCTTGAGTACAGTAAAATGTTATCATTGTGGAAAGACAACACACGATCAGAACCAGTGCTGGTTCAAAAATCAGGAATGCAGAAAATGTGGCAGGCTTGGTCACATAGCTAAAGTATGCCGGTCAGGAAAGAAGACCAGCAACAAAAAGTCACCGCAGGAAAAGTATAGAAAGGTACACAAGGTGACAGAGAACAGTTCGAATGAACAGAAGTCAGATTCAGACGCCAGCAGTAATGAACTGGGTAGTCTAAGAGTACACAATGTTGGTAAGGAAGCAGACCTCCAAACAATTTGGGTCACACTTCAGATAGCAGGAGTCCAAGTGAAGATGGAATTGGACACTGGATCGGCATTGACGGTCATGAATAAGAAAGATTACAAAAGGTTATTCCCACATATTCCCCTATGGGATACGGAGATTGTATTGAAAACATACACGGGGCAAAGAGTATACCCCATCGGGAAGATAGAGGTAAAGGTGGTTCACAAGGGCAAAGAAAGCCGAGGAATGGACTTATATGTGCTACCTGAGGGAGGTCCACCACTACTGGGATGGGAGTGGATTAGGAAAGTAAATATGGACTGGCATTCCTTAAAAGCAGTAACGGTAGATTCCGGTACAAAAGATGTCAAACCTAAACGATTGTCCAGAATATTGGACGATGCTAAAGAGGTGTTCCAACAAGGACTGGGAACACTGAGAGGAGTTACGGCAAACATCAAGGTTGAAGAACATGCAAACCCGAAATTTTTCAAAGCCAGACCGGTACCTTATGCAATACGACCTGCTGTGGAAGCTGAGCTGGAAGGGCTAGAACGTTCAGGAGTACTGTCTAAGGTAGACTGGAGTGAGTGGGCCACGCCCATTGTCCCAGTCATGAAGCGTTCATCGAGCAACAAGCCGGGGGAACCGGGGAAGGTTCGCATCTGTGGTGATTTCAAGATCACTGTTAATCCGTTGCTTCACATGGTACAGTATCCGCTTCCACGGATTGAGGATATTTTCGCTTCGTTGTCTGGCGGGAAACACTTCACCAAGATAGACCTGGCGCAGGCGTACTTACAGATGGAAGTTGAGGAAGAGTCACGTCAGTATCTCACGATCAACACGCATAGAGGCTTGTACCGGTATAATAGACTGGTTTCTGGAGTGGCATCGGCTCCAGCAATTTGGCAGAGGGCCATGGAGCAGGTATTACAGGGAATTCCAGGTACACAATGTTACCTGGACGATATTCTGATTACAGGAGATGATGACGAGGAACACCTTGCAAACTTGGAACTGGTGCTCACCAGATTGAAAGAATATGGTCTTCGAGTTAATCGCCAGAAATGTGAATTCTTTCAGAAGCGGATCTCATACTGTGGTCATGTCATTGACCAGGAGGGGCTTCATAAGTCTCCTGACAAGATCGAAGCTGTTGTGAAGGCTCCCGCTCCGGATAATGTATCCCAATTGAGGTTATTTCTAGGGTTGATTAACTATTACCATAAGTTTCTGCCAAATTTATCCACGGTGCTGCACCCGCTGAACGCTCTTTTGCAGAAGGGAGTACCATGGAAGTGGAGCGAGGACTGTGAGAGGGCCTTTCGTGAAAGCAAGGCACTGATCACCTCAGAGGAAGTGTTGGCTCACTTCAACCCAACGCTGCCTATTCGATTGGCTTGTGATGCTTCTCCATATGGTATTGGGGCAGTACTCTCACACAAGTTGCCAAATGGCCAGGAGAGGCCAGTTGCGTTCGCATCCAGATCATTGACCTCCGCTGAGCGCAACTATGCTCAGATAGATAGGGAGGCTCTCAGCCTTGTGTGGGGAGTAAAGAAGTTTAATCATTACCTGCAGGGCCAAAAGTTTACGCTTCTGACAGACCACCAGCCGTTGGTATCCATTTTTAACCCTAAGAAGGGTGTTTCGGTGATGACAGCACAGAGACTCCAGAGATGGTCCCTTTTCCTAGGGGCACATCAATATCAGATAGAATTCAAAGGTACAAAGCAGCATGGTAATGCTGATGGGCTGTCGCGCCTGCCACTACCTACAGAGGAGGAGTCACTGACTGTTGACCCTGTTGAGTTGTTTCACTCGACCATCATCGAATGTTTACCAGTCACCAATGCAAGTATTGAAAGAGAAACCAGGAACGACCCGACACTGTCCAGGGTTTACGAAGTGACAGTGAAGGGATGGCCAGCACATGGTGATCCACTGTTACCGGCATTCTCAGCAAGACGAGAACAGCTGTCCGTCTGTCAAGGAACATTGATGTATGGAACAAGGGTGATTATTCCTCCTAAGTTAAGAGAGAGAGTTCTAAAGGAACTGCATGAAGGTCATCTGGGGGGAGTCAAGATGAAAAGCCTTGCTAGGGCTTATGTGTGGTGGCCGGGTATCGACCAACAGATAGAGGAGCTGACGAAAAGCTGCTCAGGGTGCCAAAAAGTGCAAAATGCACCTCCGATTGCACCGCTGCATCCATGGGAATGGCCTTCAACCCCATGGCAACGTGTACATATTGACTTTGCTGGTCCTTTCATGGACTCCATATTTTTAATTGCGGTGGACGCACATTCTAAATGGCCAGAAGTGATTAAGATGACTACCACTACCTCGGAAAAGACGATCGCGGTGTTAAGAACGATATTTGCGAGAAATGGATTGCCAGAACAAATATGTTCAGACAATGGACCGCAGTTTGTGTCAGAAGAATTCCAGAGATTCATGAAGAAGAATGGGGTGAAACATTATACCTCTGCCCCATATCATCCGGCTACAAACGGGTTGGCCGAGAGATTTGTACAAACGTTTAAAAAAGCAATAAAGGCCATGAGCGAAGATCAGATTCCACTACAACACAAGGTGGACAAATTCCTACTGGCATATCGAAACGCCACTCATGCAGTGACAAACCAAAGTCTGCCATGATGTTCTACAACAGGAGGTTGCGGTCCAGGTTGGACTTGTTAAAACCAAATGTGCGGAGGGAAGTTGAAAACAAACAGTTCCAGCATATAAATAACAAGACCACTCGGAGTTTCGAAATAGGACAACCAGTGTTAGCCCAGGGCTATAAAAACGAGAAATGGCAATTTGGAACAATTCGGGACAGACAAGGACCCCTGATGTACACGGTAGATATTGGTGAAAATGTAATACGGCGTCATGCTGACCAACTGGTAGAATCGAGAACAAGGGTCGAACCCATGGTTACGGCAGAGACAACCGTGAAAGAAGTTAGTGAACCTGAAGCATCTACCTCAGAAGTGAATGTACCTGATGATGATGCCCAATCCATAAGAGACCAACTAGATGAGTCACCACAGCAACGAGAATCAGAGACCCCTGAAAGGCGTTATCCAACTCGAATCAGGAGGCCTCCTCAGAGACTGAATCTTTGAACTGTTTTGCATGAAGTTGTATATATGTTATTATGTTATGTTAAATGGGGATATAACTGTTAAGCTAAAAAGGGAGGATTGTGGTGTATGTAACCTGTTCCACCTTAAGAGAACTACCTTAAGAGATGTACTACTTTCTCTTGGCTGCTGTATACTGTAATACTGTAATACCGGTGGTGACCACACCGGTATATAAGTGTTGTGCAAGGACTTGCTGGGCAGTTCAGCCCTGACCTTCGAATAGTAAAGACCTGTTAAAAGTTATTCTTGTTGTCTGTGTCCATTGATTGATCCTAAACATAACTGGGACATACAGACTCAACAGGTATAATGTTTCACCCCATTCTTCTTCATGAATCTCTGGAATTGTTCTGACATGAACTGCGGTCTGTTGTCTGAACATATTTGTTCTGGCAATCCATTTCTTGCAAATATCGTTCTTAACACCACGATCGTCTTTTCCGAGGTAGTGGTAGTCATCTTAATCACTTCTGGCCATTTAGAATGTGCGTCCACCGCAATTAAAAACATGGAGTCCATGAATGGACCAGCAAAGTCAATATGTACACGTTGCCATGGGGTTGAAGGCCATTCCCATGGATGCAGCGGTGCAATCGGAGGTGCATTTTGCACTTTTTGGCACCCTGAGCAGCTTTTCGTCAGATCCTCTATCTGTTGGTCGATACCCGGCCACCACACATAAGCCCTAGCAAGGCTTTTCATCTTGACTCCCCCCAGATGACCTTCATGCAGTTCCTTTAGAACTCTCTCTCTTAACTTAGGAGGAATAATCACCCTTGTTCCATACATCAATGTTCCTTGACAGACGGACAGCTGTTCTCGTCTTGCTGAGAATGCCGGTAACAGTGGATCACCATGTGCTGGCCATCCCTTCACTGTCACTTCGTAGACCCTGGACAGTGTCGGGTCGTTCCTGGTTTCTCTTTCAATACTTGCATTGGTGACTGGTAAACATTCGATGATGGTCGAGTGAAACAACTCAACAGGGTCAACCGTCGGTGTCTCCTCCTCTGTAGGTAGTGGCAGGCGCGACAGCCCATCAGCATTACCATGCTGCTTTGTACCTTTGAATTCTATCTGATATTGATGTGCCCCTAGGAAAAGGGACCATCTCTGGAGTCTCTGTGCTGTCATCACCGAAACACCCTTCTTAGGGTTAAAAATGGATACCAACGGCTGGTGGTCTGTCAGAAGCGTAAACTTTTGGCCCTGCAGGTAATGATTAAACTTCTTTACTCCCCACACAAGGCTGAGAGCCTCCCTATCTATCTGAGCATAGTTGCGCTCAGCGGAGGTCAATGATCTGGATGCAAACGCAACTGGCCTCTCCTGGCCATTTGGCAACTTGTGTGAGAGTGCTGCCCCAATACCATTTGGAGAAGCATCACAAGCCAAACGAATAGGCAGCATTGGGTTGAAGTGAGCCAACACTTCCTCTGAGGTGATCAATGCCTTGCTTTCGCGAAAGGCCCTCTTACAGTCCTCGCTCCACTTCCATGGTACTCCCTTCTGCAAAAGAGCGTTCAGCGGGTGCAGCACCGTGGATAAATTTGGCAGAAACTTATGGTAATAGTTAATCAACCCTAGAAACGACCTCAATTGGGATACATTATCTGGAGCGGGAGCCTTCACAACAGCTTCGATCTTGTCAGGAGACTTATGAAGCCCCTCCTGGTCAATGACATGACCACAGTACGAGATCCGCTTCTGAAAGAATTCACATTTCTGGCGATTAACTCGAAAACCATATTCTTTCAATCTGGTGAGCACCAGTTCCAAGTTTGCAAGGTGTTCCTCGTCATCATCTCCTGTAATCAGAATATCGTCCAGATAACATTGTGTACCTGGAATTCCCTGTAATACCTGCTCCATGGCCCTCTGCCAAATTGCTGGAGCCGATGCCACTCCAAAAACCAATCTATTATACCGGTACAAGCCTCTATGCGTGTTGATCGTGAGATACTGACGTGACTCTTCCTCAACTTCCATCTGTAAGTACGCCTGCGCCAGGTCTATCTTGGTGAAGTGTTTCCCGCCGGACAACGAAGCGAAGATATCCTCAATCCGCGGAAGCGGATACTGCACCGTGTGAAGCACCGGATTAACAGTGATCTTGAAATCTCCACAGATGCGAACCTTCCCCGGTTCCCCCGGCTTGTTGCTCGATGAACGCTTCATGACGGGGACAATGGGCGTGGCCCACTCACTCCAGTCTACCTTAGACAGTACTCCTGAACGTTCTAGCCCTTCCAGCTCAGCTTCCACAGCAGGTCGTATTGCATAAGGTACCGGTCTGGCTTTGAAAAATTTTGGGTTTGCATGTTCTTCAACCTTGATGTTTGCCGTAATTCCTCTCAGTGTTCCCAGTCCCTGTTGGAACACCTCTTTAGCGTCGTCCAATATTCTGGACAATCGTTTAGGTTTGACATCTTTTGTACTGGAATCTACCGTTAGTGCTTTTAAGAAATGCCAGTCCATATTTATTTTCCTAATCCACTCCCGTCCCAGTAGTGGTGGACCTCCCTCAGGTAGCACATATAAGTCCATTCCTCGGCTTTCTTTGCCCTTGTGAACCACCTTTACCTCTATCTTCCCGATGGGGTATACTCTTTGCCCCGTGTATGTTTTCAATACAATCTCCGTATCCCGTAGGGGAATATGTGGGAATAACCTTTTGTAATCTTTCTTATTCATGACCGTCAATGCCGATCCAGTGTCCAATTCCATCTTCACTTGGACTCCTGCTATCTGAAGTGTGACCCAAATTGTTTGGAGGTCTGCTTCCTTACCAACATTGTGTACTCTTAGACTACGCAGTTCATTACTGCTGGAGTCTGAATCTGACTTCTGTTCGTTCGAACTGTTCTCTGTCACCTTGTGTACCTTTCTATACTTTTCCTGCGGTGACTTTTTGTTGCTGGTCTTCTTTCCTGACCGGCATACTTTAGCTATGTGACCAAGCCTGCCACATTTTCTGCATTCCTGATTTTTGAACCAGCACTGGTTCTGATCGTGCGTTGTCTTTCCACAACGATAACATTTTACTGTACTCAAGACCATTTGATTGATGCTGAGTTCTGGTGACCGTAGCTGCATTTCCGCAGTGCCTCTCGCTGCGGCTTCGTGCGATGCTGCAATAGTGACAGCTTTATCAAGCGTAAGCTCATTCTCCTCAAGCAGTCGCTTTTGTGTTCCTTCTTTTAACAATCCACACACAAATTTATCTCTCAGCGCATCTGCTAGTCCTGTTCCAAGCTGACAGTACTTTGCTAGCTTACGCAGTTCAATTAAAAATTCAGCGTTGCTTTCATCTTTCAGCTGCGTTCTTCTGTAAAATTTAAATCGTTCCGCTATCATCAGCGGCGTGGGGTTTAAATGATTTTTCAGGACAGTAACAATATTTGTGAAAGTCTGATCCGCCGGTTTATTTGGTGATAGAAGGTGCTTCAATAGCCCGTATGTTTTCGCACACATTGAGCTTAATAAGGTTAGTGCTTTCTCATCATTTGGTACCTTATTTGCTGTACAATACACTTCCATGCGTTCTACATACGTGGTCCAATCTTCGATATCGCTATCAAAGGTATTAATGCTCCCATGTTTAGGCATCCTTGCAATTATTTTTAAAAATTTTACTTTTTCTCAAAATGGCGGCTTCCCGCGCTTGTCTTCTTCCCCCGCCTACTAAAATGGCAGCTGCCCGCGCTTGGCGGTCTTTCCCGCGCTCGTCTTCTTCCCCCGTCGACTACAATGGCGGATTCCCGCGTTTGCCTTCTTCCCCCGCTGGCTGCAATGGCGATTGCCTTGCTGCTGCCGTTCTCGCCTCCCCAGTGGTTCTCACTCCCCGACGCTGCTTTGCCTCGCAGCCCCGCTTGCAGCCCGGTCCTTTCCACCGCCTGCGTTTGAATTCTCCGCGGCTCTCGTGCCTTCAGCTTCTCAACTCCCCGACGCTGCTTTGCCTCGCAGCCCCGCTTGCAGCCTGGTCCTGTACACTGGCTGCGTTTGAGTTCTCCGTGGCTCTCGAGCCTTAAGCTGCCCCAGTCGCTGCGCCTCTCGGCCTCGATTGCAGCCCGGCCCTTTCTACCGGCCGTGGTCGAGCTCTCCGCCCTTATTCCTCCGTTTTCCCTCCCCTACTCCACAGCCAACGCGGCCGACTTTCTGCTCGTGTCGCTGATCAGCTTACCCACCACCGTGGTAGAAGGGATGATCACTGCCTGTCGCTGATGGAGGGCTTTGTGGTCAGAATTCTTTTTCTTTTTAACCCAGGTTCTCGATGCCTCCCGTGCGATGGTGCTCAGCAGGATGATGAGGGCGGATGCCTCTTCTCGACGCCCGTTCTGAGGACGAAGCTGCCTTGGATGTAAAACTGCCGCAGGGTAAGATCGGACTCGTCGCCACTGTTGAGTCTGTGTGTCCCAGTTATGTTTAGGATCAATCACTGACACAGACAGCAAGAATAACTTTTAACAGGTCTTTACTATTCGGAGGTCAGGGCTGAACTGCCCAGCAAATCCTTACACAACACTTATATACCGGTGTGGTCACCACCGGTATTACAGTATACAGCAGCCAAGAGAAAGTAGTACATCTCTTAAAGTAGTTCTCTTAAGGTGGAACAGGTTACATACACCACAGGTCCGGTACCCGATACTATAACTACAGGTAGCTGTTCCACTGTGTCCCTGTGTTGCACAGTTACCTTAGCTGTACCTAATGTCACTACTCGTTCACCTGTATATGTTTTAAGATGCAGGGAGCAAGGATTTAACTCTGGAACTTTTGCACGGTTCCACAATTTTGAGTACTCTGCCTTGTTCATTATGGTCATGCCGCACCCTGTAGCCACTTCAAAGTTCACCTTAGAGTCATTTACTGTCAGTTGCAATGTGATAGGAGCCACTTTTGGAATGTTCTCTAACATGCCATACATTATGAACATGTCCTCTTCTTCCTCAGCTTCCCCGCTGATGTGGTGTGCTCCATGTTTTTTCACTTCTCTCCCTTGGTTTTGCTGTCCTCCCCCTTTTGGTTTGGATTCCTCCACAGGTGATTTCGCCCAGCAAGCTCATTTTATGTGTCCTTGTTTCCCACACTTGTAGCACTTTTCCTCCAGAAACCGGCATTCACTCGCCAGGTGATCGCCCTTGCATCTATAACGTGCCTTCAAATGCTCACGTTGTGGTTTCTGACACATGTTCAACTTGTGCACAACAACCTGACCTGCAACTTGCGTAGCATTAGCCCTGTCTAAACCTTGTATTTCTTTTACATCTCGGTTCACTGTCTCTATGGCTTGAGCAAGTTCCAATGCTTTTTCATAAGTAAGCCCAGTCTCGGATAATAATCTGCGCTGCATTCGGTCGTCCATTATTCCGCAAACTAGCCTATCTCTCAGCATTTCCTTCAGGTTGTTCCCATAATTGCAATCTTGTGCCAATTTACGCAACACCGCTACATAGTCCATTACACTCTCTTCCTCCTTCCTGTTCCTTGAATTAAACTTGAACCGCTGTACAATCTCATTAGGCTTAGGGTTGAAATGTTCTTTTAGCACAGCCACTAATTCAACAAATGATTTGTCTCCAGGCTTTTCAGGACTGAGCAGGTTCTTCATCAAACTGTAGGTTTGGCTTCCTACTGAACTAAGCAGAATGGCTTTCCTTTTTCCGGCATCATTTATTTCATTTGCTTCGAAAAAATAACCCAACACTTCACTGTATTCCTCCCAAGTTTGTGCTTGAATATCAAAAGCGGAGACCATTCCTACCATGGCAGCCATGCTCTCTTCCAACTGGTAGCTAACTGCAGCTCGTGATTTTGGTGTTTAAACATCCTGGCAGACTTCTCTTATTCAGGGTCCTGTTTTACCTCGTCGCCAAATGTGATAAATCCATGTAGTGAAACAAGGAACTCGAAGAGGCGAGGTATGAGGATTAAGACGAGTACTTTATTGAACAACTGCCAGACAACCAGGCAGGCCTGCTTCCAGGCATTGCACCTTTGCTGACCTTGACAGGAAGCAAACCTCTGACCTTAACAGGAAGCAAACCGCTGACCTTAGCAGCAGCATTGGCTACAGCACCACCTGGTGGATAACCTTAATCATAACATCCCAGATTACTATAGTTTTTTTTTGTCCCAAAGGATTTATTTAAAAGATGGCGGCACTTTAAGGGCAGTTAGCAGACCTTCCCCAGCTGTTGGTGCTCGACATTCTGGACACCAACCCCCATCTCATTCCCAGTATGTCATGTGCTAAGCAGTGGGGGCACCACTCTTTATTTAAACTAACTGACCTCTCATTAACACATGAGGCCAGTACACTGCAGGTCAGGTTCCCACAGCTCTTCAAGAGCAACCATCCCAGAGACGCTTCATCAGGTCTGCACTGTCTTCTACAGAAGTCATGGTTCCCTACATTACAACAGCGACTACACTTCAAAAGTACCTCATTAGCTGTAAAGCACTTTGGGATGTCCTGAGATTGTGAAAGGCGCGATATAAATGTAAGTTATTTCTATCTTTTTTCTTTCATTTATATCTATCAAGAAAAAATAGCACTTTGATTCAGTGTACTTATTTACTTGATCTACCACATAATCCACAGTGTTTCCTCACACAGCCACTGCCCACTGAAGGGGTGTTTTGCCACCTTTCAGCGACTTGTAAGAACAGGAACAACATTATCTCTCAAACAACAACTTCTATTGTATTTGTCACCACAAAGTTGTGTTAAGCTAACGGTAGAGATTGTGGAGTGGTTTATGGCCGCTTGTGCATCAAATGTTTCCTTCTGAAAAGTTCCAGAAGTCTAATTGTGACCAATTTCACCATCCAGATTACCTGTCAGAACGACATAGTGTTACATAGCCTACACTTCCTTGAACCATTGGGGGAAAAGATAATTGAGAGGAGGGAGGGCTGCATTGTACCCCTTTCTACACATTTGTTTTAGTCTGTGGCATTTTTGTGGGCTCCTGAATAATGTACTAGAAATACTTTGAGGCTTCCCTGATGACTCAGCTGGTTAAAAAATAAGTCACCGTCCGCGATTTCACCTACCTCGGCGGGCCCGTGGTGGCTGGGGTCGGTGGCAGGGTGCGACCCTGCTGCTGGCTCCATCCCGCACTGTCAAAAGAATTTTACGCTGATTGGGCTTGTTAAGCCCACCCTGCGAGGCTCCCGGCCAATTGAAGGAAGTGGGTCTGATGGTGTGATTTGATGACGCGTCAGCAGCCGGTTTCCTTAAAGGGGCCATGTCCACATTTATTTTGACAGTTGTGCTGTCAGTGTTCTACAGCATTGAGGTGCTGCAAATACTGACAAGCACTGCACAGAGGTGCACAGCTGCACCCAGACTCTCCCGTTACCCCTTCCATATGCTTATGGAGCGAGTCACAGCACGCAGGGAGGTCCTCTTCCCTTCCAATGGGCGGAAGAGACCTCCCCAGGAGATCAACACAGCCTGGTTGCACATTGCACAGGAGGGCACAAGCAGGGATGTGGTCAGGAGGACCAGGCTGCAGTGGCGCAAACCTTTCAATGATCTCAGCAGATCACGAAACATTACTGCAAAGCAACACTCAACCTCATCCTGCTGTGCCACTCATCACATCCCCATCACTCTGCCTTCCCTACCCTACTACTGCACATCCTTACTTACGTCAGTGGGTTCCTTACCCACTGTCAAAAAAATACATTTTCCCAGCTGACCCACCACCAAATGCGCCCCCTGGCCCCCCGAAAAATTCCGGCCACCGAGTCATACAGATCAGGAAGCTACCAGCTTTGGTGCTGAGACAGTGCTGGGTTCGTTGATTTCAGTCAGGGCCACTTTGTAGCACGCGGCACAACTTAATCACAGCCTCCCTTGTGAATCACAGCCTGCACAAGTTCTGCTCTTCTGACACATTGAAGTATGTGTGTCATGGTCTGTAAATCAACTAGCTGAGGTACCAGCAATCCCGAACTTCTATTTTTTTATGGACAGGTGGCTGAATTAGTGTTAATCCAGTAGGAGCACTGCAAGATCACGTGAATTGAAGACTTTCATGTTATTCGGGGCCCAGTCACCTTTCACACGGGGTGCATTCCATGTACCGGAATGTTGTCGGTGTGCGATCCCGTCGCCAGTGCAACCTCCTTTCCCTATATGGTGGAAGGCCCACTTCTGGACGGAAATGTGCGCACGCTTCCTGCCCGCCATACTGGGGGCTCAGTAGGTCGGTTAGCACCTGAAAAAATGAATGCATGAATTTATAGGTCTACAATTCAAGTAGAAATCGCTAGTTTAAACCAACAAATAAATTAACAATCACTATGCTGCAAACATAATGGACTTTTGACATTTGATGCAATGCTCCTTTGAGCATCTCACCTTATGCCACACCTCTCACCTCTCATTTAAAATTCTCCTTCTCTACCGCCCACACAAATACCATAAAAATTTTATGACCGAGATATCTTCACTGCTTTCCCCCCTCAGCCTCTGTACCGAATGACCTCTCATCTTGCCGATTTCAACCTCCATCTCAATTCATCATGCTCTCTCGCCTCTGAGTTCACTATCCTCCCCTAATCTCTCCCTCCATGTAAACTCCCCAACCCATATTCACGGCCACCCCCTCGATCTTGCCACCTCTCGTGGCCTCGCTACTCCCATCGTGTCAATCGCAGATAAGACCATCTCTGACTACGTCCTTGTATCGCTCTCCACCCACATCCCCCTTTCCCCACCCAACCCTACTTCCTTCTGCGTCCGTACCTGGAAAAAACTCTCTCCCAATTCTCTTACAACTGCACTTATGAAATCCCAACTGTCCAGCCTTTAGCCCTCCATTCACCATGACATTTCTGCAGCTACCGATCTGCTCAACCACACCCTCATTTTTGATGCCCTAGTCCCTATTAAAACAATTACGCTCTCTCACCCTGGCCATTCCCCCTGGTACGGCTCTCATCATCGCTCTCTTAAGTCCAAGGGACGCAGACTTAAATGGACATGGCGAACAACTGGTTAGCCATTCACCGCCAGATCTGGCTGGACCACATAAAGCACTATCGGGTCCTGCTCTCATCTGCCAAAATTGCTCACTATTCCAGAATCATTCTGGAATGCAAAGATAAACCCCGGCTTCTATTCTCTACTGCTAACCATCTTTTAAACCCCTTTCCCCTGTCTCCTCCACCCTCACCTCTGATAACAAGTGTGAGAAGCTCATGGACTTCTTTGTCTCTAAGATTGAGACCATCCTTTCAGCTGCCTCTGCCACTTCCCTTCCTTCCCCTAGCCCACCGGGCCAAACTTCCTCTAAGGTTCCTCCCTGCCCTAGCCCTGAACTCGGATCTTTCTCCAGTTTCTCTCCGATCTCCCCTCTTGACCTCTCCGCACTCACCTTGTCCACGAGACCCACTTCCTGCTCCCTCGACCCTATTCCCACTAAACTGCTGACCACCCAACTTCCTTTTCTGGCTCCCATGTTACCTGACATTGATAACGGTTCGATAGCAAAATACTGCGGATGTTGGAAATCCGAAATAACAGCAGAAAATGCTGGAAAAACTCAGCAGGTCAGGCAATATCCGTGGAGAGAAATTTGAGTTGACGTTTCGGGTCGAACCCTTCTTCAAAACTGGAAAGAAAAGAAGATAGATTGGAGGCAGGGCTGCGATCGGACAAAAGAATAAAAGAAACAAAAGAAGTAAAAGAGACAATAAAAGGTATTAGAAGCTAGACGAGATGGTAATAGGCTGAGATTAGGTGTAAAGTGTACTGGCAGGGCAAGAGATAGCTTGAGAGATAGATAGAGAGAGAACGGTTCTCTCTCCTCAGGTACTGTCCACCTCTCCTTCAAATCTGTCATCATCACCCCCTTCTCAAAAAACCAACCCTTGGGGCCAGATTTTCAGTGTGCCGTGAGGCGGGCTTTTAGGCGTGCGTGGGGCAAAAATCCCGAATTCGGGGGTCCTGACACCATCCCGTCCAAAACCCGCCTCCACGTAAGTTTCAGAGGAGGCGGGTACCCACCCCGCACTGGGACCCGCCGACCCGAGGCGGGAAGGGATTAGTGCCAATTAATTGCCTGTTAACAGGTAGTTAACAGGCAGTTTTTAGCCTAATCCCTATTTTGAGGGGTGTCGTGTGGGATTCCCGACGTCTCCAAACCACGCCAGGTTAGAGCAGGCGGGCCGTCGGGTTGAAGGACTTGGAGGGGTCGCGATGTCGGTGTTCAGGTGAGTGATGGGTGCATGAGTGCAAAGGTAAGTGTGTTTGGTGTGTCTAAAGTGTGTAAAGAAGTTTAAATTACCTGTACTTACCTTAATAGCCTTTCTTCCTCTAGGTGTCGGGAGTCCATCACTCAGCTGGCACTGAAAGCCGAATGGCTGCGATCTGTCAAAAGTGACAGCCTTCAGCTTTGAGTGCCGGTGTGAGTTCTAACTGAGTCTGCGTAGAAGGACTCAGGTTAGAAGTCAGACTGTCAGTGTTTGACAGCTTCAAACAGCTGTGAAACACGGATATTTCATCTGTCAAAAACTCTTGACAGATGAAATTTCAGTCTGTGACGACACCTGTTGCCGGGTGGCCCTTAATTGGCCTGCTGAGCCCGCTGGGCGGGCTCAACAAGGTCAATCAAGGGAAAATCGAGTGGATTGGCCGGACGTCAATGGAGGCGGGACTAAAACCCGAAAGTTGTAGTCCCACCTCCTTCCCGACTGCTGAATGAAAATCCAGCCCTTGAGTTCCCCTCCGTCCTTGCAAACTGCCACCCCATCTCCAACCTCCCTTTCCTCTCCAAAGTCCTTGAACGTGTTGTCGCTTCCCAAATCCATGCCCATCTTTACTGCAACTCCATGTTTGAATCCCTCCAATCGGATTTCCACCTCTGCCATAGTACCGAAATGACTCTCATCAAAGTCACAAATGACATCCTTTGAGACTGTGGTAAGGGTAAACTATCCCTCCTCATCCTTCTTGACTTGTCTGCAGCCTTTGACATGGTTGACCACTCCATCCTCCTCCAACGCCTCTCCACCGTCATCCAGTTGGGTGGGACTGCACTCGCCTGGTTCCATTCTTATCTATCTAATCGTAGCCTGAGAATCACCTGCAATGGTTTCTCTTCCCATTACCACATCATTATCTCTGGTGTCCCCTAAGGATCTATCCTTGGCCCCCTCCTATTTCTCATCTACATGTTGCCCCTTGGCGACATCATCCGAAAACACAGCGTCAGTTTCCACATGTACACTGACGACACCCAGCTCTACCTCTCTACCCCTTCTCTCGACCCCTCAACGGTCTTTGAATTCTCAGACAGCTTGTCCGACATCCAGTTCTGGATAAGCAGAAATTTTCTCCAATTAAATATTGGGAAGACCGAAGCCAATGCTTTCTGTCCCCGCCACAAACTCCATTCCCTAGCCATTGACTCCATCCCTCTCCCTAACATCTGTCTGAGTCTGAACCACACTGTTCGCAACCTTGGTGTCATATTTGACCCTGAAATGAGCTTCCGACCACATATCCACGGCATAACTCAGACCGCCCATTTCCACCTTTGTAACATCGCCCGTCTCCACCCTTGCCTCAGCTCATCCGCTGCTGAAACCCTCATCCATGCCTTTGTTGCCTCTAGACTTGACTATTCCAACACACTTCTGGCTGGCCTCCCACATTCCACCCTACGTAAACTTGAGGTCATCCAAAACTTGGCTGCCCGTGTCCTAACTCACACCAAGTCCTGTTCACCCATCACTCTTGTGCTCACTGACCTACATTGGCTGCTTGTTAAGCAACGCCTCGATTTCAAAATTCTCATCCTTGTTTTCAAATCCCTCCACGGCCTCACCCCTCCCTATCTCTGTAACCTCCTTCAGCCCCACAACCCCCCAAGATATCTGCGTGCCTCTAATTCTGCCTTCTTGAGCATCCCTGATTATAATCGCTCAACAATTGGTGGCTGTGCCTTCTGTTGCCTAGGCTCCAAGCTCTGTAATTCCCTCCTTAAACCTCTCCGCCTCTCTACCACGCTTTCCTCCTTTAAGACGTTCCTTAAAATCTACCTCTTTAACCAAGCCTTTGCCATAATTTCGCCTTATGTGGCTCTGTGTCAAAAAATTTTGTCTTATAATACTCCTGTGAAGCGCCTTGGGCGTTTTACTACATTAAAGGCGCTATATAAATACAAGTTGTTGTTGTTTGTTTTTATCTAAACTAGCTACAATGATTAAGGTATGTTCTGTAATATATTTGAAAAGGCAGTAACAATTGTAACATTGGGTGGAAATTCATTTGCGACAATGGAAACCTTCTTTACATACATTAGGGAAATGAAGATGCAGCTGATGAAGATGTGAAACATGTGCAGGACAATCCAGAAACTGAAAGTGTAGGACACCTGGCAACATTGCATCCACTTGCAAGTCCAGATGACCCCACTCTTGATGCTCCCCTCATTCAGTCTCTGAACTCCCACCATTCTGCTAGTATAATAGCCACCTCTGTAGCCTCAAATCCACAGCTGTAAATTCAAATGCTCTTGACAATTGTCTGGTCTGCCTGTACATCTCCAAATCTTGCTTGACCATTTTAGGCTGTACAGTTACTCCACCTCATTAGCCAAAACATCTTACTATGGCAAGATCACTTGAGAGAGTCAAACAAACTCTAAACTAGGCTTTTCTACCACAAGTTGCATCCTCAGATCTCCCTCTTTCACATCCTACAGTTTAACTTAGCACTCAAAATGTGAGGAACACATGGACTTCTTAATGTTTGAAATTAAGGCCATGCTTATTGCTACCATTGCCTCCTTTGGCTTCTTCCAAATTCTCCACCCCCCTCACCCCACCTCCCAGTTTCCCCTTCTGTCCTCCACTCAACCAAGCCCTCACCTATTCCATCCTCTTCCATTTCTCTCCCAGCTTCCCATCAGCCTTCAGCACACTCATCATCTCTACTAAGCAAGCCATTAGTTCTCTTGATCCCCTCGCATAGCAGCTCCTGGCCTCTGAATTTCATATCCTCAGCCTCATGCTTGTAGACATTATCAACCTGTCTCTTTCCTCCAACATTGTCCTCAACACGGAGGCAGTCATCCTTTCCGTGGTGATGCGTTCATGCGCCAATGACTCCAATAAGCTCTGCTCATGTTCACTATGGACTCCTCCATTTGCTCCACACTCGCAGCGACCCTGGAGACAAAACCTGCCAGAGACTCCTGCATCTGTGCATGGAGATCCATCACCTCTTCTCTTGCGCATGGACCCAGAGGCATAGGGTCGACATGCAGCTGAGCTGAGCTGGCAGAGGCCGGCGCCCTCCGACAAGGACTCTCCACTGCTGTCCCTGTCTCCACAATCTGCTGATGCTCACTTGTGAGCTGTGAAACACCAGGTGACAACACAACTCTATGTCCTGAAGGTTCCCCCAAGGTGTGAGTGTCTGCGCTGGTGCTGGGCGCGCTTACTTCTGCTGACGCTGCGCCCTCAGAGGTTGGAGCTTCCTCTGAGGACTCTGGCTGCACAGCCTCTTTCTCCTCGACAGTGGGGATGGGGGCTCTGGATGGTCCTGTGGGGGAGTAAAGGAAAGAGTTAGAGATGTGATGCCAAGGCTACATGCACATTGGATTTTGCAGATGCTCATAAGTCCAAATGATGTAGCTTCAGAATCATAACAGCGACTCATGCTATGTCAATGAGAGCGATGGAAAACTATTCTGTCACCAGCTTGTGGGCTTGCTCCTGTCTCTCCTTCCCCAGCTTCCGCAGCCACGTCAGCCCCGACAATCTCCAGCACTCCTTCCTCCCAGGGGGTCAGGTGGGCTATTGAGGGTGGGCCTCCTCCAGTCCTGGCTCTCTCTCTCCTGTTGTGAGCTCTCTTTTCCTGCAATGAGGGAGATAAGTGGAGTTTGAGTGAGAGTGCAGGAGTGAGTGTAGAGATTGCATAGCATAGATACGTAGAAGGAGACAAAGATGGTGTGAGGCTGCAAGACCAAGGGCCCTCCCTGTGTGTTGTCAGTTGTGTTCCAAGCATCAGAGTGAGAGGCAGTGTGAGGGCTGCATGGTGGAAGAGTTATGCGAATGTGAGCATAGAGAGAGAGGGAATGGGTAAGGGTGCATGGATGTGACTGTGAAGTAGGATGTGGAGGAAGAGAGTGCTGAAGCTGAATGCTGTTGGGGAAAGGCAATGGGGATCAGTTTGAGGGTGATGGAAACTTCATACTTACTTTTCCTGTACGGTGAAGGTCATGGAATCGCTTCCTGCACTGCATCCATGTTCTTCTGGTGACTCCCTGAGAGTTCACCTCTGCTGCCACCTCCATCCAAGCAGCCCTGGTTTCATTGGGAGGCCTCTTCCTCCCTGAGCTATGGAAGAGGACCTCCCTGTGGGCCCTAACCCCATCCACTAATGTCTGCAGTGACGTTTCATCAAATTTGGCGGCAGCTCGGGGTCTGGCACTGTCCACAGCTGCTGCAGGCTCCTCTGCCAAACTGGACAGCTCGTTGGGAAGCCTGCAGAGGTTGAAAAGCTTGTTGTAGACTTTAAAAGCACCACGAATGATGACATCATACTGTGCGGCTTTCTGACTGGAAATAGTCAATTAGCAAGGGTGCCCACACGCTGGAAATTAATTGGCCAATTGTGCGAAAATTGCATCCAGCTGGCTGACCCATTTAGATTCAGGTCAGAACCCGACATTCGGGGAACCCGACAATTCCCTGCACCTGCGGGAAAATCGGCCTCTCCATACCTCCCAGGCCACCAGGTAAAAGCGTAGATATTTTACAGGTCGGAGGCATCCGCCGGAGGAAGCTGCCGATCGCAAATTTTGGGCCGCATTTAACAAAACTGTGGTCCCATCTTCCCCAGCATTACATGTACCACAAAACAAAAATTCCTGGCTTTTTTTTCTTTTAAATGAATTACCAAATCCAGTTTAATAACAGGTTTGCGGAGCCTTCTTGATCTCCTTACAGAAGGTTTTGGTGTTAAACCAATTTTCGGGCTGTTTTGTTTTGGTTCTGAACTCAAAGATGTTTCTATCTCAGCCTTGTTTGAACCTATATGTTTCACTTGAGTGACTATCTACAAATACCAGGAAATAATCATTTGCTTTCTCACAGAAGTCTACATGTACTCTCTGAAAAGGTCTACTTGACTATGACCAGGGTTGTAGTGGCGTTTTGGGTGGTTTGTTTCTGCAGGTCTGTTGCTATATATACATATACACGAAGGCGAAGCACAGACGATTCTGCATGAGCATTAATGGTAAAACATCACAAAAATTCAGTTTAGGTGTCACAAATTCACCTTAAACTTGTCCACTGGAAGGCTGAACACTGTGTCCTTCCATGATCCCTAAAAATGGCGTTGGGATCCCATCCTTGTCGCCAAAATGTAATATACTTGCGTAGAACAAATGAAGGACAGAGACAGGATGAGTTGCTAGTCTATGTGCTTGCTTTATTAGGCCAGAGCGAACTGAGCATGCTCATACCAAACCATGTAACAATACATTACACAACTCATGCTGAATCACGATGCAGCACTTTGGTGTGTGCTGGGTTAAAGTTCAACCAAGATTTCAGATTCTTCCCTTACACCTTTACTAAGACTGTTTTCTTCCATCTCCGCAACATTGATCTGCTCTGACCCTTCCTCAGCCTCCCTGTCACCAAAACCCTAGTATATGAGTTAATCACCTTGAGGCTTGACTTCTCTAATGCACTCCTAGGTGACACCTTGCCTTAACTGTGCACAAGCTTCAACTGGCTACAACGCTGCAGCCCACGTACTCACCTGCATAATGTCCCGCACTCCCATTGTTATGATTTGAGGGCTTCATAAGATACTTGTCACATTTTCAGTGGCAAAGACAGGTTCTGTGAGTGTGTGCTTGGTCCCAATCGTATATGCAGAGTTGCCCAGTAGCCAAACAGAACCCTCTGGTTACTGTAATTTGCCCACTGAAACCTCTCCTAGCCTTTGCCGAGTGGTAGAATAACTCAAGCTAAAAGTTACTCATCAGATTGATTAAAAGTAAGAATGAAACAGTAGTAGAAAGTTAATACAACAGGTTTCACTTGATTACAGAATCCTTACTATACAAAATAATAAATACTTTGCTAACTCTACTGAAAAGATCAAACCTAGACCAGCGTCTGTAAAACAAGCTTGTCTGTGAGGATTAGTCTATCCTTACAGAGCCTTCAGGCATTTGCTGTTACCCCAATAAGTCCAGAAGAACTGAGTAATTGGGCGATGGTGGCAAACTATATGTTTGCTTGGGCATGGAGCTGTCAATCAATCCCTGCTGCAGAGACGCCCTGAGGGACATCTGTCCACCATGTGGACTGAGTTACTTGAGTTGAAGATTCAAAAAACGTTGTTACTATGACACCTGGCAGGCATTTACACAAAGCAAACAGACTCCAATAACCTAACCATTAGGAATAACAATGTGCATCTGCAGCCCCCTGGGACTGTAAAACTCAGCCACAATTCTGGAATTAAATTTTTGTTTTCAATCGTAACAGTTGAGGTGCTTGCAGTCACCTGGCCTAACAAAAGGCAGACTGGCCCCTGTGGCATTTCCGGCCATACATTAGGAATGTGGTTTCTCTTTGCAGTAAACACATCAAAACATTGTGAACTAGCTGGAGTGCCCGGCGGTGCTGAGGGTTTTTTGAGGACATGTTGTTATGAAAAAAGTAGAAATAATTTTTATATATATAAATGAGTTTGTCTGTCTGTCTGTCTGTGTGGGAAGGAGAGAGAGAGAGAGGGGGAAAGAGAGAGAGAGAGACTGGGGGGAGGGAGAGGCTCAGGGATCGAGAGAGAGACTGGAGGGAGAAGAGAGAGATGGGGGAGAGAGAGACGGGGGGGAGAGAGCGGCTGGGGGGAAGAGAGAGAGAGAGAGAGACTGGGGGGGAAGAGAGAGAGACTGGGGGGAGAAGAGAGAGACGGGGGAGAGAGAGAGAGAGACTGGGGGGAGAGAGAGAGAGGGAAAGAGAGAGGGGGAGGGAGAGAGAGCGAGGAAATGAGGGAGAGAGATAGAGGAAAGGAGAGAGAGAGAGAGAGAAGGAGAGAGAGAGAGAGAGGGAAGGAGAGAGAGAGAGAGAGAGAGAGGGAAGGAGAGAGAAAGAGAGAGGGTAGGAGAGAGAGAGAGAGAGGGAAGGAGAGAGAGAGAGGGAAGGAGAGAGAGAGAGAGGGAAGGAGAGAGAGAAAGGGGAAAGTGGTGGGGGAAAGGGGTGGGTGGGGGAAAGGGGTGGGGGGGAAGGGGTGTTGGGGGAAAGGTGGTGTGTGGGGAGGAAAGGGGGGAAAGGGGGGGTGGGGAGGAAAGGGGGGAAAGGAGTGGGTGGGGGGAAAGGGGGGTATGTGGGGGAAAGGGGGGGTGTGGGAGGGAAAGGGGGGGTGTGGGGGGGGAAAGGGGGGAGTGTGGGGGGGAAAGGGGAGGAAAGGGGGTGGGGGGAAGGTGGGGTGGAGGGGAAAGGGGTGGGGGAAGGGGGTGTGGGGGGGAAGGGTGTGAGGGGGAATGGGGTGTGGGGGGGAAGGGGGTGTGGGGCGGAGGGGGAAAGGGGGGTGTGGGGCCTTGGTGACCCGGAGCCCTGCTCGCTTTCGGTCGGGCTCTCGGGTCACGCGGTTGATGCCCCGGGGAAGGCCGTGCGCGGCGGCTCCCGCTACAGACCGTCGCAGCAGCTTGCCTGCGGCCTAGTCGAGGGGAGGAAAGCCTGAGTCCTCGGCCCGCGGCTGCAAATGGAGCTGAGCCCCGGGACCTGGCCGAGGGGGGAAAAGCCCGAGTCCCCGGCCCGCGGCCACAAACGGAGCCGAGCCCTGGGACCGAGCCGAGGGGGGGAAAGCCCGAGTCCCCGGGCCACAGCCGGAAATGGAGCCGAGCCACGGGCCCGGGCCGAGGGGGGGAAAGCCCGAGTTCCCGGCCCACGGCCGCAAACGGAGCCAAGCAACAAAAAAATCCCCTCCACACGCGCACAAAGTGGGAAAAATGAAGCTGTTAAAATGTGAATAAAACTAAAAGCTAAGGTAAAGATGGCCGAATTAACAGCAGTTTGAAAGATTAGGCCCCGCCCACCCCGTAGGATTGGTCAACCATCACGTCACTCAAGGCTAATGAGCGGTAGGATTGGTCAACCGCTAATGAGCGGATTTTTGAATGTTTTTTGTATACTGTCCGAACAATTTTTGTCTGACCAAAAAGTAAATACGCCTATGAGACTCCCCTAATCATAAGCTTTCTTTTGATATAACATATGTGTAGGTACGCTCTATAACTTTTGAGTGTATAGCAGACAGACAGACATACAGACAGACAGACATACAGACATACAGACGGACGGATCCTTTTATATATATAGATGCAGTGGATATTCCCAAGACTCCAGAATTTAAGTCTGATGATGAGAAAGATATTCTCATCTGTCATTCCCACCTTCCTCTCTAAGCTCTACTGGCTCCCGTGCCCCAGTGAGTTGACTTCAAAATTCTCATCACTTGCTTTGAAATGCCCCCATGTCCTTGCCCCACACTACTTTAGTGCTGTTTTTTTCTGTCTCACTTACCCATCCACACCCTCTGCTAATCTAACACCCTTATTACCAACTGCTTGTCGTCCATCCGAGGTTAGTGAAGATTTCCCTGCAGTTGTTTGCATCCCTCTTTGTTTTGGAAATTTAATTTTTTTTTGGCCAATTTTCACCCAGCCATTTTGATATCTTGGAGTAGGCATAAGGCTTTTTGAAGCAATAAGTCCTCTTTCATTTTAATAAATGCTTTAAGTAAATATGAAACTCATGCTCTCTAAAAGTAGCTTACACTTTGGTCGAGTTCTCCGTACTTCTGTTGCCGTCAGTGGAAATAACACCAGTCTCATTGCCAAAGGTTAAGCATAATGGCCTGGATATTCCGATCCCTACGGGTGTGTACGCGCTGTCTACCCACCCATAGGGACATCAGAAATGCCGGTTTCAGGCATGCACAGCGCATGTGCTGAAAACCGGCATTTCCGATCTGTCAAGAATGGTCTTGACAGATCCTTCACCTGCCCTGGAGAAGGGCCTCCACAGGGGGAGAGTTCCGCTTTTTGGAGACCCTCCGCCCACAGAAAACCCTTACAATTCTTACGCCTGGTAAAATCAGGCATAAGGCCTGCTTTTACCAGGATAAGAGTTGAAAAACGTTAAAAAGAAAAAAAAAATGTCACTGATTTATCATTTAAAAATACTTTTAAAAAAAAAGTAAGTTTATTTTTAGCCCCGTAAAATACTTTAATTATTTTTTTCAAAAAATTAAATTTTTGTTTAAAATATTTAATTTATTGTAATTTCAAGTCATTTTAAAAATGTGATTTTTAAAAAAAAATTATTTAAAGTTTTACTATGTTTTTTCATTGATCTCCATTCATATATTTGACAGGTCTTCCTGTCAAATGTATGAAGGGAGATTCCCTTCTGTGATTGGCTCCCCATGGCCCACGTGATCCCAGGGATTCTGTGAACTACATGCACCTCTGGGATACGTGGGCCCTGCGCATCGGCAGTTTGGTGAGACCCAGGAATGGAAGCGTGTGCGTCCCGGGAGCCCTCAGGTAAGGGCGCAGATTTTTCCAGATCGCAGGCCTCCGCCTGCGGGAGGCCTGCGATTGGAAAATACAGGCCCTTATTTCCTCTCCTTAAGCTATTTAATTTACATTATTAGATCCAAAGTTCCATTCGATGGCTTAACTTACACCTGCCAGCAAATTAGGACACAAAACCACAGTGAATCCTCACCTAGATATTTTTGCTTTAGTGGAATTGGGTCCCACTTTGGGCATTGGCAGACCATGGATATGCACTCTGACCCCGGCTGATTTTGGGGGCCTTGTGTAATTTGCATAATTTGGGGGAATTGGCTCACTGCCTGGGCTGTGGACAGGGGAGGTAGCATTGCCAGCAGCCTCAGTGTTTATAAGTAAATGTTTATACTTTTAAATTTGGACCACTCAATGATCAATTACATAGGCTCTTGGACCATGTCAAATTTAAATGGTTCCTGCACCTCTTACAGTAACACTGGTATCAATTTTTAGGATTGTGATATTTTTTCTACATAAAGGATTTGAAATTAAGAGTTGCTTTTAATGTTAGGAGTTTGTATAATGTTTGCAAAATGTATTCTCACGCATTTAATAAAGGTACAGGTTGAAAGGTTGCTAATATTCCAAATCGAAGTTGTTTTCCTCAAAAGCTAAGCAATAAGAAATTAATTGGCTTGTCTAAATAACTGAAGAAAATCTCACACCCATTGTGTTTGGAAGTCCCTTGATTCCCTGTTTGGCTGTGAAGAAATAAATAAATAGAGAAGGACATTTAGGGCGTGATCATGCCAGCCCTGGGGAGGTGGATGTGGAGGTGGAACTGCCAGGAAAATAGCAGAATTTGGGGGTGGGTGCCCAACCCGCCTCCGTGCCATCTTGCCAGGAGGCGGGTAGCTGACCCACGCCGGGTCCCGTCTCCTTGGAGGTGGGAAGGGGGTTAGTGCCACTTATCTGCCTGTTAATAGATAGTTAACAGGCAGATCACAGAATCACAGAATCACAGAATCTACAGTGCAGATAGGGGCCATTTCGACCCATCAAGCCTGCACCGACACATATCCCACCCTATCCCCGTAACCCCACGTATTTAATCCCCTAACACTAAGGGTCAATTTATCATAGCCAAATCAACCTAACCTGCACAGCTTTGGATAAGAGGATTATCCCCATTTAACCCACACAAGGGCGGGCTTCCCGAAGGCTGCGAACCCCGCCAGGGTCATCGAGGCGAGTAGTGGGTCTGCGGGGGTCGGAGTGGTGCAAAAGTGCACTGTGAAGGTAAGTGATGGGTGCAATTGTAGAGAGGTGAGTATGGGAGGTGAGTGGAAAGTGTTAGTAAAAGTTTACTTACCTTTGTTTCTTCCTGCAGGCTTCAAGAGTTGGGTATCCGGAGAGTCTCGCACCTCCGCGGTAGAGATGACAGATGGCCGTTGCATTCTCCAATGCAACAACCATCTAATTTCTGCTAAAGAAAGAGGTTTGATGAGTCTTGAATTCATCAAACGACAGAGAATTTCACTGTTTGACAGCTTCACAGAGCTGTCAAATGATGACAATTCAGCTGTCAAAAATTTTTGACAGATGAAACGACATACGCTGACGTTCTCTGTAATCGGCTTTCCCTTAATTTGGCCTGCTAAACCCGCTGGGCGGGCCGAACAAGGTCAATCAAGGGAAAATAGCGTGGGTTAGCCAGAAGTTGATGGAGGCGGGACTAAAACCCGACAAGTGGGAGTCCTGCCTCCAAAAAGCTCCCCATTGGCAAAATCCAGCCCTTAGAAACAAAAAGGCTGAGAGAGCGGTCAGACTTTTAAACAGTGAGCTGCAATAAGGAGCCTCATAAAATCAGAAATGCCCGAGGAACGGTAAGTCAAGTGAGATGACCCACTACTGTGGGAAAACATGGATACAAAATAAAGAATATACCATATGTGGAGATAAGTTGTACTGATTGAACTAAATGGATCTGATCATAACTGTTGCTCTATATGTGCACTTGTTGTGAAATAAAGTACGATTGACATCAAACCTCACCTCACCAAATGTTAACGCTTGGCAGACACGAATTAATAACAACTAGACATCAGGGACCAACAGGCATCTCTTGCGCCCAGAATTTCTATGGATCCAATGGTGTAAAATACTTTGGATGACCTAGTTCTGTTATTTGAATATCACTTCTATCTGCGCGCCCATGTTGAATTGAAGGTCATTGGCAGGAAATCCAATGGATGGGAAAATGGGCAGCAATAAGCAGAGGGTTAACACCTATGATGCTTTCCCTAGGGCTATTTCTGTATTTGAATGCCTTCTAACGACAATTTACTGCTAATTATGAAGGTTATGGGTTCAAGCCCCACTCCAGGACTTAGGCACAGAATCCAGGCTGACACGCCAGTGAAATGCTGAGGGAGTGCTGCACTGTCGGAGGTGCCGTCTTTCAGATGAAATGTTAACTCAAGGCCTTGTCTGCCTTCTTACAGACGTAAAAGGTCCCATGGCACTATTTCGAAACAAGACCAGCGGAGTTCTCCCCAGTGTCCTGGCCAATATTTATCCCACAATCAATATCACTGAAACAGATGATCTGGTCATTTGTGTACAAATTGGCTGCCACATTTCCCTATATTACAACAATGATTACACTTCAAAAGTACTTCATTGATTGTGAAGTGTTTTGGGACATCCTGAGGTCATGAAAGGTGCTAGGTGTGTTTAGGTTTGTTCATTTCTTCTTTATTATTTCGTTTTGATTGGCTGCCCTGCTGTGTAGGAATTATAGCCCGCATACTGAAAATGGTAAAATGCTTTGTTAAGCAGCAGTCTTTGCAACTCTTAGGATTCAAAATTCAAAAGTGCACAAGCAGTAGTTTCCAGGTTCCTGTTAATAATTAACAAATGGCCCTTTGAAACACTTAAAAAGAGGATTATCAGCCACAAACTACCACTAGCATGAACATACTTCTCAGAACATGGTTATACAGAAATAAATGAGAAGGCGTTTTGTTTTTTCAACTGGAGACAAGTTTCTGGCCCCTCGCCTGTTTTCTCTTTCCTTCCTCGTGTTGCTGAGCTACTGCTCCATGGACACAAGGTACACTCCAGTACCTTAACAACAACAATTTCACAGGAGCGTTAACCAACAAAATTTGACACCAAGCCACACAAGTAGAAATTAGGGCAGGTGACCAAAAGGTTGGTCAAAGAGGTAGGTTTTAAGGAGTGCCTTAAAGGAGGAAAGCGAGGCGGAGAGGTTTAGGGAGGGAATTCCAGAGCTTAGGGCCTAGGCAACTTAAGGAACGGCCGCCAATGGTGGAGCAAAGAAAATCAGGGCTGCGCAAGAGACCAGGATAACAATAATCAATTTTATTGTCATTGTTAGTGCACAAGTGCAGTACAACAAAATGTAGGCTTGTGGCTCCCGAGAGTGTACATTTAGATTAAGACATTTAAACATTCAACATTCATTTGGCTTGTAATACATTAACATAAACACAATAAAGTGCATTGGCAGATGTGCAGGCTTTAGAGTTTATTTGTGGAGTTCAGTAGGATGACAGCCCTGGGAAAGAAGCTGTTCCTAAATCTGGTCGTTCGGGTGCGAATGCATCTGTAGCGTCTCCCAGATGGCAGGAGGGCGAACAGACTGTGGCTGGGGTGGGTAGGGTCTTTGATGATGGTCCGTGACCTCCGTAAACAGCGTTTCTGGTATATGTGCTCTATGGTCGGTAGCCGGGTGCCGGTAATGCGTTGGGCAGTTTTGACTACCCGCTGCAGGGCTCGTGCAGGGATCTCGGAGGGTTGTAGGGCTGGAGGAGATTACAAAGATAGGGAGGGGCTCAAGTAAGCCCTAACAGTTAGTGTTGGCAGTTAATTCAACTTGGAAGTGGGGAAGCATCCAAGCCAAGCCTAATCGGGTTCTCATTGAAGGGGCACACACGCGCTGAATAATGAGCAAAAAGCAGATCTCCCTCCTCCTTAACCTAGTGCCACTGAGGACAGTTGTAGCAACCCTACCACTGCCCGAGTTGAGATCAGCTAACCCAGTACAGACCAAAGATATCCTGGGGCCTTCCTGATCTGTATGGCTCATCTATTCACTGGATAAACTCAGTGAGCATTGGGAAGCTGAGCAGGGATTTACTTAACAGGTCTAGCATTAAGCAAAGTGGCCTCTGCATACGGTGAACATACTGGTAGGAAGTCCTGACTGTACTGAAACATCTTCAATTCTGCTGATGTACAGTGGAATTAATTGAAGCCTCAGGACATTCTGGTTATAAAAAAACAGTATGAGAAAGATAGAGAAAGAGAGACAGATATGTCTGCCCAAAGGAATCAAATGGTCAGCTTTAGAAAATGAAAGTACATTTTGGTTTTAAAGTAATGAATTGCCTGAGTTCAGTATAATTTGTTGTGTATGTGCCTTTAAGGGAATAACTGGTCTTAGACTGCAGTACCGGCAGTGACCACCCCTGTATAAAAGGCCCTAGCAGGCTTCTGTAGTTTCAGTTTCAAGCTGCCTCTTGTTCAGTAAAGTACCTGTTAAACTGTTCTCCCGAAGTCCGTGTATTATTGAGGCGCGGACTTTACAGTGGCGACGAGTAAGTTCGAACTCACCTGCAGTGTGGCATCATCTCATGGGGATCTCGCCTGAAAGGAAGGTCCTGGAAGGTCGTAGTCTGAGCAACGGGCGTTGACCGAGGGCAACCGCCCAAAGAATCCATCGGTGTTTGGAGAATTGCGGGAGAGACTGTGGTTCCAGCGAATCGTGCTGGTAGCAGGTAGTGCGCTGACCCTTCCGGACTGCGGCGGGCTCAAGCTCGATCGAGCGGCTCCACAAATCGGGCCGCGCAGCGTCGCCGGGAAAAGAAAACAAGAGAGAGAGGGTGGAGTGCACAGGGCGCGGTCGGTGCTCGAGAACAGGACAGCGGAGAGAAACTAAACGGGGGGGAAGGAAAGCGAGATGCGCCAAAGCTGCGGGTCACCGCCATTACCCCGTAGAACGCTAGGAGCAGCGTGGCAGTAAGGGGAAGAAGCAAAAGCGCGGGTGGCGCCATTTTATCCCGTTGGGGAAGAAGCAAAAGCGCAGGAGGCGCCATTTTAAATCGCCCAAAATGCCGAAAAGTGGCAGTATCACTGCTTTTGACAATGAGGTAGAAGACTGGACGACATATGTGGAAAGAATTGAAGTGTACTGCAAGGCAAATGAGGTGGCTGATGGAAAGAGGGCGTCGGTATTATTAAATTTGATGGGTGCGAGTACGTACGGCCTATTGCGGAATTTAATTACCCCAGCTAAACCAATGGAGAAAGGTTTTGAGGAGATTGTTCATACCTTACAGGAACATCTAAGCCCGACACCACTGCTGATAGCAGAAAAATTCAAGTTCCATAAAAGAAACCAGCACAAAGATGAGAGCAATGTTGACTATCTTACGGAACTACGCAAGTTATCGAAGCACTGCCAGTTCGGAGCAGGACTGGCAGACACCTTACGGGCTCCAGAGTGAAGGAACCCAGAAACGACTACTTTCAAAAAAGGACCTGAAGCTAGAACAGGCTTTCAGCGTGGCAGTATCCTATGAAGCAGCAGCACGGGGAGCTGCGGAAATACAACAGAAACCACAAGAATACAGCGCTAACGAAATGGCATATGGAGCCGAAAAGTGCTAACGCTGCGGCAGAACAACCCATGAGCAGAAGGACTGCTAGGTTAAAGACAAAATATGCAGGCAATGCGGGAAAATGGGGCATATAGCAAGAGTCTGCAGGTCGGGACAGAAGACCAACACGACAAGAACTACTAAGGAACAGTGCAGGAAAGTAAAGAAACTGACAGATAGTAGTTCAGAAGATCAGGAGAGTGATAAGGACTCCGGAAGCAGGCGACTAAGTTGTTTAAAGTTACACAACGTGATCGCAAAAGAAGATCACCGAACCATTTGGGTCACCCTCATGATAGCAGGGTCCCCAGTGAAGATGGAATTGGACACAGGATCAGCCCTAACTGTCATGAATCGACGAGACTATGAGCGGCTATTCTCACACATACCCTTAAAGGACACGTCCATTGTATTGAAGACATACACGGGGCAAAAGGTCTACCCCAGAGGAAAAATAAGGGTGCCAGTTGAATATAACGGAAAGGAAACACAGAAACTATACATGTATATACTACGAGATGGAGGACCACCATTATTGGGACGTGAATGGATCCGAAGACTACAATTGGATTGGCATTCCATTCTGGTACTAACTGTGACTGACAAAAAAGATGATGACGTCGCACCTGGACGTCTGTCACAAATTCTATCTGACACGGAAGAGGTGTTCCAACAAGGACTTGGGACTCCAAAAGGAGTAAAGGCAACCATAAAGATTGAGGATAACGCAACCCCAAAATTTTTCAAGGCCAGACCGGTGCCATACGCGATACGCCCAGCTGTGGAAGCTGAACTGGAGAGTCTGGAGCATTCGGGGGTGCTGTCCAAAGATGTGCGGGTTAGGTTGATTGGCCATGATAAAAAAATTGGCCCTTAGTGTTAGGGGGGATTAAATACGTGGGGTTACGGGGATAGGGCTTGGGTGGGATGGCTGTCGGTGTAGGGACCGGGTGCTAGGGTTTGGATGATCAGCCATGATCTCGTTGAATGGCGGAGCAGGCTCGAAGGGCCGAATGGCCTACTCCTGCTCCTATCTTCTATGTATGTTTCTATGTCTAAGGTGGACTGGAGCGAGTGGGCCACACCCATCGTTCCTGTAATGAAGAAAGCATTGAGCAGCACGCCTGGGGAGCCAAGGAAGGTTCGCATCTGTGGGGACTTCAAGGTGACTGTGAACCCAGTCCTGCACGGATAGAAGATATTTTCGCCTCACTATCTGGAGGGAAATGTTTTACAAAGATTGACCTGGCTCAAGCGTATCTACAAATGGAGGTGGAAGAAGCATCTAGGAAATACTTCACGATAAACACTCACAAAGGCCTTTACCAGTACAATCAACTGGTGTTTGGGGTAGCATCGGCCCCGGCTATGTGGCAGAGGGCAATGAAACAAGTCCTGCAAGGGATCCCGGGGACCCAGTGTTATTTGGATGACATCCTGGTTACGGGCGAAAATGACAATGAACACCTTGCCAACCTGGAACAGGTGCTCACGAGATTGCAGGAATATGGGCTACGAGCCAACCGTCCCAAATGCGAGTTCTTCAGGAGACAAATCTCGTATTGTGGCCACATGATTGATGAGGAAGGGTTGCATAAGTCGCCGGATAAGATTGAGGCTGTAGTCAAGGCTCCAGCACCAGAAAATGTGTCGCAACTGAGGTCGTTCCTCGGGTTGGTGAACTACTACCATAAGTTCTTGCCGAATTTATCTACAATTCTGCACCCACTGAACGCCCTCCTTCAAACTGGTGTAACATGGAAATGGAGTGATGAGTGTAAGCGTGCCTTTCAGGAATGTAAATGCCAAATCACTTCAAAAGAAGTATTGGCCCACTACAACCCAACACTACCGATTCGGTTGGCATGTGATGCGTCACCTTACGGCATTGGAGCGGTGCTGTCACACAAATTCCGTGACGGTTCAGAGAGGCCAATAGCCTTTGCATCGCGCTCGCTAACCTCAGCCGAACGTAACTATGCCCAGATTGACAGGGAGGCCCTCAGCCTGGTGTGGGGGGTGAAGAAGTTCAATCACTATCTGCACGGGCAGAAATTCACCCTACTGACTGATCATCAACCCCTGGTCTCAATTTTTAACCCAAAGAAGGGCGTTCCGGCGATGACGGCGCAACGGCTGCAAAGATGGTCACTTTTTCTAGGGGCACATCAGTATGACATAGAGTACAAAGGTACGAAACAACATGGAAATGCTGATGGGCTGTTGCGCCTACCGTTGCCTACGGCGGAAGAAGCACCTGCAGTGGACCCTGTTGAGATATTCCATGCGACCATAGTCGAATGTTTGCCTGTTACAAACGCAAGTATTGAGAAGGAACTCGAAATGACCCGACACTCTCTCGGGTCTATGATTTGACGGTGAAGGGATGGCCAGCACATGGCGACTCACTGTTGCCAGCATTCTCGCCAAGCAGGGAACAGCTGTCAGTGTGCCGGGGAACCTTGATGTGTGGATCCCGAGTGGTAATTCCACCCAAGTTGAGAGATAGAGTACTCAATGAGCTTCACGAGGGTCATCTGGGAGGGGTAAAAATGAAGAGCCTAGCTAGGGCGTTTGTGTGGTGGCCAGGAATCGATAAAGAAATCGAGGATATGACCAAGAGATGCACAGGATGCCAGAAGGTCCAAAACGCTCCACCACAGGCCCCGCTACATTCATGGGAGTGGCCCTTATCTCCATGGCAACGGGTACACATTGATTTCGCTGGTCCATTTATGGAATCAATGTTTCTAATCGCTGTGGACGCCCATTCGAAATGGCCAGAGGTCATTAAAATGTCCTCCACCACCACGGAGAAAACTATTGCAGTCCTAAGGATCATCTTCGCCAGGAATGGGTTGCCAGAACAGATCTGTTCCGACAATGGCCCACAGTTTGTGTCTGAGGATTTCCGGAGGTTCCTGAAGAATAATGGGGTGAAACATTACACATCTGCCCCATATCATCCAGCCACAAATGGATTGGCTGAGAGGTTTGTTCAGACCTTTAAAAAGGCCATAAAGGCAATGTATAATGACGACATACCACTGCAACACAAGGTGGATAACTTCCTGTTTGCTTACCGGAATGCGACACATGCAGTAACCAACCAAACTCCAGTCGTACTGTTTTTCAACCGGAGACTAAGATGTCGCTTGGATTTGCTCAAACCAAACATATGACGAGATGTTGAGGACAAGCAGTTCCAGCACATAAATGAGAAGCCAACCAGGAGCTTCAAGATAGGGCAACCAGTCTTGGCCCGCGATTACCGAACAGAAAAATGGCAGCCAGGCACAATATGCACACAGCAGGGACCACTAATGTACACAATGGACGTTGGAGAGAGCATCATGAGACGCCATGCTGACCAGATTCTAGAGTCACAGGAACAAGCCAAACCTGTACCACAAGCATGTGCACCTGGTAATGAGCCCGAAGTACAGATTGCGTCTACCTCAGAAGCAGGGGTATTGGAAGCTGACGAACCAACCAATGACAATGAGCCAGAATTGACTCCACCGCCAGAACAGGATACTCGAGAAAGGCGCTATCCAGTCCAGATCAGGAAGCCTCCTCAAAGTCTGAACTTATAAATTACTATTTCAGTTGATGTATATATTACTGAGAAAATTGTAATTGTAATGAGTTATTATTTAGTTGTTAAATGAATGTTATGTACTGTTTATCTAAAAGGGGAGGAATTGTTGTGTATGTACCTTTAAGGGAATAACTGGTCTTAGGCTGCAGTACCGGCAGTGACCACCCCTGTATAAAAGGCCCTAGCAGGCTTCTGTAGTTTCAGTTTCAAGCTGCCTCTTGTTCAGTAAAGTACCTGTTAAACTCTTCTCCCGAAGTCCGTGTATTATTGAGGCGCGGACTTTACATAATTATTACAAGTTTGTAAAAGCATACAACCTGCATTTATACCTTCATCTATCTGATACACACATTCATGTATTATGTACTTTATTGGCTAGGAAAGTCCAATAAAGGCTAAGAAATGCTAAGCTCCCAAGATTTTGGTTCTATGACTTTTGTTTTGGTATGGGTACATTTTGGAGTTAAGCCAAGCTCCATCCTGGCAGTCTGATCTCATGATACTACTTCAAGAGAAGCAGGATGCATGCCCAGTGTTCTGGCCAACCTGCCTCCCTCAACAGACACCGCCAAACACAGATTAGCCACTCCGTCATCTCTTGTTGTTCATGAGACCATGCTGTGCACAAATTGGCTGCCACGTTTCCCTATATAACAATAGTGACTACACTTCAAAAGTGCTTCATTGGCTGAGAAACACTTTGGGACATTCTGAGGGCATGAAAAGCATTGCTGGAACTATCACATTTGCCTATAAGAGTCACGCCAAAAGAAAATCATAGGGGTCAATTTTCTGGCCGCCATCGGACGGCTTTTCATGCGGCCGGGGGCCGAAAATTGGTGAAAAAGCGGGTCGGGACCCCCCCGCCTGATTCCCCGCCCCATCCGACTTTCGGACCGCCGTTTCCCCGCAACCCGCTTCAGTCCCGGCCGCCGCTGGCGGGACTGGTCGTCGGCACACTAATTACCAATTATCAGCTTGTTGAGGTAGTTATTCCGGGGCCATTGCAACTTTGGGGCTTTCCCCACATCAAACCCGCTGGCGGGGAACCCTGCTGCTGAGACCTGGCGTGAAGCTTGCCGGCTTGCTTGCTGTCAGCTGCAGGTCAATCGGAGAAGCTGCGATTTAAAGGGATAGCACTTGTATGTTGAAGGACCTTGTTGTTGCAGGTTTGGGGCTACTTCTTCAAGGCTTGGGCACAGCTGTGGAAGGTTGGAGCCTCACACACTTCTCCAATGCGATCTCCTGGGAAGCCCCTCTCGCCACCCTCACTCAGCGCTTCCTCAGCAGAGGCATCTACGTAGAAGCATGGGACGCCTTTTTTTCCTTCCCTTCTTGCCATTAGAGGATCTCCAGCAGCAGAGGTGGCAGCTGCAGAACCAGGAACAGCAGGATGAGCACCAGGAGCACCAGGCTGCTGCTCACTCACCTGAAGCTGCACAGGCCAGAAGGGGCCAGCGCTTGGAAGTGGCTTGAGAGCACCTTGCTGCACTTTAGGGGGCCATGGGGACCCGTTTCTGCACTGGCAGTCCTACTCAGAAGGACTTCCATGAAGATCTGGTTTCTCTGTTCAACAGATGGCCAACACTCCTCAAGAGATGTCATTCTCTTATGAGCACTCACCATGTTTTCCATACCCTGGTGAGTTATCTCCTCCATGGAGGTTGCCAACCTTTCCATGGTGATGCGTTCATGCGCCAATGACTCCACAGGCTCTGCTCATGGTCGCTATGGACTCCTCCATTCGCTCCACACTCGCAGCGACCCTGGAGACAAAACCTGCCAGAGACTCCTGCATCTGTGCATGGAGATCCATCACCTCTTCTCTTGCAGATGGGCCCAGAGGCAGAGGGTCGACATGCAGCGCAGCTGAGCTGAGCTGGCAGAGTCTTGCGCCCTCCGACAAGGACTCTCCACTGCTGTCCCTGTCTCCAGAATCTGCTGAGGCTCACTTGTGAGCTGTGAAACACCAGGTGACAACACTACTCTATGTCCCGAAGGTTCCCCCGAGGTGTGAGTGTCTGCGCTGGTGCTGGGTGCGCTTATTTCTGCTGACGCTGCGCCCTCAGAGGTTGGAGCTTCCTCTGAGGAGTCTGGCTGCACAGCCTCTTCCTCCTCCACAGTGAGGACGGGGGCTCTGGATGGTACTGTGGGCAAGTAAAGGAAGGAGTTAGAGATGTAATGCCAAGGTTCTTCTGGTGACTCACAGCGAGTTGGCATCTGCTGACACCTGCATCCATGCAGCATTGGTCTCAGTGGGAGGCCTCTTCCTCCCTGACCTAGGGAAGAGGACCTCCCTGTGGGCCCTAACCCCATCCAATAATGGCTGTAGTGAAGCCTCGTCGAATATGGAGGCAGATTGGGGTCTGGCACTGGCCACAGCTGCTGCAGGCTCCTCTGCCATCCTGTATGGTTCGTTTGGAAGCCTTCAGAGGATGCAGTGCTTGCTATGGACCTTGAAAGCACCACGAATGATGACATCATATTGTGGGGATTTCTGACTTGAATTGGACAATTAGCAAGGCTTCCCACATGCTGGGAATTAATTGGCCACTTGAGGGAAAATTGCGTGGAGCTGGCTGACACTTTTTTATGTGTGTCAGAAACCCCACATTCGGGGAAACCCGACCATTTCCCACACAAGCCGAAAATCGGGGCCATAGTGTAATGCCAACAGTTAGGTGGCCTGTTCCTAGACCTCTACCTACACTGCTCTGACCCCACTGTTAGCTACATGTGCATAGTGACAGCTCTCCCTCTGACTCTCCCTTCAACTCAGTTGGTAGCACGCTCGCCTATGAATCAGAAGGTTGGGGGTTCAAGTCCCGCTCCATGAGACTTAAGCACAAAAATCTAGGCTGACACTCCAGTACCATGCTGAGGGACTGCTGCACTGTCGAAGATGCCGTCTTTCAAATGAGACATCTGCTCTCTCGAGTGGATGTAAAAGATCCCATGGCACTATTTCGAAGAAGAGCAGGAGAGTTATCCCCGGTGTCCTAGCCAATATTTATCCCTCATCGCTAAAACAGGTTATCTGGTCCTTATCACATTGCCGTTTGTGGGAGCTTGCTGTGCGTAAATTGGCTACTGCGTTTCCCACATTACAACAGTGACTACACTTCAAAAGTACTTCGTTGGCTGTAAAGCACTTTGGGACGTCCTGAGGTCGTGAAATGTGCTATATAAATGCAAGTCTTTCTTTTTTCTTAATGCATGCTCATATATTTGGAAAAATTAGACAATTGGAAAACCCGTGAATGCTGACGAGGGGCCATTTTTAGCACACACGTCACTTGTAAACATTTCTTTACTCCATGATCTCAGATGATAAGCATCTGGAATCTCCGTGGAGATTATTTTTCTCATTGAACATTAACCAAGTTTTTGCTGTTAAGATCATTAAAGTTTAACTTGATATTCAGCATTGGTAGACACAGGTTCTAACGTGAGGGACAGGAATATAGGGACGTTGGTTTGGGCAGTGCTATTAAATGAGACAGCATAGAATGCAAGGTGAAAAAGGCTGAAAACTCTGGTACTTTTTTTGTTCGTGTTGTCCTCTTATTACAACGTAAATCTGAAAACGTTGGAAGCATGTAACAGGTCAATCAGAAAGCAAACAAAACATTTTTTGGTAGAACTCTCAAAATATAAACCTGCCTTTCTTTTTCAGATGCGCTAAAACTCTGCTGCCCGCATCGTATCCTGCACCAAGTCCCATTTGCTCATCACCGACCTACACTGGCTCCCCAACCACTAAAACTGCAAATTTAAAATTCTCATCCTCATGTCTAAATCCCTCCATGGCCTCGCCCCTCCCTAACCTCCTCCAGCCCTCCAACACCCACCCCTAAACTCTCTTCTAACTCTGGCCTCTAGTGCATCCCCCACTCCCTTCAATTGCTAATCTTAGTATTGTATATTGATTTTGGATTGGTATCACGCCAAGCTGATAGTATATCTATATATATAAAGCGGTACTTCTGTCATTCTGTCTGTCTATCTGTCTGTCTATCTGTCTATCTGTCTGTCATTTCCTGTGCGTGTTACGGGTATGCACTCGAAAGTTACAGGGCGTACCTACGCGCGCGTTACCTCCAAAGAAAGCTTACGCTTCAGAGACGGTTTTAAGCGTATTTACTTTTCGGTTGGACGAAAATTGTTCGCGCCTTATGCAAAAAACCTTCAAAATTTAACTCATTATCTGCTAGCATTGATTGACTGACATCAAGGTTCCACCAATCCTGTTCCGTCACGATTGACCAATCCTACAGTACGGTCCCCTGATGGTTGGCCAATCGGTGTGTGTGTGGGCGGGACTATTCGTTTTCATCTCGGGGAGCTGCCAGCCATTGTTTGACTACCAGTTTCCAGCTCAAATGACTTCACCTTCCAGCTAAAACGACTTTCAAAGTTAGTTTCTCTTTTAAAAATAACATAAGATTTACCAAAAACGTTTTATAAGTACTTTCACTTTTATTTTTCTACCTTTTAAAAGGTAGACATACAGGGACACAGACAGGGCCCTAAGCCTCCCACTCGATTTAAAATGTTGCCCAGCCCCAGATTCACAAAGGGACACAGACAGGGCCCCAAAGCCATAAGTAGTTTCACTTTCATTTTTCAACCTTTTAAAACGTAGACATACAGGGACACACACAGGGCCCTAAAGCCTGCCACTCGATTTAAAATGTTGCCCAGCACCAGATTCACAAAGGCACACAGACAGGGCCCCAAAGCCTGGCACTCGATTTAAACCGCCTGCCCCAAAACAGCCCCGGCAACGCCGGGCTCCCCAGCTAGTATATATATATATAATATCTATAGAGCACTGATTTATTTACAGAAAATGTTTTTTAGTACATTTCAGAGACGCCTAAATAAATTGACTTGAGCTCCATTTAGCATTTTATTGATCAACAGTATGAATCCAAAATTTGAATGCCAGAAACAACAACAACAACGTGCATTTATATAGCGCCTTCAATTTGGTAAAAACGTCCCACGGCGCTTCACAGGAACGTTATCAGAAAAAATTTGACACTGAGACACATAAGGAAACATTAGACAAGTAATCAAAAGCTTGGTCAAAGAGGTAGGTTTTAAGGAGTGACAGAGGAGGAAAGAGAGGTAGAGAGGCAGAGAGGTTTAGGGAGAGAATTCCAGAGATTAGGGTCCAGGCAGCTGACGACATGGCCGGCAAAGGCATGGCCGCCAATGGTGAAGCGATTAAAATCAAGGATGCAGAAGAGGCCAGAATTGGAGGAGCGCAGAGATTTCAGAGGGTTGTAGGGCTGGAGGAAGTTAAAGAGATAGGGTGGGGTGAGGCCATGGAGGGATTTGAACATAAGGATGAGAATTTTATAGTTGAGGCATGGTCGGACTGGGAGCCAATGTACGTCAGCGAGAATAGGGGTGATGGGTGAACGGGACTTGGTGCAAGTTAGGATACGGGCAGCAAGGTTTTGGATGAGCTCAAGGTTACAGAAGGCGGAAGGCCGGCCAGGAGTGCATTGGAACATCAGGTGAATCCTTACTGCAGTTGTTTGAAATTCCTGACTGCTAGTTTGCCAGAGTTGTTAATTTATTTAAAATAAGTGAGTTAGCGCCACCGCTAAACACCAGAGAGTGGAATTTCAGAAAAGCACATTAAGCCTTGGTTTAATCTATTTGAAAAGCAAGCAAGCTATAAAGATGGAGTTTCATCCATATACTAACGTTCTCATATTTGGGGATTGTCTCACGGTAACAGAATTCAGGGAGAAGTTTTCCAAAGCCATTAGTGAATTTTTAATGGGGATATTTAAGAAACAGATGAGGAGAAATTTTTTCACAGAGGGTCATGAGTCTTTAGAACTCTCTTCCTCAGAGTGAGGTGGAAGCTGTTGTGTCCGTGTATAATAAGACACAGACAGCAGGAGAACGGTACAACAGGTGTTTACTCAACGTGGCTCACACTGGAACTGATCTGTACAGATTACTACTCAGTGCTATATACAGGTGTGGTCACTGCCGGTACTGCAGTATACATGAGCTGTAAAAGATAGTTCCCCCCTTAAAGGTATATACATTACAATTCCTCCCCTTTTAGATTAACAGTACCATAACACTCATTTAACAATTAAATATCAAACTACAATTAACACTTTTAACATGCAACATTAGCTGAAAATAGTCTATTTATATATTGAGTCTTTGGGGAGGCTTCCTGATCCTTTCTGGATAGTGCCTTTCCCGAGTGTCTTCCTCTTGGTGCGGAGGCGATTCTGGCCCCCTGTCGTCGGTTGGTTCATCAGCTTCCGAAGCTACTGTTTCTGGGGTAGATGCGACCTGTACGTTGGGTTCATCACCAGGTACATATGGGCGAGGCATGGGGTTGACTTGTTCCTGTGACTCTAGGATCTGGTCAGCATGGCGTCTCACGATGCTCTCCCCAACGTCCACTGTGTACATTAGTGGGCCCTGCCGTGTGCATATCGTTCCTGGCTGCCATTTTTCTGTTCAGTAGTCGCGGGCCAAGACTGGTTGCCCTACATTGAAGCTCCTTGTTGGCTTCTCATGGATGTGCTGGAATTGCTTACTCTCAACATCTCTTCGTACGTTTGGTCTGAGCAAATCCAGGCGAGATCTTAACCTTCGGTTAAAGAACATCATGGCTGGGGCCTGGTTGGTGACTGCATGTGTCGCATTCTGGTAGGCAAACAGGAAATTTTCCACCTTGTGCTGCAGCGGAATGTTGTGATTGTACATAGCCGTTATTGCCTTCTTAAAGGTTTGTACGAACCTCTCAGCCAATCCATTTGTGGCTGGATGATACGGGGCGGATGTGTAATGCCTTACCCCATTCTTTTTCAAGAACCTCCGTAACTCTTCGGACACAAACTGTGGTCCATTGTCGGAGCAAATCTGTTCTGGCAAGCCATTCCTGGCAAAAATGGTCCGTAGGACTGCAATCGTTTTCTCCGTGGTGGTGGAGGACATTTTGATGACCTCAGGCCATTTTGAGTGCGCATCCACGGCTATTAAAAACATTGAGTCCATGAATGGACCAACAAAATCAATATGCACCCGTTGCCATGGAGATGAGGGCCACTCCCATGGGTGTAGAGGGGCCTGTGGTGGTGCATTTTGGACTTTCTGGCATCCTGAGCAGCTCTTGGTCAGGTCCTCGATTTGTTTATCGATTCCCGGCCACCACACATAAGCCCTGGCTCGGCTTTTCATTTTTACCCCTCCCAGATGACCCTCATGAAGCTCATTGAGCACTCTATCCCTTAACTTGGGTGGAATTACCACTCGGGATCTACACATCAAGGTCCCCCGGCACACTGGCAGCTGTTCTCTCCTTGTCGAGAATGCTGGCAACAGTGAGTCACCATGTGCTGGCCATCCCTTCACCGTCAAATCATATACCCGAGACAGTGTCGGGTCATTTCGGGTTTACTTTTCGATACAAGCGTTAGTTACCGGTAGGTATTCAACTATCGTCGAATGGAATATTTCGACAGGATCCACTGCTGGTGCTTCCTCCGCAGTAGGCAGTGGCAGGCGTGATAGCCCATCAGCATTTCTATGCTGTTTTGTGCCCTTATATTCAATCTCATAGTGGTGCGCCCCTAGAAAAAGTGACCATCTTTGTAGTCGTTGTGCAGTCATCACTGGAACGCCCTTCTTCGGATTAAAAATGGAGACAAGAGGCTGGTGATCAGTCAGCAAGGTGAATTTCTGCCCGTGCAGATAGTGATTGAACTTTTTCACTCCCCACACTAGGCTGAGGGCCTCCCTGTCAATCTGGGCGTAGCTATGCTCGGCTGAGGTTAGTGATCGTGACGCAAAGGCTATTGGCCTCTCTGAGCTGTCCGAGAATTTGTGCGACAGCACCGCTCCAATGCCGTAGGGTGACGCATCACATGCCAACCGAATTGGTAATGCTGGGTTGTAATGGGCCAATACCTCTTTCGATGTGATTAGTGTTTTGCTCTTCTGGAAAGCTCATCTACATTCGACACTCCACTTCCATGGCACCCCAGTTTGCAGTAGGGTGTTCAGTGGGTGTAGTATTGTAGACAAATTTGGCAAGAACTTATGGTAGTAGTTTACCAGCCCGAGGAACGACCTCAGTTGTGACACATTTTCCGGTGCTGGAGCCTTGACTACTGCCTCAATCTTCTCTGGGGACTTATGTAACCCCTCTTTATCGATAACGTGGCCACAATACGAGACCTGTTTTCTAAAAAACTCGCATTTGGGGCGGTTAGCTCGGAGCCCATATTCCTGCAATCTAGTGAGCACCTGCTCCAGGTTGGCAAGGTGATCACTGTCATTTTCGCCCATGACCAGGATGTCGTCCAAATAACACTGGGTCCCTGGGATCCCTTGCAGGACTTGTTCCATTGCCCTCTGCCAAATAGCCGGAGATGATGCTACCCCAAATACCAGCCGGTTGTATTGGTAGAGACCTTTATGGGTGTTGATTGTGAGGTATTTTTTTGATGCTTCTTCTACCTCCATTTGCAGATATGCCTGGGCCAGATCAATCTTAGTGAAGCGTTGCCCTCCAGATAGCGAGGCGAAAATATCTTCAATCCGCGGAAGTGGCTATTGTACGGTGTGAAGGACCGGGTTCACTGTTACCTTAAAGTCCCCACAGATGCGAACCTTCCTTGGTTCCCCAGGCGTGCTGCTCAATTACTTTTTCATCACAGGGACGATGGGTGTAGCCCACTCGCTCCAGTCTACCTTGGACAGTACACCTGAACGTTCCAGACTCTTCGACGACTGGGCGGATCGCATAAGGTACCGGTCTGGCCTTAAAACATTTTCGGCTTGCGTTTTCTTCAATTTTAATCGTCGCTGTCATGCCTTTTAGTTTTCCGAGTCCTTGCTGGTACACTTCTTTCGCGTCAGTTAGGATCTTTGACAGTCGCCCAGGTGTGACGTCGTCATCCTTTTTGTCAGCCACAGTCAGTGCCTGTATGGAATGCCAATCCAGTTGTATTTTCCGGATCCATTCATGTCCCAGTAATGGTGGTCCTCCATCTTGCAATACATACAGGTCTAGTTTTGGTGTTTCCTTACCGTTATATATAACGGTCACCCTTATTTTTCCTTTGGGGTAGACTTTTTGCCCCGTGTACGTCTTCAAAATAATTTTTGTGTCTCTCAAGGGTATGTGTGAGAATAGCCGCTCGTAGTCCCGTCGGTTTATGACTGTTAGGGCTGATCCTGTGTCCAATTCTATCTTTACCTGGACTCCTGCTATCTTGAGAGTGACACAAATGGTTCGGGGATCCTCCGTTGTGATCACATTATGTAGTTTCAGACAACTCAGTTCCCTGCTTTCGGAGTCGTTATCACTCTTTTGTTCGTCTGAACTATTCTCCGTCATCTTATGTACCTTCTTGTACTTTTCTTTGGTAGGTTTCTTATTGCTGGTTTTCTTTCCCGACCTGCAGACTCGTGCTATGTGTCCTACTTTTCCACACTGTCTGCACACTTTGTCTTTGAACCAGCAATCATTCTGGTCGTGTGTTGTTCTGCCGCAGCGATAGCACTTCTCTTTTCTATATGACATTTTGTTTGTGCCATATTCTTGCGGTCTCTGTTGTATCTCTGCAGCGCCCCGTGCTGCTTCTTCATATGATACCGCAATGCTGAAAGCTTTTTCCAGTGTAAGGTCCTTTTCAGATAAAAGCCGTTTCTGGGTTCCTTCACTTTGAAGCCCACACACAAACTTGTCCCTTAAGGTATCTGCCAGTCCCGCTCCAAACTGGCAGTGTTTCGATAGTTTGCGCAGTTCTGTTAAATAATCAGCATTGCTTTCATCCTTATGCTGGTTCCGTTTGTGAAACTTGAATCTTTCTGCTATCAGCAGCGGTGTGGGGTTTAAATGTTCCTGTAGTATCGTTACTATGTCTTCAAAACTCTTTTCCATTGGCTTCGTTGGGGTTACTAGATTTTGTAATAACCCATACGTCTTTGCACCCATTAAATTTAACAATACCGACACTTTCTTGTCATCTGACACCTCATTTGCCTTGCAGTATACCTCTATTCATTCGACATATGTAGTCCAATCTTTGACTTCATTGTCAAATGCGGTGATACTGCCACTCTTCGGCATTTTGGGTGTGGTTTAAAATGGCGTCTCCCAATGGCTTAAAATGGCGTCTCCCGCGCTTTCCTTCCTCCCCCGCTGCTGCCAACGCCGCTCCCGGCGGTTCTTGTGGCAATGGCGGCGCCCTGTAGGTTTCGCGTGCTTCTCCTGCGCTGCTGCCAACGCCGCTGTCGGCGGTCCTTATGGCAATGGCGGCGCCTCACGAGTTTCTGCGCGTCTCTCTCTCCCTCTCTTCGATGCTGCTTGGCCCCTGAACACCGGCTGCGCCCTGTGCGCTCTGCCCTCTCTCTCTCTCCCCCGTCAACGCTGCTCGCCCCTTTGCTGTGCCGCTCGGTCGGCTCTAGCTCGCCGCTGTCCGGGAAGGGTCTGCGCACTACCTGTTGCCAGCCCGTTTCGCTGGACCACCTCGACTGGAAAGCCAAGCCTGGCTCTCGACAGCCTCCCCCGCAATTCTTGAGTCTCTGCTAGACGACTGGGCGGTTGCCCGTGGTCAACGCCCGAGTCTCTAGCCTTGACCTCCAATCCACTGATCTCCAGGAACGAATCCCCGGGAGGTGATGCAGAGTTGCAGGTAGGTTCGAACTTGCCCTGTCGCCAATGTTGTGTCTGTGTATAATAAGATACAGACTGCAGGAGAACGGTACAACAGGTGTTTACTCAACATGGCTTACACTGGAACTGATCTGTACAGATTACTACTCAGTGCTATATACAGGTGTGGTCACTGCCGGTACTGCAGTATACATGAGCTGTAAAAGATAGTTCCCCCCTTAAAGGTATATACATTACAGAAGCAGAGCCTTTGAATATTTTTAAGGCAGAGGCAGACAGATTCTTGATAAGCAAGGGGGTGAAAGGTTATCGGGGGTTGGCGAGAATGTGGAGTAATCAGATCAGCCATGATCTTATTGAATGGTGGAGCAGGCTCAAGGGGCCGAATGGCCTACTCCTGCTCCTAATTCGTATGTTCGTATGTATCTCCACATCATCTGAGTGCAGGGACCTTTGTTTTATAACAATGGTTGAATGGAGCGCTGGGCTTATTTGGAAACAGAAAAGGCAGTTTATGATAAGGAGGACAAGTATAACCTGCACTTTTATAGCACTGCGCGTGCAGCGGAATGCAAATGAGCTCTCTACAAGGAGGGTAGGTGGATACTGAGCAAATGACTTGGAAGATTAAGGAGTCAGGACAGAATGTACAGTTAACATGTTACATGCGTAAAGGGTTGTCAGAGGAAGGGAATATGGTAACCAGATGAAGTGATTCAGGAAAAGAGTCCTAAAGAGCACAGGAGGGAGTGACTGAAAGAATGACTTCTGATGGTGGAGCAGAGGGTGGGGACAAAGAGCAGTCAGGCAGAGTGGGTGGAACAGAGGGGACAGTCTGGGATGCATCGCTGGAAATTTTTCAGATATGTTAGGGGCAAGACCATGGAGGCATTTGAAAATGAGGATGAAGGTACTGAAGTCAATGCACCAGAGGACAGGGAACCAGTGGCACTTGGGTGACAACAAAGTTATTGGGAGTGCGAGAGAAAGCATAGCCACAAATTCTGGATTCATTAGATTAATAAGTAGGTTGTCACTGACCACAGATCAGGCCACAAGCCAAGCTGCAGCCACTGGGGTATAGCCAGATACTCTCTCAACAAACACTTAATCAGGTCTGTTAAGTACACTTCATTTTGCATAGTTAAGAAAAACAATTTCAGTCAAATAAATTTTTTTGTTTCAGATACACCCCAAGTTACTGGTAGCCACGGGCACTTTACTACAGAAGCTATACATTCCTGTACTGTCCTATAGCCTGAAAGTATGGGATAAATTTCCAGCTTCCGCACAGAGATCCACAAACAGGGAGCAGGAACTGGGGAAACGGCCATTTACTTGCATTATGCTGTTGTCATTGAGAGAGTGGAATCCTTTGTGATTTATGCAAAGAAAGAAAGAAAGAACAAACTTGCATTTGTATAGCATCTTTCACAACTTCAGGAAATTTCAAAAAGTGTTTTAGTACAACACAAAACGAGCCTTACAAAAGAAGGGGTTTAATTACACATCAAACTTTTTGCCCCAAAAAGAGGAAAGAATTTGTCCAATCCAGCCCGAGGGCAGACACAGGTTGGGCAGTCAGAAGCTCCAGTCTTCATGCTGTGGGTCTGACCCGTGTAGGGTTCTCAAAATTCCCACAATCCCCGAAAGTTATGGATAAAGGGACCCTGTATGGACAAGTTATTAAAAAGGGTACCCAAAATGGCTTCTGAAACCTCGTGACCAAAACTTACAGGATTTTAAAAGCAAGGCCCTGCAAAAGACAGGCCCTTTCAAAACCTGAAACAAAACCTAACATGCATGGATCTGTGAAAGACTTTGTAAAGCCAGACAGCTAGGTAAACACAGAATATGCATTCTTCATCTTGGAACAGATCAAGTCAGGATGGACCTAATCTTGAGGCCATTAACTTTCTGCATAAATAATTGGTAACAGCTCAAGATAGCTACCAAGCCAGGAAAGATGATTAAATTTCATAAATAACAAACAGCCAGGATATTGAAGCCATTAAACCAGGAGACAACCGCCCCAAAAGTCGTTAAAGTGGATGACTGTAATCACTTTAGACGAGCCCGCCAAAATTTAGACAAAGAACTGACCTGATTTGGCGCGCAGATAAGGGGTGAAGAACCGAGTATAATTGTAGGCCCACCGGTAGCCAAGCTCGCTCTTGCCTCTCGCTCTTGCTTCGTGCCTCATCGCTGGCTCTCTTCTCGCTGCTTGACACCGAGGACGCCCATCACAACACCGGGGGCCAAACGCGGGAGGAGAAGGGGACCCGACTCGAACACACACAGGACACAAACGGGCAGACGAGACGAGATGAACAGCAAAACTGATAAAGCAGAGAAGGGCAGACGAGACGAGACAAACGGCAAAACCGATAAAGCAGAGAAAGGCAGCGAAAAGGAAGTGTTGGGGACGGGCGGGTACACACCCCGGCCTAGTTATAAGCTGGCATTTGAAGCATGGGTAGGAAGATCAAAATAACGATATAAACCGCCAACCAAGCCCCAACCGCAACAAAGCCGTCGGCGACTAAACCACCACCAGAAGAACAACCATCTCTGCAAAGTAAAGTACCCAACAAAGACTTTACACCATTTCTCTAACGGAGGAAAAAGGAGGGTACTTTACACAGATGACTCCATCGCCGCGCCCTGGGGCCACGTGACGACAGCAGGCCCCAAAGGACAACAAGAGCAAACCCCAAAACCACAACCGGTTTAATCGACAGGTTTCGAATTGGTGAGCATGAATCCCTGGCCCCTGATAGCTTAATCTAGTTAGGTATTGGGGGTGGGATAAGGATAAGGGGATTTTTAATGTGTTTGTTCCCTCGATGTGCCGTGTGTTCCCCATTCCCATATAAGTGTACTTTTTATATGCCTGTAATTATTCTAGTAATTCTCAGTGTTGTGACTTTATTGTGCCTTTAATAAAATTACGGTTTTCTTGTACCAAACCAGTTATCTACTCTATTTTCTGTATCGCCACCTGTACCTAAGTCCGGTGTCTAGAACCCAGGGGTGTGGGAGCGATTCGAACCACTCAGAGACAGTCAGGGGCAGAGCTGACTGGGCACACGCCACCCCCTACACCCGTGCCGCCACAGCTTTCATGGTGAGCAGCTTCTCACAAAGCACTTTACAGCCAATGAAGTACTTTTTGAAGTGTAGTCACTGTTGTAATGTAGGAAGCACGGCAGCCAATTTACGCACAGCAATGTGATAATGACCAGATAATGTTTTTTGTAGGTGTTGGTTGAGGGATAAATATTGGCCAGGACACCAGGAAGAACTCCCCTGCTCTTCTTCAAAGTAGCGTCATCTGAAAGGACAGATGGGGTCTCGATTTAACATCTCATCCGAAAAACAGCACCACTCCCTTAGTGCTGCACTGGAGTGCCAGCTTGTGTTTTGTGCTCAAGTCTGTGGTGTGGGTAGGTGGTGCTATTGTGTAATGGGGCACATGGGCGCAACCTGTAACCCGCCTGTATCTGGAGAAATCCTTCCACTCAGTAAAATGCAGAGCCCTTTCCTGCAGCCGTCAGCAGTCGATGGGGCAGGAAATGAACTGCTGACACGAACAATGCTTGTGTCACTTGCTTCACACAAAAATGCACTGCTGATTGTTTAACATGCCCATTGGCAGCTGGAAATGAGCCTACTGCATCAAACTTGAGTGGCGCTGTGAATTTGATAGCCTCTGGGAGCGCTGTGCCCGTGGTGTAGTTTGGCTGCAGCTCACGAGCAGCAGGCGGCACAACTCAGTGAGGGTTTCCTTGGTGAATCAAAGCCTCAATAGACACCTCTGCCCTGGAGACTGCAACAAAGGGCCAACCAGCAGGTGGGTACAGAGGGCCCTGGGTGCAGTCTGGCCTGCCTTGCATCCCTAAAAAAAGAAAAACTGGAATTTATATAGCACCTTTCACGACCACCGGATGTCTCAAAGTGCTTTACAGTCAATGAAGTACTTCTGATGTGTAGTCATTGTTGTAATGTGGGAAATCCTTCTGTTATTCATCCCTTTCCTCCATACAGCATAGATACAGGGGACTTCCCACTGGGATATTATGGCAACAGGTGTAGGATAAAAGCATAACAGCATAACAGATCTCCACCCACTTTACACTGTCAAAGTGTTCCCAATCAGAAAAATCTAAGCTTCTCCTCTCTTAAGTATCAGGTGTAAATCCAGTCCGGACAGGGCTGTTGTTTTATGGCTGGTTAGGATTCAAAATTAAATAATCGTGGCAGGCTCGGTCCAATTGTTAACACAGAGGACGAGTCACCATGAACAGTGATCCAGCAACCACACTCAAAGAGTCCTAAGAAAATGGAAAGGGTGCAGTGTGATTTCTTCATTGCCTCTTTAGTTCAGGGCAAGCTTCTGATACAGAGCCCAGCAATACTATACCCTTAGCAACTTAATTACCAAGTTCAGATGGCCTGCTGGATACAAACACAATTAGCTCACAACAAGCCACCAGGTAAGTACTTCATATATTCATCACTAGGAAGGATTGTTTTGCAAAGCATTCAGTTGCTCTGTGCTGGGTCTATCATGTCAGCCATACATTCTGAAGGTTGACTTCATTAGACTGCACTTTAGTATTAGTGTCTTTACAAATTATATGCATGCTGATCAATTTCAGCAGTCTGTTGATTTCCAGTGCAGGTCATCCATGTACTGTGTTAACCACATGACTACATATTCTTGAACATGTTTGCAGGAGGAACTCCTTGCTTCATTGCACAGTGCATATAATATCAGAATAGCACCAGCCCAAACATGTAGCTCACAACATATCTCCCGTCATACTCTTTCACATGGCTCCATGATGTTGCATTCTCAAACAGGTAAAACTGATTCCCATCACCTTGCTAATTACACATCCCATTTAGATCCAAGGATTGTAGATACCTTTTCCTTCCTGGCCCATATTTATGCTTCCAGGTGCAGATTACAGAACCATACAGGTCATGGTAGGAGCTGAGAGAGACTGTCAGACAGATAGATAATCTAAAATTGCCTCACAAGATATATGTTTAAATTTCCCATGAACCATTGTCTCCTGACCAATCAACCAATCAAATTCTGACAGATCGGCCATATGAATGACTACTTCTGTTCCAATGAAGCTCAACGTAAGCTCGAGGAACAGCATCTCATCTTTCGATTGGGCACTTTACAGCCCTCCGGACTCAACATCGAGTTCAACAATTTCAGATAATTATCCCTGCCCCCATTTTTCATGCTGTATGATTTTTACCACTCCCATTGGCAACATTTTATCTTTCCTGCCTCTTACAAAAGTACAGGATGTTCTTTCAATTCCTTCCTCCCCTCCTAACCGCCCCCCCCCACCCCCCGCCGTCTCTGCACCTGCTTAATATCTGTTACATCTCCAGCTTTTTCCAGTTCTGATGAAGGGTCCCAGACCTGAAACGTTAACTCTGTTTCTCTCTCCACGGATGCTGCCTGGCCTGCTGAGCATTTCCAGCATTTTCTGTTGTTATTACTACTTTTTAAATGTTTGTTTTGAAAAATTCCCTCCCCCATACTTATAATTAAGAGTAAAGACATTTCAATGACCTTGGTTCAGAAAAGTAATTAAGGTTTTCTCCAAGACAATAGGCAGGAGGCTGTTCAATTGTTCCCTGTGAGGTCTGCCATTGTCTTTAAGTAGTCGAGTTGTAGAGAGATGAATAGCATGATGCCAACTCGCCAGAATTTGGACTTAACTCTTCCTTGTCTAAATTTGTAATATTTAAATCTTAGAAACATAAAAATCCCTCAGGCAATATACAGGAAACTCTCTTTTAACCGGCACCCCAATATCCGGAAATCTCTCTTAACCGGCAAAATTCAGGAGTAGGTTCAGGTAAGTTTTACTATATATTAGTGGCCGTGTAACCGGGGTTCCTGGATCTGTGGCCGTGTAACCGGGGTTCCTGGATCTGTGGCCGTGTAACCGGGGTTCCTGGATCTGTGGCCGTGTAACCGGGGTTCCTGCACCTGTGGCCGTGCAACAGGGACTCCTGGATCTGTGGCTGTGTAACCGAGGCTCCTGCACAAGTGCCGTGTAACCGGGGCTCCTGCACCTGTGGCCGTGTACGGGGCTCTCGTACCTTGGTAAGTATACCTCTCTGTAATCCGGACTTTTTGATCAACCGGCACCACACCGGTCCCGTCGGTGCCGGATAAAAAAAGAGAGTTTCCTGTAACAGAAAACAGCAACTGGAAACCTGGGAGTTGACACTAACATTGATTAACATTGTGAAATATTACATTTCCTACAACCTTAACATTTCCATTCTATCTGTGTCATTGCACATAGATGGGGAATTGAAATGTCAAGTGTGTGGCTGTGTTAGATTGTTGCGTGCTGGAGGGAGAGCTGTATCTGACTCCTGATCAGTATTCAGTGATCCCTGCTGGAAAGTATGCACGTGGGTGTGGCAAAAAGTATTTTTGTCCATGTGTCCCATTCAAAAACTCAAGCCCGCTGTAGGGGTTTCGCAAAATTCCCCTAATTTCCCTGAAAATAAAATAAACATTGGTCCACATCATGGATGAAGATTTATGTGTTTTGAATTGCCTCTGGGTCAGATCAATGTTTTAAAGCATACTCAGAACCACGAAAGGCTGCTGAGCTGGGCTGAGCTGGACTACAACGGAATTGAGGAAATTCGTGGAAATATTTATACACATTGAGACAGTACATCTTGATTAAAATTTGTGCCTTTGAGCCCGGTCAAACACAAAGGTTTTAAAATGGCCATCAGCAAAAAGCATGGCAAAAGCAGCTAGGCAGCTTGTAATGTGTCTGTGTGAAAGACCTGTCAATCAAACCAGGGAGGTCAGGAGTTGCCCACTTGACCCAAGGCCGCAGAGACAGGTTATTATGGCTGGCTATGTTTAAACAAGCAATTCAGCAACCAATCATAGTCCTTTTTTTGTGTACTGGAACTTTAGGCGGGAATTTTCCAGACAGAACGGCAGGAGCACACAGGTATAAAGATAGCTGCTGAGAAGCTATCTTTCTCTTTTTTACTCCGCTGGACCACAGGTGAGCAGGGTGTTCTGACTCCTCAACAAGACAACCTAGCAAGGAGTTTGGGGTGGTGATTTAAGGGAATTGCTAAGATTGTTTAAATAACATTGTAGCCATTGTATCCCTCGTTTTCGCCATCTGTACCCCCCCCCCCCGTTATGCACTTTTACTGCATTTACTGTGTTCGTGTGGTATAGTTTATATTTGATTATGGTTTCTTTAGTTTAATAAATTTTGACTTTTCTCACATCCAAACCAATTGTCCGTTTTAATATCATTAATTATAAGTCCTCCAGTCAGAACTGAAAGGTGGGGTAGCGATTCGGAACCGCTGTTAAAATTGGTTTACAGTGCAGCAGGCAAAAAGGCTGCTGGCCAGGTATGTTACCATAAACCAGTTAATAGATGCCCCCCTACAAAATGGCGACCCTGATGGGACTGGAGGCAGTTCTTGATTTGATGAGTGATTTGGATCTGCAGCAAGCATCAGCTCTTCTCTTTCTTGCTTTCAGTCTGTGGGCAGTCCTGTGGAAGGTAGTGGCAGCGTGTAGGCTCACCTATCGGGGTATAGGTGGCTGGGTTAGGAAGGGTGAGAGGAGAGAGCAGGAGGAGGTTAAAGAGGCCAAGAGTCAGGAGTCCCCGTTTGAAAAATGCCAGGCATTTATAGAGCGCCTTGTGCAGGAAGTCACTGAGGCCAGAGATAGTGAGATGAGACTGCGGGAAGAGAATGTCCGCCTCATCTCAGAAGTAAAAGAGCAGAAGGAAAGGTTTATTCAAGCAGATCAGGGCCCCTGTAGGGCAGAGATCGAAAGCCTTAACATGGTTTTAAAAACAAAGGGGATGATTTGCATGATCAGCCCGAAGGCAGGTCAGCCGGATTTTACTGGCAGCCCAAGTGAAACCATCCCACAGGCAGCACCCAGAATGGGGCTGGATAGGGAATTAGAGATTCCAAGACCGCAGCCAACAGCTCCGAGTCTCCAGGGGCTCTGGTGGCAAGGCGGGGTGGACAATGGGGCGGTAGGAGGACGCCAGCAGGTCCCGCTAGGCAGGCAGGGACCAGGAGCAGTGTACCCCCTCCGACAACGGAGGTATGGTCAGCCTGTGAATGCTAATGACCCTGGGGCTGTTCAGAATACCTTCCTCGTGCCTTATGATACCCCACAGCTCAGAGGTATGGTGAAACACATTCCCATGCTCTCTGAAAAGGGAGACCCCTCACTGCACTTCCAACAAGTAGACCAGGCAGCCGGTGTTAACGGCTGTGATGATGAAGAGAAAGCCAGAATGTTGCTTTTCTCTGTGGATAGCAGGCTCTATCAGACCCTCTCAGATGAGGCCAAGAGAGGGCAGAAGGGTTTTGAGGACATGAAGGAGGAAATACTGGAAGCCATGGGTGCGAACGACGGCAATCCGTTCGATCGCGTAAGAAAAACACTGCAGCAGGAAGGGGAGACTCCACAGGCATTTGCAGATAGGCTGTGGCCAGTCTACAACAGTGCGTGTGCAGGGGGACAAGATAGAGCACAGCTGAACCAGCGGCAGCGGACCCAATGGCTTCGTTGCCTGGTGTACAATTGCCTGCCCCGGGGAACAGCAAAAGCTGATGCTTGGTTTGACTCCCGAGACCCCCTAGCTACCGAAGGGACTGTAATCCGGCAGCTCACGGTAACATTTAGGAACGGGAGGAATGGGGAGAGCCCCCAGCAAAAGGGTAAGGTCCACGAGGTTAAACCTGGGCCCCGGACTAGCAGCAGGAGGCAGTCCAGCTTCACTGCAGCCAGCAGCAATCTGCGACGGGGCCAGAGATTAGCCTGGCAGCCCGGAGACGGGCGGCATTTGTATTATAGCTTTGTATTGATTGCGTTTTGATCATAGCGTGCTTTTAAGATGTATTTTAAGTTTAGAATGTTTTCAAATGTTTTGAGTTTAAGTGTAAGTTTAAGTTTACAAGTGTGCCAAATGTTTGTGTTTTGGTCCGAGGTCGAGGGACCCGACCACGCCTCCACCTAAAGCAGCAGGTCAGGGAGAGACCTGGCTGCATGTCCTTTTATGTTTTGCAGGAGAATGGACGAAAACCAAGGAGCAGCCCTGTTCGCCCAGCCCGAGCTGGGCATCGAATGAAGATATGGAGACAGAGTGTTGGGGATCACCTCGCCACTGGACGAATCCAGGAGACCCCGCTGCGATCTTCGGGAAAAACCGGACAGGGTCCGGAGGAACTTGCCTACTCCTCCTACGGGGAGGAGATGGCCCCAGCTGGGTGGGGCACAGCCCCCAACCCAGCACTATCCTGATTGAAGTTCACTTGCGGGAGACCTCGCTGTTGAGGAGTCATGGTGGGGAAGTGCGGGCGCCTGGTCAGATAAGGATGCGTTCCCCGGGAGTGGGTGGTGATGCCCCGGGAAAGATTGGATAGGGGAGGGGTGACCCAAGAGTCGTGTGGGTGCATTCGGGGGAGGGAGGAACTCACCCGGGGGCCCACGGGCAAAGTTAGAGTGTAAGTGTGGCTGGGGAGGATGAGTGGGTGGCCGGATCTGGGATCCAAGGTTGAGTGTGGGGCCGGGGCGAGCCGCCACACAGGCACCCATCATTTTCTACAGCCAGTCGAGGGTAGACAGGAAGGGGAAAGACTGGGAGTCAAGATCCCACGCTCCCCGGTCTCGGTCTGTGCTAAGATATATTTTAAACATGAGGGGTACCCCGCCTCCACAAAGGGACAAGGGAACGGCTCGGGGCTGGTGGAGTGGACTGTTCGGGAAAATCCATTCACTCTGTTTTTAAAGTTTAAGACCATTAAAGGTGGGGGGAGCGGTGGAAGGAATATTTACTGCCCGGGTGGGAGGAGCATTATCCACTCGAGTTTCACGACCCATCATAGGCACAGGATGGTCGTGGTTCTACTTCAGCATTTTGTTTAAAATGTTTAATGGAGTTGTTTTTTTGTATTTTGTGTTACAGCCCCAAGTTGAGCAGAGGCGTAGGACCCTCTCTGTGCTTGGGATCATTTTGATTATAGCAACATTTTGTAATAAGTTGTAATGTAACCAGCGATTGTAAATTTTGATTGATAATGTAACAAATGATGCAGGGGTATGAGACACCTTATTGTAAATTGATGTATCTGTAAGATGCCTACCGTACCACGGTTTTGTTTTTCTCGAATTTTGAGGGGAATAGACGGGACGGGGATCAGTGGCAGATAGTTATTAGGTAAATACAGGGGATGGTTATTTGTGAGGGGGTCAGAGAATTTTGCTCACTCCTTCGAGTCTATACTACAATCAAGTTTGAAGTATCAAAAGGAGGGAATGTAGGGGTTTCGCAAAATTCCCCTAATTTTCCTGAAGATAAAAGAAACATTGGTACACATCGTGGATGAAGATTTATGTGTTTTGAATTACCTCTGGGTCAGATCAATGTTTTAAAGCATACTCAGAACCACGAAAGACTGCTGAGCTGGGCTGAGCTGGACAATGGAATTGAGGAAATTCGTGGAAATATTTATACACATTGAGACAGTACATCTTGATTAAAATTTGTGCCTTTGAGCCCGGTCAAACACAAAGGTTTTAAAATGGCCATCAGCAAAAAGCATGGCAAAAGCAGCTAGGCAGCTTGTAATGTGTCTGTGTGAAAGACCTGTCAATCAAACCAGGGAGGTCAGGAGTTGCCCACTTGACCCGAGGCCGCAGAGACAGGTTATTATGGCTGGCTATGTTTAAACAAGCAATTCAGCAACCAATCATAGTCCTTTTTTTGTGTACTGGAACTTTAGGCAGGAATTTTCCAGACAGAACGGCAGGAGCACACAGGTATAAAGATAGTTGCTGAGAAGCTATCTTTCTCTTTTTTACTTCGCTGGACCACAGGTGAGCAGGGTGTTCTGACTCCTCAACAAGACAACCTAGCAAGGAGTTTGGGGTGGTGATTTAAGGGAATTGCTAAGATTGTTTAAATAACATTGTACCCATTGTATCCCTCGTTTTCACCATCTGTACCCCCCCCCCACCCCGTTATACACTTTTACTGCATTTTCTGTGTTCATGTGGTATAGTTTATATTTGATTATGGTTTCTTTAGTTTAATAAATTTTGACTTTTCTCACATCCAAACCAATTGTCCATTTTAATATCATTTGTAGTGTCCGTGTGTAGATAAAGACACTGAAGACAGGAGTTGGTTCATAGGTATTTACTAAGCAAGTCTGGGGGGGTTTCTAAAGGATATACACAATACACAGGCTTATATAGCCCAAGTGGCAATTACCGGCATTACGCACACCTGGGGCTCTTAAAGGCACATACATCATAATTGCTCTTAAAGGCACATACACCACAATTCCTCCCCTTCTAGCTAACTAGTACATCATATTTTAAGTAATTATTAATTACATGTTATATGCAAAATAATATACATTGCTGTATTAATTAATTATAAGTTAGTCTCTCAGGAGGCTTCCTGACTCGGTCCGGATAACGCCTCGGGGGTGTAGTAGTTTCTGGTGGTGTAGTAGGTTCTTCTGGCAAGGCTGATTCAGCTTGAAGGCCAGTGTCGGGTTCATCGGGCTCCAGTATCACCGGATCGGAGGTAGATATGGGTATCTCTACTTCATCGTTAGATGTATAGAGTGGTGGTGTAGGTTGTCCCTTTTCGGATGACTTGATGATTTGGTCAGCATGGCGCCTTATTATGCTGTCTCCGATGTCCACGGTATACATCAGTGGTCCTAATCGTGTGTAGATAGTTCCAGGCTGCCATTTCTCGGTACGGTAGTCCCGGGCCAAAACCGGTTGGCCTATCTGGAAGGCCCTGGTTGGCCTTTCATTCATGCCCTGAAACTGCCGGTTCTCCACGTCCCTTCGGATGTTGGGCTTGACCAAATCCAGCCGGCATCTTAGGTTTCTATTGCAGAACATCATGGCGGGAGTTTGGTTAGTAACCATATGCGTTGCATTCCTATATGCAAATAAGAAGTTATCCACCTTGTGCTGAAGTTTTATGTCTTCATTACCCATGGCCTTGATGGCCTTCTTGAAGGTCTGGACAAACCTTTCAGCCAATCCATTGGTGGCGGGATGGTATGGGGCGGACATGTAGTGCTTTACCCCATTGTTCTTTAAGAACTTTCTGAATTCTTCGGACACAAATTGCAGTCCATTATCAGAACATATCTGCTCCGGCAGCCCATTCCTGGCAAATATGGCCCTTAATACTGTGATGGTTTTTTCCGTGGTGGTGGAGGGCATCTTTATTACCTCCGGCCACTTGGAGTGTGCATCAACTGCGATTAAGAACATTGAGTCCATAAATGGACCAGCAAAGTCGATGTGCACCCTTTTCCAGGGAGATGAGGGCCACTCCCATGGATGTAGAGGGGCCTGTGGCGGAGCATTTTGGACCTTCTGGCATCCTAGGCAGCTCTTGGTCATGTCTTCGATGTCTCCATCGATACCTGGCCACCATACAAACGCCCTAGCTAGGTTCTTCATTTTCACTCCACCCAGATGCCCCTCGTGAAGCTCCTTTAGCACTTTATCCTGGAGTTTGGGTGGAATTACCACTCTGGATCCACACATCAAGGTTCCTCGGCACACTGACAGCTGTTCTCTCCTTTGCGAGAATGCTGGCAACAGTGGTTCGCCATGTGCTGGCCATCCCTTCACTGTTAAATCGTAGACCCGTGAGAGAGTAGGATCATTTCTTGTCTCCCTTTCAATGGCAGAATTTGTCACTGGTAGACATTCCACTATGGTAGAGTGGAATATCTCTACTGGGTCTACTGTAGGTGCCTCTTCTATCGTTGGCAACGGTAGGCGTGATAAACCGTCAGCATTCCCATGCTGTTTTGACCCTTTGTATTCAATGTTGTATTGGTGTGCCCCTAGAAAAAGGGACCACCTCTGTAGTCTTTGTGCCGTCATAATGGGGACACCTTTTTTAGGGTTGAATATGGAGATGAGGGGCTGATGGTCAGTCAGCAAGGTAAATATTTGTCCGTGTAGGTAATGGTTGAATTTCTTCACTCCTCATACCAGGCTGAGTGCTTCCCTGTCTATCTGGGCATAGTTACGCTCAGCTGAGTTCAATGAGCGTGATGCAAAAGCTATCGGCCGTTCCGAGCCATCAGGGAATCTATGGGACAATACCGCTCCTATGCCGTAAGGGGATGCATCGCATGCCAGTTTGATTGGTAGTGATGGGTTGTAATGAGCCAAAATTTTCTCGGATGTGATTAAGTCTTTACATTTATGGAAGGCATGTTTACAGTCTTCGTTCCATTTCCAAATCACTCCTGTCTGTAGAAGATCATTAAGAGGGTGTAGAATAGTTGATAAGTTCGGTAAAAATTTATGATAGTAATTTATTAATCCCAGGAATGACCTTAATTGTGAAACATTTTCAGGTGCTGGGGCTTTTATAACTGCTTCAATTTTTTCAGGTGATTTATGCAACCCTTCCTTATTAATTATGTGGCCACAATATGATATCTGATTTTGGAAAAATTCGCACTTGGGGCGATTTGCTCGTAGGCCCCGTTCTTTCAGCCTAGTGAGCACCTGCTCCAAATTGGCAAGGTGCTCGTTGTCGTTTTCTCCTGTTATAAGGATGTCATCTAGGTAGCATTGAGTCCCCGGAATCCCTTGCAGGACTTGCTCCATAGCTCTTTGCCAGATAGCTGGAGCTGATGCTATTCCAAAAACCAGTCGATTGTACTGGTACAGGCCTTTGTGTGTGTTTATTGTGAGATACTTTTTAGAGGTCTCCTCAACCTCCATCTGTAGATATGCCTGTGCCAAGTCAATTTTTGTGAAACGTTTCCCTCCGGATAGTGAGGCGAAAATATCTTCTATCCTCGGAAGAGGATACTGTACCGTGTGAAGGACCGGGTTTACAGTCACCTTAAAGTCCCCACAGATGCGAATTTTTTTCTGTTCCTCAGAGTTATTTTTCAATGTTTTTTTCATGACTGGAACGATGGGTGTTGCCCATTCGCTCCAATCTATTTTGGATAATACGCCTGCCTTTTCCAAATTCTTCAGCTCTGCCTCGACTGCCGGACGTATTGCGTATGGCACCGGTTTTGCCTTAAAATTTTTTGGAATTGCTGTATCTTCCACTTTTATTGAGGCGGTGATGCCTTTCAAGGTTCCTAGTTTCTCTTGAAACACTTCTTTGATGTTGGCCAAGATGTCTTTTAATCGTTCAGGTATGATGTCATCATTGTTTTTTTCCTTACTGGTCACCGTCAGTGCCTGAATGGAGTGCCAGTCTAAACGTATCTTCCTTATCCATTCACGTCCCAACAACGGTGGACCACCATCTTGTAGAATGTATAAATACAACTTTTGTATTTCTTTGCCGTTGTATACCACAGGCACCCTTATTTTTCCTTTGGGGTAGACTTTCTGCCCCGTATATGTTTTTAAGATAATGGATGTGTCTTTTAGAGGTATATGCGAAAATAGCCTCTCGTAATCTCGTCGATTTATTACGGTTAGAGCTGATCTAGCTCCATTTTAACTGGGGACCCTGCTATTGTGAGGGTAACCCAAATGGTTTGGTAATCCTCTTTGGCAAGTACATTATGTAATTTGAGACAGCTTAGTCTCTTGTTTCCGGAGTCGCTATCGCTATTCTGGTCTTCGGAGCTATTGTCCGTTATCATTTGTACCTTCCTGTACTTTTCTTTATTGATTTTTTGTTTTCTGTCAGTGGATTTATTTTGTCCAGATTGGCATACCCGTGCAATGTGTCCAATCTTACCACATTGCCTGCATGCTTTGCCCTTGAACCAGCAGTCCCTCTGGTTATGGGTGGATCTGCCACAGCGATAACATCTTCCGAACTCCTGCGTCATTTTATGGGTGCCGAAGTCCTGTGTCTCTTGTTGTATCTCTGCAGCTCCTTTTGCTGCTGCTTCATATGATACAGCCATACTGAAAGCTTTGTCCAATGTTAAATCTTTTTCAGAAAGCAGTCTTTTTTGTGTTCCTTCACTTAAGAGACCGCAAACAAATTTGTCTCGAAGATAATCCGATAGTCCTGCTCCGAATTGGCAGTACTTTGATAGCTTTCTTAATTCGGTTAGGTAATCAGCGTTACTTTCATTCTTGTGTTGATTTCTCTTGAAGAACTTGAATCATTCCGCTATCAGCAGCGGTGATGGGTTTAAATGCTCCTGCAGGGTATCAACAATTTCTTTAAAAGTCTTGTCCTTTGGTTTGGCTGGAGTGATTAAATTTCGTAACAGCCCGTATGTCTTCGCGCCCATTAAGTTCAGAAGTACTGAAGCTTTTTTTTCATCTGTTATTCCATTTGCAGTGCAATAAACCTCTACTCTTTCCACGTATGTGGTCCAATCTTCTATTTCGCCATCAAAAACCTCAATATTACCAGATTTAGGCATTTCAGAAAAGATATGGCGCTTCCCGCGCTTTTTTTTTCTCTCTGTAGCAACGATATGGCGCTTCCCGCGCTTTCCCGCCGCTGCTACCGATAACAACGCTGTTTTACTGTGGTTTCCGTTTATTCACTGCTGGAGACTCGTTCCCGACGGAGGTCTAAATGCTGACCTGCTTGCCGCGCTGGCCATCTCTCGAGTGCACCCTCCCAGTCCGTTATTGCTTGCCTCCGATTTCGCTGCCTGTCTCAGCTGTAGAGCCCACCGCTGGAGCTCCAGCCTGACGCCCAGGAAGGATTAGCGCAGTACCTGTCACCAGCTTGGCCAGCTGGTGAAACCACAGTTTCTCTTACTTCCTTGAGTCTTCTAGACGCTGGAGGAATCGATGTCCTTGAGGTGCTGCCGAATTGCAGGTAAGTCCGTTTCCACTTCGTCGCCACTGTAGTGTCCGTGTGTAGATAAAGACACTGAAGACAGGAGTTGGTTCATAGGTATTTACTAAGCAAGTCTGCGGGGGGGTTTCTAAAGGATATACACAATACACAGGCTTATATAGCCCAAGTGGCAATTACCGGCATTACGCACACCTGGGGCTCTTAAAGGCACATACACCATAATTGCTCTTAAAGGCACATACACCACATCATTAATTATAAGTCCTCCAGTCAGAACTGAAAGGTGGGGTAGTGATTCGGAACCGCTGTTAAAATTGGTTTACAGTGCAGCAGGCAAAAATGCTGCTGGCCAGGTATGTTACCATAAACCAGTTAATAGATGCCCCCCTACACCGCCCATTCAATTACAAGCATGCTGTGGGGCTGTTTACTTGATATACAATAGCAAAATACTGCGGATGCTGGAAATCTGAAATAACAACAGAAAATGCTGGAAACACTCAGCAGGTCAGGCAGCATCGTGGAGAGAGAAACAGAGTTAACGTTTCAGGTCGATGACCCTTCGTCAGAACTGAAAAAATTAGAGATGTAACAGATTTTTAAGCAAGTGTGGGGCAGGGAAAGGGGGGAGGGGAGGAAAGAACAAAAGGAAGGTCTGTGATAGGCTGGAAGGCAGGAGAGATTAAAAGACAAAAAGGGATGATGTTTCAAGGCAAAAGGAGATGGTAATGGGACAAGTTAAGAAACAAAAGATGACTCTAGATGAGGTGTAAATGGCAATGGCAGAATCATCAACAGCTGTCATGTGAGAGAGAAAAAAAGAAAAAGAAATATAAGGGCTGAGGTTATGGTCTGAAATTGTTGAACTCTAAGTTGAGTCCAGAAGGCTGTAAATTGCCTAATCGAAAGATGAGGTGCTGTTCCTCGAGTTTACGTTGAGCTTCGTTGGACCTGTGAGGGGGCAGTGACCGGCGGCAGAGCTTAAATACCGGCAGTTGCGAGGTGAGGCCCGATCAGAGCATCGGACCTGTGAGGGGGCAGTGACCGGCGGCAGAGCTTAAATACCGGCAGTTGCGAGGTGAGGCCTGATCAGAGCATCGGACCTGTGAGGGGGCAGTGACCGGCGGCAGAGCTTAAATACCGGCAGTTGCGAGGTGAGGCCCGATCAGAGCATCGGACCTGTGAGGGGTCAGTGACTGGCGGCAGAGCTTAAATACCGGCAGTTGCGAGGTGAGGCCCGATCAGAGCATTGGACCTGTGAGGGGGCAGTGACCGGCGGCAGAGCTTAAATACCGGCAGTTGCGAGGTAAGGCCTGATCAGAGCATCGGACCTGTGAGGGGGCAGTGACCGGCGGCAGAGCTTAAATACCGGCAGTTGCGAGGTGAGGCCCGATCAGAGCATCGGACCTGTGAGGGGTCAGTGACTGGCGGCAGAGCTTAAATACCGGCAGTTGCGAGGTGAGGCCCGATCAGAGCATTGGACCTGTGAGGGGGCAGTGACCGGCGGCAGAGCTTAAATACCGGCAGTTGCGAGGTGAGGCATACCAATTCAGCAGCAGAGGAGAGAGGTAAAAAGTAATCCAAGTGTGCCGTCACCAGGAAGCAGGTAAGTGATTGGTTGGATTGGTTGGTGAGTATTTCTTTCTTTCTCCTTTTCATTACAAGCTTAAATTCGGCGGGTTTTTTTCTAGGGTCTCTGTGGTGTAGTGGGGACAGTTGGTAAATAAGCGCCCTAGAGTATATCTTTAACTGGTTGTACTTAATAAGGCCTTTCTGGTGCAGAGTGACTGTTGGTAAACCATTTAACTGGTGTAATTAGAGGGATTGATTTAATTTAAATCCAATTAATTAAAGGGGATACTAGCATCTAAAATCGGGTAACAATAAAAAGTTTAATTAATTATAGAATGGAGCAGGTGATGTGTTACTGTTGCGAGATGTGGGAGCTGGTAGACCCCACTGAGGCTAACGGTGATTACATATGTGACAAGTGTCTGCTGCTACAGGATCTCCAGCTCCGTCTTGATGAGCTGGAGTCTGAGCTTCAGACACTGCGACACATCAGGGAGGGGGAGAAGTACCTGGACTCTGTGTACCAGAAGGTGGTCACACCTATGAAGTTAATTAATTCAGATGCAGCACATGGCCAGGGTCAGGACGGTGTGACTACGAGCGAGGCAGGTACGGGGATCCAGGAGGTAGTGTTGGAGGAGCCGCAGCCCTTGCTCTTGGCCAACAGGTTCGAGGTTCTTACTCCCTGTGTGGACAGGAGCAGGGACTGCAGGGAGGATGAGCAACCTGGCCACAGCACCGTGGAACGGGGGGCCATTCAAGAGGGGGGAGTAAATAGAAATGTTGTAGTGGTAGGGGATAGTATTATTAGAGGGATAGATAGAGTTCTCTGCAGCCAAGAGCGAGAGTCCCGTAGGCTGTGTTGCCTACCCGGTGCCAGGGTTAAGGACATCTCCTCTGGGCTGGAAAGAAACTTGCAGTGGGAGGGGGTGGATCCAGTCGTCGTGGTCCATGTTGGTACAAACGACGTAGATAGGACTAGGAAGCCGGTTCTGTTAAAGGAGTATGAGCAGCTAGGGGTCAAATTAAAAGGCAGAACCTCAAGGGTAATAATCTCTGGATTATTACCTGAGCCACGAGCAAATTTGGCTAGGACAAATAAAATTAGAGAGTTAAATGCGTGGCTCAAAGACTGGTGTGGGAGAAATGGGTTTTGCTTCCTGGGACACTGGCACCAGTACTGGGGCAGGAGGGAGCTGTTCCATTGGGATGGGCTTCACTTGGCCAGTGCTGGGACTAGAGTCCTGGCGGATCATACAACTAGGGCTGTAGAGAGGGCTTTAAACTAACTAGTGGGGGGGAGGTTCCTAGAGAGCAAATAATAAAAATAACAAAAGAGAAGATCATAGACTTAGGTAGCAGTGGGGAAATTAAAAACCAGAGTGTATCAGGAAGGGGCAGAAGGTATGGAGTAAAAGGTAAAGTAATAAAAAGGGCAAAAGCAGGAACTAAGTGTCACAAAACATATTTGAAAGTTCTCTATCTGAATGCACGTAGCATTCGTAACAAAATAGACGAGTTAATGGCACAAATAACTACATATGGGTATGATCTTGTGGCCATTACAGAAACATGGCTGCAAGGTGACAATGCCTGGGAATTAAACATACCAGGTTATTTAATGATCAGGAAGGACAGGCAGGAAGGAAGGGGAGGTGGGGTGGCTATGTTAATAAAGGAAGGAATCACTGTAATACAGAGAAATGATATTGGGTCAAAGGATCAGGATAACAAAACAGTTTGGGTGGAGATAAGGAATAATAAGGGGAAAAAAACACTAGTGGGCGTAGTCTATAGGCCTCCGAACAGTTGCAACTCGGTTGGATGGAGTATCAATCAGGAAATAGTTGAGGCTTGTAATCAGGGAGCATCTATAATTATGGGGGATTTTAACTATCATATTAATTGGACAAATCAAACTGGGCAGGGCTGCCTTGAGGATGAGTTCATTGAGTGTATTAGGGATGGGTTTCTTGAGCAGTATGTAACTGAACCGACCAGGGGACAAGCAACCTTAGATCTGGTCCTGTGTAACGAGACAGGATTAATTAAAAATGTCCTAGTAAAGGATCCCCTTGGAATGAGTGACCATAACATGGTTGAATTCCATAATCAATTAGAGGGTGAGAAGGTTGGATCTCAAACAAGTGTGCTAAGCTTGAATAAAGGAGACTATGAAGGTATGAGAGCGGAATTGAGTAGAGTGGATTGGGAAAATAGATTAAAGGGTAAGACGATACATGATCAGTGGTGTACATTTAAGGAGTTATTTTACAACTTCCAAAAAAATATATTCCACTGAGAAGAAAAGGGTGTAAAAGAAAAGACAGCCATCCGTGGCTAAGTAAAGAAATTAAGGATAGTATTCGACTAAAAACAAGGGCATATAAGGTAGCCAAATCTAGTGGGAGGATAGAGGATTGGGAAAACTTTAAAAGACAGCAAAAAATAACAAAAAGATTGTTTAAGAAAGGGAAGATAGATTATGAAAGTAAATTAGCAAAAAATACAAAAACAGATAGTAAGAGTTTTTATAGTTATATAAAAAGAAAAAGGGTGGCTAAAGTAAATGTTGGTCCCTTAGAGGATGAGACCGGGAAATTAATGGTGGGAAATATGGAGATGGCAAAAACACTGAATGAGTATTTTGTATCAGTCTTTACAGTAGAGGACACTAAGAATATCTCAACACTGGACAAACAGGGGGCTATGGGGGGGAGGAGCTAAACACGATCAAAATCACTAAGGAAGTGGTACTCGGTAAAATAATGGGACTCAAGGCAGATAAATCACCTGGACCTGATGGCTTACATCCTAGGGTCTTGAGGGAAGTGGCGGTAGGGATTGTGGATGCATTGGTAATAATTTTCCATAACTCCCTGGACTCAGCAAAGGTCCCGGCAGACTGGAAAACTGCTAATGTAACACCCTTATTTAAAAAGGGCAGTAGACAGAAGGCTGGAAACTATAGACCGGTTAGCCTAACATCTGTGGTAGGTAAAATGTTGGAGTCCATTATTAAGGAGACAGTAACAGGACATTTGGACAATCATAATTTAATAGGACAAAGTCAGCATGGCTTTATGAAGGGGACGTCATGTTTGACAAATTTGCTGGAGTTCTTTGAGGAAGTAACATATAGGGTGGATAAAGGGGAACCAATGGACGTAGTGTATTTAGACTTCCAAAAGGCATTTGACAAGGCGCCACACAAAAGATTATTGCTTAAGATAAAAAATCACAGGATTGGTGGTAATATTCTGGCATGGATAGAGGATTGGCTATCTAACAGAAGGCAGAGAGTTGGGATAAATGGTTCATTCTCAGACTGGCAATCAGTAACTAGTGGTGTTCCGCAGGGGTCAGTGCTGGGTCCCCAACTCTTTACAATCTATATTAACGATTTGGAGGAGGGGACCGAGTGTAACATACCAACGTTTGCAGATGATACTAAGACGGGAGGGAAAGTAGTGAGTGAGGAGGACATAAAAAACCTGCAAGGGGACATAGACAGGCTAAGTAAATGGGCAGAGATTTGGCAGATGGAATACAATACTGGAAAGTGTGAGGTTATGCACTTTGGCAGGAAAAATCGTAGAGCAAATTATTATCTTAATGGCAAGAAACTGGAAAGTACTGAAGTACAAAGGGATCTGGGGGTCCTGGTGCACGAAACTCAAAAGGTTAGTATGCAGGTGCAGCAAGTGATTGAGAAGGCCAATGGAATGTTGGCTTTCATTGCTAGGGGGATAGAATATAAAAATAGGGAGGTATTGCTTCAGTTGTACAAGGTATTGGTGAGACCGCACCTGCAATACTGCATACAGTTTTGGTGTCCATACTTAAGAAAAGACATACTTGCTCTCGAGTCAGTACAAAGAAGGTTCACTCGGTTAATCCCGGGGATGAGGGGATGGACATATGAGGAGAGGTTGAGTAGATTGGGACTCTACTCATTGGAGTTCAGAAGAATGAGAGGCGATCTTATTGAAACATATAAGATTGTGAAGGGGTTGGATCGGGTGGATGCGGGGAGGATGTTCCCGATGATGGGTGAAACTAGAACTAGGGGGCATAGTCTTAGAATAAGGGGCTGCTCTTTCAAAACTGAGATGAGGAGGAACTACTTCACTCAGAGGGTGGTAGGTCCATGGAATATGCTGCCCCAAAAAGCTGTAGAAGCTACATCATTACATAAATTTAAAACAGAAATAGACAGTTTCCTAGAAGTAAAGGGAATTAAGGGTTACGGGGAGCGGGCAGGAATTTGGACATGAGTCTAGGTTCGGATCGGTCATGGCCCTGTGGGTAGCGAAGCGGGCCCAGGGGCCATGTAGCCTGATCCTGCTCCTATTTCATGTGTCTAATTCTGTTAGATTCAGGAGAAAGTTCTGTGATAGTAGATTGGTGGTTAGGATCAGATCAGCCATGATCTTATTGAATGGCGGAGCAGGCTCGAGGGGCCGATTGGCCTACTCCTGCTCCTATTTCTTATGTTCTTATGTAACAGTGTAAGAGGCCAAGGACGAAGAGATCAGAGTGGAAGTGGAGAGGAGAATTAAAGTGACAGGCAACCGGACCTCGGGGTCACGCTTACGGACTGAACGGAGGTGTTCCGCAAAGCAGTCACCCAATCTGTTTACTGTACATGTTTGCTTGGCAGCCATTTTAAATCCTGTGATTGACGGACCATCTCATGTAGTTAAGAGAAATACACCTTTTAATTCCTTTTGCTCTAGGATTTTTTTTGGAGCTGCATCTTAACCAGGCAGCGGCCAGTCTGGGGCCGGCAGAGGATCCTGTGACAGTGGTTAGCCATGTAGGAGTAAAGGAGCTGTGTTTCATAGGCTAGTTTGACATTGAGAGCTAACTCAGGAGGGCCTTTGTTGTTTTTGACATGCCAAGTTAGTAAAGTTTGTAATGAAAGAAAGAACTTGCATTTATATAGCACCTTTCATGACCTCAGGACATCCAAGGCACTTTGCAGCCAATTAAGTACTTTTCAAATGTAAGTCACTGTTGTAATGTAGAAACACGACAGCCAATTTGTGCACAGCAATGGGATAAATGACCAGACAATCTGTTTTACTGATGTTGGTTGGCAGATAAATGTTAGCCAGGACACCAAGGAGAACTCTTTGGCTAGGATAAATAAAATTAAAGAGTTAAATGCGTGGCTCAAAGACTGGTGTGGGAGAAATGGGTTTTGCTTCTTGGGAACTGGCACCAGTACTGGGACAGGAGGGAGCTGTTCCATTGGGACGGACTCCACTTGGCCAGTGCTGGGACTAGAGTCCTGGCGAATCATATAACTAGGGCTGTAGAGAGGGCTTTAAACTAATTAGTGGGGGGGAGGTTTCTAGAGAGCAAATAACAGAAATGACAACGGAGAAGGTCATAGACTTAGGTAGCAGTGGGGAAATTAAAAAACAGAATGTGTCAGGAAGTGACAGAAGGTATGGAGTAAAAGGGGAAAAAACAGGAACTAAATGTCACAAAACATATTTGAAAGTTCTTTATCTGAATGCACGTAGCATTCGTAACAAAATGAATGAGTTAATGGCACAAATAACTACATATGGGTATGATCTTGTGGCCACTACAGAAACATGGCTGCAGGGTGACCATGACTGGGAATTAAACATACCAGGTTATTTAACAATCAGGAAGGACAGGCAGGAAGGGAGGGGAGATGGGGTGGCTATGTTAATAAAGGAAGGAATCACTATAATACAGAGAAATGATATTGGGTCAAAGGAGCAGGATAGTGAAACAGTTTGGGTAGAGATAAGGAATAATAAGGGGGAAAAAACACTAGTGGGCGTAGTCTCTAGGCCTCCGAACAGTTGCAACTCTGTTGGACGGAGTATTAATCAGGAAATAGTTGAGGCTTGTAATAAGGGAACAGCTATAATTATGGGGGATTTTAACTATCATATTAACTGGACAAAACAAATTGGGCAGAGCAGCTTTGAGGATGAGTTCATTGAGTGTATTAGGGATGGGTTTCTTGAGCAGTATGTAACTGAACCGACCAGGGGGCAAGCAACCTTAGATTTGGTCCTGTGTAATGAGACAGGATTAATTAAAAATGTCCTAGTAAAGGATCCCCTTGGAATGAGTGACCATAACATGGTTGAATTCCATATTCAAGTAGAGGGTGAGAAGGTTGGATCTCAAACAAGCGTGCTGAACTTGAATAAAGGAGACTATGAAGGTATGAGAGCGGAATTGATTAGAGTGGACTGGGAAAATAGATTAAAGGGTAAGATGGTACATGATCAGTGGTGTACATTTAAGGAGTTATTTTACAACTTCCAAAAAAAATATATTCCACTGAGGAAAAAAGGGTGTAAAAGAAAAGATAGCCATCCGTGGCTAAGTAAAGTAATTAAGGATAGTATCCGACTAAAAACAAGGGCATATAAGGTAGCCAAATCTAGTGGGAAGATAGAAGATTGGGAAGTCTTTAAAAGACAGCAAAAAATAACTAAAAGATTGATTAAGAAAGGGAAGATAGATTATGAAGGTAAATGAGCAAAAAATATAAAAACGGATAGCAAAAGTTTCTATAGTTATAGAAAAAGAAAAAGGGTGGCTAAAGTAAATGTTGGTCCCTTAGAGGATGAGACTGGGAAATTAATGGTGGGAAACATGGAGATGGCAATAACGCTGAACAAATATTTTGTATCAGTCTTTACGGTAGAGGACACTAAGAATATCCCAACACTGGACAAACAGGGGGCTCCAGGGGGAGAGGTGCTAAATACGATTAAAATCACTAAGGAAGTGGTACTTGGTAAAATAATGGGACTTAAGCCGGATAAATCCCCTGGACCTGATGGCTTACATCCTAGGGTCTTGAGGGAAGTGGCGGTAGGGATTGTGGATGCATTGGTAATAATTTTCCAAAACTCACTGGATTCAGCAAAGGTCCCGGCAGATTGGAAAACTGCTAATGTAACACCCTTATTTAAAAAGGGTAGTAGGCAGAAGGCTGGAAACTATAGACCTGTTAGCCTAACATCTGTGGTTGGTAAAATGTTAGAGTCCATTATTAAGGAGACAGTAACGGGACATTTGGATAAACATAATTTAATAGGACAAACTCAGCATGGTTTCATGAAGGGGAAGTCATGTTTGACAAATTTGCTTGAGTTCTTTGAGGAAGTAACATACAGGGTGGATAAAGGAGAACCAGTGGACGTAGTGTATTTAGACTTCCAAAAGGCATTTGACAAGGTGCCACACAAAAGATTATTGCTCAAGATAAAAAATCATGGGGTTGGGGGTAATATTCTGGCATGGGTGGAGAATTGGCTCTCTAACAGAAAGCAGAGAGTTGGGATAAATGGTTCATTCTCAGACTGGCAATCAGTAACTAGTGGTGTTCCGCAGGGGTCAGTGCTGGGTCCCCAACTCTTTACAATCTATATTAACGATTTGGAGGAGGGGACCGAGTGTAACATATCAAAGTTTGCAGATGATACAAAAATGGGAGGGAAAGTAGTGAGGATGACATAAAAAACCTGCAAAGTGACATAGACAGGCTAAGTAAGTGGGCAGAGATTTGGCAGATGGAATACAATACTGGAAAGTGTGAGGTTATGCACTTTGGCAGGAAAAATCATAGAGGAAGTTATTATTTTAATGGCAAGAAACTGGAAAGTACTGTAGTACAAAGGGATCTGGGGGTCCTGGTGCACGAAACTCAAAAAGTTAGTATGCAGGTGCAGCAAGCGATCAAGAAGGCCAATGGAATGTTGGCTTTTATTGCTAGGGGGATAGAATATAAAAACAGGGAGGTATTGCTGCAGTTATACAAGGTATTGGTGAGACCGCACCTGGAATACTGCATACAGTTTTGGTGTCCATACTTAAGAAAAGACATACTTGCTCTCGAGTCAGTACAAAGAAGGTTCACTCGGTTAATCCCGGGAATGATGGGGTGGTCATATGAGGAGAGGTTGAGTAGATTGGGACTCTACTCATTGGAGTTCAGAAGAATGAGAGGCGATCATATTGAAACATATAAGATTGTGAAGGGGCTTGATCGGGTGGATGCGGTGAGGATGTTCCCAATGATGGGTGAAACTAGAACTAGGGGGCATAATCTTAAAATAAGGGGCTGCTCTTTCAAAACTGAGATGAGGAGAAACTTCTTCACTCGGAGGGTGGTAGGTTTGTGGAATTTGCTGCCCCAGAAAGCTGTGGAAGCTACATCATTAAATAAATTTAAAACAGAAATATATACTTTCCAAGAAGTAAAGGGATTTAAGGGTTACGGGGAGCGGGCAGGAAATTGGACATGAGTCTAGGTTCGGAATGGTCATGGCCCTGTGGGTAGTGGAGCAGGCCCAGGGGCCGTGTAGCCTGGTTCTGCTCCTACTTCTTGTGTTCTAATTCTGTGTTAGATTTCAGGAGATGGTTTTATTCCTGTTCCTGGCTGGGGTGGAGATCGCCTTTACAGAAGGTAAGTACTGTAGAAAATATAGGGACAGTGTGATCTCCTGGAAGAATTTCGATTGCCTAGATGGGTCGGAGAGGAATTTCCCAGATTTTTTTCTCCCAAATTGGCCATTGGGTTTTTTATCTGGTTTTTCGCCTCTCCCGGGAGATCACATGGGTTCAGGTGGGATGGAGAGTGATAGAAGATTTGAGGTTAGGATCAGATCAGCCATGATCTTATTGAATGGTGGAGCGGGCTCGGGGGGCCGATTGGCCTACTCCTGCTCCTATTTCTTATGTTCTTATGTTCTATGTTTTACATCCACTTGAGAGGGCAGAAGGGGCCTCAGTTTAACGTCTCATTGAAATGACGGCACCTCCGACAGTGCAGCATTCCCTCGGTCAGCCTAGATTATGTGGTGAATTCTCTGGAGTTTGGCTTGAACCCACAATCTTCATGATTCAGACACGAGAGTGCTACCCACTGAGCCACGGCTGACCCTGTAAATACACCGTCTGCGCTGAGCTCTGCTGTTCAATAAATTTGTTCAGTGGTTCATAGCACGGGCTGTGGTATATATCCTCCACCTGCTGAAGACAAGGAAATCAGCTGACAGACCATCATATATTCCAGTATGTCAGAGTACAGTGACAAGAATTCTCTGTTCGTTCCCTGGATCCCACTATATTTACCGAGATATGTGGCAGGTAAACACACACTTTGGATCATTGGCATAGTGAGGTCCACACACAGGAGTGGCCTGTGACGCTGAACCCAAGGAAATGTCGAGTGTTAAAACCCAAAAGCACGCCAGTGGGCGTCAAGTGAAGTTCAGATCAAGCATCGGGCTCAGCTGTGATGTCACCCTCCCACAGCTGAAGAGTCAGTCTTTGTCTGATAACGCTTCTGTGAAGCACCTTGGGATGTTTTACTCTATAAATGCAAGTTGTTGTTGTTAAGTCAGCAGAAATCTGAGTTCTCAGGTCACAAATGGCCTCTTGAGTGAGGTACCAAAGTGTGGCCAGCTCCTGTAGAACTGTACCTCATCGGGAATTGTTTTGGGGGGTCAGGGGAAATAAATTTAATTTCTTTTCTGCCACATTCCTGGTTAACAGTGATATGTTTGCAGTGCTGCAGAAAAATGCACAGCGTCAAACCAGACTTAGCCTTTTTATTTTTATTTTTAATGGGCTGATAATAATAGTCAATAACTAAATGATTAATATGACAAGTCTAACAATATTTGATCATTCTTTCTGAAGCACTGATTCTACTCCATAGAAAGTAAATAACGTTAAAGAATGTAGGTGCCATGGATGGAACTGTCACATCTGATGGAAGAGCCAATACAAGGACTCAGGTTTATCAGTTGAATGCAAGAAAACTAAGCCGAGCCCTTCTCTTGTGATGGGCTAGTTACACTGCAGACTGATCTGACATTTTAATTGCATCAAATCAATGCGAAATCTTCCATTTGGTGCGTTCGGCCCAATCCGGGTTAACAGCGGAGATGTGTGCCCAATTGGAGGGGGCAGTGTCACGTCACTTCAGCTTTGCAGCCGTTGCAATAGAACTGCAACTGGTACAAAGCGAACTCTGAACAGTTCCCTCAAGGCCCAGTATTAGCCAAGAGCTGATGGCCTGCTCACTTTCTTTGCTAACATTCGGAATGTAACCTGGATGCTGATGAGCAGCATTTTACACCATGGGTAAATACGCATAGAGGTCCACTTTGCCTAGCCAGTGAACAATAGCCAGCAGACTGACACAGGTCATGTGCAGTGGCTAGCTCCATACCATCCATATAACTTTATGCTATTAGGTCACACTATTCTAAGACAATTACAGTTATTGTACTGGTGCCTGCAAGTATATGGAAGGCTATTAAGTTGCCAGGTATGATCCCAGTTAATTTAACAATTATACTGAGAATTTTACAGGTCAGGGTGTTGAAGGCCTGAGCGTGTTCTCAGTATGCTAATGAGTTCTTCTCTGCTCATCCTACATACAGTCGTGGCTGGGTTCTGGCAGTCTGCCATATTTGCCTGCAGAGATTCTTGGAGGTTTGACTAGGTGTGTGGTCCTGCACATTTCATTTCCTGCAGTCAGGTCAACTTCTACTGAATTAATTACAAAACATTAGAAAAGTGTCACTAATTTAACTGGGCCACAGAGTTTGATCAAACACTGATCCTTCCATTAGCTCAAGATGTCCCCAAATTATTTGCATGTGGCACCCTTGGTTCAATGGTAGCACTGTTACTGCAGAGTCAGAAGATCATGGGTTCAAGCCCCACTCCAGAAACGTGAACACATAATCCAGGCTGACACGTCAATGAAGTACTGAGGGAACGGTGCACTGTCGGAGGTGCCGTCTTTTAGATAAGATGGTAAATTAAGGCCCTGTCTGACTTCTCAGGTGGACATAAAAGAAGACCAGGGGAGCTCTCCTGGTGTCTTGGCCAATATTTATCCCTCAACCAACATCATGAAAACAGATTTATCTGGTCATTTATCTCATTGCTATTTGTTGGACCTTGTTGTGCGCAAATTGGCTTACTTACATTACAACAGTGACTATACTTCAAAAGTACTTAATTGGTTGTGAAGTACTTTAAGGCATCATGAGGTCATGAAAAGTGATTAGGAGCAGCAGCATTGAAAGCCCTGAGTGCACAGGAAGAGGAGGTGCTGCAAATACCGGGCAGGCAGACAGAGAAACCTGTGGGTGAGGGCAAGGCTGGAGGGCAAGGTGGCAACGGAAGGGCTTGCGATCAGTAGTGTCAGCTTCATACGCTTTCTCAAAGTCCTGCGTTCATTTTGATCACCTAAGGGAGTCAGAGAGGAATTTTCCAGATTATTTTTCCTCTAGTTGGCCTGGGTTATTATCTGTTATTTCGCCTCTCCCAGGTGGGGTGGGGAGTGTATATATTGTGATGCACAAAGCATCACAGTTGTACGAGACAGGCTGGATGGACCAGAGGGTCTTTTCCTGTCTGTCATTGTTCATCATGCTGCTTCCAGTAGCAGCAAGCCTTTCTTGTTTGTGATGTTATGCAGAATGCAGTATCCTTGAGACTCTCGCTAGACTGTATTGCACAGCTCCCCCAGATTTATCCAGTTACCTAAAATGGGACTTGAGAGTTCCTACAGTCTGCTCAATTAAATTTCTAGTAGTCACATGAGTCTCAATGTATCTGTTGTTCCCTTCCATCTGTAGAAGCCTTTCTGGACTCATCAGCCTTGACACTGCAAGAGGCAGCCTTGATCACCAATCAATCAAAGCTGAGTAACACAAGCAGCAAAAGTCCTGACTGAACCTTCAAAACACTAATGAGATCGATATGTATGCAACATAACACCAACCTTCAGTGGTAGCAGCACAACATGGCCTCCTTAATGTGGTATCCACCTCAGGGCTACTTTCCTCCAGCTCCTACCAACACCTTTATAATGGTGGTAATTAATTGGGCTGGGGTTGGGACAGAGGTTGGGGAAATGGATTGGAGGGGTTAGCTTACATCTCCTTGACCTCAGTTACATGAGGCGAATCAGGCTCCCAATGGGCCTTAAAGGGAACTGGCAATCTTTTTGGACCATAATTCAGGCCCAGGTTTTTAGCGACAGGTTTGAGGCAGTAGTGGGCAACATTTCGGAGGTAAACCTAGGCCAGGGAGTCAGCTCTCACAGTGAACTGCCACTGGCCCAGTCTGTTGTATCTTTTAATCCTTAAACTATCAATGGCAGGAAAGAAGTTTAAAAATGATTGTGATGCAATAAGCACGAATTGACTTTTGAAAAACAATGCAGGTTATACTGGAACCACAAACTTTATCAAACATATATCATCTTTTATCATTCCAAGTATCTGCATTCCAATTGCTCAATAGCACAGGTGTCTTGTAAATTCACGCATGCAATCTAAACGGAAAACTAAATCAAAATATAATTAACCTTTTGAGCACTGCAGATGCCTTTTCAGTTTTCAAACAATGAAAGTATAATTTTTCATCTAACATCTATAAAATATATCATGCTGTTAATTTATTTTTCCTTCTGTTTTTCTGTTCGCGTTGAGCTTCTCCTTCCCACTCCCACTTCTCCCACTCCTGGCTCTTTGTGAGATTGCCCATTTTGTGTTCGTGTTAATCTCCTAGCCCATCTCTGACTCTGTGCCATTGTGATTGTTTGCCTCTGACCTGCCACCTGTCTCTTTCTCCATGTTTCAGATGCATTTCTATAAACTAGAGGTATTTGATCACTCACCAGTGTGGATTGCTGGTCATTGATGCCACAGCAACAGTGAATGCACCAGCGCTACTGCAGTATTACTGAATCTTGATTTTACAATGGGCCAAAAATTCGGGTCGGGGGCTTCCCGCGGGTGCAAGCCCCCGATCTGCACTCACCCTGCGCGCTGACATCTGAAGCCCGGGCCTGCTTGCATTTCCTGTCACAGGCCCGGTTCAGATGTCAGCGCGCAGTGCTTACCTGATCCAGCAGCGTAGTTAGTGCGATGTGCCGGCTGGGATCAGGTGAGCACTGTACAACCAATCAGGAGAGGGGAAGGTTCATTCATGAGTTTGAGAGTAAGAACTGTCAAACTCATGAAAACTACGGGGGCCCAAAACACTATTTAAACTTTAAATAAAAATTTAAAAAACATCCCAATCATTAAATTAAGTATAAATAAGTTTAAAAAAATAATTTAAACAATTTTTTTTTTGAAAAAAATAAATTTTTAATAAAAAGGGTCTAAAACTAAACTTACCTTATTGTAGATTCTTTAAAATAATAAACCTGTGGAAAAGAAATTCTAAATTACACTAAAACACCACTTACCTGTAAAAATAAATACTTACGTGTGCTTTTTACAAGTGTAAAGACCGGAGGCCTTTACACATGCGCAAATCCCCCAAAACAGAGGAAATCCAAGACGCACGCACTGCCTCCTACAGCGCACGTGCTAGCCTCTTCACCTCTTGGGTTAGAGGAGAGGAAATGCCGGTTTTCAGCGCATGCGCTGTGCATGCTGAAAACCGGCATTTCCTCCGGCCAGACGCGTGAGTACCCCTTCCGTACTCACGCGTTTGGGGAGGAATTTCTGCCCCAATACATTAGAGATAACTCAGAATTGCCAAAATCGGCACCAAGATGTTAAAGGAGCACTGTCTTCAAAACATTTAAAAGAAACAAAAGACTTGCAGTTATATAGCATCTTTCACAACCTCTGGATGTCCCAAAGCGCTTTACAGCCAATGAAGTACTTTTGAAGTGTAGCCACTGTTGTACTGTAGGAAACAGAGCAGCCCATTTTGCACACAGCAAGCTCCCACAAACAGCAATGTGATAATGACCAGATAATCTGTTTTTTTAGTGATGTGATTGCGGGATAAATATTGGCCAAGATATCAGGGATAACTCCCCTACTCTTCTTTGAAAGAGTGCCATGGAATCTTTTACGTCCACCTGAGCAAGCAGACAGGGCCTCTGTTTAATTTGGCCCAGAAATTCGGATCTCCACGGGTGAGTACGCATGGGGTACTCACCCGTAAGCCCAATGGAAGTGCCGGTTCCATGCATGAACTGCGCATGCGCGGGAAACCGGCACTTCCGTTCCCCTGAAAGAAGGGGTTAAGAGGTGGAACGCGTGCGCAGGAGAGGCAGCGCGTGCGCATCAAACTTACGTTTCTTTTGCAGGTTTTCCCGGGAGGGTAAGTCTCCAGAAGTTAGACATGTAAAAAGCAGTCGCAAGGCCTGCTTTTTACAAGGTAAGTGGTGAATTAATTAAAATTAAAACATTTTTTCCACAGGTTTATTATTTTTAAATACTTTAAAGAAAGGTAAGTTTATTTTTAGCCCCGCTAGAAAATGTAATTAATTTTTTCAAAAAGTTAAATTATTGTTTTAAATAGTTATTTCATGTAATTTATAGTTTATTTTAAAAATGTGATGTTTTTTAAAATTTATTTGAAGATTTAGTGATATTTTGGGGCTTATAGTATTTATAGGTTTGACAGCCCTTCCTGTCAAACTTATGAATGAAGCATTCCCTGCTACCATTGGCTCTCCATGGCCCACGTGATCCCAGGGGACGCATCAAACTAACTGCGCCCCTGGGATACGCAAGCACTGCGCGCCGGCAGTTGGAGGAGGCCCAGGATCGGAATCCCACGCGGGCCCACAGCTCAACGGCCGGTGCAGTAGGTAAGTGCAGGTCGGGGGCTAGCACCCGCGGGAAGCCCCCGACCCGAATTTCTGGGCCACTGTCTCATTCAAAAGACAACACCTCCGACAGTGCAGCACTCCCTCAGTACAGCCCTAGAGTGTCAGCCTAGATTGTTGCATTCAAGTCTCTGGAGTGGGACGTGAACTCACAACCTTTTAACTCAGAGGCGAGAAGTGCTACCAACTGAGCCAAGGCTGACACTTGGTAAAGTAACTAAATAACCTACTAACATTGACATTATTCATTCCTTTCAACATGTTAAAGACCAGATCAACCTCCTTATCTCCAATGAAAACAGATTGACCCTAATATCCCTCTCCCCAGTGCCCTGGCGTTAGTTAGGTGCAACCTCAAGGCTCCTCCTTCCTCATTGCCCATCTATTACAATACCTGTACTGGTTGTAGGTGGACAGCAGGAAAGGAAAGTTACATTCAACACTGTGGAGTGAGGATAAGACACTCTCACTGGTAGACACTAGCTAGAGTCTACACACATGGCGTTGTTACCAATATACAACCAAGGAACTTTGCATGAGGAGGCTGTGCTTCTGTAGGGAGGGACTTTATGATCTAAGAACATAAAAACAAAAGAATTAGGAGGAGTAGGCCGTACGGCCCCTCGAGCCTGCTCCGCCATTCAATAAGATCATGGCTGATCTTCGACCTTAACTCTACTTTCCCGCCTGATCCCCATATCCCTTGATTCCCCTAGAGTCCAAAAATCTATCTATATCGGGCTTGAACATACTCGACTCAGCATCCACAGCCCTTTGGGGTGGAGAATTTCAAAGATTCACAACCCTTTGAGTGAAGAAATTCCTCCTCATCTCAGTCATAAATGGTTGACCCCTTATCCTGAGACTATGCCCCCTAGTTCTAGACTCTCCAGCCAAGGGAAACAACCTCTCAGCATCTACCCTGTCAATCCCCCTCAGAATCTTATACGTTTCAATGAGATCACCTCTCACTGTTCTCAGCTCCAGAGAGTATAGGCCCAATCTACCCGATCTCTCCTCAGAGGACAACACTCTCATCCCAGGATTCAATCTAGTGAACCATTCTTGCACCACCTCTAAGGCAAGTATATCCTTCCTTAGATAAGGAGACCACAACTGTGCACAGTACTCCAGGTGTGGGCTCACCAAAGCCCTGTACAATTGTAGCAAGACTTCCTCACTCTTGTACTCCAATCCTCTAGCAATAAAGGCCAACATGCCATTTGCCTTCCTGATTGCTTGCTGTACCTGTATGCTAACTTTCTGTGTTTCATGTACTAGGACACCTAAATCTCTCTGAACACCAACATTTAATAGTTTATCACGGTTTTAAAAATATTCTGTTTTCCTATTCTTCCTACCAAAGTGAATAACCTCACATTTCCCCACATTATACTCCATCTGCCACCTTATTGTCTACTCACTTAATCTGTCTATATCCCTTTGTATCCTCCTCACAGCTTACTTTCCCACCTAGCTTTGTATCATCAGCAAACTTGGATACATTATACTCGGTCCCTTCATCTAAGTCATTAATATAGATTGTAAATAGCTGAGGCCCAAGCACTGATCCTTGCGGCACCCCACTAGTTACAGCCTGCCAATCTGAAAATGCCCCTGTTTATCCCTACTCTCTGTTTTCTGTCCGTTAACCAATCCTCTATCCATGCTAATATATTACCCCCAACCCCATGAACCCTTATCTTGCATAGCAACCTTTTTTATTGAATACCTTTTGGAAATACAAATATACTACAGCCACTGGTTCGCCTTTATCTACCCTGCTAGTTGCAACCTCAAAAAACTCTAATAAATTTGTCAAACATGATTTACCTTTCATAAAACCATGTTGACTCTGCCTAATCATATTATGATTTTCTAAGTGCTCTGTTGCCACTTCCTTAATAATGGATTCCAGCATTTTCCCGACGACTGATGTCAGACTAACTGCCTGTAGTTCCCTGTTTTCTCTCTCCCTCCTTTCTTGAATAGCGGGGTTACATTTGCTACTTTCCAATCGGCTGGGACCGTGCCAGAATCTAGGGAATTTTGGAAGATCACAACCAATGCATCCACTATCACCTGCGTGACCTGCTGGCACCAGGCCTGTAGCCCACATCCACCGTTCATGGAGCAACATGCAGGTGACAGGATGATACTTTTGCAATGCTGTGATGCATTTCGACATGAATTGTGTCAATGTATTTCACTGTTTGGCAAACATCGCAGAAAGGTGTGTCAAATGTTCTTTCAATAAAGATAGTCCTTTAAAAGGCAATATAAATTTGGCTTCTTTGAAATGATCATGGGCGTGTCTCTGTGCGCTGGGAAAGTACAATTCTGGGAAATGTTCTTGTAGGTCTAACAGGATTATATAATTTTATTATGGAAATATTAATGCACAGAGGAAAATAGGTACTTTTCAAAATGTTAATTAGTTGACGAGTGCGGTTTAGTGATGGGCGTAATAGTAATTGTAAAAGTAAACGGCGCTCATGAACAATTTCAGAGAGAGCCCATTTAGAACCATAGAATCACAGAATGATACAGCACAGGAGAAGGCCATTCGGCCCTTTGTGCCTGTGCCAGCTCTAAGTTCTATCCAACTAGTCCCACTCCCCTGCTCATTCCCCATAACCCTGCAATTTTTTGCCCCTTGAAGTATTTATCCAATTCCCTTTGGAAAGTTACCACTGAATTTGCTTCCACTACCCTTTCAGACAGTGCATTCCAGATCACAACAACTTGTTGCGTAAAACAATCTCCTCATTTCCCCTCTGGTTCTTTTGCCAATTATCTTAAATCAGTGTTCTCTGGTACCCAACCCTCCTGACAGTGGAAACAGTTTCTCCTATCTACTCTATCAAAACTCCATATAATTTAGAACACCTCTATTAAATCTCCCCTTAACTTTCTCTGCTCTAACGGGAACGAGCCCAGGTTCTCTCGTCACTCCACATAGCAAAAGTCCCTCAGCCCTGACACAATTCTAGTAAATCTCCTCTGCACCCTCTCCAAGGTCTTGACATCCTTTCTAATGTGTGGTGTCCAGAATTGGACACAATACTCCAGCTGAGGTCTAACCAGTGATTTATAAAGCTTTAGCATAACATCCTTGCTTTTGACATCTCTAATTATAAAGCCAAGGAACCCGTAGGCTTTTTTACTAGCCTTATCAACTTCTCCTACCACCTTGAAAGGTTTGTGTACGTAAACCCCCAAGTCTCTCTGTTCCTGCAACCCCTTTAAAATTGTACCATTTACTATTCAGTTGATATCGCCTCTCCTCATTCTTCCTTCCAAAATATATCACTTCATACATCTCTACATTAAGTTTCATCTGCCATGTGTCTGCCCATTTCACCAGTCTGTCTATGTCCTCCTGAAGTCTGCTACTATCCTTCTCGCTGTTTACTACATTTCCGAGTTTTGTGTCATCTGCAAATTTTGAAATTATGCCCGTAATTACAACAACAGCTTACATTTATTTAGCGCCTTTGACATAGTACAACGTCCCAAGGCCCTTCACAGAAGCATTAGCAAACAAAATTTGACACCGAGCCATATAAGATATTAGGACAGATGACCATAAGCTTGGTCATAGAGATAGGTTTTAAGGAGTGTCTTAAAGGAGGAGAGAGTTAGTGAGGCTGAGAGGATTAGGGGGGAAATTCCAGAGCTTAGGGCCTAGGCAGCTGAAGGCATGGCCACCAATGGTGGAGCGATTAAAATCGAGGATGCGCAAGAGGCCAAAATTGGATTAGTGCAGAGAGTTGTAGAGCTGGAGGAGGTTACAGAGAGAGGGAGGGGCGAGGCCATAGAGGCATTTGAAAACAAAGAAAGACTTGCACTTATATAATGCCTTTCACGACCAATGGAGGTCCCAAAGCGCTTTACAGCCAATGAAGTACTATTTGAAGTGTAGTCACTGTTGTAATATAGGAAACGCGGCAGCCAATTTGGGCACAACAAGCTCCCACAAACAGCAATGTGATAGTGACCAGATAATCTGTTTTAGTGATGTTGATTGAGGGATAAATATTGGCCAGGACACTGGGGATAACTCCCTCACTCTTCTTTGAAATAGTGCCATGGGATCTTTCACATCCACCTGAGAGAGCAGACGGGGCCTCAGTTTAACACCTCATCCGAAAGCCAGCACGTTCAACAGTGCAGCACTCCACTGCAGTGTCAGCCTAGATTTGAATCCACAACCTTTTAGACTCAGAGGCAAGTGTGCTACCAACTGAGCCACAGCTGACACACCAGTGCAGGGATGAGAACTTTACAATCAAGGCGTTGCCGGCCTGGGAGCCAATGTAGGTCACTGAGCACAGGGGTGATGGGTGAACGGGACTTGGTGCAAGTTAGGATACGGGTAGCAGAGTTTTAGATGAGCTCAACTTTATGTAGGGAGGAAGTTGGGAGGCCGGCCAGGAGAATGTTGGAATAGTCAAATCTAGAGGTAACAAAGGAATGAATGAGGGTTTCAGCAGCAGATGAGCTGAGGTAGGGGCGGAGTTGGGTGATGTTATGGAGGTGGAAGTAGTAGCCTTATTGATGGAGTGGATATGTGGTTGGAAGCTCATCTTGAGGTCAAGTATAACACCAAGGTTGTGAATGGTCTGGTTCAGCCTCAGAAAGTTGCCAGGGAAAAGGATGGAATCAGTGACTAGGGAATGAAGTCTGTGGTGGGGACCGAAGACAATGTCTTTGGTATTCCCAATATTTAATTGGAGGAAATTTCTGCTCATCCAGTACTGGATGTCGGACAAACAGTGTGACAAATCAGAGACAGTGGTGGGGTCGAGAGAAGTGGTCATTAATATGTATCAAAGTGGACCTAATGGCTCCCAAAAGAGGAGTGATCGCTGGGGAACACCACTGTATACCACTATATACTTCCCTCCGGTCTGAAAATCAACTGTTCACCACTACTCTCTGCTTTCTGTCTGTTAACCAATTTTGTATCTATGCTGTCACCGCCCCTTTAATCCCATGGGTTTTTGCTAACAAGTCTATTATGTGGTACTTTATGAAATGCCTTTTGAAACTTTATACACACAACATCAACTGCATTACCCTTATCAACCCTCTCTGTTACTTCATCAACAAGATCATGGGGTGGGGGTGGTCAGTAAACGCAGAGTGGGGGGGGTCTGATTGCAGAGGCAGGGGCATTGGATCCCGGGGCGGGGGGGGGGGTCCGATGGCAGGCAGGGAAGCAGGTAATCTTGGTGGGCCAGGAGGAAGCACTCCTGCTTCTCTAGGCCCATAAGCAATACCTTCTCCATGAAGCAGTCCTTGAGGCCCGAGAAACCCGGCTGGCCAGGGCTAAACCTGGAATATAGGTTAAATATGAGACATGCCGCCTGAGAGTGGGTTGTTTGCCCGCCCTCCATCCCACCTCTGTTAAAACCAGAAGTAGGCGGGTTGGAGGCGGGTTGGGTTGGGTTTGAGATTCTTCACTTTTTCACATCTCACCCGATCTAAACTCAACCGTTTTTGGGGTTAAATTTACCCCCATGATTTTATTGAGCAAGTGGTCAATCTATGGAACAAGCCAGCTAGGGAGACGATGGAAGCAGATACTACTGATTTGTTCAAATGACAATTAGATAGATTTCTTTCAGAAATAATATTTTAGGATGCAGTATTTGAGTAATTTAAGATATGACATGTACTAAGTGTAGCGTGCTTGGGACAAACTTTGGACTCTTGGTTCACATAAATCTCCAGCACTGGGGTTTCCCTCGCCTCATGTCTGGATCTGCTGTAGACTCATTGATAGAGATTGATTATTATGATTAGTCAATAACTCCATTATCATTGAATTAAGCGACTACCAGGGTGCTAGAAGGTGAACTAGAGAATGGTAGCATAGTGGTGATGTTAGTAATCCCAGTAGACCTGGACTGATGATCCAGAAACATGAGTTCAAATCCCACCACAGCACCTGGGGAATTTAAATTCAGTTAAATAAACCTGCAATAAAAAGGTAGTATCAGTAATTGTGATTGTGATCATGAAACTCTTGGATTGTCATAAAAACCCCTCTGGTTCACTAATGTCCTTTAGGGCAGGAAATCTGCAGGCCTATATGTGACTCCAGACCCACAGCAATGTGATTGACTCTGAAATGGCCTAGCAAGCCACTCAGTTGTACACAACCGCTATGAAAAGCAATAATAAGAATAAGACTGGACGGATCACTCGGCACTGGCTTCGGACACGACAATGGCGCACCCAGCCCAGTCGACCCTGTAAAGTCCTCCTCACTAACATCTGGGGAATGGTGCCAAAACTGGGAGAACTATCCCACAGACTAGTCAAGCAAACAGCCTGACATAGTCATACTGGGTATGTTCTGTCCCACCAGAGGTGGCAGTACAGTGGTATACAGTTGGGAGGGAGTGACCCTGGGAGTCCTCAACATTTGACTCTGGATCTCATGGCTTCAGGTCAAGTCTGAGCAAGAAAACCTCTTGCTGATTACCACCTACCGCCCTCCCTCAGCTGATGAATCAGTACTCCTCCATGTTGAACACATTTGGAAGAAGCACTGAGGGTAGTAAGGGCACAGAATGTACTCTGGGTGAGGGACTTCAATGTCCATTGCCAAGAGTGGCTCGGTAGCACCACTGATGGCCGAGTCCTGAAGGACATAGCTGCCAGAACTAGGACTGCGGCAGGTGGTGAGCGAACCAACATGTGGGAAAAACCTACTTGACCTCGTCCTCACCAATCTACCTGTTGCAGATGCATCTGTCCATGACAGCATTGGTAGCACAGTCATTGTGGAGACGAAATCCTGCCTTCATACTGAGGACACCACCCATCGTGTTGTGCGGCACTACCACCGTGCTAAATGGGGTAGATTCAAAACAGATCTAGCAGCTCAAAACTGGGCATTTGAGAGGCGCTGTGGGGCAGCAGCAGAATTGTATTCTACCACAATCTGTAACCTCGTGGCCTGGCATATCCTTCACTCTACCATTACCATCAAGCCAGTGGACCAACCCTGGTTCAATGAGGAGTGTAGAAGAGTATGCCAGGAGCAGCCCCAGGTGTGCCTAAAAAGTATGTGCCAACCTGGGGAAGCTGCAACACAGGACTACATACATGCTAAACAGCAGAAGCAGCATGCTATAGGCAGAGCTAAGCGATCCCACAACCAATGGATCAGATCAAAGCTCTGCAGTCCTGCCACATCCTGTCATGAATGGTGGTGGACAAGTAAACAACCAAGGGAAGGAGGAGGCTCGATGAATATCATCCTCAATGATGGCAGAACCCAACACGTGAGTGCAAGAAACAAGGCTGAAGTGTTTGCAACCATCTTCAGCCAGAAGTGCCGAGTGGATGATCCATCCAATTAGGGATGGGCAATAAATGCTGGCCTTACCAGCGAGGCCCACATCCCAAGAACAAATTTAAAAAAAGATGGACCTAAGGAAAAAAAGGAAAGAGCTTGCATTTTTATAGTGCTTTTCACATCCTCTGAACATCTCTAAGGGCTTTACAACCAATGAAGTACCTTTGAAATGCAGTCACAGTTGTAATGTAGGAAATGTGGCAGCCAATTTGTGCACAGCAAGATTCCACAAACAGCAATGTGATAATGACCAGATAATGGTCAAATTCCTATCTAGAGATTGAGTTCGACGTAGGCAATCAATCAAAAAGGTTTTTAATGTCAAACTAACGAGTTTAAACAGATTGATGCAAGAGAACTATGAATACAGGTCTTAACAGGTCGGAGGCTCCACGAGGACTGCCTGGGCGGTCCTGTGGATGGCGTCATGACGTCATCACGCTTTTCCCGCGTTTGGGTGATCACGTGATTAGTGGCCTGACGTCATCGCGTTTGCCCGCGCTCTTAAAGGGGCCGTGCACTGTACATGCAAACAGTTTATACAATGGTACAGATTTAGTCTGTAGCTAACACACCGTTAAAGGGAATTATGTACAGTTGTTCAGAGTCCCTCAGTGGCTCTGCCACATTGTAATAATATAAAGCCTGATCACATCCTCAGGTTGTCCCAAAGTGATTACCAGACAATAAATTACTTCTGAAATATAGTCACTTTAGTTATGTAGACAAATACAGTAGCCAATTTGTGCACAGCAAGTTCCCACAAGCTGCAAATGAGATAAATCTCCGGAGAATCTGTTTTTGGTGAAGGATAAAAGTCGGCCAAGTTGCTGGGAAGACTCCCTGCTCTTCAAACAGTGCTATGGGATTTTTTATGTCCACCTGAACAGTTACTCTGGAAAGCTGTGTTGTAATAACATCACTTTACCTGGTGGGTTTCCAGTTTGTGGTATTGCTGGTATTGGTCTGAGGTCTGCAGCAATTAAGGGGCAATATTCTGACTTTGCACTGCCGGTGGGCAGACGAGACTGCTGAGAACACACATTGTAAAGACAAGAGTGTGCTGCACACAATGACTGGGACCTTCCTCAGAGCTGCTCCTGCTCTGCTGCTGTAACTTTGCCGGAAGTGTGGTGGGAACCCAGTTCTGCAAGGACTTGTGCAGAGCAGCTAATGATATGCACATTGATGTTCTAAATGTCAAGAACAATAATATGTACAAGACTTACTCATCACCAGTTACTCAAATGTAATATAACTCGACCAGCCATATCAACAATATAACAACAAGAGTAGGGCAGATGCAGGTTACTCTATGATGATTGGCTCATCTCCTGACCTCTCAGAGCTTCTCCTCCATCTACAAGGCTCAAGTCAGGAATGTGATAGGCTACTCACCACTCACCTGGATGGGTACAGCAACTACAACACTCAAGAAGCTCGACAGTGTTATGTTCAATAAACTTTCAAGTTGGTGTGATAATGCAATGGCTGCATTTTATCAGACTCTCTGGAACATTCAGTCTCTAGATATAACAAACAATATAGGACAAGGCCCTGGAGTGTAAATACTACGATATGCTTACTCCCATCAGGGGGCTATCAAATGTTCAATTAACAAAATGCAATACAATACAGGACAAAGCAATCTGCTTCATTGGTGCCCCTACCAGTGCACTGTTTATGCACACCCTCCACAACCAGCACACTGTGACAGCAGTTTGCACTATCTGCAGGATACTGCAGCAACGTGACAAGCTTACTTCGATAACTCTTCTCAGCCCATGACCTCGACCACCAAGAAGGACAAGAGCATCAATGTCCTAGGAACGCAACTGCCTCCAGGTTGCTCTCCAAGTTATACACCATCCTGACTTGGACATATACCGCCGTTCCTTCATCATCAGTTGGTTGATATCCTGTAATTCCTTCTTTAACACCATCGTGGGACCACCATCAGCACAAGGACTGCAGCAGTTCATGGAGAAGGCCCACCACCACCTTCTCAGGGGCTTGCCAGTGTTGCCCACACCCCAAGAACAAAATTAAATATACTAATTTATAGTATACAATTTTTTCATTTCCCAGGGACTATACAAGATCTCCTGCGACCTTTCCTAGCATCAGTTTGTACTAATGTAGTGGATTGGTTTAGCTGTAGGCCCTTGTCCACTGGAAGCTGTCCAAATTCTAGGACCCTTACAGCCAGAAGACGGAGGAAACTATTTAATATCATAAAAACAGAAAATGCTGGAAATACTCAGCAGGTCAGGCAGCATCTGTGGAGAGAGAAACAGAGTTAACGTTTCAGGTCGATGACATTTCATCAGAACAGAGGAAACTATTTGTCTAGGTTGGATTTGAGGTGAAGGGCAAGTTTCTAATTCATTGCACTACCTAGCCCTTTAATGCTGCAAAATAGATGCATATTGGGCCAAGAAGTTTACTGATGACTGATTATTCTTTATACCCTGGTTTACAGGGACCTGTTCTGAGTCCCTTTGCTGCCAATGCAAATAATAAAAAAAGCTTTGCTCTGACAATAGAGCAACTGAGAAAAACCAATTGGAGATATTCCAGAAGGAAAATGCCAAAGGCAGAGTCAGATAACATCAACTTTACTGGAACTGTGTGTTATCTATAAAGCCATTATTCATGTCTGACATAGAACTAGACCACTCCTAACACAGGAACAGTTAACACTTCTGGGGGGGGAGGGAGAGTGCATGGAACGCACGCTTGTGAGGGTATTCAGGTGAATGATGTTTCCATCCAATTTCCGCCTTTAAATGGCTCCCCCCAGGTTTGCTCGCCTTTCTGCAGCTCTCCCGTGGTCCACCCTCCGAGTCGCCACTGGCCTCATCTGGATAGGTCAAAGTGAGAGCCAGTAACGCAGAAGCTCCGAGTGTTCTGGATTTGGAATCGCTGTTACGCTCGGGGTAAGTTGTGTTGAGTTCCATGAGTTCAAGGTGGAAGAGTCTGGAGGTCTTTCACTTCAGATTTCTGCAGGTAGGAAATTATTTTTAAAGCGTTTTTTTTTGTTGCCAATTTGCCGACGGACAGATTTTCACCACCACCCCCCCCCACCCCGCCCGCCATTCCCGCACTCCCTCTCCACAGTCAGGGCTTCTCAGGAGCAGATATGGCATTCTTTATGGGCACCTATTCTCATGCATATTCTGGGTCCCACCTGAGGGCCAGGGTCACAGGAGGTGGTTGGCCACTCATGTTATACAACAGGCTCATGGGACTGAGGTGGCACTTGTCTCATGTCAGCTTGCCCCTTGGCCATTTGGTATTGCCCCCTCACGTTCCACTGGTGTTGTGCTTTAAGGAGGACAGCTGTAGGCCTGGCATTCATTGCTGTCCTGAGGGACGGGGGTATCATGTAGCTGTGACTCTTGGGTGGCTTGGTCCTCATCATCCTCTTCACCAGCATCATCATCATCTTCCTCCTCCTGTGCCACCCGCTGCTGCTGTGGATTTGCAGGAAAGGAGGGTAGAAGCTAGGAATGGGTAAGCATCACCCCCTTGGGGTTAAAGAGACAGAGAAGGGAGTGGAAGGCAATGTTGGTGTGGTACTTCACAAAGATGCCAGGGTGACAGTGTAGGTGTTCAGTCACTAACCTGGTGCTGGCCGACCTCACTCACAGCAAGAGTAGAATGCCTCCTCATGCGTTCCGTGGCCTCTCCTCGTAGAGAATGAGTGGTTTAAAACATACCTTTCCGCATTCCAGATGTTCCTTTGGTAACTGGCCACATGGGGTTGTGAGCCTTGTTGTATCTGTGTTGTGCAGAAGGTTGTGGATTATAAAAACAGAAAATGTTGGAAATGCTCAGCAGGTCAGGCAGCATCTATGGAGAGAGAAACAAAGTTAACGTTTCAGGTCGATGACCCTTCGTCAGATTATGTGGTGGACTCATCAGCCATGACTTAATATCATATCTATTGATGCCCAATGTTTATTCATACACACAGTTGCCCCATAAATATTCTGGAAAACTGTATTGAAACATAATACAGATATGATATATAATAAACCAGAGGCGGGTTCTGAGCCGGGTGCCAAACATGGAAGAAGTTTTGGCACATCGGAAAGTCTGATTTCAACATTGTGACCTAATTATAATTTGACTTTGTGTTTCGCGTCCCCAAAGCGCAACAGTGGGAGTGGTTGGCTCTCACAAGGAGCGACCTCAGCTCGACTATTTAAAAGGCCAATTCAAAGATGGCATTAAAGGAGTTAGGAGTTTGTGCAAAGAGACGGCAAAGTTTAAAGATGGACTCAGGACGGTCAAAGGCTGCGCCCTGGTTTACCAACACATCACTTGTATTGCTGCATGCAGCGAGGAGCTGGAAGGAGATCATTGGCCCGGCAACAGGTGGAGGAAACCTCCTGCTGTCACCAAGAGGCGTGGTTGGAGGTGGCCGAGGAGATCAGCAGCAGGAGCATTGCGACCCTTTCCTGGATCTAGTGCAGGAAGCGCTTTAATCATAGAATCATAGAAGAGTATAGCACAGGAGGAGGCCATTCGGCCCAGCGCGTCTGTGCCGGCTCTTTTAAAGAGCAATCCAATTAGTTCCACTCCTCCGCTCTTTCCCCATATCCCTGTAATTTTTCCCCTTCAAGTACTTATCTAATTTCCTTTTGAAGGCTACTATTGAATCTGTATTCACCACCCTATCTGGCAGGGCATTCCAAAACCTAACCACTCGTTGCATAAAAAAGTGTTTCCTCATGTCGTCTCTGGTTCTTTTACCAATCACCTTAAATCCGTGCCCTTTCGTTATCACCCCTTCAGCCATTGGAAGCAGTTTCTCTTTATTTACTCTATCGAAACCTTTCATGATTTTAACCACCTCTATTAAATCTCCTCTTAGCTTTCTCTGCTCCAAGGAGAACAACCCCAGCTTCTCTAGTCTATCCACGTAACTGTATTCCTTATCCCTGGAACCATTCTAGCAAATCTCATCTGCACCCTCGCCAAAGCCTTCACATCCTTCCAAAAGTGTGGTGCCCAGAATTGGACGCAATACTCCAGCTGGGGCTGAACTAGTGTTTTATGAAGGTTTAGCCTAACTTCCTGGCTTTTGTGCTCTAAGCTTCTATTTATAAAACCAAGGATTCCACATGCTTTATTAACTGTTTTGTTAACCTGTCCTGCCACCTTCAAAGATTTGTGTACAAGCAGCCCTAGGTGTCTCTCTTCTGGCACCCCCTTTAAAATGTTACCATTTAGCATTTTGGGCACTACGAATCCCCTTAGGGTTGCAAAGTGGCATCTGCGGTGCGTGCACACTTCCGATGTGAAGTGTGCCGGAGGCCATATTGGTAAAGGGGTTTGTGCGCGCACATTTAGGGCTGGATTTTCATTGAGGAGGCTGGTTGGAGGTGGGACTACAACTTTTGGAGTTGTAGTCCCGCCTCCATCGAGTTCTAGCCAACCCACGTGATTTTGACTTGATTGACCTTGTTGAGCCCGCCCAGCGGGCTCAGCAGGCCAATTAAGGGCCACCCGGCAACAGGTGACGTCACAGATTGAAATTTCATCTGTCAAGACCTTTTGACAGATGAAATATCAGCGTTTCACAGCTGTTTGAAGCTGTCAAACACTGACAATCTGTACTCCAAGTTAATTCCTTCCTCTCAGGATGATTTAGAGGTCTCCCCGGAACAGAAAGCAGAGGCTGCAGATTTTGACAGCTGGCAGCCATTCTGCTTTCTGTGCCGGTGAGATGAGGGACTCCCGAGACCTGAAGGAAGGAAGGCTGTAAAGGTAAGTAAAGGTTAGTAGAACTTCTTTAAACACTTTACACAGACCAAACACACTTACCTCTGCACTCATGCACCCATCACTCACCTGAACACCGAATATCTTGACCCCTCCAAGCCCTTCATCCCGATGGCCCGCCTCGCTAACTTGGCGTGGTTTGGAGCCATCGGGAATCCCATCTTTCAACAATGAAAATAGGGATTAGGCTAAAAACTGCCTGTTAACTACCTGTTAACAGGCAGTTAATTGGCACTAATCCCCTTCCCGCCTCGGGGAGGCGGGTCCCAGTGCGGGGCGGGTACCCGCCTCCTTTGAAACTGGCATGGAGGCGGGTTGGGGTCGGGACCCCCGATTTCAGGATTTTAAACCCCCACATTCCTCCAATCACGACTCCACGGCCCAATGAAAATCCAGCCCTTAATGTCCGCCAGAAGTATGCAGAGCAGGCAGATCATGACGTCAACCAGCGTGCATTGCTGATTTGACACCAGCGCTGCTATTTTGGAGCTCCACACTCCAGCTGACACCCTGTCTTAACCTCGCACAGCTGAATACGCGTTAAGCAGCAGGAAGGACCCCCTACCAGCACTATTTAAAGGGATCATCAACTACTTATAGGTTAGTTGCTGGTTGATTTCTTCTGGCTATTGTTACAATTCTATATATTTCCATAGTTGTTTCAAGTTTCAAAAGTCTACAGGGAGTGGTGTGGCAGGTGCTGAAATACTTTTTGCTGACTTCAAGGCTTCTGCACAAACCAGTTTATCCCAGATATGGGTGCACTAGTAGGCCTTCCTCTTGGAATCGAGCATGACTGGGAGAATGAGCAGAGGTCACGCAGAGCAGGACAAGCTGATAGAAGAGGGAGGAGGAGGAGGAGGAGGGGGAGAAGGGCTCTCAGAAGGAGCCCATATCCGCCCAGGGTGTTCAGCGAGCAATTCTCCTACCTGAACCTCAGTGACGACCAATGTTTGAGACATCTGCGCTCCACTAAGAAGGTCGTCACTGAAATCTGCTAACAGCTGCAATCACAACCCCAACCTCAGAGCAGGGCAAGGACAGCAGTGCCAGTGGCTACGAAGGTGACCATGGCCAAGAACTTTTGTGTGTCTGGCTCCTTCCAGGCTGGTGCTGGAGCTATTAGCAACATCTCGCAGTTTGCAGTGCACTGCTGCATGAGGGAGGTCACTGAGACTCTCTATTCAAAGAGAGATAACTTCATTTCATTGCCTCTTGCCAGAAGGAAGCAGGCAAAGTGATCATGAGGGTTTGCAAGGTTTGCAGGCTTTCCCATGGTGCATGCACATTGCTTTGCGTGCACCTCATGTCAACTCGGCCATGTACCTGAACCGAAAGGGATTCCACTCCCTCAACGTCCAGCTGGTGTGTGACCACAGGCAGCGCATCATGCAGGTCAGTGCCCAGTATCCTGGCAGCAGTCATGATGCATTCATTCTGTGGCAGCCCACTGTGCCAGCTGTATTTCAGCCACCACAGCAAACCAAAGGGTGGCTACTGGGTGACAAAGGTTATCTGCTGACGACATGGCTCATGACTCTGGTTCACAACCCACGCACACGTATGCAGCATGCATACAATGAGAGCCAAGCTGCCACAAAAAATCAACCGTTTCTTGTGGTTGCTCACCTAATGCACGTTGATGGACCTGCTCACAATGAAATCCATTGTTGTTGATAAATACTCCTGGTTGATCTGTTGGTCCTCGGATTGCCATGTGTGTGCAATCAATGGCACCCTGTACATGTGGGAAGCCAGTCAGGGAGGCGAATCCAAGTGCCCTCTCATTCTGCTATTGTCATTGCAGGGGAAGTTGACATAACTCACAGCCCTGGTAAACAAGTCATCCATCACCTGCCTTATATATTTATGGACAGATGACTGAGAGACCCTCGACATGTCTCTGATGGCACCCTGGAAGGAGCCAGAGGGCTCCTCAAAGGGATTATACACCAATATACAGAATTTGCCGACACGCCTACAGCCTGTTTAAAAGTTTTGGTGTCGTGATGTGGAAGACATCAAGGAAAAATGAATCCGTTATTTACAGCAACATGGAAAAGTGTTTGGCAAACTTTTTCTCGTTTACGTGATGTAAGTTCGAATGGGATCCATCTCACATTGATGACTCTTTTGGTAGTTATTACTTTACAAGCAAAACAGATTGCCAAATACTTCTTCATGAAAACAGTGAACTTTTCGCAGATTCTGCCTCTCAACACTTCACAGCCAAAGGGTGCCCGGGACCACCTAATGAATTGGACCAGCAAAGACCCTGTACCTCGCCACCCTCCTAGATCCTCAAAGGGATTATACACCACCCAAATCCAGGGTTTAACAAGCCTTTCCCTGCTTAACCTCAGACTCCACCCCGTCAAGGACCTACAAATGTACAACAACAACTTGCATTTATATAGCACCTTTAACATAGTAAAACGCCCAAGGTGCTTCACAGGAGAATTTGACACCGAAGCACATAAGGAGATACTAGGATAGGTGACCAAAAGCTTGGTCGAAGAGATAGGTTTTAAGGAACGTCTTAAAGGAGAGAGAAGTGGAGAGGTGAGGGAAATTCCAGAGGTTATACAAAGCTGTATTAGACCCTTAAGGTGCATTTCTGTAATGCAGATTGCAAGCTGGATTGTACCATGACCCGCAAAGACGCGTAATGCTTGGGCAACTCAATCAAAAATGCTGGAGAAGAAGGTGCAAGTGTCCTCTGTGTATATCTTACTCAACAACACTTCTGGAATCGTCTAATATGGAGGAAATATACCTCCCAATGTTTAAAAATTTCCCAGAACAGCATGTCCCAAGATTAACAGCCCCCACCCTCCACCCATGAAGAAATGCTCCCATTTTATTGCAGTAGAAATGCGTTAGGCATTTGTACATGAATTTCACCGATTACAAAATATACATCTCGAATTCAGTTTAGTGCCCACCCCCATCAAACTGACCAATCAATTTATGCAAGATTTGACTGGAAAGGTTAATTTGTAATTAAAAACGTGCAATGTTTACAACGCATGGGCCTACTTGCACTGTTTCAGGGACCTCCTTCATTTATGGCAGGGTCATAAATTGCAGCATCTGTTTCTGCTTTGGTGGTCTTCTTTACCGAGGGGTCGCTTTCGGTTTCTGTCGTTGTGGACTTCCTCTGTTGGGAGGCCTGCTTCTGCTTTGAAGGATCTTTCTTGGTGAGGTGACTTTACCACCACTTAAAGCAGGCACAGATATAAATAACTGATGATGACCTAATACATCTCTTGCAGATGTTAACATGCTGACAGGCTGTCAAGGCGACCTGTGTATAGTTGAAGGGAAAGTGCACTTAGTTATAAGACTGGATACTTGCCAAAAAGTAAACCTACATTGTGTGGGTTTTAGAAAGAAAGAACCTGCATTTTTATGGCGCCTTTCTTGTCCTCTGTATATCCCAAAGTGCTTCACACCAATGAAGTACTTTTGAAGTGGAGTGACTGTTGCAATGTAGCCAAACACAGCACAAATTTGTCCACAGCAAGTTCCCACAAACAGCAATGAGATAAATGAGCAGGTAACTTGTTTTAGGGATATATGTTGGCCAGGACACTAGGAGAATGCCCTCGCTCTTTGAATAGTGCCATGAGATCTTTTACATCCACCTGGTTTAATGTCTCATCCAAACTCCAACAGTGCAGCACCCCTCCAGTACTCGATTATATGCTCAAGCCTCTGGAACAGAGTTTGAGCCACAACCTCCTGAATCCGAGATGATAGTGCGACCATTGAGCCAAGGCTCACGCCTTTACCAGAAGGTGGTAGTACAGGGAGTGGCCTCGAAATTCCCGGGGGGCTCGGTCCGTTGGTATGAGTGCAGTGAAATGCAAATCCATCTGCCCCAGCCTCAAGCGGGAGACCTTGTCCCAAATCACGGGGGCGGGGTCATTTACATGACTGGGGGGGTGTGGGTGCGTTCTGCCTGCAAGCGTTTTACAGTGGCACCGTCAGCAATCAGTCTGCTGGTGGGAAAAGCGCTCTATAGGCCAGCCCACTTGGGTGCCCAAGGCCCAAGAATGAAAAGGTAAAAATGTTCGGCTCTGAAGGGAGTTAATGCACCACTTTAAAAATAAGGCAATTGATAATGCTTGGATTATTGACCTATCTGTCTGGAGTTCCTGACGCTTCAGCAATATTCACACATTCCACTGAAGCCTATGGAGGGTGAATTTCCAATGAAGTCTGGGAATTCTCCCGATATGCTCCTTAACTTGCGGGGGAGGAGCGGGGTGCGGGTGGACAGAAGATCCGCCTTTGTTCCGCCACCAGAATGGAAATGAGGCGAAAGTCCTGGCAGAACCGTCTTCCACCGCAAATTCCTCCCCTCCCCAGGTTGAAGTCACGCTTCCCGCCATCTTCAGCCTCAGGAATTACAGGACCAGTATAGCCACTGTTACTAAATCAACCATGTTATACTCACAGGCACACCAACCATTTGTATATTGCGGAGAATTTGATATGTGTTTTTAGTCAAATCTCACAGATCTCATCAAATAGTTTCAAAACCCCTTATCTCATCCACCCACTGATGTTTTTTTAACACGCAGTAATCCCTTTGAATGGCGCTCATTGTCTACTTTGCCAGGTTTCTCTATCTTCCTCTAGCAGTCAACTGAGGTCAAGTTAATAACACGTCTTGCTGAACAGGAATTCCATTTAACAGACCACATCAGTGTTTGTTGGGTTGGCGGATGATTCTTTTCTAAATTAAGTGAATACTCCAGGATAACAAATAGTTATCTCAGTTCTGGTGAATTTTTGAAAATGATCCTGGAAAACGAAACAAAAAAGACATTTATTTTAAGGTGCCTATCACATAGTTAGAGGCCAGTAAAACGTGTGTTATTAAGAAACTGAAAGCATGTCCATAGGGAACCTGGACCAGGTGAGATGCACCCAAGAATCCTCCACAAAAGGACTGAGGAATCAGGCCACAGTTAATAGTTAACTATTATTAGCAGCTTCATCTATATAGGAGCTGTACCTGAGAACTGGACGACAGCAAATGGTCCAATATTCAAAACAAAGAGTGACACAATGGGCTTGATTTTGCCAGGCCCGAGGAGGTGGGATTGGAGGCGTGTGAGGTGTTAAAATCGCAAAAAAATGGTGTGCGGGCCCAATCCCGCCTCCATCCCACCTCCGAGCAATTTTCCCAGAATCAGGGTTTCAGACCCAGTTTCCATCCCACCTCCAAAAGGCGGGATAGGTCCTTAAGGCCCTTAACAACCGCTTAATTGCCTCTATCATCCAATTTTGAGGGGCCTTTCTGATTTTTAGATATTTCCCCCATCCTACACGCCTCCTCTGCAACATGCCAGGTAATCCTGGCGGCCTCACAAGTGGATTGCTTAGTAACAGCTGCAGCTCCATCATTAAAAAGGAGTTTTCAGCAATCATCATTTGCAGGTGGCAGAACTTTGTTGCCTCAGGTCTGGGGGATCTTTTAGCGGCCTACTCATTGTTGTGGAAGGTTGGAGCCTGAGACCCATCTGCAGTGTGACCTGGGAAACCCCTCTCCCCACCTTGACTGAGCGCTTCCTCAACTGAGGTATATAGCAGAAGCATGGCAAACATTTATTTCCTTTCCTCCTGGACATCAGATTCGGAGGAAGACCAGCCACGGCAGCAGTAGAACCCTGAATAACAGCAGCACCAACAGCAGGAGCAACAAGAGGAGCGCCAAGCTGCTGCTCACCCATCTGGAACTGCACAGGTCAGAAGGCACCAGAGCACGACCACACTGCAGCCCGTGATGCAAGGGATGCACTCAGTTGGCCAGATTTGCTTAGCCTGCACAATCAAACACTTTTGTCTCGCACCTTCTTACCAGAGCATTGTAAGGGGTGGTGTTTGTGGTCAGTTTTGCCTCTGACTCCCTGAGCGGTTCGAATTGCTCCCACTCCCTTGGTTCTAGACTTTGGACTTATTTGGGGGTTGTAATGAAATTGCAACAGACAACTGAGTTGGTTAAAAGAACTTAGATTTTTATTTTGAGACAGGAAAATATACAATACAATAAAACTTATCACTCTAAAGGGGGGGAACACTTCGGAATATGTGAGGGAGAATGACAATGGACAAAATACTTCACCCCTCCCAATCCCACTACACTAACTAGGTTGGATTTCAGAGGACCAGGGAAATGCTCACCAAACGACTTCCTTGACAGTTGTAGAGGTTTGCGATTTCGGGGTTCTCTTTAGTTGTGGCGGTTGGGGCCTGCCGTACCCCAGACGTGGTGGAAGACTTCACCTGCGTTGGATTTTCAGTCTTCGTGTGTCCGCTGATGCGGTCAGTTGCGTATTTGGATTTATCTGGTAAGTACCCAATTTCCTTTGGTTAGGTATAGTTTTTAGAGTCTTTTGCATTAAATCTTACCCAGGGGTAAGTCAGACTAGCTTGTAGAGTGGAAACAAACTTGTGAATTTTCGGTTTCTTCCAGGTTGGTTTCTTGTTGGTCGCGGTGGCCCAATATTACCTAGTTGTTGGTAATATTGTTAGTTGTTGGTTTCTTGGGGCCTTTGGGTGCCGCGATTCTTTTCTCCTTCCGTTTCGTTCTCCTTTCCTCAAGTCTCCGATTCTCCGACTGTGTGCGGTGATGATGATGATGAGTAGTACCCTTCTGAACCAACCTGAGCTGAACTCCACTCCTTCTGAACCGTACTTTCTGAACTGCTCTCCTGCTCTGAACTTCTCAACTCCTCAACTTCGTAAAACTGTGTAAAAGCAGTCCTCAATTATACTGTTTTGAGGCCTGGCTTATCTGCCCGCTGTTGTGTATGTAACCTGTACCACCTTAAGAGAGCTTAAGCCTGTTCCACCTTAAGAGATGTACTACTTTCTCGGGCTGCTGTAGACGTAATACCGGGGGTGAACACACCGGTATATAAGCACTGTGCAGTAATCTTGTATTCAGTATAGTCCCTACCTCCAACCAGTAAAGACCTGTTTTATTGTTACTGATTAAGTCTGAGTATTAATTACTTGAACAACTCACAGACTTAACACTGGCGACCAGTCAGGTTCTTACCCTGCGGCAGTTATTCCACGGCGGTTGAAGAGAGGTTTCAAACCTCACCACTCACCACCCCACTGGAAGCGACAGGCATTAGGACCCTGAAGCCTCCATCAGCTTGTGAACCGGAGTAGAAGACAGGACTGGGGAAGAGAGAGGTACAGGGCGATAGCGATCGGCAGATAAGGGCCGGGCCGCTTTGAAGTGAGGGGCGCAGCCGGGCCATCGATCGCAAGCACTGATAAGGGCCGGGCCGCTTTCAAGTGCGAGGCGCAGCCGGGCCATCGATCGAAATCCCTGATAAGGGCCGCACTCGGGCTGAAAGGCGCAGCGTCGGCAGACACTGAAGGCGCGAGAGCCGCGGTGAAAAGCGCGGGCCATCGATCGCGGCGGAGATAAGGGCCGCACTCGGGGCTGAAGGGAGACGGCGTCGGGGGACGGGTGAAGACCGCCAAGCGCGGGAAAACCGCCATTTTGTGGGCGGAGGACGACGGCAAGAGCGGGAAGCCGCCATCTTGGATAGCAGTAAAAAAAAAAAAAAAAAATCTGAGAAATTGCAAATCTGATAAAGTACTCCAATGCCTAAACACGGGAATATTAGCAACTTTGATAGTGACATCGAAGATTGGGCCATATATGTTGAACGAGTTAAAAATTATTGTAAGGCCAATAAAATTCGTGAGGCTGATAAAGCACTAACATTATTAAATTTAATGGGTGCGAAGACATACGGGCAATTGAAACACCTGTTATCACCAGATGAACCGGCGGATAAGACGTTCGATGAGATTGTTACTGTCCTGAAAGATCATCTAAACCCCACGCCGCTGATGCTAGCGGAACGATTTAAATTTTACGACAGAAGGCAGCTACAGCATGAAAGCAATGCTGAATATTTGCTGGAATTGCGTAAATTAGCGAAATATTGCCAGTTTCGAATGGGCCTGACAGATGCACTACGAGACAAATTTGTGTGTGGTTTATTTAAACAGGATACACAAAAGCGACTGCTCGAGGAGAATGAGCTGACGCTTGAGAAGGCGGTCACTATGGCAGCAGCACACGAAGCCGCAGCGAGAGGCACGGCAGTAATGCAGCTACGGTCACCGGAGCTCAGTGCACACAAATTGGGTGTGAGTTCTGGCAAATGTTATCGTTGTGGAAAGACAACGCATGATCAGAACCAGTGTTGGTTTAAAAACCAAGAATGTAGAACTTGTGGTAGGCTTGGACATATAGCTAGAGTATGCAGGTCAGGGAAGAAGACCAGCAACAAGAAGTCACCGCAAGGAAAATACGCAAAGGTACACAAGGTGACCGAACAGGAGTCCGATTCAGACGCTAGCAGTAATGAACTGGCTGGCTTAAGCAGTATTGAACTGGCTAGCTTAAGGGTACTCAACGTTGGTAAGGGTGCAGACCTCCAGACAATTTGGGTTACTCTTCAGATAGAAGGAGTCCAAGTAAAAATGGAATTGGACACTGGATCGGCACTGTCGGTCATGAATAAGAAAGATTACAGAAGGTTATTCCAACATATTCCCCTACAGGATACGGAGATTATATTGACAACCTACACGGGGCAGAGAGTGTACCCCATCGGGACAATAAAGGTTGCAGTGGCCAACAAGGGCGAAGGAAGTCAAATAATGGACTTATATGTGCTACCGGAGGGAGGTCCACCACTACTAGGCCGGGAGTGGTTTAGAAACATAAATATGGACTGGCATTCGCTAAAAGCCATAAAGAGTGAGAACTCGGTGCAGATAATCAGCCCAGACTCTAGAACTGATGATGGTAAGACCAACCCATGTGCAAAAGACAAAGTTTCAGCACAGAATTCCACTGAGCAACAACAACATAGTTTAACAGAGAATTCTGAGTCTGTCAAGTCTACTGATATGCACATTTTTTAGGGCCACTGGGCTCGAACTCAAACTCCATTTCAAACTACAACAGCAATTAGAACAAATGATTCGCCGTTTTGAGCAAGAGATGAATGAAATAATAAAGTTCTTTGTTACAGAGTGGGAGAATCTGGAAAGGCAACAGAAGCAACTGATGGAGAAAATGGAGCAGGAGCACACCAACCATCTGCGCGAGGAGGCCGAACGAATCAAAGCTGATTCAGGTTCTGAAGGTGCGTGCCATAATCTGGTGTCAGAAGAGTTAACGGTCAGCCAACTCCTTCATATGCTGAGGGACAAGACTCTGAAATGGGAAAAACTTGAACACGAGCTGCGATCTTCAAAGGAAAAGGGTTCGGAGCTCTCAAAAGTCATTGAGATGGCTGATGTGACGACACAGACTGAAACGACTGCAACAGAGCAGCCATTGGATGCCAAAAGTACGCTGACTCATGTCAATGTAGAACAACAGACCGCTGAAACAGCTGCTCCGGTAGAGGGATTGCATAGTCCGACCAATCAATCTCCAAAGGAAGTTGAAGTATTAAAATCACAAATGAGGTCACTAGTAAACGACTTGCTGAAAGCCCAGAAAAAGCTGGATGCAGAGGTACACATGAAGAAGTCTCTTCAGGAAAGATGTCTGGATTTGGAACAAGAGCTGGCTAACGTCCAGCTGGGTATGGAGGAAATAGACGACCCTCTCACTGGTCTAGCTCAGGACGACACCGAATATTACTATGACCTGGTGGACGACACCGAATATTACGATGTCCTGTCCTGCCCAGCTTGTAACTTCGACTCCCAAAGTGCAGAAATCATGGAGGAGCACCAAAAGTCTATGGAACATCGGGAGAAGCTGGCTCTACGACGGAAACAGGAGGAAGAGAAGGAGGAACTGCGCATGCAGCTGGCAGCTGTGGCAGCTGACAATGGAGCCCAGAGAGTCTCCAAGAAGCAGAAAAGGAAAAGTAAAAACAGAAGATGACCCATCTGAACCATTATCACCTCTACCAGATCACACACGTGGTCCCTCCGAACGGAGCCAAATCAGTTCGGAAGTTCAAGCTGTTAAATCCATGAAAGGACTATTGAATGAGTAACGTGAACCGACTACACCACAGAGATTGAATCTGTGAACTGTTTTCCGCAGAGACTGAATCTGTGATATGTTACGTTAAACATGAAGTTATATATGTATATATGTTATTACGTTATGTTAAATGGGGGGATGACTATAAAGCTAAGAAGGGAGGAGTGTTGTGTATGTAACCTGTTCCACCTTAAGAGAGCTTAAGCCTGTTCCACCTTAAGAGATGTACTACTTTCTCGGGCTGCTGTAGACGTAATACCGGGGGTGAACACACCGGTATATAAGCACTGTGCAGTAATCTTGTATTCAGTATAGTCCCTACCTCCAACCAGTAAAGACCTGTTTTATTGTTACTGATTAAGTCTGAGTATTAATGACTTGAACAACTCACAGACTTAACACCCGCCAAATCTCCTCTGGCTCATTGTTAATTTTGGCGGGCTCGTTAACCTTAATAGTTTTTAAAATTCTTATCGAGTTTCAGGGCTGGTCCCATCTATTTTTAATTAACTTTTAACTGGTTTCGGGATTGCTTCGAAATCAGTTTAAGTGTGCGAAGTGGTTTTGGATGTTTCTCTGAGTGGTTAATCTGTTGTTCGATTGTCTTGTCCTGCTGGGGCCAGGGTCTCTTTTTGTTGATTAGTGGCATGTACTGTATTATTCATGTACTTGAGGGCCCTGCAATTTTTGGTGGGAACTGTCCTTCCGTAGGCCTATTGTCTTTATGTGGAATGACTGAGACGGTCCAGAATATTCCCAGACAATCTGGCCTTTGCCAATACTCAAACTGCTTGTTTCGGGGGCCCGTCCCACCTCCTTTTGTCGCAGCCTTCCACAGGCCTGGACATGCCTTTTAAAATAGCCAAAAGTCCTGGGGTTTTGATTTTAAGCCCATTTCTGGCCCAATATTCTTTTCAATAGTCCAAAACCTCTTTTTTTCTTAGTTTGGGGGAATCTGTAGAATTTTGCGAGCCTTACAGCATCGACAATGGACAAGAACCTGTGGATTCCTATCATTCCTATCACCATACTAACAATTGCAAGTTGCCCTAAGCCCTCAATGTGAAAGTCCTATTTGTGAAATGACACAGGCTACAACTTCAACAGTTTGCCATCAAATCTGTTTATGATACCATGACAAGGATGGCTGGTTGAAATACAATACATCACAGCACCCAAGTGACTACCCTTGTGAGTACTTGTGCATTATCTTCCTCTTACGCATGCTCCTACTGACTCACTGACACACACACATCACCCAAACACATTGCACCACACTCACTGACACACTTCACCCAAACTCATTGCACCACAAACACTGACACATACGTCACCCAAACACATTGCTCACTTTCTTGCTGCTCCTGTCTCGACGCCTTTGGGGGCATCCTCTGGGGTTGCGAACCTGTGAGGGCTCAGCAACAGTCTGCTGCTCCTGCAGCTCTGCAGGGGCTGAGACGCCAATCACAGTTGGGTGACGACTCTGTTGGGGCTCTGACCGAGGGCTTTGCAGTGGCATGGTCGTGTGAGCGCTTGGAGAGGAGCCCCCATTTCCTTGTTGTCTGCCACTAACATCCCTCTCATGGGTCAGCCCCACTTCAGAGCTAGCAAGTGGCTTGACAGCACCTTGCTGCACTTTCAAGGGGGGCCATGAGGACCCGTTTCCGCACTGGAAGTCCTACTCCAGAGGACTTCCATGAAGGTCTGGTTTGTATGCTCAATAGCTGACCATCGCTCCTCAAGAGATGTCATTCTATTCTGAACAATGACCATGTTTTCAAGACCCTGGCGACTAAGCTCCTCCATGGCCGTAGACATCCTCTCCTCTACCTTGGCCAGCCTTACCACGGAGTTGGGCATCCTTTCCACGGAGGTTGCCATCCTTTCCGTGGTGATGCGTTCATGTGCCATTGCCTCCACAAAGGCTCTGCTCATGTTCACGATGGACTCCTCCATTCGCTCCACACTCGCAGTGACCCTGGAGACAAAACCTGCCAGAGACTCCTGCACCTGTTCCTGGAGTTCCAGCACAGCTCTCCTTCTGGATGGACCCGGAGGCACAGGGTCGACATGCAGCTGAGCCGAACTGGGAGAATCCTGTGCCCTCCGACGAGGACTCTCCACTGCTGTCCCTGTCTCCACCATCTGCTGATGCTCACTTGTGAGCTGTGATACACCAGGTGCCAACACTACTCTATCTCGCGAATGTCCCACCGAGGTGCGAGTGTCTGCGCTGGTGCAGGGTGCGCTGAATTTTGCTGATGCTGTACCCTCAGAGGTTGCAGCTTCCTCTGAGGTGTCTGGAAGCTCAGGCTCTTCCTCCTGGACAGTGGGGAGGGGGGCTTTCGATGGTCCTGTGGGGGAGTAAAGGAAAGAGTTAGAGATGTGAGGTCAAGGTTACATGCACATTGAATAGTGCAGATGACCATAAGTCAATCTGTTAGAGCATCAGATTCATTATCAGTCACTCATGCAATGTCAATGAGAGAGATGCCAAACTATTCTATCACCAGCTTGCTGTGATGCGCCCGTCTGTCCGTCCCCCACTTGGGAATCCTCCTCGATCCCAGCGATTTCCAGGGCCGCCTCCTCCCAGGTGGTGAGCTGGGCTACTGAGGGTGGCCCTCCTCCTATCATGGCTCTTTCCCTCTTATTGTGGGCTCTCTTTTCCTGCAATGAGGGACACAAGTGGAGTTTGAGTGAGAATGAAGGCGGGAGTGTAGAGAATGCATAGCATAGATGCTTAGAAGTGTTGTAAGTTGTTGCATCACAGTGATAGGGAGTGTGAGGACTACATGGTCGAATAGTTAAGTGAATGTGACCATAGAGAGAGAAGCAATGGGTAAGGGTGCAGGGATGTAAGTGTCAAGTGGGATGTGGAGGAAGAGGTTGGCAAAGCAGAGTGCTGGTGAGGAGAGGTGATGGGGATCAGATTGAGGGTGATGGGAAAGTCATACTCACTTTTCCTGTGCGGAGAAGGTCAGGAAACCCGGCGACCAGCGAGGCCCGAGACCAGTCGGGAGCAGTGTGAGACCGGTATAAAAACCGGAGAGAGGCGAGGCCCGAGACCAGTCGGGACCAGCGGGAGCAGCGAGGAGGAGCTCGGCAGGAAACCCGGCGACCAGCGAGGCCCGAGACCAGTCGGGAGCAGTGTGAGACCGGTATAAAAACCGGAGAGAGGCGAGGCCCGAGACCAGTCGGGACCAGCGGGAGCAGCGAGGAGGAGCTCGGCAGGAAACCCGGCGACCAGCGAGGCCCGAGACCAGTCGGGAGCAGTGTGAGACCGGTATAAAAACCGGAGAGAGGCGAGGCCCGAGACCAGTCGGGACCAGCGGGAGCAGCGAGGAGGAGCTCGGCAGGAAACCCGGCGACCAGCGAGGCCCGAGACCAGTCGGGAGCAGTGTGAGACCGGTATAAAAACCGGAGAGAGGCGAGGCCCGAGACCAGTCGGGACCAGCGGGAGCAGCGAGGAGGAGCTCGGCAGGAAACCCGGCGACCAGCGAGGCCCGAGACCAGTCGGGAGCAGTGTGAGACCGGTATAAAAACCGGAGAGAGGCGAGGCCCGAGACCAGTCGGGACCAGCGGGAGCAGCGAGGAGGAGCTCGGCAGGAAACCCGGCGACCAGCGAGGCCCGAGACCAGTCGGGAGCAGTGTGAGACCGGTATAAAAACCGGAGAGAGGCGAGGCCCGAGACCAGTCGGGACCAGCGGGAGCAGCGAGGAGGAGCTCGGCAGGAAACCCGGCGACCAGCGAGGCCCGAGACCAGTCGGGAGCAGTGTGAGACCGGTATAAAAACCGGAGAGAGGCGAGGCCCGAGACCAGTCGGGACCAGCGGGAGCAGCGAGGAGGAGCTCGGCAGGAAACCCGGCGACCAGCGAGGCCCGAGACCAGTCGGGAGCAGTGTGAGACCGGTATAAAAACCGGAGAGAGGCGAGGCCCGAGACCAGTCGGGAGAGAGCAGCAGCGGAGAGGCAGCAGTCGGCGAGACTCGGGGCCATTTAAAAAACAGCTGAGGCGGAAGTCCAGCTCTTGAGCTTTTTTTCAGAAGCGGACCTGGTGGGAAGCACCCAGGTGAAAGGTATTTAAGGAGGGTGGTGGCTTAAACCCGAGTTCCTACAGAGTAGGAACCCCCACCGCCCCCCTCCTCTAACCTAGTAGTCTTTTAGCAGCTGTCTAAAAACAGAGGTCACAAATTTTTTGGTCTCAGTTTCTTTTCAGCAGGGCAGGAACCGGGAGGAGCGGGAAGTCGGCGTAGGACCAAGGGGACACAAGACCGGGAAGTCAGCGAAAGACCAGGGAGGTAAGACTAACTGGTAAGTACTTTCCTCAAACCTTCCTAGGAAGTAAAACCAAAACTAGTGGGATTTGGTTAGTTTAAAAAGGAATAAGAGGAGTACAGTATACATTGGTCTAAGTAAGCTTCGGGAAAACAAAAGTCGATAAATAAACTAAAACTAGAAAATTAAAAGTAATATAAGGGTTAAGTCATGGCAGTAGAGCTCGGACCTGTGTCATGCTCCTCCTGTAACATGTGGGAAATCAGGGACGCTTCCTGTGTCCCTGACGACTATGTGTGCAGGAAGTGTGTCCAGCTGCAGCTCATGTGGGACCGCATGACGGCCCTTGAGCTGCAGATGGACTCACTTTGGAGCATCCACGATTCTGAGAGGGGTGTGGATAGCACATTTAGTGAGTTGGTCACACCGCAGGTTAAGGCCAGCGTAGACAGTACATGGGTGACCAAAAGGCAGAGCAAGGGCAGGAAGGTAGTGCAGAAATCCCCTGGGGTTGTCTCCCTTAGCAACAGGTTCACCGCCTTAGGTACTGTTGTCGGGGGGGGTGACACATCGGGGGAAGGCACCAGCAGCCAGGCTCATGGCACCATGACTGGCTCTGTTGCAAAGAAGGGAGGGAAAAAGAGTGGCAGGGCTATAGTAATAGGGGATTCGATTGTAAGGGGAATAGATAGGGGTTTCTGTGGTCGCGACCGAGACTCCAGGATGGTATGTTGCCTCCCTGGTGCAAGGGTCAAGGATGTCTCGGCGCGGGTGCAGAACATTCTGGAGGGGGAGGGGGAACAGCCAGTTGTCGTGATACATGTTGGTACCAACGACGTAGCTAAAAAAAGGGAAGAGGTCCTACAAGTAGAATTTCGGGAGTTAGGAGCCAAGCTAAAAAGTAGGACCTCGAAGGTAGTAATCTCTGGATTACTACCAGTGCCACGTGCTAGTAAGAGTACAGAGAACAGGATAGTTAGGCTAAATACGTGGCTTGAGCAGTGGTGTAAGAGGGAGGGTTTTAAATTTTTGAGGCATTGGAACCAGTTTTGTGGTAGGTGTGACCTATACAAAAGGGACGGTCTACACCTGTGCAGAGATGGAACTGATGTTCTCGGGGTAATTTTTGATAAAGCAGTTCGGGAGCATTTAAACTAGTATGGCAGGGGGCTAGAAACCTATGTAGTGAAATAGAGGAAAGTGAAAGGCAGACAGAAATAAATGATAAAAGGGTGAGGAACAAAAAACAAAGGGCCAAACTAATTCATAAAAAATGTGAGCATAAAAAAAGCCTGAGGGTTTTATACCTTAATGCGAGAAGCATCAGGAACAAGGTAGATGAATTAGCTGTGGAAATAGAGGTTAATAATTATGACCTAATTGGGATTACGGAAACATGGTTGCAGGGTGAGCAGGGCTGGGAGCTTAACATACAGGGGTATTCAGTATTTAGGAAGGATCGACAAAAAAGAAAGGGAGGAGGGGTAGCATTGCTAGTAAAAGAGGGGATAAATGCAATTGAAAGGAAGGATATTAACTCAGTTAATACAGAATCTATATGGGTGGAGCTAAGAAATAGCGAGGGGCGAAAAACATTAATAGGAGTGGTATATAGGCCTCCAAATAGTAAAATAGAGGTTAGGGAGGGCATCACGAGGGAAATTAGAGAAGCGTGCAATAAGAGCACAGCTGTCATCATAGGTGACTTTAACTTACATATAGATTGGACTAGCCTAATCAGTAAAAATAATGAGGAGGAGGAATTCCTTGAGTGTTTGAGGGATGGTTATCTGGATCAATATGTCGAGGAACCAACTCGGGAACAGGCTATATTGGACTGGGTACTGTGCAATGAGAAGGGACTAATCAGTAATCTTGTTGTACGGGGACCCTTGGGTCAGAGCGATCATAACATGATCGATTTCTCACTCGAAATGGAGAGCGAAGAAATTGACTCAGAGACTAAGGTCCTGAATTTAAACAAGGGGAATTATGATGCCATGAGACGGGAACTGAGTAGGTCTGATTGGACAACGTTCCTGGGAGGACTGGAGGTAGATAAACAATGGCAAACATTTAAAGATAGAATGACAAAATTGCAAAAATTGTTTATACCAATCTGGCATAAAAGGAAATCTAAAAAGGTGACTCAACCGTGGATAACAGGGGAAATTAGAGACAGCATAAAATCCAAAGATAGGGCGTATAAAATAGCCAAAAAAAGCGCCAGAGCGGAAGATTGGGAACAGTTTAAGATAGAGCAAAGGAGGGCAAAGGGCATAATCAAGAGGGGCAAAATAGCTTACGAAAACAAGCTGGCGGAAAATATAAAAACTAACTCCAAAAGCTTTTATAAGTATATCAAAAGGAAAAGACTGGTGAAAACCAAAGTTGGTCCATTGCAGTCAGATACGGGGGAATATATAATGGGAAATAAGGAAATGGCAGATCAACTAAATGCATACTTTGGGTCAGTCTTTACGAAGGAAGACACAAAAAACCTCCCTGGGATATCGGGAAAAATAGGGACATTGGCAAAGGAGGAACTGACGCAAATCAATATCTCTAAGGATATGGTGTTAAGGAAGCTAAAGGGATTGAAGGTGGACAAATCCCCAGGGCCTGATAACATGCATCCTAGGGTACTGAAGGAGGTGGCCCTAGAGATAGCGGATGCACTAAGGATGATTTTTCAGAATTCATTAGACTCGGGAACAGTGCCGATGGATTGGAGGGTAGCTAACGTTACCCCACTATTCAAAAAGGGGGGTAGGGAAAAAGCAGGTAATTACAGACCTGTAAGCCTTACATCAGTTGTGGGCAAAATGCTGGAGTCCATCATTAAGGATGAAATAGCGGAGCACTTAGCAAATGGGGACAGGATAGGACAGAGTCAACATGGATTTACAAAGGGTAAATCGTGCTTGACTAATCTATTGGAATTTTTTGAGGGAGTAACTGGTAGAATAGATGGGGGAGAGCCAGTAGATGTGGTGTACCTGGACTTCCAAAAGGCCTTCGATAAGGTCCCACATAAAAGATTAGCATGGAAAATTGAGGCTCATGGGATAAAGGGGAAAGTTTTGGCGTGGATAGGGAACTGGCTGTCAGATAGAAAACAGAGAGTTGGAATAAACGGCTCATTTTCTGAATGGCAGGCAGTAACAAGTGGGGTACCACAGGGATCTGTCCTGGGCCCCCAGCTGTTCACAATTTACATTAATGACCTGGATCAGGGAGTCGGATGCAGCATTTCCAAATTTGCAGACGACACTAAACTAGGAGGGGGGGTGGGCTCAGAGGAAGAGACCAGGAAGCTCCAGAGCGATTTGGACAGACTGGGCGATTGGGCGGATAAATGGCAGATGCACTATAATGTGGACAAGTGCGAAGTTATCCACCTTGGGTGCAGGAACGGGAGGGCAAATTATTATTTAAATGGCAATAGATTGGGAGAGGGGGAAGTACAGAGAGACCTGGGTGTTCTTGTACACCAGTCACTGAAGGCGAGCATGCAGGTGCAACAGGCGGTCAAGAAGGCAAACGGTATGCTGGCCTTCATAGCAAAAGGGTTAGAATACAGGAACAGGGATACCTTGCTGCAGCTGTACAGGGCACTGGTGAGACCACACCTCGAGTACTGTGTACAGTTTTGGTCGCCTCATCTGAGGAAGGATGTTCTTGCCATGGAGGGGGTGCAGCGGCGATTCACCAGGCTGATACCAGGAATGGCGGGAATGACCTATGAGGAGAGACTATGTAGTTTAGGGATGTACACACTGGAGTTTAGAAGATTGAGAGGGGACCTCATAGAAGTGTATAAAATTCTGACAGGTCTAGACAGACTGGATGCAGAAGGAATGTTTCCCTTGGCGGGTGAGAACAGAACTAGAGGACATAATTTAAGGATAAGGGCTAAACCATTTAGGACAGAGATGAGGGGGAATTTCTTCACTCAGAGAGTGGTGAACCTGTGGAACTCATTGCCACAGAGGGCAGTGTACGCCAGCTCATTAAATATATTTAAGAGGGAATTAGATATATTTCTACGGGCAAAAGGGGTTAAGGGTTACGGAGAGAAGGCGGGGACGGGATACTGAATTAAAGGATCAGCCATGATCTCATCGAATGGCGGAGCAGGCACGAAGGGCCGAATGGCCTACTCCTGCTCCTATCTTCTATGTATCTATGTATCTATGAAACCTCTTCCTACATTGCAGCCAGGTTCTGTGGCTCATCGATATGGAGTTGACCTCTTGGGCCACTTGCAGCCACACAGCTTTAGTCTGCTGGGGTGGCTTTTTCTCCCTGAGGAAGGGAAGAGCACCTCCTTATTCGATCTTGCTCCCTCCACCAGAGCTTGGAGGGAGGGGTCATCGAAGCGTGGAGCACACTTTTGCCTGCTGGTGGACATAGTCGATCAATGAATTCCTTACTACAATCACCATAAAGTTTGCAGTCTCCAGAAGAAGCAAGGCTGCTTACATGCCTTAAATCCAGCAGCATTGATGACGTCATCAGAGGCGACACTCTGCATAAAAAGACTCATTGGGCCAGGGGTTCCCACACGCTGGAAATCAATTGCCTAATTAGGGGAAAATCGCACTTTTTCCCCACTTCACTTCAGAGTCGGGGTCCTGACACGAATGCTACCTGACACACCCCAGCCCGCCTACTCTGGCAAAATCGAGCTCAATGAGTCAGGGAATTAGAAGCCACTTCACTGAACATCTGTAGTGCAGTAACATCAAGAACATGTGCAGGATGTCACTAATGCTTATCTAAAGAACTAAGAGGCCTTAAGAAGTAACTAACTTAGAATTAACACAAGTAGATAGTCAATGGCCTGGAAATTCGGGTCCCAACGCGTGAGTACGCACGGGGTACTCATGCGTGGACCCGATGGAAGTGCCGGTTTCTTGCATGCACAGCGCATGCGCGGGAAACCGGCACTTCCGATCCTCTGAACGAAGGGGTTCAGAGGTCAAACGCGCGCGCAGGGGAGACTGCGCGTGCGCTTTGAACTTAGTTTTTTTTTACAGGTTTTCACGCGAGGGTAAGCCTGCAGGATTTACACTTTTAAAAAGCAGGCGTAAGGCCTGCTTTTTACAAGGTAAGTGGTCAATTAATTACAATTAAAACATTTTTTCAACAGGTTTATTATTTTTAAAAACTTTAAAGTAAGGTAAGTTTATTTTAGCCCCGTTTTTTTTATAAAATTATTATTTTTTTAAATTTTAATTATTGTTTAAAATAGTTATTTAATGTAATTTATAGTTTATTTAAAAAGTGTGATTTTTAAAAAATTTATTTGAAGGTTAACTACTGTTTTGGGGGCCAGAGTATTCATAAGTTTGACAGGTCTTTCTGTCAATCTTATGAATGGGCTTTTCCCTACTCCGATTGGCTGCCCATGGCTCACGTGATCCCAGGGGAATGCATCGCACTAACTACACCGCTGGATCATGCAAGCACCGCGCGCCGGGAGCTGGACCAGGCCACAGAGAGGAAATCCACGCAGGCCCAGGCCTCAACTGCCGGCGCGCTAGGTAAGTGTAGGTCGGGGGCTTGCACCCACGGGAAGCCCCCGACATGAATTTCTGGGCCAATACTTCATGACCCAATTGGAACTTTTGAGGGTGCAACTAATTAGCAGATGAGGCCTTAGAGTGCAGTTTAAACGGGTTCTCAGTATTGTATCAGGGTGAGATTATACATCAGCAATGTATCTCTGTGAGAATATACACCAGCAATGTATCAGTGTGCGAATACACACAAGCACTGTATCAGTGAGAGAATATACGCCAGAACTGTATCAGAGTGAGAATATACACCAGCACTGTATCAGTGTGAGAATATACACCAGCACTGTATCAGTGTGAGGATATACACCATCACTGTATCAGAGTGAGAATATACACCAGCACTGTATCAGTGTGAGAATATACCCCAGCACTGCATCAGCGTGAGAATATACACCAGCACTGTATCAGTGTGAGAATATACCCCAGCACCGTATCAGTGTGAGAATATACACCGGCACTGTATCAGTGTGAGAATATACACCAGCACTGTATCAGTGTGAGAATATACACCAGCACTGTATCAGTGTGAGAATATACACCAGCACTGTATCAGTGTGAGAATATACACCAGCACTGTATCAGTGTGAAAATAAACGCTAGCACTGTATCAGTGTGTGAATATACACCAGCTCTGTATCAGTGTGAGAATATACACCAGCACTGTATCAGTGTGAGAATATACACCAGCACTGTATCAGTGTGATAATATACACCAGCACTGTATCAATGTGAGAATATACACCAGCACTGTATCAGTGTGAAAATAAACGCTAGCACTGTATCAGTGTGTGAATATACACCAGCTCTGTATCAGTGTGAGAATATACACCAGCTCTGTATCAGTGTGAGAATATACCCCAGCACGGTATCAGTGTGAGAATATACACCAGCACTGTATCAGTGTGAGAATATACACCAGCACTGTATCAATGTGAGAATATACACTGGCACTGTATCAGTGAGAGAATATACACCAGCACTGTATCAGTGTGAGAATATACACCAGCACTGTATCAGTGTGAGAATATACACCAACACTGTATCAGTGTGAGAATATACACCAGCACTGTATCAGTGTGAGAATATACACCAGCACTGTATCAGTGTGAGAATATACACCAGCACTGTATCAGTGTGAGAATATACACCAGCACTGTATCAGAGTGAGAATATACACCAGCACTGTATCAGTGTGAGAATATACACCAGCACTGTATCAGTGTGAGAATATACACCAGAACTGTATCAGAGTGAGAATATACACCAGCACTGTATCAGTGTGAGGATATACACCAGCACTGTATCAGTGTGAGAATATACACCAGCACTGTATCAGTGTGAGAATATACACCAGCACTGTATCAGTGTGAGAATATACACCAGCACTGTATCAGTGTGAGAATACACACCAGCACTGTATCAGAGTGAGAATATACACCAGCACTGTATCAGAGTGAGGATATACACCAACACTCTATCAGTGTGAGAATATACACCAGCACTGTATCAGTGTGAGAATATACACCAGCACTGTATCAGAGTGAGAATATACACCAGCACTGTATCAGAGTGAGAATATACACCAGCACTGTATCAGTGTGAGAATATACACCAGCACTGTATCAGAGTGAGGATATACACCAGCACTGTATCAGTGTGAGAATATACACCAGCACTGTATCAGAGTGAGAATATACACCAACACTGTATCAGTGTGAGAATATACACCAGCACTGTATCAGAGTGAGAATATACACCAGCACTGTATCAGAGTGAGAATATACACCAACACTGTATCAGTGTGAGAATATACACCAGCACTGTATCAGAGTGAGGATATACACCAACACTGTATCAGTGTGAGAATATACACCAGCACTGTATCAGAGTGAGGATATACACCAACACTGTATCAGTGTGAGAATATACACCAGCACTGTATCAGAGTGAGGATATACACCAGCACTGTATCAGAGTGAGGATATACACCAACACTGTATCAGTGTGAGAATATACACCAGCACTGTATCAGTGTGAGAATATACACCAGCACTGTATCAGAGTGAGGATATACACCAACACTGTATCAGTGTGAGAATATACACCAGCACTGTATCAGAGTGAGGATATACACCAGCACTGTATCAGAGTGAGGATATACACCAACACTGTATCAGTGTGAGAATATACACCAGCACTGTATCAGAGTGAGGATATACACCAGCACTGTATCAGAGTGAGGATATACACCAACACTGTATCAGTGTGAGAATATACACCAGCACTGTATCAGTGTGAGAATATACACCAGCACTGTATCAGAGTGAGGATATACACCAACACTGTATCAGTGTGAGAATATACACCAGCACTGTATCAGAGTGAGAATATACACCAACACTGTATCAGTGTGAGAATATACACCAGCACTGTATCAGAGTGAGAATATACACCAACACTGTATCAGTGTGAGAATATACACCAGCACTGTATCAGAGTGAGGATATACACCAACACTGTATCAGTGTGAGGATATACACCAACACTGTATCAGAGTGAGGATATACACCAACACTGTATCAGTGTGAGAATATACACCAGCACTGTATCAGAGTGAGAATATACACCAACACTGTATCAGTGTGAGAATATACACCAGCACTGTATCAGAGTGAGAATATACACCAACACTGTATCAGTGTGAGAATATACACCAGCACTGTATCAGAGTGAGGATATACACCAACACTGTATCAGTGTGAGAATATACACCAGCACTGTATCAGAGTGAGAATATACACCAGCACTGTATCAGAGTGAGGATATACACCAGCACTGTATCAGAGTGAGGATATACACCAGCACTGTATCAGAGTGAGGATATACACCAACACTGTATCAGTGTGAGAATATACACCAGCACTGTATCAGTGTGAGAATATACACCAGCACTGTATCAGAGTGAGGATATACACCAACACTGTATCAGTGTGAGAATATACACCAGCACTGTATCAGAGTGAGGATATACACCAACACTGTATCAGTGTGAGAATATACACCAGCACTGTATCAGTGTGAGAATATACACCAGCACTGTATCAGAGTGAGGATATACACCAGCACTGTATCAGAGTGAGGATATACACCAACACTGTATCAGTGTGAGAATATACACCAGCACTGTATCAGTGTGAGAATATACACCAGCACTGTATCAGAGTGAGGATATACACCAACACTGTATCAGTGTGAGAATATACACCAGCACTGTATCAGAGTGAGGATATACACCAGCACTGTATCAGAGTGAGGATATACACCAACACTGTATCAGTGTGAGAATATACACCAGCACTGTATCAGAGTGAGGATATACACCAGCACTGTATCAGAGTGAGGATATACACCAACACTGTATCAGTGTGAGAATTTACACCAGCACTGTATCAGAGTGAGGATATACACCAACACTGTATCAGTGTGAGAATATACACCAGCACTGTATCAGTGTGAGAATATACACCAGCACTGTATCAGAGTGAGGATATACACCAACACTGTATCAGTGTGAGAATTTACACCAGCACTGTATCAGAGTGAGAATATACACCAGCACTGTATCAGTGTGAGGATATACACCAGCACTGTATCACAGAATCACAGAATCACAGAAACCCCACAGTGCAGATAGAGGCCATTTCGGCCCATCGAGCCTGCACCGACACATATCCCACCCGATCCCCGTAACCCCACGTATTTAATCCCCCTAACACTAAGGGTCAATTTATCATAGCCAATCAACCTAACCCGCACATCTTTTGGACTCAGTGTGAGAATATACACCAGCACTGTATCAGTGTGAGAATATACACCAGCACTGTATCAGAGTGAGAATATACACCAGCACTGTATCAGTGTGAGGATATACACCAGCACTGTATCAGTGTGAGGATATACACCAGCACTGTATCAGTGTGAGGATATACACCAGCACTGTATCAGAGTGAGAATATACACCAGCACTGTATCAGAGTGAGAATATACACCAACACTGTATCAGTGTGAGAATATACACCAGCACTGTATCAGAGTGAGGATATACACCAGCACTGTATCAGTGTGAGGATATACACCATCACTGTATCAGAGTGAGAATATACACCAGCACTGTATCAGTGTGAGAATATACACCAGCACTGTATCAGAGTGAGAATATACACCAGCACTGTATCAGTGTGAGGATATACACCATCACTGTATCAGTGTGAGGATATACACCATCACTGTATCAGAGTGAGGATATACACCAGCACTGTATCAGTGTGAGGATATACACCATCACTGTATCAGAGTGAGAATATACACCAGCACTGTATCAGTGTGAGAATATACACCAGCACTGTATCAGTGTGAGGATATACACCATCACTGTATCAGAGTGAGAATATACACCAGCACTGTATCAGAGTGAGAATATACACCAGCACTGTATCAGTGTGAGAATATACACCAGCACTGTATCAGAGTGAGAATATACACCAGCACTGTATCAGTGTGAGGATATACACCATCACTGTATCTGAGTGAGAATATACACCAGCACTGTATCAGTGTGAGGATATACACCATCACTGTATCACTGTGAGAATATACACCAGCACTGTATCAGTGTGAGAATATACACCAGCACTGTATCAGTGTGAGGATATACACCAGCACTGTATCAGAGTGAGAATATACACCAGCACTGTATCAGTGTGAGGATATACACCATCACTGTATCTGAGTGAGAATATACGCCAGCACTGTATCAGTGTGAGGATATACACCATCACTGTATCACTGTGAGAATATACACCAGCACTGTATCAGTGTGAGAATATACACCAGCACTGTATCTGAGTGAGGATATACACCAGCACTGTATTGGTGTGAGAATGTAAAGGAATAGCCATAATTCAGAAAAAATACTCCATCCGATGAACAGAATTCTGACTTTATTAAAACATGAAAACTGGGTTTAAAATTTTAAAAGCCTCAATGACACGGGCTGTAAATAGAATACAGGCTTCTGAGATAAGATGAAGGGTTGTTAACACAAAAGTTGTAAACAGCATACAAGCTTTTGAAATGGGAATTGGTTGATTGATACTAAAACAATGGCCCTGTTTAAACAGCAGGTTGGAGGTTCCTCTATGTCTGAACGTTGGAAGAAACACAATGGCCCAGAACTTGGTGTCGGGGGCTTGCCGCGCGTGCAAGCCCCCGATCTGCACTCACCCTGCGCGCTGACATCTGAAGCCCGGGCCTGCTTGCATTTCCTGTCACAGGCCCGGTTCAGATGTCAGCGCGCAGTGCTTACCTGATCCAGTGGCGTAGTTAGTGCGATGTGCCGGCTGGGATCAGGTGAGCACTGTACAACCAATCAGGGGAGGGGAAGGTTCATTCATGAAAACTACGGGGGCCCAAAACACTATTTAAACTTTAAATAAAAATTTAAAAAACATCCCAATCATTAAATTAAGTATAAATAAGTTAAAAATAATAATTTAAACAATAATTTTTTTTTTGAAAAAAATATTTTTTTTTAAAAAAGTGTCTAAAACTAAACTTACCTTATTGTAGATTCTTAAAAATAATAAACCTGTGGGAAAAAAATTCTAAATTACACTAAAACACCACTTACCTGTAAAAAGAAATACTTACGTGTGCTTTTTACAAGCGTAAAGACCGGAGGCCTTTAGACATGCGCAAATCCCCCAAAACAGAGGAAATCCAAGACGCACACGCTGCCCCCGACAGTGCACGTGCTAGCCTCTTCACCTCTTGGGTTAGAGGAGAGGAAATGCCGGTTTTCAGCGCATGCGCTGTGCATGATGAAAACCGGCATTTCCTCCGGCCAGACGCGTGAGTACCCCTTCCATACTCACGCGTTTGGGGAGGAATTACTGCCCCAATAGCTATACCCAGTTTAAAGTGTTGTAAACCAACACTTCAGAAAGCATCACATAATTTTTTTTTAAATGTGCCTTTGAAAAAAAGACATCAAGTAAAAGAAATACCTGCCGTAAAATAGTTTTATGTTAAACTTGAAACAAGCAGACACAACGTCTGTGATATAAACCATTGAAGTAGCTAAGAAATGCATAGAACACCCTAGTTGAAGTGTTTTTGATTTACATACTGTAAAAGTTACAAACAGAAGACTTTGTAAATATTACATCAATAGATGCACCAAGCAATCACATTGTGTTTGTGTTGAAAATAGAATAGTTAGGAGACACGGTGTCTGCTTACAATTTGCTAATGTGATTTAAAAATTGAATGGGAGACGTTCATAAGAATGGCATCAAATAGATACATCAGTCATAAGCATTTTAATGATAAAATTTGAACACCTAAAAGTAGAGACAGGATTCTGCAAGTTAACAGCTGAACTGACAGTAAGATTAGAAAGAAGTCAACAGAAAGAATGACGAGAGATAATTAGCTTACATCAGCAGAAAACTTCAAAGGATTTACCACTGAAAAATGGGTATAAAATATGGAACTTTCAGATAGAAAGTCAGAAGTCACTGGAAGGGGCAAGTGATTCTCAACGTCAGAGGCAGGCTGTGTAAGTTTTTAACTCTTGGAGTCTCGGGGATCAAAAAGGTGCTTTTATTTGATTTTGGTGGAGATCCTGGATTAAAAATAAGTAGAAATATAAAAATGTAACGAAGTTAAGATTTGAGAATAAGGATCTCTGAGAATAAGAAATGTAAGCTATTTGTATTTTGAACTGTTAAAGTTGCGATTTAATCACCAGCTGTTAACTACATGTCGGTTCTTTAATAAATCTATATATTTTTAGAATTGTCTCACAGAGTATTTCTGTATCATACTCGCAAACTCAATCTCTGTACACTCTTTGGTGAGGAGTTGCAGAATTCTGGGGGAGTATTCCGGACCTTCATAATATCCGGAAGGTTACAGTCTAGTTAAACTTATTAAAAGTGCTATCTGGAGGATGGTTATCTTGTTTTGCACACTTTGTACAAAACTAATAAATTGCAGGACAACGGAATATTACAGTTTAAACTCTTTTAATGAAGCATCAAGTCTGTTCTTACTCACAGCAGTACAGCACCGTGTGTCCAAGATGGAGTTAGGGCCCCTGGGTCTTCTAAACAGTAGCAGTCCTTACAGATGCTTGCAGGCCAATGACAACTCAGCATGTGATCACATGTGAATATAATAGGTATTCCTTACAGATGCCTGCGGGCCAATGATAAATCAATATGCAAATGTTACATCCCCTTTCTTTTAAAGAAAAATGTTATGCATTACTTTTGAACCTTTCTTCTACATAATGTTCTCAGTAGCATCAACATATAAGTAAACTCAACATTTAACTAGCACTGAAAACATCTCAATGTTTCAATAACAATGTACAGTTTTTTTTAGGGCAGCCCTCCGCCTACACCCTTTGACAGTTCACAAGTCAAGGATAACTCTAGGCTTCACCTCTCATCGGAATGACGGTGTTGTTCCTTGGTGGTCAGAAGGTGCCTGCGATTGAGGCGGTACACCCGTCCTTCTGGGGTGCGGACGTGATACGATCGCTCAGTGTCAGCTGGCTGGATGACGACTGCTGGCTTCCAGTAGTCATGCTCCTGGATTCTGACGGATTCTCCATTGTGCAGCGGCGGCAGTAGTCTAGCTGACCTGTCATAGTATCTCTTTTGGTGTTGCTGTCTCTGTACACGTTTTGCATGCACTTGCTTGCAGCCGACGACCTGCCAGGGCCTGTCTGGAATATGGTGAGGTATCATGGGCTCTTTGACATTTGATGGGCAGCATTCTAGGCAGATGGAACATTTTCCGACAATGTCCTCAATGTGTTTGCACATTCTGGGCCAAAACATAATGTCACGTGCTCTTTGTTTGCATTTTTCCATGCCCATATGTCCAGCATGAATTTTTGTCAACATCTCTTCTCTGAGACTGATAGGAATGATGATTTTCTCCCCTTTGAAGACGATTCCGTTGATTTGTGACAGTTTGTCTCTGTGGTTCCAGAATTCAGATATGCTCTGAGGGCATTTCCACCTTTCCTCAGGCCACCCTTCATGTATGACTTTGCTCAGCAGTGTGAGTTGTGCATCTTTCTCTGTTCCTGCTTGGATCTCCTTCAGTTTTGAGTCACTCACAGGTAAGCTGTTGTACACCATGTGCACCTGCACATCCATGCCTTCACTGAGGCTGCTGTCGTGGTAGCTAAGAGACTTTCTGGAGAGCGTGTCTGCGACAGGAATGTCTTTGCCTGGACGGTGAATGATTGTGAAGTCGTACTTCTGTAGCTGAAGGATCATTCTCTGTAGCCTTGGTGGGGCTGCGGCTAGTGGTTTCCTCATGATTGACTCGAGGGGCTTGTGGTCGGATTCCACAATGACTTGTCGGCCATAGACGTATTGGTGGAAACGCTTACATCCAAACAGAATTGCATATAGCTCTTTCTCAATTTGAGCATAGTTGATTTCACTCTCTGTGAGAGATCTGGAAGTGTAGCCGATGGGCTTTCCTTCTTGCAGTAATACTGAGCCTAGTCCGTACTTTGACGCGTCCACTTGTAGTCTGAGCTCTTTGTTGGGGTCGAAGTAGACAAGAACTGGTCCTGGTTCTCTGGTGATTAGGTCTTTCATTTTCTGAAATGCTGTGTCATGTTGTTTGTCCCACAGGAACTCATTGGATTGTTTGAGCAACTGACGCATGGGCGCATTGATTTCGGAGAGGCTCAGGGCAAACTTGGCTCAGTAGTTAACCATGCCTAGTACTGTCTCTAGCTCTGCGTGGTTCTTCGGCGGCTCCATCTTCTTGATGGCGGCGATTTTCTTTGGCTCCGGCTTAATGCCATCAGTTGAGAGGCGATGCCCGAAATAACTGATCTCGGTGGATCCGATTATGCTTTTCTCGGGGTTGAGCTGGATACCTTTCTCCCGTGATCTTTGTAGCATCGCACGGAGATTCCTGTCATGTTCCTCTCTATTCCTGCCATAGATGAGGATGTCATCTACGATTGCGACTACTCCGTCGAGGCCTTCATAGGTTTCGTCGATCTTCCGCTGGAATTCATCCTGAGCAGAGATAAGACCAATTGGTAAACGCAGAAATCGGTAGCGTCCAAATAGTGTGTTGAACGTTGTTAGCTTAGATGACTCTTCCGTGAGCTTGATATTCCAGTATCCTGATCGTGCGTCCATTACACTGAAGTAACGTGCTCCCACTAGCTTGGATGTGATGTCATCTAGCGTTGGTAGAGGGTAGTGAGGGCGTTTGATAGCCTTGTTCAAACCTCTGGGGTCGAGACAGACTCTGAGCTTGCCTGTACGTGGTTTCTCAACCACTACTAATGCGTTGGCCCACTCTGTTGGTTCTGTTTCCCGGACGATGATTTCTGTGTTCTCCATGCTCTGCAGCTCCTCCTTCAGGTGACTACGTAGAGCAAGGGGTATCCTGCTTGGTGGGCAAACCACAGGGGTTACTGCTGGGTCAAGGTGAATAGTGCATTCACCTGGGAGTAGTCCGATTCCTTTGAAAACGTCAGCAAACTCCTCCATGACTGTCTGCTTATCAACTGGTGCCGTCAATGATAGCACTAGCTTGACGAGGTCCATGTCTAAACAGGCCTTTAGACCTAGCACTGGAGGTGCTTGAGTGTCAACAATGTAAAAATCCAACATCATGTCACTTTCTTTGTACTTGCATTTCATCACGCATGTGCCTTTTACAATGAGCTGCTCACCCCCATAGCTGGTCAGTCTGCATGAGGTGGGCTGTAGCTCACACTCATCCTTCAAGCTGTGATACTCACTCAGAGGAATTACATTAACCTGAGATCCAGTGTCTCGTTTAAACTTAAGCTCTTTGCCCTGTTTTCCTATCTCAATATCGGCAAAAGCTTGCTCAGTCTCTGAAATCTGTTTTTTCTGTGACACAGAATCAATAAACAGTTCCTCTGCATTTGGCTCTCTATCTGGCATTTGGCTGTCACTCACTGTGTGTACTGTTTTCCGAAAACAATCCTGCAAACTTTAGCAAAGTGGTTCCATTTACCACATTTAGTACATTGCCTTCCTTTGGCAGGGCAGTACTCCTTTTCTCCATGCCATTTGTTTCCACAATATCCACAGTTTTTGAAGCGTTTTATGTCTGTGTCGCCCATTTTTAGAACTCTCGCTGTTCTTTCTGTTCTGAAACACGCTCTCTGGGCGGTGTTCTTTGGTGTGTGTCTATTAACTGCGTGCACTGTCTGTTCTCTTGAGCTGCTCGTGGCGCTGGTTATGGTTTTCAACTGTGCTTGGGCTATCTCGTGTGATCTAGCTATATCCATAGCTTTGTCCAGCGTTAGCCCGGACCCAACATTCAAAAGTTTCTCTCTCACTTTAGCTGAATGTATTCCAAACACGATGCGGTCTCTGACCATCTCATCTTTATCTGCATATGCACAGTCTTTTACCAGCAGTTTTAACTCAGTCACGAACTGTTCAAACGATTCACTAGCTCCTTGTACTTTCTCCTGAAACTTGTACCTAGCGAATATCGTATTTGTCTTGGGCATCACATATGCTTCAAAACGGTCAAAATAACTTTTCAGTACCTTTGCTTCATCTGCGGTGAGAGACCATGTGTTAAAAATGTCTCTCCCTTTTTCTCCGATCCACAAGAGTAGATAGCTGCATTTTCCTTCCTCCCCTTTGCTTTTCAGTGGACCCGAGAACATCAAATCCACGTGTTGCTTGAACTTTCACCATTCTCTATGTAAGTTCAAAGATTCCCAATTCATTCGGGGTAAGGGAGCTCCAACGATGTCCATTTCAAATCCCTGTTCTGACACCATGTCTTGTTTTGCACACTTTGTACAAAACTAATAAATTGCAGGACAACGGAGTATTACAGTTTAAACTCTTTAAATGAAGCATCAAGTCTGTTCTTACTCACAGCAGTACAGCACCGTGTGTCCAAGATGGAGTTAGGGCCCCTGGGTCTTCTAAACAATAGCAGTCCTTACAGATGCCTGCAGGCCAATGACAACTCAGCATGTGATCACATGTGAATATAATAGGTATTCCTTACAGATGCCTGCGGGCCAATGATAAATCAATATGCAAATGTTACAATGGTAACATCTTCAAGTCGGTCCTTTCCTTTAGGGAGAAATAGCCTGGACCTTTAGACCCAATTAAGCGTCTTATAGAATTCGGCTATCTCTAACTTTAGTTGAAGGTGAACGTCTGGGGAATTCACCTGATCCGGGGTAGCCCGAAAAGGGCTAGGACTAGTAATTATCCCTTCAGTTGGTGCCCAACCTGTGTGTTAATGATTTGATACAGAACCTATACTTATATTTATATCTATATCATCTTGTAGATTGTTAAGTATAGAAGGAGTGTTTTACTAACAGTGGTACTAAGACCCAGATTTAAGTCTCTAGCGATGACAAGACCCTGATCAGGCCGTGTAGAACTTAAATCAGAACTCCCTCAATATAGCATTGAGGTCTAGAAATTTCTTATAAAGTTCATATTAAACCCTAACCGAGGATAGGTCCTGACGAAATGGCAAACCCTGTCGGAATTGGCCAAGTCTTTTTATTAGGAAATTCAAACAACTACTTTATTAGGGGAAATAATCCTATCCCTGTAGCTCCACAAGACCAAGTGATAATTTTTGAAATAGAAGGCTTTGATGCCGACGGAGCTGTTAGAACTCATGACACGATTGATGTTGATCCCCAGAACCAGGGGATACAGAATATCCGGTGGGATAATCAAACAAATACTCCAAATCCACTAAATTCCTTAATGATAAGGTGCACACCTGCACAATTGGGAGGCCTAATGAACGGTACCCAACAAGGTGGTGGCAACCATGGCTGAATAGCAGGACCCGGAGCAGCCTATGCTCCTGGGGGCCATGGATTCTGGTTAAGGTGGCAAATTCATGATGAAATAAATGACCAGAATCTTCAAGAAAACTATAGACCGTTTAGAATCCATTATAATCAATGCTGACAGGCACTAGCTCAACCTTATTTAAATGCTGGAAGTGCAATGATTACTGGTCCAGTAATCCAATCCCAGCAACCACACATTGCGCCCCTAGGTCAAGTAAACCTGAGCTCTATCTACACAATGCGTGGTAGACCGGGAAACACCAGCCAGGAAAAAACCTGCTGGATTCTAATTAACCTTGATAAATTGGAAACTTGTTGCCAAAATTGGAATGCCCAACACCAGAGGCAACCAATGCAAATGATGCTAAGTTCAGACATAATACCCCTATTAAACCAGTGCAACAACTGGGTTCAAATATACGCCTATGTTCTCACGGCAACTCAGGGAGGGCATGTAATGGGTTCCATCAAGGAAATACTCACTAATACAGCCACAACTGAAGGGCTGGTAGCTGCCTACAGAATAGGCAAAGTACTTACACAGGATAACTAGGATATTGTCCACGGTTGCCTGGCTAATCAATACCAAAATACAGCCCTCAAACTTGCCTGTGAGGGTGCTCTAAACGATTATCGAGATAACCAAGAAAGATGGGATAATGTCAATTGCATTATCCAATTAAATCATGACCTCTTAGGTCTACCCCAAACTAAACCTATAATGAGATCAGAAACTAAGGATAAAAGAAATGGAGAAGGTACCTTTGGTACTCAGAAATAAGGACTGTATAGACCCAAGTCTCAAGTCCACCCCACCCAGACACAAACTTGTGGCTTGGGACCCCCAAGAGGGTATTCCAAAAGGTTTACACCCCCAACCCGCCCACAATATGAGAAAGATTTCTCCCCAGAAAGATAGGATAGACGAGGGGCTAGATCTCGAAAGGAAAGCGAAGGACAGTGGACTCCCTATGGGGACAGTTTTTACACTGGCCAGAACTATCAGAGAGCTGGGGGCGGGGGGGGGGGGTGGTGGGGTACCGAGAAAACCGAAATTGGGATCAAAAAGATTCCCAGCAGAACCAACGTCCACCTCAATAGGAGGATCGTCAAGATAATAAACGGTCCGACAAACCCCCTCAGGGATCTGGAAAACATGATACTGTAGGTATTGGCAGATACCTAACTGAAATACTGAGGTCGAGTCAGTCTGATAACTAAATGATGTTTAATGCAAACTAGAAGCAACAATCAACAAAATGCAGGAGAAACAATCAACAGGTCTTTTCTTATGGCTGGCTCCATGAGGAATGAACTCGGGGGGCCTCCCAGCCTGACGTCATGACGTCATCACGTTTCCCGCCGTTCGGGACGTCGCGTGACCAACGTGATGACGTCATCGCGCTGGTTCTGGATCTTACTGTGAATGAGCTATCTACATACAGCAAACAAAGGTTGGTACCGATGCACTCTGTTAAAGGCAATTATATACATTCATATAGGAGTCCCTTGGTGGCTTTGCCACAATACCTTTAAGAGGGAGGAACAAAAATCTGTTAAAATAATTAAAGACAAAGCAGCAAATGAAACTCAGCATCCTGAGGATGAACAATCCCAGGATTGGAGGCCTGGCTCCCAGCCAGGGCCTCTTGAATTCCCCTATGCCTTGGCAACCCTTCTCACAAACACACAAGTGAAGGCCCTGTTTGAAACGGGAGCTGATTACACTGTAATAGATCCTGCAATTATAAAAACTAAGTGGACATATTTGGAAAGCCCAATTTGTAAAAAATCATTAATGGGATTCACACAAGACAAAACCAAAATAATTAATTTTTACAAAATACCTATTACTATATATGGAATCACGGTGAACCTAGATGTAGGACTGGTACCACAATTGGCCTGTTCCCTCATTATAGGATAACCAGACATGAAACATTACCTTAAAATTTCAACCAGACCTGTAGAAGCATCCACAGACCAGGATGACAGGGAAAAACATGTTCGAACACAGCTTGATCGAACTTGCCTAGAGCGGGGAGGCAAATACCTCCTCGAGCAACTCATAAATAGATACTACCATTACCTACAACGCCATCCAAATCAATGTGGGAAGATAGACATCAAACCCCACCCACTTGATGCTGGCTGGCACAAACCTAAAAAACAGTGGCCTATTCAAGACCACAAAGGAAAAATAGGTCTCCTAACAACGCTCAAAGAACTAACAGAACAAGGTGTCTTAATCAAAATAGCATCTAGAACTAATTCACCATTGTTTGGTGTTGCTAAACCAGATGGGAGGTGGAGATTAGTGGTCGATTATACAGCCTTAATAAGGTAATGGCCCCACATACTGCACAACAGCAAAATTCCACAGCCCTTCTCTGGAATCACGAGGGAAAAATATAAATCTTGTATTGATCTAGCAAACGGCTTCTGGTCACATCCAATCGAAAAAGCTGATTGGCCAAAAACTGCAATGACTGGACCCGATGTTCATCAGTATTGCTTGGCCAGATTGCCCCAGGGATTTCAAAACAGCCCTGTTCTTTTTTCAGCCCACATCATTGACCTTTTAAAAGACTTACCTAACATCAATTCTTATGTGGACGATATATATCTGTCACATGACAATCTCCAAGAGCACTTGAAAGCGATTGATAGTGTTTTATCCACACTTACAACTGCTGGTTACTTAATCAACATAAAAAAGAGTCAACTAGTGAGGGAAGAGGTAGATTTTCTGGGCCTGCGAATAACTGGAAATGGTAGAGGATTAATTCAATCCTATAAAGAAAAATTAGCCACCATTCAATATCCTAAAACTCTGAAAAATCTGCAAGCCAGTTTAGGACTCCTGAATTTTGCTCGATCCTTTACGTCAACCTTTGCCGAGCTCTCAGCACCCCTGTATGCTAGAGTGGGCGAGGCAGAAAAAGGACCATTTATATTTTCACCAGACGATAACTCAAAATTGCAACAATTATGCCGAGAGGTACAAAAAGCCATTGATCTGGAACAGAGGGACCTACAAGTTCCCCTCAATATTCATCTCAGGTCATCACCTAAAGTGGCAGTTGCAGTTTTCTATGATGAAAAGACCATAGTGCCCACTCAGTTCCATTCATATAACTTTTCCAATGTCGAAAGGAGGTACATTAAAAAAGAAAGGGTCATGACTATGGTAATCCAATGCCTTATCAAGGCACGAACCCGTCATGGGAAATACCCCATTACCATCTATACTGAGATTCCCGATTTAAGATCAGTATTGAGGATGGCCTCTGATGAAAAAAGAGCCACCCAGATCCGATATGATAAATGGGCATCATTCTTGAATGATCCTACACTCATTTTTAAATTCCTCTCCCCGGAAATGGACTTCGAGCATCTCCCCATCATGGAGGATGAAGATACAGAGGAGGGAATTAGACAAATACCTATGAGACCGCTTACAGAATAATATCAAGTCATTTACTGTGATGGATCATCAAAGACAATTAAAAAAAGGACATCCCAACAATCCTCAGCTGGGATGGGGATAGTAGTAGGGACTTTTTGAGATTCCTATTCTTTTTATCCAGAAGAATTACTGTCTATACCCCTTGGCCATAAGACAGCGCAATATGCTGAAGCCACAGCATTACGGTATGCTTTAGAGAAAGCAGACCCTATTAAACCCACACTAATCTGCACGGATAGTGATGACTGTAAAAGAGGATATAACCAAGATCTAGTTTTCTGGGAACAAACAAATTTTACCAATCATAAGGGTAAACCCATAAAATATAAGTCATTGTGGGAAGACATTCTCCGTTCAAGAATGGAGAAAAAGAATTGATTCATGTAAATGGGCATACCACTGGGACAGTACACTCAAAAGGAAACAGCCTTGCAGACGAACAAGCGAAACGTTCGGTCTGCATGACACCCCCTCGAGAGGGGCCTGCCAATGTTAGTGTAATCACTGGGGCAGAACGGGCAGCTAATCAAGATGAGGAACTGATTCAGCTATTAGACCCAACAAAAGAGAATCCACCAGGATATCCACCAAAGTACTTTTACTCGGAAACCCCTACGGGTATTGTACTAGTTAAGTTGCCCAAAGGAAACAGAGAAGTACCCCCGAGACACAAACGAGAACAGCTTGTAAAAGAAGCTCACGAGGGCATAAGTCAAGCACATTGTGATGCCAGAACAACATTCTGCAAATTGACCACCTTATATTGGTGGCCAGGCATGCTTAAAGCCTGTAAAACATACGTGCCAAATTGTGAGCCATTTAACCAATAAGTCGTCACTAATTAAGCCACCACCATTGGCTCCTGTGAAAGCTGATGAGCCAATGGGAAAATTCTTTATTGATTTTATTGGACCACTTCCCCCGTCTTTGGGATATAGACATGTTCTCATTTGTGTAGATGGATGCACTTCCTTCTACTGGCTGGTCCCCACAAAAACTGTTTCAGAAAACGCACTTGCCAGGGCTATTTCTGATGTAATTACTGTAGCTGGTGCACACAAAATCTTACACTCCGATCAAGGTGGAGCCTTTGTATCCAAGGTCTTCAAAGACTACTGCGAACAAAGGGGGATTGAGTTAGAGCACAGCACGCCACGTCATCCGCACTCAGCGGGGCTGGTGGAACGTAAAAACCAAGAAGTAAAAAAGCTACTGGTCAAACTATTGAGAATCAGGGGGAATAAGTGGACCACCATCATTCCGGAAGTACAGCTTGTTAAATCTGGATATCTTTAGGTAGTGTGTCCTTCAAATAATCGACAGAGGCTGCAGATAACAATCAACAGGTGTTTACTGGCTGAGGGTTGCTCTAAAACTAAACAGTACAGATCCCTACTCAGGGTTATATACAGGTGTGGTCACTGCCGGTACTACAGTATACAGGAGCTGTAAAAAGTAGTTCTCCCCTTAAAGGTACATACACTACAATTCCTCCCCTTTTAGATTAACAGTACCATAACATTCATTTAACAATTAACACTTTTAACATGCAACATTAACTGAAAATAGTCCATTTATAAATTCAGTCTTTGGGGCGGCTTCCTGATCCTTTCTGGATAGCGCCTTTCCTGAGTGTCTTGCTCTTGGTGCGGAGGCGATTCTGGCCCCCTGTCGTCAGTTGGTTCATCAGCTTCCGATACTACTGTTCCTGGGGTAGATGCTACCTGTATGTCGGGTTCATTACCAGGTACGCAAGACATGGGGTTGACTCGTTCCTGTGACGCTAGGATCTGGTCGACATGGCGTCTCACAATGTTCTCCCCAACATCCACTGTGTACATTAGTGGCCCCTGCCGTGTGCATATCGTTCCTGGTTGCCATTTCTCTGTTCGGTAGTCGCGGGCCAAGACTTGTTGCCCTATATTGAAGCTCCTTGTTGGCTTCTCATTGATGTGCTGGAATTGCTTATTCTCAACATTTCTTCGTACATTTGGTCTGAGCAAATCCAGACGAGATCTCAACCTTCGGTTAAAGAACATCATGGCCGGGGTCTGGTTGGTAACTGCATGTGTCGCATTTCTGCAGGCTAACAGGAAATTGTCCACCTTATGCTGCAGTGGAATGTCGTCATCGCACATGGCCCTTACTGCCTTTTTAAAGGTTTGTACGAACCTCTCAGCCAATCCATTTGTGGCTGGATGATACGGGGCGGATGTGTAATGCCTTACCCCATTCCTTTTCATAAATTTCCGAAACTCTTCGGACACAAACTGTGGTCCGTTATCAGAGCAAATCTGCTCTGGCAAGCCGTTCCTGGCAAATATGGTCCGTAGGACTGCAATCGTTTTCTCCGTGGTGGTGGAGGATATTTTGATCACCTCAGGCCATTTCAAGTACGCATCCACGGCTATTAAAAACATTGAGTCCATGAATGGACCAGCAAAATCAATATGCACTCGTTGCCATGGAGAGGAGGGCCACTCCCATGGGTGTAGAGGGGCATGTGGTGGTGCATTTTGGACCTTCTGGCATCCTGAGCAGCTCTTTGTCAGGTCCTCGATTTGCTGATCGATCCCCGGCCACCACACATAAGCCCTAGCAAGGCTTTTCATTTTCACCCCTCCCAGATGGCCTTCTTGAAGCTCATTGTGCACTCTCTCCCTTAACTTGGGTGGAATTACCACTCGGGATCCACACATCAAGGTCCCCTGGCAAACTGACAGCTGTTCTCTTCTGGATGAGAATGCTGGCAACAGTGAGTCGCCATGTGCTGGCCATCCCTTCACCGTCAAATCATATACCCGAGACAGTGTCGGGTCATTTTGGGTCTCCTTCTCTATATCCGCGTTAGTTACTGGCAAGCGTTCAATTATAGACGAATAAAATATTTTGACAGGGTCTACTGCTGGTGCTTCCTACACAGTAGGCAGTGGCAGGCGTGATAGCCCATCAGCATTTCCATGTTGTTTCGTGCCCTTATACTCTATTTCATATTGGTTCGCCCCTAGAAAAAGGGACCATCTTTGTAGCCATTGCGCAGTCATCACCGGAACGCCCTTCTTTGGATTAAAGATGGAGACCAGTGGTTGGTGGTCAGTCAGCAAGGTGAACTTCTGCCCGTGCAGATAGTGGTTGAACTTTTTCACTCCCCACACTAGGCTGAGGGCCTCCCTGTCAATCTGGGCGTAGTTATGCTCGGCTGAGATTAGTGACCGAGACGCAAAGGCAACTGGCCTCTCCAAGCCGTCCGGGAATTTGTGCGACAGCACCGCTCCAATACCATAGGGTGATGCATCACACGCCAACTGAATTGGTATTGCTGGGTTGAAATGAGCCAACACCTCTTTTGATGTGATCAATTCTTTGCACTTCTGGAAAGCTCGTTTACATTCGTCATTCCACTTCCATGGTACCCCAGTTTGCAGTAGGGTGTTCAGTGGGTGTAGTACTGTAGACAAATTCGGCAAGAACTTATGGTAGTAGTTCACCAGCCCGAGGAACGACCTCAGTTGTGACACATTTTCCGGTGCTGGAGCCTTGACTACTGCCTCAATCTTTTCAGGGGACTTATGTAACCCCTCTTCATCAATAACGTGGCCACAATACGAGATCTGCTTCTGGAAAAACTCACATTTGTGGCGATTAGCTCGGAGCCCATATTCCTTCAATCTAGTGAGCACCTGCTCCAGGTTGGCGAGGTGATCACTGTCATTTTTGCCCGTGACCAGGATGTCGTCCAAATAACACTGGGTCCCTGGAATCCCTTGCAGGACTTGTTCCATTGCCCTTTACCAAATAGCCAGAGCTGATGCTACCCCGAACACCAGCCGATTGTATTGGTAGAGACCTTTATGAGTATTGATCGTGAGGTACTGTTTCGAGGCTTCTTCTACCTCCATTTGCAGGTACGCCTGGGCCAGATCAATCTTAGTGAAGCGTTTTCCTCCAGATAGCGAGGTGAAAATATCTTCAATCCGCGGAAGCGGATATTGTACGGTGTGAAGGACTGGGTTCACTGTCACCTTAAAGTCCCCACAGATGCGAATCTTCTTTGGTTCCCCAGGCGTATTACTCAACGACCTCTTCATTACAGGAACGATGGGTGTAGCCCACTCGCTCCAGTCCACTTTGGACAGCACTCCAGAACGTTCCAAACCTTCCAGCTCTGCTTCGACGGCTGGGCGGATCGCATAAGGCACTGGTCTGGCCTTAAAAACTTTGGGCTTGCATTTTCCTCTGTTTTGATCGTCGCTGTTCTGCCTTTTGGTGTTCCGAGTCCCTCCTGGAACACTTCTTGTGCGTCAGTTAGCATTTTTGACAGTCGTCCAGGTGTGACGTCATCATCCTTTTTGGCATCTACCGTCAGTGCTTGTATGGCATGCCAATCTAACTGTATCTTCCGGATCCATTCACGTCCTAGTAGTGGTGGCCCTCCATCTGGCAATACATATAGGTCCATTTTTGGTGTTTCCTTGCCGTTGTATATCACGTTCACCCTTATTTTTCCTTTGGGGTAGACTTTTTGCCCCGTGTACGTCTTCAAGACAATCTCTGTATCTCTCAAGGGTATATGTGAGAATAGCTGCTTGTAGTCCCTTCGGTTTATGACTGTTAGGGCTGATCCTGTGTCCAATTCCATTTTCACTTGGACTCCGTCTATCTTGAACGTGACCCAGATAGTTTGGTGATCCTCCATTTTGATTACATTATGTAGTTTCAGACAACCCAACTCCTTGCTTCCGGAGTCTGTATCACTTTTCTGTTTGTCTGAACTACTCTCCATCACCTTATGTACCTTTTTGCACTTCTCCTGTGGAGATTTCTTGCTGTTGGTTTTCTTTCCCGACCTGCAGACTCTTGCTATGTGTCCTACTTCTCCACACTGTCTGCACACTTGGTCCTTAAACCAACAATCCTTATGGTCGTGTGTTGTTCTGCCGCAGCGATAACACTTCCCTGTTCCATATGACATTTCATTTGTGCCATATTCTTGCGGTCTCCGTTGTATCTCTGCAGCGCCCCGTGTGGCTGCTTCGTGTGATACTGCCATGCTGAAAGCTTTGTCCAGCGTAAGATCCTTTTCTTATAGAAGCCGTTTCTGGGTTCCTTCACTTTGAAGCCCACACACAAACTTGTCCCTTAAAGTATCTGCTAGTCCCGTTCCAAACTGGCAGTGTTTCGATAGCTTGCGCAGTTCCATTAAATACTCAGCATTACTTTCGTCTTTATGCTGGTTCCTTTTGTGGAACTTAAATCTTTCTGTTATCAGCAGCGGTGTGGGTTTTAAGTGGTCCTGTAGGATTGCCACTATGCTTTCAAAATCCTTTTCCACTGGCTTCTCTGGGGTTACTAGGTTTCGCAGTAAGCCGTACTGTTTTGCACCCATGGAATTCAACAATACCAGTGCTTTCCTGACATCTGGCACTTCATTCACCTTGCAGTACACTTCTATGCGTTCTATATATGTCGCCCAATCTTTGACTTCATTGTCGAACGCTGTGACACTGCCACTCTTCGGCATCCCTGGGTGTGGTTAGACTGGCTAAAAATGTTGTCTCCCACACTTTCCTTTCTTCCCACGCACTCCCTTCTTCTCCACTGGCTCAAAATGGCGTCTCCCGCGCTTTCCCTTCTTCTCCACTGCGGCTCATAAAAAAAATGGCGTCTTCCCACGCTCTCCCTTCTTTTCTTCCCCCGCGGACGCTGCTCAGCCCTTGAGCACTGGCCGCGCTCTGTGCGTTTTCCCCTCTCTCGTTGACGCCGCTCGGTCTTCAACCCCGGCTGCGCCCTGTGCGCTTTACCCTCTCTCTTACCCATCGACGCTGCTCGGCCTTTTTCTGTGCCGTCGGTCGGCTCCTGCCGCCGCTGTCCGGGAAGGGTCTGCACCGTACCTGCTGCCAGCCCGCTGCGCTGGATCGTTGCAGCTGGAGAACCAAGCCCAGCTCTCTACAGCCTCCTCTGCGATGTTCAAGTTCTCCCTGGATGGTCGACGCCCGCACTGGTGGAATCGGCCTTCTTCTTCAGAGTTGCAGGTAGGTTCGAAACGACTCGTCGACAATGTTAAATCTGGATATCTTTAGGTAGTGTGTCCTTCAAATAATCGACAGAGGCTGCAGATAACAATCAACAGGTGTTTACTGGCTGAGGGTTGCTCTAAAACTAAACAGTACAGATCCCTACTCAGGGTTATATACAGGTGTGGTCACTGCCGGTACTACAGTATACAGGAGCTGTAAAAAGTAGTTCTCCCCTTAAAGGTACATACACGACACAGCTGTCACTCAATAATGTGCCCACATCTACATCAGGGACAGTGTCCCCTAAAACTCCATATTATCTGGTGTATGGGGTTGAGATGTATACACCGCTTACCCATAGTTCTTTTATTGCCTCTACACTCTCTGATTCCTTGACCCGACAGCGACAGTTAGATTAAAAAAAAGAAGTAACAGAGGAGATTCATCAAATTGATCAGAGGATAAGGGAGGCAAATAGGCAGAAAAAATTGACAAATAAAGCATGGCAACCCATAGTAGGAGAATGGGGACAGGAAAAGAAGTTTGACCAAAAACCTGGTTTAAGACCGAAGTGGAAAGAACCTGTTCCATTACATTCTGTTATTAACGAGAGAATAGTTCAAATAGATATTAACCAGCCGAATGGCAAGCATATTCTTAAAACTGTCTCCATAGACAATATTAAGAGATGTCCTGCGGGATATCGAAAAGGAGGAACAATATGTAGGATTCGCAAAATTGGATTTCATATTAATAAGGATCAATGGGCAGAAGAGGCCATGATTTTAAAGACTGTTTTAAAAGAAGCCCAGAAAAAAAAGGGGCATACAAAATGGCCGCCATATCATGTGACCAGCTCATTGGGACACTTTAAAATGGTTCCTGCACAACCTCAGACAACTATGTGGATTGAACCCATAGCAAGTTCTGGAAGCTGTTTCTGAGAGGACAAAGCCAGATCCACAGGCATGCATATGGATTAGATGCAGATCCACTCAAGATCTGGCTGGAGACAGAGGCCATCTAAATGTTGACCCAGATGAAAGAGACAATAACTTATTCATGAGGACAACACCAAGGGCTCGGTAACAGGATTAGCACGAAATTAAAAAACAATGAAAGCCATTTCAAACCAGAGATGGGCCTGTTACCAGCCGCTTAAAATGATTTAAAATATAATAACTGCCCTGCTGTGCTCAAAAAGCCCACCAAAAGTTAAAACAAAGACTCACCTGATTTTGGGGGGGAAGTGAAGCCTCAGGAAGAAAGGTATAACTGAAGAGACTTTTCAGCAGTTGAAACAAGCAGAAGCACCGGGTTGGAAGCGACACTCGAGGCAAGCTGAACAAGCAGCTTGGAGGACACGGCAGTGGGACACGACGCGACAGGGGCAACGACCCCAGGGACAGCTTGGATGAGTTGAGACACAGGACCAGGACGCAGCACCCCGGAACACAGCTTGAGGAGGAAGACACAGCGGGGGAGAAGACTTTGGAGGAAGCTTGAATCAACAAGCTCGGACAGTCACAAAGAGAGCGGAGAAAAAGGACAGTTTAAAATTGGACAGTCGTTGCAGCCCCAGCAGCCTCGTTTTCAAAACCTTGCACTTCCTAATGGGATTGGTGAGCATGTTTCTGGCTCTTCACAATCAGATCTAGTTAGGTTTAATAAGGGGGTGGATTTAAGGGTACAATTAACATGAGTTGTTGTCCCTCGATGTTCCGTGTGTTTCTTTATTTCATGATGATCTTTGTAGAGTATAAGATGCCTATATTTGCCTTAGTTAGTATAATGTCGTTATGATTTGTTTGTATTTGTTTTTCCCTCCCATGTACCGTACTCTTGTCTTTGTTGCATTTGATTTGATATTTTTCCATTTGCAATAAAATTTCATTTTTATTCATCAAACTTGGTCTACAAGAGTCTTCTCTGCATTGCAGTTCCTGCACCTAAGTCCAGATTATAGAATCTAAGGGGTGAGTGGGTCGAACCACTCAAAGTTTTACTGTGCAAGAGAGAGAGGCCTCTAGAGAGAGAAACCTCAGGGAAACCTCTCGAGGAAAACCCCTTACAGAAAATGGCGAGTCAGGCAGGAGTCTGGCAGCAGGATTGCAATGTAGTAGATCCAAGTTTGAATGGTCGAAATGCAATGGATGAGAGGATAGCGGATTATGTTTTTGGGAAGGTAAACCTTACAAAACAGTGGATAACCAACCTATTAAGAGATAGGCGCCCGCTAGACGCAGCCATCAAGTGGACAGAAAGAAAAGAGCACAAAAGATCTGTAGAAAAGGCGGTCTGGCTGATGTGCTACAAGAAGCAAGTCCAGCTTTTGGACCAAGTCGTTGTAGCACAGATGGCCCAGATCAAAGGGTTATTAGCAGAAGTAGAGGAAAAGGTTGCGGGAGGAAAGAAACTGATTGAATCGCTTAACGCGCTGAATCAGGAACACCAATCCGTAGCTCACCGCCATGAGACCAGGATAGATTACTTGGAGTGTCAGGTCGTTGAGGCCAAGGCCAGTGAAGGTAGAATGAGAGACAGGTGTTTCCGCCTAACTAAGCAGGTAGAGACACAGGAGGAAAGTATTCTGGGAGCTAGGGCAGCATACAAGATGGCCATGGAGGATAGGTCTGAGAACACCGACCATAGCGCTTGCTGTAGTGTATGTACCCGTCTACCTTTAAGGGAACTATTGACTGTAACCGTTCACCTTTAAGAGAACTACTTTAGGTGTGGCACTATTTGTTTGGCTTCTGTATACTGTAATACCGATAGTGACCACACCAGTATATAAGTGTTGTGGCAGGATTGCTGGGGCAGATTCGCCCGGACCTTCGAATAGTAAAGACCTGTTTGTTTGTTACTTCTGAAGTCTGTGTATTTATTAACTGCACAACCCACAGACTTTACAGTGGCGACGAGTCCGATCGTACCCTGCGGCAAGACTACCAAAGCAAGAAGAGCGTCGAAGAGAGGCAACCGCCCTCGTCGTGCTGCTGGAAGAAAACACGAGGCTGCAGCAGGAGAAAGGTGGAAGACTTTAGCAACAAAAGCTTCCGTCTGCAACAGGCACTGACTACCCTTCTACCACGGTGCGGAGTGAGCCGATCAGCAGGAAACAAGGCGGCCGCAGAGACTGTGAGTAGGGGAAGGTGTAGAGAATATCCGGAGGATAAGGGCAGAGCACTCGACCTCGGTCGAGGGGGAGCTGAGCCGGTCAGAAGTCGGGTCCAATGGCGTCGGGTGACAGCCGGACCGCGATCGGCGGGAAAAGCCGGGCAGCGCCGCAGCCACGAAGCGCTGAGACTGGGAGTAGGCGCGGGAAGAGAAACCCAGCCGCAGCCAGGGAGGGAAACACCGGTCTGCGAGAGGGCTGGGAGGTGAACAGGAACCGTGCGGGTGGGAGAGAGAGACAGAGCCGAGCAAGGGGAGAGAGACTGCGCGAGAGCCAGTCCAGCGGCTGAGCTGCCCTCCACCAACGGGGTACCCAGAGCCGGTAGAACCGAACGTGCGGGAGAGGGAGAGACAGAGCCGAGCAAGGGGAGAGAGACTGTGCGAGAGCCAGTCCAGCGGCTGAACTGTTCTCCACCAACGGGGTACCCAGGGCCGGTAGCACCGAACGTGCGGGAGAGAGAGCGACAGAGCCGGGTACAGAGAGAGAGACTGCGCGAGAGCCAGTCCAGCGGCTGAACTGTCCTCCGTTAACGGGGTGTACCCAGCGCCGGTAGAGCCGTGCGGGCGGGAGGAAAAGACAGAGCCGAGTAAGGGGAGCTGTGCGGAAGCCAGCCAGCGGCTGAACCTGTCCGCTGTGGGGGAAGCGTACCCCTTCCACCGGGAAGAAACGCGGGAAGCCGCCATTAGGCGGAGAAGACGCCAGAAGCGGGAAACCGCCATTGAAGTGGGCGGGGCGAGAAAGGAAGAGCGGGAAACCGCCATTTTTGCGGGAAAACCGCCATCTTAGAAACAAACAAATAAATAAGAATACTTAAAGAAATACTGGTGCTGCTCCCAAGGGAAGAAAGATGCCTAAGCGAGGGAATATTAACGACTTTAATTCTGAAATAGAAGACTGGGCCACGTACGTGGAACGCATAGAGATCTATTGCGAAGCCAACAAAATAGAGGAAGACGACAAGGCGATAACATTGCTAAACTCGATGGGGGCAAAAACATACGGGCTCTTGAAGCATCTAATAGCACCAATTAAACCAGCGGATCAGATCTTTGAAGAGATTGTGGCTGTGCTGAAGGACCACTTGAACCCCACACCGTTGATGCTGGCTGAACGATTCAAATTCTACACAAGAACGCAGAGGAAAGACGAAAGCAATGCGGAATACTTGGTCGAACTGCGTAGGCTAGCGAAATACTGCCAGTTCGGAGGGAATCTGACAGAAGCGCTGCGGGACAAGTTTGTATGCGGATTGTCCAAAGAAGGGACGCAGAAGCGACTACTGGAAGAGAACGACCTCACACTGGACAGGGCTGTCCTTATAGCTGCATCGCACGAAGCCGCAGCGAAAGGAACGGCGGAAATGCAACTAAAGGCGGCAGCACTCGGGGTGGACCAAATTACTTCAAGCACAACAAAATGCTACCGTTGTGGCACACTAAACTAGGAGGAGGGGTGGGCTCTGATGAGGATGTCAGGAGGCTACAGTGCGATTTGGACAGGTTGGGGGAATGGGCGGATACGTGGCAGATGCACTATAATGTGGATAAATGCGAGGTTATCCACTTTGGGGGTAAAAACAGGATGGTAGATTATTATCTAAATGGCAATAGATTGGGAGATGGGGAAGTGCAGAGGGACCTGGGTGTTCTTGTGCACCTGTCACTGAAGGAGAGCATGCAGGTGCAACAGGCGATTAAGAAGGCAAATGGTATGTTGGCCTTCATATCAAGGGGGTTCGAGTATAGGAATAGGGATACCTTACTACAGCTGTACAAGGTGCTGGTGAGACCGCATCTGGAGTATTGTGTACAGTTTTGGTCGCCCCATCTGCGGAAGGATGTTCTTGCCATGGAAAGAGTGCAACGGCGATTCACCAGGCTGATACCTGGAATGGCGGGAATGACCTATGAAGAGAGATTAAATAGTTTGGGCTTGTACTCACTGGAGTTTAGAAGATTGAGAGGGGATCTCATCGAAACATATAAAATTATGGCAGGCCTGGACAGGCTGAATTCAGAGAGAATGTTTCCAATGGCCAGGGAGCACAGAACCAGGGGCCACAGTCTAAAAATAGCGGGCAAATCATTTAAAACAGAGATGAGGAAGAATTTCTTCACTCAAAGAGTGGTGAGCCTGTGGAATTCCCTGCCACAGAGGGCTGTGAAGGCTAATTCAATAAATATTTTCAAGAGAGAATTGGATATATTTCTGAAGGCTAAGGGGATTAAGGGTTACGGAGAAAAGGCGGGGACGGGGTACTGAACTGGTAAGATCAGCTATGATCTCAGACGAGGATCAGCCATGATCTCATTGAATGGCGGAGCAGGCTCGAAGGGCCGAATGGCCTACTCCTGTTCCTATCTCTATGTTACTATGTTACAACGCATGACCAGAATCAATGCTGGTTTAAGAACCAAGAGTGTAGGAAATGTGGCAAACTGGGTCACATCGCGAAGGTATGCCGGTCCGGGAAAAAGACCAACAATCAAAGGAAGCCACCACAAGAAAAGTACAACAAGGTACACAAGGTGGCTGAGAAGAGTTCAGACGAACAGAATTCAGACTCAGACCCAAACAACCAGGAGCTGGGTAGTCTGAGAATCCACAATGTGGGTAAAGAAACGGATCTACAGACCATCTGGGTCATACTAAAAATAGCTGGAGTCCAAGTAAGAATGGAGCTGGACACTGGATCAGCTCTATCAGTCATCAACCGAAGGGACTACCACCGGCTATTCTCTCACATACCTTTAAGAAATACCAAGTTCGTATTACAGACATACACGGGGCATAACGTATACCCCGTGGGGAAAATAAGAGTCAAGGTGAGAGATAGGGGTAAAGAACACCCAAGAATGAGCTTGTACGTATTACCTGAGGGAGGACCACCACTTCTAGGACGGGAGTGGATTAAGAAAATAGACATGGAATGGCATTACCTAAAAGCCATAATGAGGGAGGACTCGGTGCAAGCTATTAGCTCAGATTCTGAAATGGATGATGATAAGACCAAGTCGAATATGGAAGACAAGGCTAAAAAGGACTTGCCGACGATGGGGAAGAAAACGAAGACATGCAGAAGGACTTATGGTACCAAGAAGAATAAAGCTGCAGAGCAGAACTCCAGGTTGACAGAGAATCCTGAGCCTGTTCAAGCAAAGGATTCATCCACGACGGAAGAACACCGAGCTCGGATGCAAACTTATGTCAAAGTACGACAACAATTAGAACAGTTGAGTGACCGTCTCGTACAAGAGATGAAAAAGATGGAAAAGTTCTGGGACACCGAATGGGAGAACCTGGAAAGACAACAGAGACAGCTAGCTCAAGCAGAGAGCGACCATAGAGCCATCGTGGCCAAATACCAATCACATTCCCCTGATGCTGTTCAGGAACTAGAATATTTACAGAACGAACCAAAGGAAGAGGAATCTTCAGGAAGCCAGGATTTTATTTCAGTTCTTCTCTACGACTCCTTACAAGCAGAGTGTGAGAAGTTGAAAGAACAGTATGAACAGGCCCAGGCTACAATTCTGGAGGGGGTTAACTCGGCAGCCTCCGAAAAGCTAGTTTCAGTAGAAGCATATGAACAACTAAAGGTTGAACATGAGCAAGAAGTCCAAAGGCTGCAGGAAATTCTTGATGAGCTCAAGGCCAAGACAGACTCATCGGTAGAAGTTCCATCCATAGATGAGAAATTAGAGGTGAAAAACATGGCAGAGCATGAAAGACAGGATGTCCAAGAACTCATAAAAACATTGAAGGACACCCAAGACAAATATGAGGCGGCAATGACCGAGGTTCAACAACTTGAAGAACAGATTCAACTGGGAATCCTTTCAGTGGAAGAAAAGGAAACTGTAAGAAACTCAGAGACTGTAAGAATGGTCCCTGAACATGAACTAGAGAGCATCAGGGCGCAACTTTTCCGAGCGCTGAAAGCCAAAGTTCAAGAGGAACGTAAGGTGGAAGTATTGGAGAAAGAGATGGATGAAATGGAGAAGACTCTGATCCACCGTGTTCCCAGGGAAGAGTTAACGGTCAGCCAACTCCTTCATATGCTGAAGGACAAGACTCTGCAAGGGGAACAATCTGAACACGAGCTTCAATCTTCAGGGGGAACGAGTTCGGAGCTCTCAAAAGTCACGGAGATAGCTGAGGTGGCAACACAAATTTTACAAGGATGCCAAAAGTACGTTGAATCACGTCAAGGTGAACAGAAGAAGGTGGAAACCGTTACTTCAGTAGAAGGTTTAAATAGCCTGATAACGCAATTCCCGATAGAAGGGAAGGTATTGAACTCACAAAGGAGGTCCGTCGTGAAGGAATGGCAGATAACCCAGGAAGAGCGGGATGAATATGAATGCATGAAGAAGTCTTTTCAAGAAAGATGTCTAGGGAAGCAACCACCGTCAGCTAACGTCCAGACGGGTGAGGAGGAAGAAGAAGGCTCTCTCGCTGGCCTAACTCAGGACGAACCCGAATATTACCATGACCTGTTGAGTGACACTGAATATTACGAGGATGTGGTCTGCCCAGCTTGTGATGAAAACTCCCAAAGTGCTGAAATCTGGATGAAGCACTTAAGGTCTAAGGAACATAGAGAGTTGATGGCGCTACAGCTGGCAGCCGAGAAAGGAGCTCCGAGAGTTTCAAAAAGGCAGAAAAGAAAAAGAAGAAGCAGAAGATAATAACTGTCTAAAATATTAGCACTTCTACCATCCCAGGCGGGACATTACGAAAGGAGCTAAATTAGTTGAAAAACTGGAAAATGTCAAGACAGCCAGTTGGTTGTAAAAGTCCGCACTGCTGGTTCAACAGGACGAAAGTTCAAGCTGTTACGTCAAGAAAAAGGCTATGGAGGAGTCACGCTAGCCAGGTGAACCAGCTATACCAAAGAAATGTTGTTCGGAACGAGTCAAGATCAGAGACTGAATCTATGAACTGTTTCCGCAGAGACTGAACCTGTGAACTGTTCCCACCGAGATTATATCTGTAAATTGTTTTATATGACATTGACTCCACCGAGATTATATCTGTAATTTGTTTTATAGGAAGTTGAAGATATGTATGTTTAACGGGGACTCTGTAAGTAATAAGCTAAAAAGGGAGGATTGTAGTGTATGTACCCGTCTACCTTTAAGGGAACTATTGAATGTAACCGTTCACCTTTAAGAGAACTACTTTAGGTGTGGCACTATTTGTTTGGCTTCTGTATACTGTAATACCGATAGTGACCACACCAGTATATAAGTGTTGTGGCAGGATTGCTGGGGCAGATTCGCCCGGACCTTCGAATAGTAAAGACCTGTTTGTTTGTTACTTCTGAAGTCTGTGTATTTATTAACTGCACAACCCACAGACTTTACACTTGCCACAGGGAGCTAGAGGACCTGAGAACAGCCCTAGCGAAGGCAAACGGCTTGGTGTGCCTCATAAACCCACCAGCGAGCCAGCTACTGTTAGCCAAGGAATCCAAAAGACCGATTCCGCAAGAGGCAGTTGGGTACCAACCCCCGAGCCCTCGGCACCTCCCGCCTATACTGAGTCTTGGACTCCGGGGAAGGAAACGGTGAAGTTAGACAGAGGTAGAGCAACCCCAGGTAGTAGAGTCGGGGCCGGCGCCGATGTGTCCAACTCGACACCGGAGGCTCGGTCCGGGCGTAGCGGATGGCGAGGATGGACCCCTCATGATTCAGATCATAATGCCCCACAGCGCACAACAGCTGAGGGCAATGATAAGTCACATCCCAAAACTCTCCGAGTCAGGAGATCCCTCCGTCCATTTTAGGGACGTGGAGCAGACCGCAGCAGTTAATGACTGCGACGGGGTTGAACAGTCCAAAATGCTGCTGTTCTCCCTGGACAGCTCGCTCCTCCAGTGTCTCCCTGACGAGAGCAAGAGAGGGCACAAGGCGTATGAGGAGTTACGGGACGAGATCCTGGAGATTATAGGGGAGGGTGACGGAAGTCCATTCCTCCGATTGGAAAGGACGATACAGCTAGAGGGAGAACCCCCATGGGTTTTTGCCGGAAGGTTGTGGCCAGTGTATCGGCGCAGCTGTCCGGGCGGGCCGGCCCGGGCCGGGCTGAATAATGACCAAAGGGCTCATTGGCTCCGGTGCCTGGTCGCCAATTGCTTGCCACAGGTGAGGGAGCAGGCCAAAGCATGGTTTGACCCCACTAACCCCCGCTCCACGGAGGAACTAGTACTTGATCAGCTCACGATAGGTTACAGGAACAACAAGAGTAGGGATGTGCCTTCCTCAAAGGGAAAGGTGCATGAGGCGAGGCCTGCAGCTCCTGCTAAAAAGGAATGGCATCAGGAGGGGAATCGCCCTCCCCAAGCCAAGAGCAGTTGTTACGGGTGTGGGAAGGAAGGTCACTGGCGCCGGGACTGTAAAAATCCCTGGAAGGATTTAAAGGGAAAAGCTCCCTCAGCCCCGGCCCAAACGCCCATCCGGGAGAAAGGAGCCGATGTGTCGATCCATCCCGCTGCGATCGAGTCAGTTTTAGAGGCAATGCGGTCTCTAATGACCTCACAGGGGAAGGTGGCAATCGCCAACGGCCCTGTTGCTCCCTCAGCCCCAACCGATGTGCCCAATTGACTAGAGCCAGCGCAGCCTGTCGACCTGTGTCCCCTAGAAAGACATGCACAGGAAGAGACCTCCTGTAAAATGGAGGAATACCTGCGGTGCCAGGTTGCGGAGGCTAAGTTAGTTGAGCAGGTTTTAAGGGAGGAGAACGCCAGGTTAACAGTGAGGGCTGGCAGTTTAGAGGGTCAGCTAAGGGTTTTTAAAATGGTTCATGACCAGTGTAAACTGTTTAAGCCAGGTGCAAAAGAACCAGCAGGGAAAGCCATAAGAGTAAAAGCAATAAGCCTGAGGCAAGTAAAGAGTCACAGACCACACAAGCTGGCGTTGCAGCCTGCTTGAGGGGAGGACCCATCCCGCCCACCTGGGAGGCTTCCCCGATGGCCTGGGACTCGGACGAGGTGGGACCCGAACAGCAAGGTCCCGCCCTCGACACGATTCTGGAGGAGGAGGAGTCGGAGGACGGAGGTTCCGCCCTCGACTTGAGCGCGGGGGAGGTAGAAATTGGGGGCAGAGATCCTCCACCTGTAAGGACAGGTGGGGAGGAGCCGTCTGCCACAGACCCAATTCCCGAAGGGGAGGAGCCTGAGGGGAGGGAGCCGAAGCCCACAGTCGTGGAAGAGCCACGGGCCGTGAGAGCCAAAGTCCCACCCAAAGGTCCACTCGCCAAAGGAGCCTGCCCAAATCCCAAAGGGGCGGAGCCTGAGGGAAGGGAGCCGAAGCCTACTGTCGTGGAAGAGCCACGGGCTGCGAGAGCTGAGGTCCCACCCGAAGGCCCACTCGCTAAGGGAGCCACGCCCAAAGTACCTTCTCGCAGGTCGGCCCGAACGACTCAGCCTGTAAAGTCTTGGCCCGAGTCACCCACTCCCAGTAGACACCGACTTCAGAAATCATTAAGAAAGCACAGTCCCCGTTTAACAGCAAAAGGCTGCGGGGAACCAGAGATACAGGTCACTGCAGCCCCACCACAGGGAGCGGTGAGCTGCAGTCCAGAGCCACAGGTCACTGCAGCCCCGCCACAGGGAGCGGTGAGCTGCAGTCCGATCAGGGATTAGGCAAGCCACCCGGGGACGGGCGGCGCTGTACCTAAGTTTAGTTTAAGTTTTAAGGTGATTCGTTGTTTGTACACTGTAAAAAGGTCAAACATTCGCAAAAGTATGAGAATAGAGGGGAATGGAGGGAGCATTATGTGCGGGTAGAAGAAGAGACACCTGTTTAGATTTTGCTGCTCTGTATAAAGTTAAAGTTTCCCTCCCTTCTCTGTATTATTTTTTTGATGTGTATTCATGTGTTTTTGGATTTTCGTATGTATTTCATTTTATTATTGAAGTTTATTAGACGTGATTATTATTATTTGATAATGTGTATGTACTAGGTGATGTAGGGGTATAAGGCCCCCCTCCATGCCTGGAAGTAAGTTGTAAGATTTTTTAACTCCAAGGTATTGCCATCTATAGATGCTTAATGTACACTAGATTTTTCTGAAATGGGAAATGCATGTGTCGTGAGGTCATGGATAGGTAAACACTGGGGATGGTTAGATTGTGGAAGGACAGAAAATTTTGCTCACCCGGAATTATGATACTCCAAGCAAGTTACAGTATCATCAGGGGGGAGTGTAGGATTCGCAAAATTGGATTTCATATTAATAAGGATCAATGGGCAGAAGAGGCCATGATTTTAAAGACTGTTTTAAAAGAAGCCCAGAAAAAAAAGGGGCATACAAAATGGCCACCGTATCATGTAACCAGCTCATTGGGACACTTTAAAATGGTTCCTGCACAACCTCAGACAACTATGTGGATTGAACCCATAGCAAGTTCTGGAAGCTGTTTCTGAGAGGACAAAGCCAGATCCACAGGCATGCATATGGATTAGATGCAGATCCACTCAAGATCTGGCTGGAGACAGAGGCCATCTAAATGTTGACCCAGATGAAAGAGACAATAACTTATTCATGAGGACAACACCAAGGGCTCGGTAACAGGATTAGCACGAAATTAAAAAACAATGAAAGCCATTTCAAACCAGAGATGGGCCTGTTACCAGCCGCTTAAAATGATTTAAAATATAATAACTGCCCTGCTGTGCTCAAAAAGCCCACCAAAAGTTAAAACAAAGACTCACCTGATTTTGGGGGGGAAGTGAAGCCTCAGGAAGAAAGGTATAACTGAAGAGACTTTTCAGCAGTTGAAACAAGCAGAAGCACCGGGTTGGAAGCGACACTCGAGGCAAGCTGAACAAGCAGCTTGGAGGACACGGCAGTGGGACACGACGCGACAGGGGCAACGACCCCAGGGACAGCTTGGACGAGTTGAGACACAGGACCAGGACGCAGCACCCCGGAACACAGCTTGAGGAGGAAGACACAGCGGGGGAGAAGACTTTGGAGGAAGCTTGAATCAACAAGCTCGGACAGTCACAAAGAGAGCGGAGAAAAAGGACAGTTTAAAATCGGACAGTCGTTGCAGCCCCAGCAGCCTCGTTTTCAAAACCTTGCACTTCCTAGTGGGATTGGTGAGCATGTTTCTGGCCCTTCACAATCAGATCTAGTTAGGTTTAATAAGGGGGTGGATTTAAGGGTACAATTAACATGAGTTGTTGTCCCTCGATGTTCCATGTGTTTCTTTATTTCATGATGATCTTTGTAGAGTATAAGATGCCTATATTTGCCTTAGTTAGTATAATGTCGTTATGATTTGTTTGTATTTGTTTTTCCCTCCCATGTACCGTACTCTTGTCTTTGTTGCATTTGATTTGATATTTTTCCATTTGCAATATAATTTCATTTTTATTCATCAAACTTGGTCTACAAGAGTCTTCTCTGCATTGCAGTTCCTGCACCTAAGTCCAGATTATAGAATCTAAGGGGTGAGTGGGTCGAACCACTCAAAGTTTTACTGTGCAAGAGAGAGAGGCCTCTAGAGAGAGAAACCTCAGGGAAACCTCTCGAGGAAAACCCCTTACAAATATAAGGTGCAGTCATACACTGTATTTCAAGACCCAGCTTGGAGCATGACACAGGAAATGGATGCGATTGAATTACTGACGACGGTCAGTCAGAAGGTGTCGCCAGCTCCTCCACACGTTGCTTGGCGACGCATCAGGAATTGGATTTGCGAAAAGCAACAACCGAAACAAGGAATCAATGAGTTACTTCAGCGAAGGAGGAAGACACAGCGGATGAAGAAGGAATCAACTGAGTGCCTGGCAAGGCCTTTACGAAAACACACATCTGTACACACGCGGGATCGAAGGAACAGCGTGTCAAGCTTCAACTAGTTTCAAAGGACGTCTCCTTGACTCGTATGAATAACTCACCTCTACGGAAAGTACATCTGCCGATTGGACATTCTAAGTACATGTTGTTTCGCTAATTGCATGACTATGTACTTATCATCCTTTTAAATTGTGTTCAATTTAAAATAAGGCAAAACATTGTCCTAGGATGACTTAAAAGGAATTTTCACGTAGCATATGATTGTGAATCTCGTGAAGTTAATATGCTATTGTAACCTTATTGGATCATTGACCAAACTGCTGTGATGTTATGAGCTCATTTTTTGGTCAAGAGGGTGGTGTAAAGGAATAGCGGTATTTCAGAAAAATACACCATCCTATGAACAGAATTCGGACTTTATTAAAACATGAAAACTGGGTTAAAAAATCTAAAGGCCTCAATGACACAGGCTGTAAACAGATATGAGCTTTTGAGATAAGATGAAGGGTTGTTAACACAAAAGTTGTAAACACCATACAAGCTTTTGAAATGGGAATTGGTTGATTGATACTAAAACAATGGCTCTGTTGAAACAGCAGATTGGAGGTTCCTCTATGTCTGAACATTGGAAGAAACACAATAGCTATACCCAGTTTAAAGTGTTATAAACCAACACTTCAGAAAGCATCACATAAATTTTTTTAAATGTGCCTTTGAAAAAATGACATCAAGTAAAAGAAATACCTGCCGTAAAATAGTTTTATGTTAAACTTGAAACAAGCAGACACAACGTCTGTGATATAACAATTGAAGTAGCTAAGAAATGCATAGAACACCCTAGTTGAAGAGTTTTTGATTTACATGTTGTAAAAGGTACAAACAGAAGACTTTGTAAATATTACATCAATAGATGCACCAAGCAATCGCATTGTGTTTGTGCTGAAAATAGAACAGTTAGGAGACACGACGTCTGTTTACAAACAGCTAACGTGATTTAAAAATTGAATGGAAGGCCTTCGTAAGAATGGCATCAAATAGATACATCAGTCATAACCAATTTTATGATAAAATTTGAACACCTAAAGGTAGAGATGGGATTCTGCAAATTAACAGCTGAACTGACAGTGACATAGGAAAGAAGTCAACAGAAAGAATGACTAGAGATAATTAGCTTACATCAGCAGAAAACTTCAAAGGATTTACCACTGAAAAAAGGGTATAAAATATGGAACTTTCAGTTGAAAGTCAGAAGTCGCTGGAAGGGGCAAGCGATTCTCAAATTCAGAGGCAGGCTCTGTAAGTTTTTAAATCTTTGAGTCTCGGTGATCAAAAAGGTGATTTTATTTGATTTTGGTGGAAATGCAGGATTGAAAATAAGTAGATATGTAAAAATGCAACGAAGTTAAGATTTGAGAATAAGGATCTCTGAGAATAAGAAATGTAAGCTATTTGTATTTTGAACTGTTAAAGTTGTGATTGAATCACCAGCTGTTAACTACATGTCGGTTCTTTAATAAATCTATATAATTATCCCTTCAAGAATATACACCAGCATTGTATTAGTGTGAGAATATGCACCAGAATTGTATCAGTGTCAGAATATACACCAGCACTGTATCAGTGTGAGAATATACACCTGCATTTTATCAGTGTGAGAATATACGCCAGCACTGTTTCAGTGTGAGAATGTACACCAGCAATGTATCAGTGTGAGAATATACACCAGCACTGTATCAGTGTGAGAATGTACACCAGCACTGTATCAGTGTGAGAATATACACCAGCACTGTATTAGTGAGAGAATGTACACCAGCACTGTATCAGTGTCAGAATATACACCAGCACTGTATCAGTGTGAGAATATACACCTGCATTTTATCAGTGTGAGAATATACGCCAGCACTGTTTCAGTGTGAGAATGTACACCAGCAATGTATCAGTGTGAGAATATACACCAGCACTGTATCAGTGTGAGAATGTACACCAGCACTGTATCAGTGTGAGAATATACACCAGCACTGTATTAGTGAGAGAATGTACACCAGCACTGTATCGGTGTGAGAATATACACCAGCACTGTATCAGTGTGAGAATATACACCAGCACTGTATCAGTGTGTGAATATACACCAGCACTGTATCAGTGTGAGAATATACACCAGCACTGTATCAGTGTGAGAATATACACCAGCACTGTATCAGTGTGAGAATATACACCAGCACTGTATCAGTGTGAGGATATACACCAGCACTTTATCAGTGTGAGAATATACACCAGCACTGTATCAGTGCGAAAATATACACCAGCACTGTATCAGTGTGAGAATATACACTAGCACTGTATCAATGTGAGTATATACACCAGCACTGTATCAGAGTGAGAATATTCACCAGCACGGTATCAGTGTGAGAATATACACCAGCACTGTATCAGTGTGAGAATATACACCAGCAATGTATCAGCGTGAGAATATTCACCAGCACGGTATTAGTGTGAGAATATACACCAGCACTGCATCAGTGTGAGAATATACACCAGCAAAGTATCAGTGTGAGAATATACACCAGCACTGTAAAAGTGTGAGAATATACACCAGGACTGTATCAGTGTGAGAATATACACCAGCACTGTATCAGTGTGAGAATATACACCAGCATTGTATCAGTGTGTGAATATACACCAGCACTGTATCAATGTGAGAATATACACTAGCACTGTATCAGTGTGAGAATATACACCAGCATTGTATCAGTGAGAGAATATACACCAGCACTGTATCAGTGTGAGAATATACACCAGCACTGTATCAGTGTGAGAATATACATCAGCAACATATCAGTGTGTGAATATACACCAGCACTGGATCAGTGTGAGAATATATACCAACACTGTATCAGTGTGAGAATATACAGCAGCTCTCTATCAGCGTGAGAATATACATCAGCTCTGTATCAGTGTGAGAATATACTCCAGCACTGTATCAGTGTCAGAATATACACCGGCACTGTATCAGTTTGAGAATATACACCAGCACTGTATCAGTGTGAGAATATACACCAACACTGCATTCGTCTGAGAATATACACCAGCACTGCATTAGTGTGAGAAAATACAACAGCATTGTATCAGTGTGAAAATCTACACCAGCACTGTATCAGTGTGAGAAAATACACCAGCACTTTATCAGAGTGAGATTATACACCAGCACTGTATCAGAGTGAGAATATACACCAGCACTGTATCAGTGTGAGAATATACACCAGCACTGTATCAGAGTGAGAATATACACCAGCACTGTATCAGAGTGAGAATATACACCAGCTGTGTATCAGTGAGAGAATGTAGTCCAGCACTGTATCAGTGTGAGAATATACACCAGCACTGCATTAGTGTGAGAATATAAACCAGCACTGTATCAGAGTGAGAATATGCACCAGATCTGTATCAGTGTGAGAATATACAACAGCACTGTATCAGTGTGATAATATACACCAGCACTGCATTAGTGTGTGAATATACACCAGCACTGTATCAGTGTGAGAATGTGCACCAGCACTGTATCAGTGTGAGAAAGTACACCAGCACTGTATCAGTGTGAGAATATACACCAGCACTGTATCAGTGTGAGAATATACACCAGCACTGTATCAGTGTCAGAATGTACATCAGCACTGTATCAGTGTGAGAATTTACACCAGCATTGTATCAGTGTGAGAATATACACCAGCACTGTGTCAGTGTGTAAATAAACACCAGCACTGTATCAGTGTGAGAATATACACCACCACTGTATCAGTGTGAGAATGTACACCAGCACTGTATCAGTGTGAGGTATACACCAGCACTGTATCAGTGTGTGAATATACACCAGCAATGTATCAGTGTGAGCATACACACCAGCACTGTATCAGTGTGAGAATATAGACCAGCACTGTATCAGTGTGAGAATATACACCAGCACTCTATCAGTGTGAGAATATACCCCAGCACTGTATCAGTGTGAGAATATACACCAGCACTGTATCAGTTTGAGAATATACACCAGCACTATATCAGTGTGAGAATATACACCAGCACTGTATCAGTGTGAGAATATACACCAGCATTATATCAGTGTGAGAATATACACCAGCATTGTATCAGTGTGAGAATATACACCAGCACTTTATCAGTGTCACAATATACACCGGCACTGTATCAGTTTGAGAATATACACCAGCACTATATCAGTGTGAGAATATACACCAGCACTGTATCAGTGTGAGAATGTACACCAGCATTATATCAGTGTGATAATATACACCAGCATTGTATCAGTGTGAGAATATACACCAGCACTGTATCAGTGTGAGAATATACAACAGCATTGTATCAGTGTGAGAATGTACACCAGCACTGTATCAGTGTGAGAAAATACATCAGCACAGTATCAGAGTGAGATTATACACCACCATTGTATCAGTGTGAGAATATACACCAGCATGGTATCAGTGTGAGAATATACACCAGCACTGTATCAGTGTGAGAATATACACCAGCACTGTATCAGTGTGAGAATGTACACCAGCACTGTTTCAGTGTGAGAATATACACCAGCAATGTATCAGTGTGAGCATGTACACCAGCAGTGTATCAGTGTCAGAACATACACCAGCACTGTATCAGTGTGAGAATATACCCCAGCACTGTATCAGTGTGAGAATATACACCAGCACTGTATCAGTGTGAGAATATACACAAGCACTGTATCAGTGTGAGAATATACAGCAGCTCTTTATCAGTGTGAGAATATACATCAGCTCTGTATCAATGTGAGAATATACACCAGCATTGTATCAGTGTGAGAATATACACCAGCATTATATCAGTGTGAGAATACACACCAGCATTGTATCAGTGTGAGAATATACACCAGCACTGTATCAGTGTGAGAATATACACCAGCACTGCATTAGTGTGAGAATATACAACAGCACTGTATCAGTGTGAGAATATACAACAGCATTGTGTCAGTGTGAGAATGTACACCAGCACTGTATCAGTGTGAGAAAATACACCAGCACTGTATCAGAGTGAGATTATACACCACCATTGTATCAATGTGAGAATATACACCAGCACTGTATCAGTGTGAGAATGTACACCAGCACTGTATCAGTGTGAGAATATACACCAGCACTGTATCAGAGTGAGAATATACACCAGCTGTGTATCAGTGAGAGAATGTAGTCCAGCACTGTATCAGTGTGAGAATATACACCAGCACTGCATTAGTGTGAGAATATAAACCAGCACTGTATTAGAGTGAGAGTATGCACCAGCTCTGTATCAGTGTGAGAATATACAACAGCACTGTATCAGTGTGAGAATATACACCAGCACTGTATCAGTGTGAGAATGTGCACCAGCACAGTATCAGTGTGAGAAAGTACACCAGCACTGTAACAGTGTGAGAATGTGCACCAGCACTGTATCAGTGTGAGAATATTCACCAGCTCTGTATCAGTGTGGGAATATACACCAGCTCTGTATCAGTGTGAAAATATACACCAGCACTGTATCAGTGTGAGAATATACACCAGCACTGTATCAGTGTGAGAAAGCACACCAGCACTTTATCATTGTGAGAATATACACCAGCACTGTATCAGTGTGAGAATATACACCAGCACTGTATCAGTGTGAGAATATACACCAGCACTGTATCAGTGTGAGAATATACACCAGCACTGTATCAGTGTGAGAATATACACCAGCACTGTATCAGTGTAAGGATATACACCAGCACTTTATCAGTGTGAGAATATACACCAGCACTGTATCAGTGCGAGAATATACACAAGCACTGTATCAGTGTGAGAATATACACTAGCACTGTATCAATGTGAGTATATACACCAGCACTGTATCAGAGTGAGAATATACCCCAGCACTGTATCAGTGTGAGAATATGCACCAGCACTGTATCAGTTTGAGAATATACACCAGCACTTTATCAGTGTGAGAATATACACCAGCACTGTATCAGTGCGAAAATATACACCAGCACTGTATCAGTGTGAGAATATACACTAGCACTGTATCAATGTGAGTATATACACCAGCACTGTATCAGAGTGAGAATATTCACCAGCACGGTATCAGTGTGAGAATATACACCAGCACTGTATCAGTGTGAGAATATACACCAGCAATGTATCAGCGTGAGAATATTCACCAGCACGGTATTAGTGTGAGAATATACACCAGCACTGCATCAGTGTGAGAATATACACCAGCAAAGTATCAGTGTGAGAATATACACCAGCACTGTAAAAGTGTGAGAATATACACCAGGACTGTATCAGTGTGAGAATATACACCAGCACTGTATCAGTGTGAGAATATACACCAGCATTGTATCAGTGTGTGAATATACACCAGCACTGTATCAATGTGAGAATATACACTAGCACTGTATCAGTGTGAGAATATACACCAGCACTGTATCAGTGTGAGAATATACACCAGCATTGTATCAGTGAGAGAATATACACCAGCACTGTATCAGTGTGAGAATATACACCAGCACTGTATCAGTGTGAGAATATACATCAGCAACATATCAGTGTGTGAATATACACCAGCACTGGATCAGTGTGAGAATATATACCAACACTGTATCAGTGTGAGAATATACAGCAGCTCTCTATCAGCGTGAGAATATACATCAGCTCTGTATCAGTGTGAGAATATACTCCAGCACTGTATCAGTGTCAGAATATACACCGGCACTGTATCAGTTTGAGAATATACACCAGCACTGTATCAGTGTGAGAATATACACCAACACTGCATTCGTCTGAGAATATACACCAGCACTGCATTAGTGTGAGAAAATACAACAGCATTGTATCAGTGTGAAAATCTACACCAGCACTGTATCAGTGTGAGAAAATACACCAGCACTTTATCAGAGTGAGATTATACACCAGCACTGTATCAGAGTGAGAATATACACCAGCACTGTATCAGTGTGAGAATATACACCAGCACTGTATCAGAGTGAGAATATACACCAGCACTGTATCAGAGTGAGAATATACACCAGCTGTGTATCAGTGAGAGAATGTAGTCCAGCACTGTATCAGTGTGAGAATATACACCAGCACTGCATTAGTGTGAGAATATAAACCAGCACTGTATCAGAGTGAGAATATGCACCAGATCTGTATCAGTGTGAGAATATACAACAGCACTGTATCAGTGTGATAATATACACCAGCACTGCATTAGTGTGTGAATATACACCAGCACTGTATCAGTGTGAGAATGTGCACCAGCACTGTATCAGTGTGAGAAAGTACACCAGCACTGTATCAGTGTGAGAATATACACCAGCACTGTATCAGTGTGAGAATATACACCAGCACTGTATCAGTGTCAGAATGTACATCAGCACTGTATCAGTGTGAGAATTTACACCAGCATTGTATCAGTGTGAGAATATACACCAGCACTGTGTCAGTGTGTAAATAAACACCAGCACTGTATCAGTGTGAGAATATACACCACCACTGTATCAGTGTGAGAATGTACACCAGCACTGTATCAGTGTGAGGTATACACCAGCACTGTATCAGTGTGTGAATATACACCAGCAATGTATCAGTGTGAGCATACACACCAGCACTGTATCAGTGTGAGAATATAGACCAGCACTGTATCAGTGTGAGAATATACACCAGCACTCTATCAGTGTGAGAATATACCCCAGCACTGTATCAGTGTGAGAATATACACCAGCACTGTATCAGTTTGAGAATATACACCAGCACTATATCAGTGTGAGAATATACACCAGCACTGTATCAGTGTGAGAATATACACCAGCATTATATCAGTGTGAGAATATACACCAGCATTGTATCAGTGTGAGAATATACACCAGCACTTTATCAGTGTCACAATATACACCGGCACTGTATCAGTTTGAGAATATACACCAGCACTATATCAGTGTGAGAATATACACCAGCACTGTATCAGTGTGAGAATGTACACCAGCATTATATCAGTGTGATAATATACACCAGCATTGTATCAGTGTGAGCATATACACCAGCACTGTATCAGTGTGAGAATATACAACAGCATTGTATCAGTGTGAGAATGTACACCAGCACTGTATCAGTGTGAGAAAATACATCAGCACAGTATCAGAGTGAGATTATACACCACCATTGTATCAGTGTGAGAATATACACCAGCATGGTATCAGTGTGAGAATATACACCAGCACTGTATCAGTGTGAGAATATACACCAGCACTGTATCAGTGTGAGAATGTACACCAGCACTGTTTCAGTGTGAGAATATACACCAGCAATGTATCAGTGTGAGCATGTACACCAGCAGTGTATCAGTGTCAGAACATACACCAGCACTGTATCAGTGTGAGAATATACCCCAGCACTGTATCAGTGTGAGAATATACACCAGCACTGTATCAGTGTGAGAATATACACAAGCACTGTATCAGTGTGAGAATATACAGCAGCTCTTTATCAGTGTGAGAATATACATCAGCTCTGTATCAATGTGAGAATATACACCAGCATTGTATCAGTGTGAGAATATACACCAGCATTATATCAGTGTGAGAATACACACCAGCATTGTATCAGTGTGAGAATATACACCAGCACTGTATCAGTGTGAGAATATACACCAGCACTGCATTAGTGTGAGAATATACAACAGCACTGTATCAGTGTGAGAATATACAACAGCATTGTGTCAGTGTGAGAATGTACACCAGCACTGTATCAGTGTGAGAAAATACACCAGCACTGTATCAGAGTGAGATTATACACCACCATTGTATCAATGTGAGAATATACACCAGCACTGTATCAGTGTGAGAATGTACACCAGCACTGTATCAGTGTGAGAATATACACCAGCACTGTATCAGAGTGAGAATATACACCAGCTGTGTATCAGTGAGAGAATGTAGTCCAGCACTGTATCAGTGTGAGAATATACACCAGCACTGCATTAGTGTGAGAATATAAACCAGCACTGTATTAGAGTGAGAGTATGCACCAGCTCTGTATCAGTGTGAGAATATACAACAGCACTGTATCAGTGTGAGAATATACACCAGCACTGTATCAGTGTGAGAATGTGCACCAGCACAGTATCAGTGTGAGAAAGTACACCAGCACTGTAACAGTGTGAGAATGTGCACCAGCACTGTATCAGTGTGAGAATATTCACCAGCTCTGTATCAGTGTGGGAATATACACCAGCTCTGTATCAGTGTGAAAATATACACCAGCACTGTATCAGTGTGAGAATATACACCAGCACTGTATCAGTGTGAGAATGCACACCAGCACTGTATCATTGTGAGAATATACACCAGCACTGTATCAGTGTGAGAATATACACCAGCACTGTATCAGTGTGAGAATATACACCAGCACTGTATCAGTGTGAGAATATACACCAGCACTGTATCAGTGTGAGAATATACACCAGCACTGTATCAGTGTAAGGATATACACCAGCACTTTATCAGTGTGAGAATATACACCAGCACTGTATCAGTGCGAGAATATACACAAGCACTGTATCAGTGTGAGAATATACACTAGCACTGTATCAATGTGAGTATATACACCAGCACTGTATCAGAGTGAGAATATACCCCAGCACTGTATCAGTGTGAGAATATGCACCAGCACTGTATCAGTTTGAGAATATACACCAGCACTATATCAGTGTGAGAATATACACCAGCATTATATCAGTGTGAGAATATACACCAGCATTGTATCAGTGTGAGAATATACACCAGCACTTTATCAGTGTCACAATATACACCGGCACTGTATCAGTTTGAGAATATACACCAGCACTATATCAGTGTGAGAATATACACCAGCACTGTATCAGTGTGAGAATGTACACCAGCATTATATCAGTGTGATAATATACACCAGCATTGTATCAGTGTGAGAATATACAACAGCACTGTATCAGTGTGAGAATATACAACAGCATTGTATCAGTGTGAGAATGTACACCAGCACTGTATCAGTGTGAGAAAATACATCAGCACTGTATCAGAGTGAGATTATACACCACCATTGTATCAGTGTGAGAATATACACCAGCATGGTATCAGTGTGAGAATATACACCAGCACTGTATCAGTGTGAGAATATACACCAGCACTGTATCAGTGTGAGAATGTACACCAGCACTGTTTCAGTGCGAGAATATACACCAGCAATGTATCAGTGTGAGCATGTACACCAGCAGTGTATCAGTGTCAGAATATACACCAGCACTGTATCAGTGTGAGAATATACCCCAGCACTGTATCAGTGTGAGAATATACACCAGCACTGTATCAGTGTGAGAATATACACCAGCACTGTATCAGTGTGAGAATATACAGCAGCTCTTTATCAGTGTGAGAATATACATCAGCTCTGTATAATGTGAGAATATACACCAGCATTGTATCAGTGTGAGAATATACACCAGCATTATATCAGTGTGAGAATACACACCAGCATTGTATCAGTGTGAGAATATACACCAGCACTGTATCAGTGTGAGAATATACACAAGCACTGCATTAGTGTGAGAATATACAACAGCACTGTATCAGTGTGAGAATATACAACAGCATTGTGTCAGTGTGAGAATGTACACCAGCACTGTATCAGTGTGAGAAAATACACCAGCACTGTATCAGAGTGAGATTATACACCACCATTGTATCAATGTGAGAATATACACCAGCACTGTATCAGTGTGAGAATATACACCAGCACTGTATCAGTGTGAGAATATACACCAGCACTGTATCAGAGTGAGAATATACACCAGCTGTGTATCAGTGAGAGAATGTAGTCCAGCACTATCAGTGTGAGAATATACACCAGCACTGCATTAGTGTGAGAATATAAACCAGCACTGTATTAGAGTGAGAATATGCACCAGCTCTGTATCAGTGTGAGAATATACAACAGCACTGTATCAGTGTGAGAATATACACCAGCACTGTATCAGTGTGAGAATGTGCACCAGCACAGTATCAGTGTGAGAAAGTACACCAGCACTGTAACAGTGTGAGAATGTGCACCAGCACTGTATCAGTGTGAGAATATTCACCAGCTCTGTATCAGTGTGGGAATATACACCAGCTCTGTATCAGTGTGAAAATATACACCAGCACTGTATCAGTGTGAGAATATACACCAGCACTGTATCAGTGTGAGAATGTACACCAGCACTGTATCATTGTGAGAATATACACCAGCACTGTATCAGTGTGAGAATATACACCAGCACTGTATCAGTGTGAGAATATACACCAGCACTGTATCAGTGTGAGAATATACACCAGCACTGTATCAGTGTGAGAATATACACCAGCACTGTATCAGTGTGAGGATATACACCAGCACTTTATCAGTGTGAGAATATACACCAGCATTGTATCAGTGCGAGAATATACACCAGCACTGTATCAGTGTGAGAATATACACGAGCACTGTATCAATGTGAGTATATACACCAGCACTGTATCAGAGTGAGAATATTCATCAGCACTGTATCAGTGTGAGAATATGCAGCAGCACTGTATCAGTGTGAGAATATACACCAGCTCTGTATCAGTGTGAGAATATTCACCAGCACGGTATCAGTGTGAGAATATACACCAGCACTGTATCAGTGTGAGAATATACACCAGCAATGTATCAGCGTGAGAATATTCACCAGCACGGAATTAGTGTGAGAATATACACCAGCACTGTATCAGTGTGAGAATATACACCAGCAAAGTATCAGTGTGAGAATATACACCAGCACTGTAAAAGTGTGAGAATATACACCAGGACTGTATCAGTGTGAGAATATACACCAGCACTGTATCAGTGTGTGAGAATACACAACAGCACTGTATCAGTGTGAGAATATAGACCAGCACTGTATCAGTGTGAGAATATACACCAGCATTGTATCAGTGTGTGAATATACACCAGCACTGTATCAATGTGAGAATATACACGAGCACTGTATCAGTTTGAGAATATACACCAGCACTTTATCAGTGTGAGAATATACACCAGCACTGTATCAGTGCGAAAATATACACCAGCACTGTATCAGTGTGAGAATATACACTAGCACTGTATCAATGTGAGTATATACACCAGCACTGTATCAGAGTGAGAATATTCACCAGCACGGTATCAGTGTGAGAATATACACCAGCACTGTATCAGTGTGAGAATATACACCAGCAATGTATCAGCGTGAGAATATTCACCAGCACGGTATTAGTGTGAGAATATACACCAGCACTGCATCAGTGTGAGAATATACACCAGCAAAGTATCAGTGTGAGAATATACACCAGCACTGTAAAAGTGTGAGAATATACACCAGGACTGTATCAGTGTGAGAATATACACCAGCACTGTATCAGTGTGAGAATATACACCAGCATTGTATCAGTGTGTGAATATACACCAGCACTGTATCAATGTGAGAATATACACTAGCACTGTATCAGTGTGAGAATATACACCAGCACTGTATCAGTGTGAGAATATACACCAGCATTGTATCAGTGAGAGAATATACACCAGCACTGTATCAGTGTGAGAATATACACCAGCACTGTATCAGTGTGAGAATATACATCAGCAACATATCAGTGTGTGAATATACACCAGCACTGGATCAGTGTGAGAATATATACCAACACTGTATCAGTGTGAGAATATACAGCAGCTCTCTATCAGCGTGAGAATATACATCAGCTCTGTATCAGTGTGAGAATATACTCCAGCACTGTATCAGTGTCAGAATATACACCGGCACTGTATCAGTTTGAGAATATACACCAGCACTGTATCAGTGTGAGAATATACACCAACACTGCATTCGTCTGAGAATATACACCAGCACTGCATTAGTGTGAGAAAATACAACAGCATTGTATCAGTGTGAAAATCTACACCAGCACTGTATCAGTGTGAGAAAATACACCAGCACTTTATCAGAGTGAGATTATACACCAGCACTGTATCAGAGTGAGAATATACACCAGCACTGTATCAGTGTGAGAATATACACCAGCACTGTATCAGAGTGAGAATATACACCAGCACTGTATCAGAGTGAGAATATACACCAGCTGTGTATCAGTGAGAGAATGTAGTCCAGCACTGTATCAGTGTGAGAATATACACCAGCACTGCATTAGTGTGAGAATATAAACCAGCACTGTATCAGAGTGAGAATATGCACCAGATCTGTATCAGTGTGAGAATATACAACAGCACTGTATCAGTGTGATAATATACACCAGCACTGCATTAGTGTGTGAATATACACCAGCACTGTATCAGTGTGAGAATGTGCACCAGCACTGTATCAGTGTGAGAAAGTACACCAGCACTGTATCAGTGTGAGAATATACACCAGCACTGTATCAGTGTGAGAATATACACCAGCACTGTATCAGTGTCAGAATGTACATCAGCACTGTATCAGTGTGAGAATTTACACCAGCATTGTATCAGTGTGAGAATATACACCAGCACTGTGTCAGTGTGTAAATAAACACCAGCACTGTATCAGTGTGAGAATATACACCACCACTGTATCAGTGTGAGAATGTACACCAGCACTGTATCAGTGTGAGGTATACACCAGCACTGTATCAGTGTGTGAATATACACCAGCAATGTATCAGTGTGAGCATACACACCAGCACTGTATCAGTGTGAGAATATAGACCAGCACTGTATCAGTGTGAGAATATACACCAGCACTCTATCAGTGTGAGAATATACCCCAGCACTGTATCAGTGTGAGAATATACACCAGCACTGTATCAGTTTGAGAATATACACCAGCACTATATCAGTGTGAGAATATACACCAGCACTGTATCAGTGTGAGAATATACACCAGCATTATATCAGTGTGAGAATATACACCAGCATTGTATCAGTGTGAGAATATACACCAGCACTTTATCAGTGTCACAATATACACCGGCACTGTATCAGTTTGAGAATATACACCAGCACTATATCAGTGTGAGAATATACACCAGCACTGTATCAGTGTGAGAATGTACACCAGCATTATATCAGTGTGATAATATACACCAGCATTGTATCAGTGTGAGCATATACACCAGCACTGTATCAGTGTGAGAATATACAACAGCATTGTATCAGTGTGAGAATGTACACCAGCACTGTATCAGTGTGAGAAAATACATCAGCACAGTATCAGAGTGAGATTATACACCACCATTGTATCAGTGTGAGAATATACACCAGCATGGTATCAGTGTGAGAATATACACCAGCACTGTATCAGTGTGAGAATATACACCAGCACTGTATCAGTGTGAGAATGTACACCAGCACTGTTTCAGTGTGAGAATATACACCAGCAATGTATCAGTGTGAGCATGTACACCAGCAGTGTATCAGTGTCAGAACATACACCAGCACTGTATCAGTGTGAGAATATACCCCAGCACTGTATCAGTGTGAGAATATACACCAGCACTGTATCAGTGTGAGAATATACACAAGCACTGTATCAGTGTGAGAATATACAGCAGCTCTTTATCAGTGTGAGAATATACATCAGCTCTGTATCAATGTGAGAATATACACCAGCATTGTATCAGTGTGAGAATATACACCAGCATTATATCAGTGTGAGAATACACACCAGCATTGTATCAGTGTGAGAATATACACCAGCACTGTATCAGTGTGAGAATATACACCAGCACTGCATTAGTGTGAGAATATACAACAGCACTGTATCAGTGTGAGAATATACAACAGCATTGTGTCAGTGTGAGAATGTACACCAGCACTGTATCAGTGTGAGAAAATACACCAGCACTGTATCAGAGTGAGATTATACACCACCATTGTATCAATGTGAGAATATACACCAGCACTGTATCAGTGTGAGAATGTACACCAGCACTGTATCAGTGTGAGAATATACACCAGCACTGTATCAGAGTGAGAATATACACCAGCTGTGTATCAGTGAGAGAATGTAGTCCAGCACTGTATCAGTGTGAGAATATACACCAGCACTGCATTAGTGTGAGAATATAAACCAGCACTGTATTAGAGTGAGAGTATGCACCAGCTCTGTATCAGTGTGAGAATATACAACAGCACTGTATCAGTGTGAGAATATACACCAGCACTGTATCAGTGTGAGAATGTGCACCAGCACAGTATCAGTGTGAGAAAGTACACCAGCACTGTAACAGTGTGAGAATGTGCACCAGCACTGTATCAGTGTGAGAATATTCACCAGCTCTGTATCAGTGTGGGAATATACACCAGCTCTGTATCAGTGTGAAAATATACACCAGCACTGTATCAGTGTGAGAATATACACCAGCACTGTATCAGTGTGAGAATGCACACCAGCACTGTATCATTGTGAGAATATACACCAGCACTGTATCAGTGTGAGAATATACACCAGCACTGTATCAGTGTGAGAATATACACCAGCACTGTATCAGTGTGAGAATATACACCAGCACTGTATCAGTGTGAGAATATACACCAGCACTGTATCAGTGTAAGGATATACACCAGCACTTTATCAGTGTGAGAATATACACCAGCACTGTATCAGTGCGAGAATATACACAAGCACTGTATCAGTGTGAGAATATACACTAGCACTGTATCAATGTGAGTATATACACCAGCACTGTATCAGAGTGAGAATATACCCCAGCACTGTATCAGTGTGAGAATATGCACCAGCACTGTATCAGTTTGAGAATATACACCAGCACTATATCAGTGTGAGAATATACACCAGCATTATATCAGTGTGAGAATATACACCAGCATTGTATCAGTGTGAGAATATACACCAGCACTTTATCAGTGTCACAATATACACCGGCACTGTATCAGTTTGAGAATATACACCAGCACTATATCAGTGTGAGAATATACACCAGCACTGTATCAGTGTGAGAATGTACACCAGCATTATATCAGTGTGATAATATACACCAGCATTGTATCAGTGTGAGAATATACAACAGCACTGTATCAGTGTGAGAATATACAACAGCATTGTATCAGTGTGAGAATGTACACCAGCACTGTATCAGTGTGAGAAAATACATCAGCACTGTATCAGAGTGAGATTATACACCACCATTGTATCAGTGTGAGAATATACACCAGCATGGTATCAGTGTGAGAATATACACCAGCACTGTATCAGTGTGAGAATATACACCAGCACTGTATCAGTGTGAGAATGTACACCAGCACTGTTTCAGTGCGAGAATATACACCAGCAATGTATCAGTGTGAGCATGTACACCAGCAGTGTATCAGTGTCAGAATATACACCAGCACTGTATCAGTGTGAGAATATACCCCAGCACTGTATCAGTGTGAGAATATACACCAGCACTGTATCAGTGTGAGAATATACACCAGCACTGTATCAGTGTGAGAATATACAGCAGCTCTTTATCAGTGTGAGAATATACATCAGCTCTGTATAATGTGAGAATATACACCAGCATTGTATCAGTGTGAGAATATACACCAGCATTATATCAGTGTGAGAATACACACCAGCATTGTATCAGTGTGAGAATATACACCAGCACTGTATCAGTGTGAGAATATACACAAGCACTGCATTAGTGTGAGAATATACAACAGCACTGTATCAGTGTGAGAATATACAACAGCATTGTGTCAGTGTGAGAATGTACACCAGCACTGTATCAGTGTGAGAAAATACACCAGCACTGTATCAGAGTGAGATTATACACCACCATTGTATCAATGTGAGAATATACACCAGCACTGTATCAGTGTGAGAATATACACCAGCACTGTATCAGTGTGAGAATATACACCAGCACTGTATCAGAGTGAGAATATACACCAGCTGTGTATCAGTGAGAGAATGTAGTCCAGCACTATCAGTGTGAGAATATACACCAGCACTGCATTAGTGTGAGAATATAAACCAGCACTGTATTAGAGTGAGAATATGCACCAGCTCTGTATCAGTGTGAGAATATACAACAGCACTGTATCAGTGTGAGAATATACACCAGCACTGTATCAGTGTGAGAATGTGCACCAGCACAGTATCAGTGTGAGAAAGTACACCAGCACTGTAACAGTGTGAGAATGTGCACCAGCACTGTATCAGTGTGAGAATATTCACCAGCTCTGTATCAGTGTGGGAATATACACCAGCTCTGTATCAGTGTGAAAATATACACCAGCACTGTATCAGTGTGAGAATATACACCAGCACTGTATCAGTGTGAGAATGTACACCAGCACTGTATCATTGTGAGAATATACACCAGCACTGTATCAGTGTGAGAATATACACCAGCACTGTATCAGTGTGAGAATATACACCAGCACTGTATCAGTGTGAGAATATACACCAGCACTGTATCAGTGTGAGAATATACACCAGCACTGTATCAGTGTGAGGATATACACCAGCACTTTATCAGTGTGAGAATATACACCAGCATTGTATCAGTGCGAGAATATACACCAGCACTGTATCAGTGTGAGAATATACACGAGCACTGTATCAATGTGAGTATATACACCAGCACTGTATCAGAGTGAGAATATTCATCAGCACTGTATCAGTGTGAGAATATGCAGCAGCACTGTATCAGTGTGAGAATATACACCAGCTCTGTATCAGTGTGAGAATATTCACCAGCACGGTATCAGTGTGAGAATATACACCAGCACTGTATCAGTGTGAGAATATACACCAGCAATGTATCAGCGTGAGAATATTCACCAGCACGGAATTAGTGTGAGAATATACACCAGCACTGTATCAGTGTGAGAATATACACCAGCAAAGTATCAGTGTGAGAATATACACCAGCACTGTAAAAGTGTGAGAATATACACCAGGACTGTATCAGTGTGAGAATATACACCAGCACTGTATCAGTGTGTGAGAATACACAACAGCACTGTATCAGTGTGAGAATATAGACCAGCACTGTATCAGTGTGAGAATATACACCAGCATTGTATCAGTGTGTGAATATACACCAGCACTGTATCAATGTGAGAATATACACGAGCACTGTATCAGTTTGAGAATATACACCAGCACTCTGTCAGTGTGAGACTATACACCAGCATTGTATCAGTGTGAGAATATACACCAGCACTGTATCAGTGTGAGAATATACATCAGCAACATATCAGTGTGTGAATATACACCAGCACTGGATCAGTGTGAGAATATACACCAACACTGTATCAGTGTGAGAAAGTACACCAGCACTGTATCAGTGTGAGAATATACACCAGCACTGTATCAGTGTGAGAATATACACCAGCACTGTATCAGTGTCAGAATGTACATCAGCACTGTATCAGTGTGAGAATTTACACCAGCATTGTATCAGTGTGAGAATATACACCAGCACTGTGTCAGTGTGTAAATAAACACCAGCACTGTATCAGTGTGAGAATATACACCACCACTGTATCAGTGTGAGAATATACACCAGCACTGTATCAGTGTGAGGTATACACCAGCACTGTATCAGTGTGTGAATATACACCAGCAATGTATCAGTGTGAGCATACACACCAGCGCTGTATCAGTGTGAGAATATAGACCAGCACTGTATCAGTGTGAGAATATACACCAGCACTCTATCAGTGTGAGAATATACCCCAGCACTGTATCAGTGTGAGAATATACACCAGCACTGTATCAGTGTGAGAACATACACCAGCACTGTGTCAGTGATAGAATATACATCAGCAATGTATCAGTGTGTGAATATACACCAGCACTGGATCAGTGTGAGAATATACACCAACACTTAATCAGTGTGAGAATATACACCAGCACTGTATCAGTGTGAGAATATACAGCAGCTCTCTATCAGTGTGAGAATATACATCAGCTCTGTATCAGTGTGAGAATATACACCAGCACTGTATCAGTGTCAGAATATACACCGGCACTGTATCAGTTTGAGAATATACACGAGCACTATATCAGTGTGAGAATATACACCAGCACTGTATCAGTGTGAGAATATACACCAGCATTATATCAGTGAGAGAATATACACCAGCATTGTATCAGTGTGAGAATATACACCAGCACTGTATCAGTGTGAGAATATACAACAGCATTGTATCAGTGTGAGAATGTACACCAGCCCTGTATCAGTGTGAGAAAATACACCAGCACTGTATCAGAGTGAGATTATACACCACCATTGTATCAGTGAGAGAATGTAGTCCAGCACTGTATCAGTGTGAGAATATACACCAGCACAGCATTAGTGTGAGAATATAAACAAGCACTGTATCAGAGTGAGAATATACACCAGCTCTGTATCAGTGTGAGAATATACAACAGCACTGTATCAGTGTGAGAATATACACCAGCACTGTATCAGTGTGAGAATATACACCAGCACTGTATCAGTGTGAGAATATACACCAGCATTGGATCAGTGTGTGAATATACACCAGCACTGTATCAATGTGAGAATATACACTAGCACTGTATCAGTGTGAGAATATACACCAGCACTGTATCAGTGTGAGAATATACACCAGCATTGTATCAGTGAGAGAATATACACCAGCACTGCATTAGTGTGAGAATATACAACAGCACTGTATCAGTGTGAGAATATACAACAGCATTGTGTCAGTGTGAGAATGTACACCAGCACTGTATCAGTGTGAGAAAATACACCAGCACTGTATCAGAGTGAGATTATACACCACCATTGTATCAATGTGAGAATATACACCAGCACTGTATCAGTGTGAGAATATACACCAGCACTGTATCAGTGTGGGAATATACACCAGCACTGTATCAGAGTGAGAATATACACCAGCTGTGTATCAGTGAGAGAATGTAGTCCAGCACTATCAGTGTGAGAATATACAACAGCACTGCATTAGTGTGAGAATATAAACCAGCACTGTATTAGAGTGAGAATATGCACCAGCTCTGTATCAGTGTGAGAATATACAACAGCACTGTATCAGTGTGAGAATATACACCAGCACTGTATCAGTGTGAGAATGTGCACCAGCACAGTATCAGTGTGAGAAAGTACACCAGCACTGTAACAGTGTGAGAATGTGCACCAGCACTGTATCAGTGTGAGAATATTCACCAGCTCTGTATCAGTGTGGGAATATACACCAGCTCTGTATCAGTGTGAAAATATACACCAGCACTGTATCAGTGTGAGAATATACACCAGCACTGTATCAGTGTGAGAATATACACCAGCACTGTATCAGTGTGAGAATATACACCAGCATTATATCAGTGTGTGAATATACACCAGCACTGTATCAATGTGAGAATATACACTAGCAGTGTATCAGTGTGAGAATATACACCAGCACTGTATCAGTGTGAGAATATACACCAGCATTGTATCAGTGAGAGAATATACACCAGCACTGTATCAGTGTGAGAATATACACCAGCACTGTATCAGTGTGAGAATATACATCAGCAACGTATCAGTGTGTGAATATACACCAGCACTGGATCAGTGTCAGAATATACACCAACACTGTATCAGTGTGAGAATATACAGCAGCACTCTATCAGTGTGAGAATATACATCAGCTCTGTATCAGTGTGAGAATATACACCAGCACTGTATCAGTGTCAGAATATACACCGGCACTGTATCAGTTTGAGAATATACACCAGCACTGTATCAGTGTGAGAATATACACCAGCACTGCATTAGTGTGAGAATATACACCAGCACTGTATTAGTGTGAGAATATACAACAGCATTGTATCAGTGTGAGAATGTACACCAGCACTGTATCAGTGTGAGAAAATACACCAGCACTTTATCAGAGTGAGATTTTACACCACCATTGTATCAATGTGAGAATATACACCAGCACTGTATCAGTGTGAGAATATACACCAGCACTGTATCAGTGTGAGAATACACACCAGCACTGTATCAGTTTGAGAATATACACCAGCACTATATCAGTGTGAAAATATACACCAGCACTGTATCAGTGTGAGAATATACACCAGCATTATATCAGTGTGAGAATATACACCAGCATTGTATCAGTGTGAGAATATACACCAGCACTTTATCAGTGTCACAATATACACCGGCACTGTATCAGTTTGAGAATATACACCAGCACTATATCAGTGTGAGAATATACACCAGCACTGTATCAGTGTGAGAATATACACCAGCATTATATCAGTGTGAGAATATACATCAGCATTGCATCAGTGTGAGAATGTACACCAGCACTGTATCAGTGTGAGAAAATACATCAGCACTGTATCAGAGTGAGATTATACACCACAATTGTATCAGTGTGAGAATATACACCAGCATGGTATCAGTGTGAGAATATACACCAGCACTGTATCAGTGTGAGAATATACACCAGCACTGTATCAGTGTGAGAATGTACACCAGCACTGCTTCACTGTGAGAATATACACCAGCAATGTATCAGTGTGAGCATGTACACCAGCAGTGTATCAGTGTCAGAATATACACCAGCACTGTATCAGTGTGAGAATATACCCCAGCACTGTATCAGTGTGAGAATATACACGAGCACTGTATCAGTGTGAGAATATACACCAGCACTGTATCAGTGTGAGAATATACATCAGCTCTGTATCAATGTGAGAATATACACCAGCATTGTATCAGTGTGAGAATATACACCAGCATTATATCAGTGTGAGAATATACACCAGCATTGTATCAGTGTGAGAATATACACCAGCACTGTATCAGTGTGAGAATATACACCAGCACTGCATTAGTGTGAGAATATACAACAGCATTGTGTCAGTGTGAGAATGTACACCAGCACTGTATCAGTGTGAGAAAATACACCAGCACTGTATCAGAGTGAGATTATACACCACCATTGTATCAATGTGAGAATATACACCAGCACTGTATCAGTGTGGGAATATACACCAGCACTGTATCAGTGTGAGAATATACACCAGCACTGTATCAGAGTGAGAATATACACCAGCTGTGTATCACTGAGAGAATGTAGTCCAGCACTGTATCAGTGTGAGAATATACACCAGCACTGCATTAGTGTGAGAATATAAACCAGCACTGTATTAGAGTGAGAATATGCACCAGCTCTGTATCAGTGTGAGAATATACAACAGCACTGTATCAGTGTGAGAATATACACCAGCACTGTATCAGTGTGAGAATGTGCACCAGCACAGTATCAGTGTGAGAAAGTACACCAGCACTGTAACAGTGTGAGAATGTGCACCAGCACTGTATCAGTGTGAGAATATTCATCAGCTCTGCATCAGTGTGGGAATATACACCAGCTCTGTATCAGTGTGAAAATATACACCAGCACTGTATAAGTGTGAGAATATACACCAGCACTGTATCAGTGTGAGAATGTACACCAGCACTGTATCATTGTGAGAATATACACCAGCACTGTATCAGTGTGAGAATATACACCAGCACTGTATCAGTGTGAGAATATACACCAGCACTGTATCAGTGTGAGAATATACACCAGCACTGTATCAGTGTGAGAATATACACCAGCACTGTATCAGTGTGAGGATATACACCAGCACTTTATCAGTGTGAGAATATACACCAGCACTGTATCAGTGCGAGAATATACACCAGAACTGTATCAGTGTGAGAATATACACTAGCACTGTATCAATGTGAGTATATACACCAGCACTATATCAGAGTGAGAATATTCATCAGCACTGTATCAGTGTGAGAATATGCAGCAGCACTGTATCAGTGTGAGAATATACACCAGCTCTGTATCAGTGTGAGAATATTCACCAGCACGGTATCAGTGTGAGAATATACACCAGCACTGTATCAGTGTGAGAATATACACCAGCAATGTATCAGCGTGAGAATATTCACCAGCACGGTATTAGTGTGAGAATATACACCAGCACTGTATCAGTGTGAGAATATACACCAGCAAAGTATCAGTGTGAGAATATACACCAGCACTGTAAAAGTGTGAGAATATACACCAGGACTGTATCAGTGTGAGAATATACACCAGCACTGTATCAGTGTTTGAGAATACACAACAGCACTGTATCAGTGTGAGAATATAGACCAGCACTGTATCAGTGTGAGAATATACACCAGCATTGTATCAGTGTGTGAATATACACCAGCACTGTATCAATGTGAGAATATACACTAGCACTGTATCAGTTTGAGAATATACACCAGCACTCTATCAGTGTGAGACTATACACCAGCATTGTATCAGTGTGAGAATATACACCAGCACTGTATCAGTGTGAGAATATACAGCAGCTCTCTATCAGTGTGAGAATATACATCAGCTCTGTATCAGTGTGAGAATATACACCAGCACTGTATCAGTGTCAGAATATACACCGGCACTGTATCAGTTTGAGAATATACACGAGCACTATATCAGTGTGAGAATATACACCAGCACTGTATCAGTGTGAGAATATACACCAGCATTATATCAGTGAGAGAATATACACCAGCATTGTATCAGTGTGAGAATATACACCAGCACTGTATCAGTGTGAGAATATACAACAGCATTGTATCAGTGTGAGAATGTACACCAGCCCTGTATCAGTGTGAGAAAATACACCAGCACTGTATCAGAGTGAGATTATACACCACCATTGTATCAGTGAGAGAATGTAGTCCAGCACTGTATCAGTGTGAGAATATACACCAGCACAGCATTAGTGTGAGAATATAAACCAGCACTGTATCAGAGTGAGAATATACACCAGCTCTGTATCAGTGTGAGAATATACAACAGCACTGTATCAGTGTGAGAATATACACCAGCACTGTATCAGTGTGAGAATATACACCAGCACTGTATCAGTGTGAGAATATACACCAGCATTGTATCAGTGTGTGAATATACACCAGCACTGTATCAATGTGAGAATATACACTAGCACTGTATCAGTGTGAGAATATACACCAGCACTGTATCAGTGTCAGAATATACACCAGCACTGTATCAGTGTGAGAATATACACCAGCATTATATCAGTGTGTGAATATACACCAGCACTGTATCAGTGTGAGAATATACACCAGCATTGTATCAGTGAGAGAATATACACCAGCACTGCATTAGTGTGAGAATATACAACAGCACTGTATCAGTGTGAGAATATACAACAGCATTGTGTCAGTGTGAGAATGTACACCAGCACTGTATCAGTGTGAGAAAATACACCAGCACTGTATCAGAGTGAGATTATACACCACCATTGTATCAATGTGAGAATATACACCAGCACTGTATCAGTGTGAGAATATACACCAGCACTGTATCAGTGTGGGAATATACACCAGCACTGTATCAGAGTGAGAATATACACCAGCTGTGTATCAGTGAGAGAATGTAGTCCAGCACTATCAGTGTGAGAATATACAACAGCACTGCATTAGTGTGAGAATATAAACCAGCACTGTATTAGAGTGAGAATATGCACCAGCTCTGTATCAGTGTGAGAATATACAACAGCACTGTATCAGTGTGAGAATATACACCAGCACTGTATCAGTGTGAGAATGTGCACCAGCACAGTATCAGTGTGAGAAAGTACACCAGCACTGTAACAGTGTGAGAATGTGCACCAGCACTGTATCAGTGTGAGAATATTCACCAGCTCTGTATCAGTGTGGGAATATACACCAGCTCTGTATCAGTGTGAAAATATACACCAGCACTGTATCAGTGTGAGAATATACACCAGCACTGTATCAGTGTGAGAATATACACCAGCACTGTATCAGTGTGAGAATATACACCAGCATTATATCAGTGTGTGAATATACACCAGCACTGTATCAATGTGAGAATATACACTAGCAGTGTATCAGTGTGAGAATATACACCAGCACTGTATCAGTGTGAGAATATACACCAGCATTGTATCAGTGAGAGAATATACACCAGCACTGTATCAGTGTGAGAATATACACCAGCACTGTATCAGTGTGAGAATATACATCAGCAACGTATCAGTGTGTGAATATACACCAGCACTGGATCAGTGTCAGAATATACACCAACACTGTATCAGTGTGAGAATATACAGCAGCACTCTATCAGTGTGAGAATATACATCAGCTCTGTATCAGTGTGAGAATATACACCAGCACTGTATCAGTGTCAGAATATACACCGGCACTGTATCAGTTTGAGAATATACACCAGCACTGTATCAGTGTGAGAATATACACCAGCACTGCATTAGTGTGAGAATATACACCAGCACTGTATTAGTGTGAGAATATACAACAGCATTGTATCAGTGTGAGAATGTACACCAGCACTGTATCAGTGTGAGAAAATACACCAGCACTTTATCAGAGTGAGATTTTACACCACCATTGTATCAATGTGAGAATATACACCAGCACTGTATCAGTGTGAGAATATACACCAGCACTGTATCAGTGTGAGAATACACACCAGCACTGTATCAGTTTGAGAATATACACCAGCACTATATCAGTGTGAAAATATACACCAGCACTGTATCAGTGTGAGAATATACACCAGCATTATATCAGTGTGAGAATATACACCAGCATTGTATCAGTGTGAGAATATACACCAGCACTTTATCAGTGTCACAATATACACCGGCACTGTATCAGTTTGAGAATATACACCAGCACTGTATCAGTGTGAGAATATACACCAGCACTGTATCAGTGTGAGAATATACAGCAGCTCTTTATCAGTGTGAGAATATACATCAGCTCTGTATCAATGTGAGAATATACACCAGCATTGTATCAGTGTGAGAATATACACCAGCATTATATCAGTGTGAGAATATACACCAGCATTGTATCAGTGTGAGAATATACACCAGCACTGTATCAGTGTGAGAATATACACCAGCACTGCATTAGTGTGAGAATATACAACAGCATTGTGTCAGTGTGAGAATGTACACCAGCACTGTATCAGTGTGAAAAAATACACCAGCACTGTATCAGAGTGAGATTATACACCACCATTGTATCAATGTGAGAATATACACCAGCACTGTATCAGTGTGGGAATATACACCAGCACTGTATCAGTGTGAGAATATACACCAGCACTGTATCAGAGTGAGAATATACACCAGCTGTGTATCACTGAGAGAATGTAGTCCAGCACTGTATCAGTGTGAGAATATACACCAGCACTGCATTAGTGTGAGAATATAAACCAGCACTGTATTAGAGTGAGAATATGCACCAGCTCTGTATCAGTGTGAGAATATACAACAGCACTGTATCAGTGTGAGAATATACACCAGCACTGTATCAGTGTGAGAATGTGCACCAGCACAGTATCAGTGTGAGAAAGTACACCAGCACTGTAACAGTGTGAGAATGTGCACCAGCACTGTATCAGTGTGAGAATATTCATCAGCTCTGTATCAGTGTGGGAATATACACCAGCTCTGTATCAGTGTGAAAATATACACCAGCACTGTATAAGTGTGAGAATATACACCAGCACTGTATCAGTGTGAGAATGTACACCAGCACTGTATCATTGTGAGAATATACACCAGCACTGTATCAGTGTGAGAATATACACCAGCACTGTATCAGTGTGAGAATATACACCAGCACTGTATCAGTGTGAGAATATACACCAGCACTGTATCAGTGTGAGAATATACACCAGCACTGTATCAGTGTGAGGATATACACCAGCACTTTATCAGTGTGAGAATATACACCAGCACTGTATCAGTGCGAGAATATACACCAGCACTGTATCAGTGTGAGGATATACACCAGCACTTTATCAGTGTGAGAATATACACCAGCACTGTATCAGTGCGAGAATATACACCAGAACTGTATCAGTGTGAGAATATACACTAGCACTGTATCAATGTGAGTATATACACCAGCACTATATCAGAGTGAGAATATTCATCAGCACTGTATCAGTGTGAGAATATGCAGCAGCACTGTATCAGTGTGAGAATATACACCAGCTCTGTATCAGTGTGAGAATATTCACCAGCACGGTATCAGTGTGAGAATATACACCAGCACTGTATCAGTGTGAGAATATACACCAGCAATGTATCAGCGTGAGAATATTCACCAGCACGGTATTAGTGTGAGAATATACACCAGCACTGTATCAGTGTGAGAATATACACCAGCAAAGTATCAGTGTGAGAATATACACCAGCACTGTAAAAGTGTGAGAATATACACCAGGACTGTATCAGTGTGAGAATATACACCAGCACTGTATCAGTGTTTGAGAATACACAACAGCACTGTATCAGTGTGAGAATATAGACCAGCACTGTATCAGTGTGAGAATATACACCAGCATTGTATCAGTGTGTGAATATACACCAGCACTGTATCAATGTGAGAATATACACTAGCACTGTATCAGTTTGAGAATATACACCAGCACTCTATCAGTGTGAGACTATACACCAGCATTGTATCAGTGTGAGAATATACACCAGCACTGTATCAGTGTGAGAATATACAGCAGCAATGTATCAGTGTGAGCATGTACACCAGCAGTGTATCAGTGTCAGAATATACACCAGCACTGTATCAGTGTGAGAATATACCCCAGCACTGTATCAGTGTGAGAATATACACCAGCACTGTATCAGTGTGAGAATATACACCAGCACTGTATCAGTGTGAGAATATACAGCAGCTCTTTATCAGTGTGAGAATATACATCAGCTCTGTATCAATGTGAGAATATACACCAGCATTGTATCAGTGTGAGAATATACACCAGCATTATATCAGTGTGAGAATATACACCAGCATTGTATCAGTGTGAGAATATACACCAGCACTGTATCAGTGTGAGAATATACACCAGCACTGCATTAGTGTGAGAATATACAACAGCATTGTGTCAGTGTGAGAATGTACACCAGCACTGTATCACTGTGAGAAAATACACCAGCACTGTATCAGAGTGAGATTATACACCACCATTGTATCAATGTGAGAATATACACCAGCACTGTATCAGTGTGGGAATATACACCAGCACTGTATCAGTGTGAGAATATACACCAGCACTGTATCAGAGTGAGAATATACACCAGCTGTGTATCACTGAGAGAATGTAGTCCAGCACTGTATCAGTGTGAGAATATACACCAGCACTGCATTAGTGTGAGAATATAAACCAGCACTGTATTAGAGTGAGAATATGCACCAGCTCTGTATCAGTGTGAGAATATACAACAGCACTGTATCAGTGTGAGAATATACACCAGCACTGTATCAGTGTGAGAATGTGCACCAGCACAGTATCAGTGTGAGAAAGTACACCAGCACTGTAACAGTGTGAGAATGTGCACCAGCACTGTATCAGTGTGAGAATATTCATCAGCTCTGTATCAGTGTGGGAATATACACCAGCTCTGTATCAGTGTGAAAATATACACCAGCACTGTATAAGTGTGAGAATATACACCAGCACTGTATCAGTGTGAGAATGTACACCAGCACTGTATCATTGTGAGAATATACACCAGCACTGTATCAGTGTGAGAATATACACCAGCACTGTATCAGTGTGAGAATATACACCAGCACTGTATCAGTGTGAGAATATACACCAGCACTGTATCAGTGTGAGAATATACACCAGCACTGTATCAGTGTGAGGATATACACCAGCACTTTATCAGTGTGAGAATATACACCAGCACTGTATCAGTGCGAGAATATACACCAGAACTGTATCAGTGTGAGAATATACACTAGCACTGTATCAATGTGAGTATATACACCAGCACTATATCAGAGTGAGAATATTCATCAGCACTGTATCAGTGTGAGAATATGCAGCAGCACTGTATCAGTGTGAGAATATACACCAGCTCTGTATCAGTGTGAGAATATTCACCAGCACGGTATCAGTGTGAGAATATACACCAGCACTGTATCAGTGTGAGAATATACACCAGCAATGTATCAGCGTGAGAATATTCACCAGCACGGTATTAGTGTGAGAATATACACCAGCACTGTATCAGTGTGAGAATATACACCAGCAAAGTATCAGTGTGAGAATATACACCAGCACTGTAAAAGTGTGAGAATATACACCAGGACTGTATCAGTGTGAGAATATACACCAGCACTGTATCAGTGTTTGAGAATACACAACAGCACTGTATCAGTGTGAGAATATAGACCAGCACTGTATCAGTGTGAGAATATACACCAGCATTGTATCAGTGTGTGAATATACACCAGCACTGTATCAATGTGAGAATATACACTAGCACTGTATCAGTTTGAGAATATACACCAGCACTCTATCAGTGTGAGACTATACACCAGCATTGTATCAGTGTGAGAATATACACCAGCACTGTATCAGTGTGAGAATATACATCAGCAACATATCAGTGTGTGAATATACACCAGCACTGGATCAGTGTGAGAATATACACCAACACTGTATCAGTGTGAGAAAGTACACCAGCACTGTATCAGTGTGAGAATATACACCAGCACTGTATCAGTGTGAGAATATACACCAGCACTGTATCAGTGTCAGAATGTACATCAGCACTGTATCAGTGTGAGAATTTACACCAGCATTGTATCAGTGTGAGAATATACACCAGCACTGTGTCAGTGTGTCAATAAACACCAGCACTGTATCAGTGTGAGAATATACACCACCACTGTATCAGTGTGAGAATATCCACCAGCACTGTATCAGTGTGAGGTATACACCAGCACTGTATCAGTGTGTGAATATACACCAGCAATGTATCAGTGTGAGCATACACACCAGCACTGTATCAGTGTGAGAATATAGACCAGCACTGTATCAGTGTGAGAATATACACCAGCACTCTATCAGTGTGAGAATATACCCCAGCACTGTATCAGTGTGAGAATATACACCAGCACTGTATCAGTGTGAGAACATACACCAGCACTGTGTCAGTGATAGAATATACATCAGCAACGTATCAGTGTGTGAATATACACCAGCACTGGATCAGTGTGAGAATATATACCAACACTTAATCAGTGTGAGAATATACACCAGCACTGTATCAGTGTGAGAATATACAGCAGCACTGTATCAGTGTCAGAATATACACCGGCACTGTATCAGTTTGAGAATATACACGAGCACTTTTTCAGTGTGAGAATATACACCAGCACTGTATCAGTGTGAGAATATACACCAGCATAATGTCAGTGTGAGAATATTCACCAGCATTGTATCAGTGTGAGAATATACACCAGCACTGTATCAGTGTGAGAATATACAACAGCATTGTATCAGTGTGAGAATGTACACCAGCACTGTACCAGTGTGAGAAAATACACCAGCACTGTATCACAGTGAGATTATACACCACCATTGTATCAGTGTGAGACTATATACCAGCAGTGTATCAGTGTGAGAATATACACCAGCACTGTATCAGAGTGAGAATATACACCAGCTGTGTATCACTGAGAGAATGTAGTCCAGCACTGTATCAGTGTGAGAATATACACCAGCACAGCATTAGTGTGAGAATATAAACCAGCACTGTATCAGAGTGAGAATATACACCAGCTCTGTATCAGTGTGAGAATATACAACAGCACTGTATCAGTGTGAGAATATACACCAGCACTGTATCAGTGTGAGAATATACACCAGCACTGTATCAGTGTGAGAATATACACCAGCATTGTATCAGTGTGTGAATATACACCAGCACTGTATCTGTGTGAGAATATACAGCAGCTCTCTATCAGTGTGAGAATATACATCAGCTCTGTATCAGTGTGAGAATATACACCAGCACTGTATCAGTGTCAGAATATACAACGGCACTGTATCAGTTTGAGAATATACACCAGCACTGTATCAGTGTGAGAATATACACCAGCACTGCATTAGTGTGAGAATATACACCAGCACTGTATTAGTGTGAGAATATACAACAGCATTGTATCAGTGTGAGAATGTACACCAGCACTGTATCAGTGTGAGAAAATACACCAGCACTTTATCAGAGTGAGATTTTACACCACCATTGTATCAATGTGAGAATATACACCAGCACTATATCAGTGTGAGAATATACACCAGCACTGTATCAGTGTGAGAATATACACCAGCATTATATCAGTGTGAGAATATACACCAGCATTGTATCAGTGTGAGAATATACACCAGCACTTTATCAGTGTCACAATATACACAGGCACTGTATCAGTTTGAGAATATACACCAGCACTATATCAGTGTGAGAATATACACCAGCACTGTATCAGTGTGAGAATATACACCAGCATTATATCAGTGTGAGAATATACATCAGCATTGTATCAGTGTGAGAATATACACCAGCACTGTATCAGTGTGAGAATATACAACAGCATTGTATCAGTGTGAGAATGTACACCAGCACTGTATCAGTGTGAGATAATACATCAGCACTGTATCAGAGTGAGATTATACACCACCATTGTATCAGTGTGAGAATATACACCAGCATGGTATCAGTGTGAGAATATACACCAGCACTGTATCAGTGTGAGAATATACACCAGCACTGTATCAGTGTGAGAATGTACACCAGCACTGTTTCAGTGTGAGAATACACACCAGCAATGTATCAGTGTGAGCATGTACACCAGCAGTGTATCAGTGTCAGAATATACACCAGCACTGTATCAGTGTGAGAATATACCCCAGCACTGTATCAGTGTGAGAATATACACCAGCACTGTATCAGTGTGAGAATATACACCAGCACTGTATCAGTGTGAGAATATACAGCAGCTCTTTATCAGTGTGAGAATATACATCAGCTCTGTATCAATGTGAGAATATACACCAGCATTGTATCAGTGTGAGAATATACACCAGCATTATATCAGTGTGAGAATATACACCAGCATTGTATCAGTGTGAGAATATACACCAGCACTGTATCAGTGTGAGAATATACACCAGCACTGCATTCGTGTGAGAATATACAACAGCACTGTATCAGTGTGAGAATAGACAACAGCATTGTGTCAGTGTGAGAATGTACACCAGCACTGTATCAGTGTGAGAAAATACACCAGCACTGTATCAGAGTGAGATTATACACCACCATTGTATCAATGTGAGAATATACACCAGCACTGTATCAGTGTGAGAATATACACCAGCACTGTATCAGTGTGAGAATATACACCAGCACTGTATCAGAGTGAGAATATACACCAGCTGTGTATCAGTGAGAGAATGTAGTCCAGCACTGTATCAGTGTGAGAATATACACCAGCACTGCATTAGTGTGAGAATATATACCAGCACTGTATTAGAGTGAGAATATGCACCAGCTCTGTATCAGTGTGAGGTATACTCCAGCACTGCATCAATGTGTGAATATGCACCAGCCATGCATCAGTGTGAGCATACACACCAGCACTGTATCAGTGTGAGAATATAGACCAGCACTGTATCAGTGTGAGAATATACACCAGCACTCTATCAGTGTGAGAATATACCCCAGCACTGCATCAGTGTGAGAATATACAGCAGCACTGTATCAGTGTGAGAACATACACCACCACTGTGTCAGTGTGAGAATATACATCAGCAACGTATCAGTGTGTGTATATACACCAGCACTGGATCAGTGTGAGAATATACACCAACACTTAATCAGTGTGAGAATATACATCAGCTCTGTATCAGTGTGAGAATATAAACCAGCACTGTATCAGTGTCAGAATATACACCGGCACTGTATCAGTTTGAGAATATACACGAGCACTATATCAGTGGGAGAATATACACCAGCACTGTATCAGTGTGAGAATATACACCAGCATTATATCAGTGTGAGAATATACACCAGCAGTGTATCAGTGTGAGAATATACACCAGCACTGCATCAGTGTGAGAATATACAACAGCGCTGTATCAGTGTGAGATTATACACCACCATTGTATCAGTGTGAGAATATACACCAGCACTGTATCAGTGTGAGAATATACACCAGCACTGTATCAGTGTGAGAATATACACCAGCATTATATCAGTGTGAGAATATACATCAGCATTGTATCAGTGTGAGAATATACACCAGCACTGTATCAGTGTGAGAATATACAACAGCATTGTATCAGTGTGAGAATGTACACCAGCACTGTATCAGTGTGAGAATATACACCAGCACTGTATCAGAGTGAGAATATACACCAGCTGTGTATCAGTGAGAGAATGTAGTCCAGCACTGTATCAGTGTGAGAATATACACCAGCACTGCATTAGTGTGAGAATATATACCAGCACTGTATTAGAGTGAGAATATGCACCAGCTCTGTATCAGTGTGAGAATATACAACAGCACTGTATCAGTGTGAGAATATACACCAGCACTGTATCAGTGTGAGAATGTGCACCAGCACAGTATCAGTGTGAGAAAGTACACCAGCACTGTAACAGTGTGAGAATGTGCACCAGCACTGTATCAGTGTGAGAATATTCACCAGCTCTGTATCAGTGTGGGAATATACACCAGCTCTGTATCAGTGTGAAAATATACACCAGCACTGTATCAGTGTGAGAATATACACCAGCACTGTATCAGTGTGAGAATGTACACCAGCACTGTATCATTGTGAGAATATACACCAGCACTGTATCAGTGTGAGAATATACACCAGCACTGTATCAGTGTGAGAATATACACCAGCACTGTATCAGTGTGAGAATATACACCAGCACTGTATCAGTGTGAGAATATACACCAGCACTGTATCAGTGTGAGGATATACACCAGCACTTTATCAGTGTGAGAATATACACCAGCACTGTATCAGTGCGAGAATATACACCAGCACTGTATCAGTGTGAGAATATACACTAGCACTGTATCAATGTGAGTATATACACCAGCACTGTATCAGAGTGAGAATATTCATCAGCACTGTATCAGTGTGAGAATATGCAGCAGCACTGTATCAGTGTGAGAATATACACCAGCTCTGTATCAGTTTGAGAATATTCACCAGCACGGTATCAGTGTGAGAATATACACCAGCACTGTATCAGTGTGAGAATATACACCAGCAATGTATCAGCGTGAGAATATTCACCAGCACGGTATTAGTGTGAGAATATACACCAGCACTGTATCAGTGTGAGAATATACACCAGCAAATATCAGTGTGAGAATATACACCAGCACTGTAAAAGTGTGAGAATATACACCAGGACTGTATCAGTGTGAGAATATACACCAGCACTGCATCAGTGTGAGACTATACACCAGCATTGTATCAGTGTGAGAATATACACCAGCACTGTATCAGTGTGAGAATGTACACCAGCACTGTATCATTGTGAGAATATACACCAGCACTGTATCAGTGTGAGAATATACACCAGCACTGTATCAGTGTGAGAATATACACCAGCACTGTATCAGTGTGAGAATATACACCAGCACTGTATCAGTGTGAGAATATACACCAGCACTGTATCAGTGTGAGGATATACACCAGCACTTTATCAGTGTGAGAATATACACCAGCACTGTATCAGTGCGAGAATATACACCAGCACTGTATCAGTGTGAGAATATACACTAGCACTGTATCAATGTGAGTATATACACCAGCACTGTATCAGAGTGAGAATATTCATCAGCACTGTATCAGTGTGAGAATATGCAGCAGCACTGTATCAGTGTGAGAATATACACCAGCTCTGTATCAGTTTGAGAATATTCACCAGCACGGTATCAGTGTGAGAATATACACCAGCACTGTATCAGTGTGAGAATATACACCAGCAATGTATCAGCGTGAGAATATTCACCAGCACGGTATTAGTGTGAGAATATACACCAGCACTGTATCAGTGTGAGAATATACACCAGCAAATATCAGTGTGAGAATATACACCAGCACTGTAAAAGTGTGAGAATATACACCAGGACTGTATCAGTGTGAGAATATACACCAGCACTGTATCAGTGTGAGACTATACACCAGCATTGTATCAGTGTGAGAATATACACCAGCACTGTATCAGTGTGAGAATATAGATCAGCAACATATCAGTGTGTGAATATACACCAGCACTGGATCAGTGTGAGAATATACACCAACACTGTATCAGTGTGAGAATGTACAGCAGCTCTCAATCAGTGTGAGAATATACACCAGCTCTGTATCAGTGTGAGAATATACACCAGCACTGCATCAGTGTCAGAATATACACCGGCACTGTATCAGTTTGAGAATATACACCAGCACTGTACCAGTGTGAGAATATACACCAGCACTGCAATAGTGTGAGAATGTACACAAGCACTGTATTAGTGTGAGAAAATACACCAGCACTGTATCAGAATGAGATTATACACCACCATTGTATCAATGTGAGACTATATACCAGCAGTGTATCAGTGTGAGAATATACACCAGCACTGTATCAGTGTGAGAATATACAACAGCATTGTATCAGTGTGAGAATGTACACCAGCACTGTACCAGTGTGAGAAAATACACCAGCACTGTATCACAGTGAGATTATACACCACCATTGTATCAGTGTGAGACTATATACCAGCAGTGTATCAGTGTGAGAATATACACCAGCACTGTATCAGAGTGAGAATATACACCAGCTGTGTATCACTGAGAGAATGTAGTCCAGCACTGTATCAGTGTGAGAATATACACCAGCACAGCATTAGTGTGAGAATATAAACCAGCACTGTATCAGAGTGAGAATATACACCAGCTCTGTATCAGTGTGAGAATATACAACAGCACTGTATCAGTGTGAGAATATACACCAGCACTGTATCAGTGTGAGAATATACACCAGCACTGTATCAGTGTGAGAATATACACCAGCATTGTATCAGTGTGTGAATATACACCAGCACTGTATCTGTGTGAGAATATACAGCAGCTCTCTATCAGTGTGAGAATATACATCAGCTCTGTATCAGTGTGAGAATATACACCAGCACTGTATCAGTGTCAGAATATACAACGGCACTGTATCAGTTTGAGAATATACACCAGCACTGTATCAGTGTGAGAATATACACCAGCACTGCATTAGTGTGAGAATATACACCAGCACTGTATTAGTGTGAGAATATACAACAGCATTGTATCAGTGTGAGAATGTACACCAGCACTGTATCAGTGTGAGAAAATACACCAGCACTTTATCAGAGTGAGATTTTACACCACCATTGTATCAATGTGAGAATATACACCAGCACTATATCAGTGTGAGAATATACACCAGCACTGTATCAGTGTGAGAATATACACCAGCATTATATCAGTGTGAGAATATACACCAGCATTGTATCAGTGTGAGAATATACACCAGCACTTTATCAGTGTCACAATATACACAGGCACTGTATCAGTTTGAGAATATACACCAGCACTATATCAGTGTGAGAATATACACCAGCACTGTATCAGTGTGAGAATATACACCAGCATTATATCAGTGTGAGAATATACATCAGCATTGTATCAGTGTGAGAATATACACCAGCACTGTATCAGTGTGAGAATATACAACAGCATTGTATCAGTGTGAGAATGTACACCAGCACTGTATCAGTGTGAGATAATACATCAGCACTGTATCAGAGTGAGATTATACACCACCATTGTATCAGTGTGAGAATATACACCAGCATGGTATCAGTGTGAGAATATACACCAGCACTGTATCAGTGTGAGAATATACACCAGCACTGTATCAGTGTGAGAATGTACACCAGCACTGTTTCAGTGTGAGAATACACACCAGCAATGTATCAGTGTGAGCATGTACACCAGCAGTGTATCAGTGTCAGAATATACACCAGCACTGTATCAGTGTGAGAATATACCCCAGCACTGTATCAGTGTGAGAATATACACCAGCACTGTATCAGTGTGAGAATATACACCAGCACTGTATCAGTGTGAGAATATACAGCAGCTCTTTATCAGTGTGAGAATATACATCAGCTCTGTATCAATGTGAGAATATACACCAGCATTGTATCAGTGTGAGAATATACACCAGCATTATATCAGTGTGAGAATATACACCAGCATTGTATCAGTGTGAGAATATACACCAGCACTGTATCAGTGTGAGAATATACACCAGCACTGCATTCGTGTGAGAATATACAACAGCACTGTATCAGTGTGAGAATAGACAACAGCATTGTGTCAGTGTGAGAATGTACACCAGCACTGTATCAGTGTGAGAAAATACACCAGCACTGTATCAGAGTGAGATTATACACCACCATTGTATCAATGTGAGAATATACACCAGCACTGTATCAGTGTGAGAATATACACCAGCACTGTATCAGTGTGAGAATATACACCAGCACTGTATCAGAGTGAGAATATACACCAGCTGTGTATCAGTGAGAGAATGTAGTCCAGCACTGTATCAGTGTGAGAATATACACCAGCACTGCATTAGTGTGAGAATATATACCAGCACTGTATTAGAGTGAGAATATGCACCAGCTCTGTATCAGTGTGAGGTATACTCCAGCACTGCATCAATGTGTGAATATGCACCAGCAATGCATCAGTGTGAGCATACACACCAGCACTGTATCAGTGTGAGAATATAGACCAGCACTGTATCAGTGTGAGAATATACACCAGCACTCTATCAGTGTGAGAATATACCCCAGCACTGCATCAGTGTGAGAATATACAGCAGCACTGTATCAGTGTGAGAACATACACCACCACTGTGTCAGTGTGAGAATATACATCAGCAACGTATCAGTGTGTGTATATACACCAGCACTGGATCAGTGTGAGAATATACACCAACACTTAATCAGTGTGAGAATATACATCAGCTCTGTATCAGTGTGAGAATATAAACCAGCACTGTATCAGTGTCAGAATATACACCGGCACTGTATCAGTTTGAGAATATACACGAGCACTATATCAGTGGGAGAATATACACCAGCACTGTATCAGTGTGAGAATATACACCAGCATTATATCAGTGTGAGAATATACACCAGCAGTGTATCAGTGTGAGAATATACACCAGCACTGCATCAGTGTGAGAATATACAACAGCGCTGTATCAGTGTGAGATTATACACCACCATTGTATCAGTGTGAGAATATACACCAGCACTGTATCAGTGTGAGAATATACACCAGCACTGTATCAGTGTGAGAATATACACCAGCATTATATCAGTGTGAGAATATACATCAGCATTGTATCAGTGTGAGAATATACACCAGCACTGTATCAGTGTGAGAATATACAACAGCATTGTATCAGTGTGAGAATGTACACCAGCACTGTATCAGTGTGAGAATATACACCAGCACTGTATCAGAGTGAGAATATACACCAGCTGTGTATCAGTGAGAGAATGTAGTCCAGCACTGTATCAGTGTGAGAATATACACCAGCACTGCATTAGTGTGAGAATATATACCAGCACTGTATTAGAGTGAGAATATGCACCAGCTCTGTATCAGTGTGAGAATATACAACAGCACTGTATCAGTGTGAGAATATACACCAGCACTGTATCAGTGTGAGAATGTGCACCAGCACAGTATCAGTGTGAGAAAGTACACCAGCACTGTAACAGTGTGAGAATGTGCACCAGCACTGTATCAGTGTGAGAATATTCACCAGCTCTGTATCAGTGTGGGAATATACACCAGCTCTGTATCAGTGTGAAAATATACACCAGCACTGTATCAGTGTGAGAATATACACCAGCACTGTATCAGTGTGAGAATGTACACCAGCACTGTATCATTGTGAGAATATACACCAGCACTGTATCAGTGTGAGAATATACACCAGCACTGTATCAGTGTGAGAATATACACCAGCACTGTATCAGTGTGAGAATATACACCAGCACTGTATCAGTGTGAGAATATACACCAGCACTGTATCAGTGTGAGGATATACACCAGCACTTTATCAGTGTGAGAATATACACCAGCACTGTATCAGTGCGAGAATATACACCAGCACTGTATCAGTGTGAGAATATACACTAGCACTGTATCAATGTGAGTATATACACCAGCACTGTATCAGAGTGAGAATATTCATCAGCACTGTATCAGTGTGAGAATATGCAGCAGCACTGTATCAGTGTGAGAATATACACCAGCTCTGTATCAGTTTGAGAATATTCACCAGCACGGTATCAGTGTGAGAATATACACCAGCACTGTATCAGTGTGAGAATATACACCAGCAATGTATCAGCGTGAGAATATTCACCAGCACGGTATTAGTGTGAGAATATACACCAGCACTGTATCAGTGTGAGAATATACACCAGCAAATATCAGTGTGAGAATATACACCAGCACTGTAAAAGTGTGAGAATATACACCAGGACTGTATCAGTGTGAGAATATACACCAGCACTGCATCAGTGTGAGACTATACACCAGCATTGTATCAGTGTGAGAATATACACCAGCACTGTATCAGTGTGAGAATGTACACCAGCACTGTATCATTGTGAGAATATACACCAGCACTGTATCAGTGTGAGAATATACACCAGCACTGTATCAGTGTGAGAATATACACCAGCACTGTATCAGTGTGAGAATATACACCAGCACTGTATCAGTGTGAGAATATACACCAGCACTGTATCAGTGTGAGGATATACACCAGCACTTTATCAGTGTGAGAATATACACCAGCACTGTATCAGTGCGAGAATATACACCAGCACTGTATCAGTGTGAGAATATACACTAGCACTGTATCAATGTGAGTATATACACCAGCACTGTATCAGAGTGAGAATATTCATCAGCACTGTATCAGTGTGAGAATATGCAGCAGCACTGTATCAGTGTGAGAATATACACCAGCTCTGTATCAGTTTGAGAATATTCACCAGCACGGTATCAGTGTGAGAATATACACCAGCACTGTATCAGTGTGAGAATATACACCAGCAATGTATCAGCGTGAGAATATTCACCAGCACGGTATTAGTGTGAGAATATACACCAGCACTGTATCAGTGTGAGAATATACACCAGCAAATATCAGTGTGAGAATATACACCAGCACTGTAAAAGTGTGAGAATATACACCAGGACTGTATCAGTGTGAGAATATACACCAGCACTGTATCAGTGTGAGACTATACACCAGCATTGTATCAGTGTGAGAATATACACCAGCACTGTATCAGTGTGAGAATATAGATCAGCAACATATCAGTGTGTGAATATACACCAGCACTGGATCAGTGTGAGAATATACACCAACACTGTATCAGTGTGAGAATGTACAGCAGCTCTCAATCAGTGTGAGAATATACACCAGCTCTGTATCAGTGTGAGAATATACACCAGCACTGCATCAGTGTCAGAATATACACCGGCACTGTATCAGTTTGAGAATATACACCAGCACTGTACCAGTGTGAGAATATACACCAGCACTGCAATAGTGTGAGAATGTACACAAGCACTGTATTAGTGTGAGAAAATACACCAGCACTGTATCAGAATGAGATTATACACCACCATTGTATCAATGTGAGAATATACACCAGCACTGTATCAGTGTGAGAATATACACCAGCATTGTATCAGTGTGAGAATATGCACCAGCACTGTATCAGAGTGAGAATATACACCAGCTGTGTATCAGTGAGAGAATGTAGTCCAGCACTGTATCAGTGTGAGAATATACACCAGCACTGCATTAGTGTGAGAATATAAACCAGCACTGTATCAGAGTGAGAATATGCACCAGCTCTGTATCAGTGTGAGAAAATACAACAGCACTGTATCAGTGTGAGAATATACACCAGCACTGCATTAGTGTGTGAATATACACCAGCACTGTATCAGTGTGAGAATGTGCACCAGCACTGTATCAGTGTGAGAAAGTACACCAGCACTGTATCAGTGAGAGAATATACACCAGCACTGTATCAGTGTCAGAATGTACATCAGCACTGTATCAGTGTGAGAATTTACACCAGCATTGTATCAGTGTGAGAATATACACCAGCACTGTGTCAGTGTGCAAATAAACACCAGCACTGCATCAGTGTGAGAATATACACCACCACTGTATCAGTGTGAGAATATAGACCAGCACTGTATCAGTGTGAGGTCTACTCCAGCACTGCATCAATGTGTGAATATGCACCAGCAATGCATCAGTGTGAGCATACACACCAGCACTGTATCAGTGTGAGAATATAGACCAGCACTGTATCAGTGTGAGAATATACACCAGCACTCTATCAGTGTGAGAATATACCCCAGCACTGCATCAGTGTGAGAATATACAGCAGCACTGTATCAGTGTGAGAACATACACCAGCACTGTGTCAGTGTGAGAATATACATCAGCAACGTATCAGTGTGTGAATATACACCAGCACTGGATCAGTGTGAGAATATACACCAACACTTAATCAGTGCGAGAATATACATCAGCTCTGTATCAGTGTGAGAATATACACCAGCACTGTATCAGTGTCAGAATATACACCGGCACTGTATCAGTTTGAGAATATACACGAGCACTATATCAGTGGGAGAATATACACCAGCACTGTATCAGTGTGAGAATATACACCAGCATTATATCAGTGTGAGAATATACACCAGCAGTGTATCAGTGTGAGAATATACACCAGCACTGTATCAGTGTGAGAATATACAACAGCGCTGTATCAGAGTGAGATTATATACCACCATTGTATCAGTGTGAGAATATACACCAGCACTGTATCAGTGTGAGAATATACACCAGCACTGTATCAGTGTGAGAATATACACCAGCATTATATCAGTGTGAGAATATACATCAGCATTGTATCAGTGTGAGAATATACACCAGCACTGTATCAGTGTGAGAATATACAACAGCATTGTATCAGTGTGAGAATGTACACCAGCACTGTATCAGTGTGAGAAAATACATCAGCACTGTATCAGAGTGAGATTATACACCACCATTGTATCAGTGTGAGAATATACACCAGCATGGTATCAGTGTGAGAATATACACCAGCACTGTATCAGTGTGAGAATATACACCAGCACTGTATCAGTGTGAGAATGTACACCAGCACTGTTTCAGTGTGAGAATACACACCAGCAATGTATCAGTGTGAGCATGTACACCAGCAGTGTATCAGTGTCAGAATATACACCAGCACTGTATCAGTGTGAGAATATACACCAGCACTGTATCAATGTGAGTATATACACCAGCACTGTATCAGTGTGAGAATATACAGCAGCTCTTTATCAGTGTGAGAATATACATCAGCTCTGTATCAATGTGAGAATATACACCAGCATTGTATCAGTGTGAGAATATACACCAGCATTATATCAGTGTGAGAATATACACCAGTATTGTATCAGTGTGAGAATATACACCAGCACTGTATCAGTGTGAGAATATACACCAGCACTGCATTAGTGTGAGAATATACAACAGCACTGTATCAGTGTGAGAATAGACAACAGCATTGTGTCAGTGTGAGAATGTACACCAGCACTGTATCAGTGTGAGAAAATACACCAGCACTGTATCAGAGTGAGATTATACACCACCATTGTATCAATGTGAGAATATACACCAGCACTGTATCAGTGTGAGAATATACACCAGCACTGTATCAGTGTGAGAATATACACCAGCACTGTATCAGAGTGAGAATATACACCAGCTGTGTATCAGTGAGAGAATGTAGTCCAGCACTGTATCAGTGTGAGAATATACACCAGCACTGCATTAGTGTGAGAATATAAACCAGCACTGTATTAGAGTGAGAATATGCACCAGCTCTGTATCAGTGTGAGAATATACAACAGCACTGTATCAGTGTGAGTATATACACCAGCACTGTATCAGTGTGAGAATGTGCACCAGCACAGTATCAGTTTGAGAAAGTACACCAGCACTGTAACAGTGTGAGAATGTGCACCAGCACTGTATCAGTGTGAGAATATTCACCAGCTCTGTATCAGTGTGGGAATATACACCAGCTCTGTATCAGTGTGAAAATATACACCAGCACTGTATCAGTGTGAGAATATACACCAGCACTGTATCAGTGTGAGAATGTACACCAGCACTGTATCATTGTGAGAATATACACCAGCACTGTATCAGTGTGAGAATATACACCAGCACTGTATCAGTGTGAGAATATACACCAGCACTGTATCAGTGTGAGAATATGCACCAGCACTGTATCAGTGTGAGAATATACACCAGCACTGTATCAGTGTGAGGATATACACCAGCACTTTATCAGTGTGAGAATATACACCAGCACTGTATCAGTGCGAGAATATACACCAGCACTGTATCAGTGTGAGAATATACACTAGCACTGTATCAATGTAAGTATATACACCAGCACTGTATCAGAGTGAGAATATTCATCAGCACTGTATCAGTGTGAGAATATGCAGCAGCACTGTATCAGTGTGAGAATATACACCAGCTCTGTATCAGTGTGAGAATATTCACCAGCACGGTATCAGTGTGAGAATATACACCAGCACTGTATCAGTGTGAGAATATACACCAGCAATGTATCAGCGTGAGAATATTCACCAGCACGGTATCAGTGTGAGAATATACACCAGCACTGTATCAGTGTGAGAATATACACCAGCAAAGTATCAGTGTGAGAATATACACCAGCACTGTAAAAGTGTGAGAATATACACCAGGTCTGTATCAGTGTGAGAATATACACCAGCACTGTATCAGTGTGAGACTATACACCAGCATTGTATCAGTGTGAGAATATACACCAGCACTGTATCAGTGTGAGAATATACATCAGCAACATATCAGTGTGTGAATATACACCAGCACTGGATCAGTGTGAGAATATACACCAACACTGTATCAGTGTGAGAATGTACAGCAGCTCTCAATCAGTGTGAGAATATACACCAGCTCTGTATCAGTGTGAGAATATATACCAGCACTGCATCAGTGTCAGAATATACACCGGCACTGTATCAGTTTGAGAATATACACCAGCACTGTACCAGTGTGAGAATATACACCAGCACTGCAATAGTGTGAGAATATACACCAGCACTGTATTAGTGTGAGAATATGCAACAGCATTGTATCAGTGTGAGAATGTACACCAGCACTGTATTAGTGTGAGAAAATACACCAGCATTGTATCAGAATGAGATTATACACCACCATTGTATCAATGTGAGAATATACACCAGCACTGTATCAGTGTGAGAATATACACCAGCATTGTATCAGTGTGAGAATATGCACCAGCACTGTATCAGAGTGAGAATATACACCAGCTGTGTATCAGTGAGAGAATGTTGTCCAGCACTGTATCAGTGTGAGAATATACACCAGCACTGCATTAGTGTGAGAATATAAACCAGCACTGTATCAGAGTGAGAATATGCACCAGCTCTGTATCAGTGTGAGAATATACAACAGCACTGTATCAGTGTGAGAATATACACCAGCACTGCATTAGTATGTGAATATACACCAGCACTGTATCAGTGTGAGAAAGTGCACCAGCACTGTATCAGTGTGAGAAAGTACACCAGCACTGTATCAGTGAGAGAATATACATCAGCACTGTATCAGTGTGAGAATATACACCAGCACTGTATCAGTGTCAGAATGTACATCAGCACTGTATCAGTGTGAGAATTTACACCAGCATTGTATCAGTGTGAGAATATACACCAGCACTGTGTCAGTGTGTAAATAAACACCAGCACTGTATCAGTGTGAGAATATACACCACCACTGTATCAGTGTGAGAATATACACCAGCACTGTATCAGTGTGAGGTATACTCCAGCACTGCATCAGTGTGTGAATATGCACCAGCAATGCATCAGTGTGAGCATACACACCAGCACTGTATCAGTGTGAGAATATAGACCAGCACTGTATCAGTGTGAGAATATACACCAGCACTCTATCAGTGTGAGAATATACCCCAGCACTGCATCAGTGTGAGAATATACAGCAGCACTGTATCAGTGTGAGAACATACACCAGCACTGTGTCAGTGTGAGAATATACATCAGCAACGTATCAGTGTGTGAATATACACCAGCACTGGATCAGTGTGAGAATATACACCAACACTTACTCAGTGTGAGAATATACATCAGCTCTGTATCAGTGTGAGAATATACACCAGCACTGTATCAGTGTCAGAATATACACCGGCACTGTATCAGTTTGAGAATATACACGAGCACTATATCAGTGGGAGAATATACACCAGCACTGTATCAGTGTGAGAATATACACCAGCATTATATCAGTGTGAGAATATACAACAGCATTGTATCAGTGTGAGAATGTACACCAGCACTGTATCAGTGTGAGAAAATACACCAGCACTGTATCAGAGTGAGATTATACACCACCATTGTATCAGTGTGAGAATATACAGCAGCACTGTATCAGTGTGAGAATATACACCAGCACTGTATCAGTGTGAGAATAAACACCAGCACTGTATCAGAGTGAGAATATACACCAGCTGTGTATCAGTGAGAGAATGTAGTCCAGCACTGTATCAGTGTGAGAATATAGACCAGCACTGCATTAGTGTGAGAATATAAACCAGCACTGTATTAGAGTGAGAATATGCACCAGCTCTGTATCAGTGTGAGAATATACAACAGCACTGTATCAGTGTGAGAATATACACCAGCACTGTATCAGTGTGAGAATGTGCACCAGCACAGTATCAGTGTGAGAAAGTACACCAGCACTGTAACAGTGTGAGAATGTACACCAGCACTGTATCAGTGTGAGAATATTCACCAGCTCTGTATCAGTGTGGGAATATACACCAGCTCTGTATCAGTGTGAGAATATACACCAGCACTGTATCAGTGTGAGAATATACACCAGCAAAGTATCAGCATGAGAATATTCACCAGCACGGTATTAGTGTGAGAATATACACCAGCACTGTATCAGTGTGAGAATATACACCAGCAAAATATCAGTGTGAGAATATACACCAGCACTGTAAAAGTGTGAGAATATACACCAGGACTGTATCAGTGTGAGAATATACACCAGCACTGTATCAGTGTGAGAATATACACCAGCACTGTATCAGTGTGAGAATATACACCAGCATTGTATCAGTGTGTGAATATACACCAGCACTGTATCAATGTGAGAATATACACTAGCACTGTATCAGTGTGAGAATATACACCAGCACTGTATCAGTGTGAGAATATACACCAGCATTGTATCAGTGTGAGAATATACACCAGCATTGTATCAGTGTGAGAATATACACCAGCATTGTATCAGTGTGAGAATATACACCAGCATTGTATCAGTGTGAGAATATACACCAGCATTGTATCAGTGTGAGAATATACAACAGCACTGTATCAGTGTGAGAATATACACCAGCACTGCATTAGTGTGAGAATATACAACAGCACTGTATCAGTGTGAGAATATACAACAGCATTGTGTCAGTGTGAGAATGTACACCAGCACTGTATCAGTGTGAGAAAATACACCAGCACTGTATCAGAGTGAGATTATACACCACCATTGTATCAGTGTGAGAATATACAGCAGCACTGTATCAGTGTGAGAATATACACCAGCACTGTATCAGTGTGAGAATATACACCAGCACTGTATCAGAGTGAGAATATACACCAGCTGTGTATCAGTGAGAGAATGTAGTCCAGCACTGTATCAGTGTGAGAATATACACCAGCACTGCATTAGTGCGGGAATATACACCAGCAGTGTATCAGTGTGAGAATGTGCACCAGCACAGTATCAGTGTGAGAAAGTACACCAGCACTGTAACAGTGTGAGAATGTACACCAGCACTGTATCAGTGTGAGAATATTCACCAGCTCTGTATCAGTGTGGGAATATACACCAGCTCTGTATCAGTGTGAGAATATACACCAGCACTGTATCAGTGTGAGAATATACACCAGCACTGTATCAGTGTGAGAATGTACACCAGCACTGTATCATTGTGAGAATATACACCAGCACTGTATCAGAGTGAGAATATACACCAGCACTGTATCAGAGTGAGAATATACACCAGCTGTGTATCAGTGAGAGAATGTAGTCCAGCACTGTATCAGTGTGAGAATATACACCAGCACTGCATTAGTGTGAGAATATACACCAGCAGTGTATCAGTGTGAGAATGTGCACCAGCACAGTATCAGTGTGAGAAAGTACACCAGCACTGTAACAGTGTGAGAATGTACACCAGCACTGTATCAGTGTGAGAATATTCACCAGCTCTGTATCAGTGTGGGAATATACACCAGCTCTGTATCAGTGTGAGAATATACACCAGCACTGTATCAGTGTGAGAATATACACCAGCACTGTATCAGTGTGAGAATGTACACCAGCACTGTATCATTGTGAGAATATACACCAGCACTGTATCAGAGTGAGAATATACACCAGCACTGTATCAGTGTGAGAATATACACCAGCACTGTATCAGTGTGAGAAAATACACCAGCACTGCATCAGAATGAGATTATACACCACCATTGTATCAATGTGAGAATATACACCAGCACTGTATCAGTGTGAGAATATACACCAGCATTGTATCAGTGTGAGAATATGCACCAGCACTGTATCAGAGTGAGAATATACACCAGCTGTGTATCAGTGAGAGAATGTAGTCCAGCACTGTATCAGTGTGAGAATATACACCAGCACTGCATTAGTTTGAGAATATAAACCAGCACTGTATCAGAGTGAGAATATGCACCAGCTCTGTATCAGTGTGAGAATATACAACAGCACTGTATCAGTGTGAGAATATACACCAGCACTGCATTAGTGTGTGAATATACACCAGCACTGTATCAGTGTGAGAATGTGCACCAGCACTGTATCAGTGTGAGAAAGTACACCAGCACTGTATCAGTGAGAGAATATACATCAGCACTGTATCAGTGTGAGAATATAGACCAGCACTGTATCAGTGTCAGAATGTACATCAGCACTGTATCAGTGTGAGAATTTACACCAGCATTGCATCAGTGTGAGGATATACACCAGCACATTATCAGTGTGAGAATATACACCAGCACTGTATCAGAGTGAGAATATTCATCAGCACTGTATCAGTGTGAGAATATACACCAGCACTGTATCAGTGTGAGAATATACACCAGCAATGTATCAGTGTGAGAATAAACACCAGCACTCTGTCTGGGTGAGAATATACACCAGCAATTTATCAGCGTGAGAATACACACCAGCTCTGTATCAGTTTGAGAATATTCACCAGCACGGTATCAGTGTGAGAATATACACCAGCACTGTATCAGTGTGAGAATATACACCAGCAATGTATCAGCATGAGAATATTCACCAGCACGGTATTAGTGTGAGAATATACACCAGCACTGTATCAGTGTGAGAATATACACCAGCAAAATATCAATGTGAGAATATACACCAGCACTGTAAAAGTGTGAGAATATACACCAGGACTGTATCAGTGTGAGAATATACACCAGCACTGTATCAGTGTGTGAGAATACACAACAGCACTGTATCAGTGTGAGAATATAGACCAGCACTGTATCAGTGTGAGAATATACACCAGCACTGTATCAGTGTGAGAATATACACCAGCATTGTATCAGTGTGTGAATATACACCAGCACTGTATCAATGTGAGAATATACACTAGCACTGTATCAGTGTGAGAATATACACCAGCACTGTATCAGTGTGAGAATATACACCAGCATTGTATCAGTGAGAGAATATACACCAGCACTGTATCAGTGTGAGAATATACACCAGCACTGTATCAGTGTGAGAATATACATCAGCAACGTATCAGTGTGTGAATATACAACAGCACTGGATCAGTTTGATAATATACACCTGCACTGTATCAATGTGAGAATATACACCAGCACTGCATTAGTGTGAGAATATACACCAGCACTGTATTAGTGTGAGAATATACAACAGCATTGTATCAGTGTGAGAATGTACACCAGCACTGTATCAGCGTGAGAAAATACACCAGCACTTTATCAGAGTGAGATTATACACCACCATTGTATCAATGTGAGAATATACACCAGCACTGTATCAGTGTGAGAATGTACACCAGCACTGTATCAGTGTGAGAAAATACATCAGCACTGTATCAGAGTGCATTATACACCACCATTGTATCAGTGTGTGAATATACACCAGCACTGTATCAGTGTGAGAATGTGCACCAGCACTGTATCAGTGTGAGAAAGTACACCAGCACTGTATCAGTGTGAGAATATACACCAGCACTGTATCAGTGTGAGAATATACACCAGCACTGTATCAGTGTCAGAATGTACATCAGCGCTGTATCAGTGTGAGAATTTACACCAGCATTGTATCAGTGTGAGAATATACACCAGCACTGTGTCAGTGTGTAAATAAACACCAGCACTGTATCAGTGTGAGAATATACACCACCACTGTATCAGTGTGAGAATATACACCAGCACAGTATCAGTGTGAGGTATACACCAGCACTGTATCAGTGTGTGAATATAAACCGCAATGTATCAGTGTGAGCATACACACCAGCACTGTATCAGTGTGAGAATATAGACCAGCACTGTATCAGTGTGACAATATACACCAGCACTCTATCAGTGTGAGAATATACCCCAGCACTGTATCAGTGTGAGAATATACACCAGCACTGTATCAGGTTGAGAATATACACCAGCACTATATCAGTGTGAGAATATACACCAGCACTGTATCAGTGTGAGAATATACACCAGCATTATCTCAGTGTGAGAATATACACCAGCATTGTATCAGTGTGAGAATATACACCAGCACTTTATCAGTGTCACAATATACACCGGCACTGTATCAGTTTGAGAATATACACCAGCACTATATCAGTGTGAGAATATACACCAGCACTGTATCAGTGTGAGAATATACACCAGCATTATATCAGTGTGAGAATACACACCAGCATTGTATCAGTGTGAGAATATACACCAGCACTGTATCAGTGTGAGAATATACAACAGCATTGTATCAGTGTGAGAAAGTACACCAGCACTGTATCAGTGTGAGAAAATACATCAGCACTGTATCAGAGTGAGATTATACACCACCATTGTATCAGTGTGAGAATATACACCAGCATGGTATCAGTGTGAGAATATACACCAGCACTGTATCAGTGTGAGAATATACACCAGCACTGTATCAGTGTGAGAATGTACACCAGCACTGTTTCAGTGTGAGAATATACACCAGCAATGTATCAGTGTGAGCATGTACACCAGCAGTGTATCAGTGTCAGAATATATACCAGCACTGTATCAGTGTGAGAATATACCCCAGCACTGTATCAGTGTGAGAATATACACCAGCACTGTGTCAGTGTGAGAATATACACCAGCACTGTATCAGTGTGAGAATATACAGCAGCTCTTTATCAGTGTGAGAATATACATCAGCTCTGTATCAATGTGAGAATATACACCAGCATTGTATCAGTGTGAGAATATACACCAGCATTATATCAGTGTGAGAATACACACCAGCATTGTATCAGTGTGAGAATATACACCAGCACTGTATCAGTGTGAGAATATACACCAGCACTGCATTAGTGTGAGAATATACAACAGCACTGTATCAGTGTGAGAATATACAACAGCATTGTGTCAGTGTGAGAATGTACACCAGCACTGTATCAGTGTGAGAAAATACACCAGCACTGTATCAGAGTGAGATTATACACCACCATTGTATCAATGTGAGAATATACACCAGCACTGTATCAGTGTGAGAATATACACCAGCACTGTATCAGTGTGAGAATATACACCAGCACTGTATCAGAGTGAGAATATACACCAGCTGGGTATCAGTGAGAGAATGTAGTCCAGCACTGTATCAGTGTGAGAATATACACCAGCACTGTATCAGTGTGAGAATATACAGCAGCACTGTATCAGTGTGAGGATATACACCAGCACTTTATCAGTGTGAGAATATACACCAGCGCTGTATCAGTGCGAGAATATACACCAGCACTGTATCAGTGTGAGAATATACACTAGCACTGTATCAATGTGAGTATATACACCAGCACTGTATCAGAGTGAGAATATTCATCAGCACTGTATCAGTGTGAGAATATGCAGCAGCACTGTATCAGTGTGAGAATATACACCAGCTCTGTATCAGTGTGAGAATATTCACCAGCACGGTATCAGTGTGAGAATATACACCAGCACTGTATCAGTGTGAGAATATACACCAGCAATGTATCAGCGTGAAAATATTCACCAGCACGGTATTAGTGTGAGAATATACACCAGCACTGTATCAGTGTGAGAATATACACCAGCAAAGTATCAGTGTGAGAATATACACCAGCACTGTAAAAGTGTGAGAATATACACCAGGACTGTATCAGTGTGAGAATATACACCAGCACTGTATCAGTGTGTGAGAATACACAACAGCACTGTATCAGTGTGAGAATATAGACCAGCACTGTATCAGTGTGAGAATATACACCAGCATTGTATCAGTGTGTGAATATACACCAGCACTGTATCAATGTGAGAATATACACTAGCACTGTATCAGTTTGAGAATATACACCAGCACTCTATCAGTGTGAGACTATACACCAGCATTGTATCAGTGTGAGAATATACACCAGCACTGTATCAGTGTGAGAATATACATCAGCAACATATCAGTGTGTGAATATACACCAGCACTGGATCAGTGTGAGAATATACACCAACACTGTATCAGTGTGAGAAAGTACACCAGCACTGTATCAGTGTGAGAATATACACCAGCACTGTATCAGTGTGAGAATATACACCAGCACTGTATCAGTGTCAGAATGTACATCAGCACTGTATCAGTGTGAGAATTTACACCAGCATTGTATCAGTGTGAGAATATACACCAGCACTGTGTCAGTGTGTAAATAAACACCAGCACTGTATCAGTGTGAGAATATACACCACCACTGTATCAGTCTGAGAATATACACCAGCACTGTATCAGTGTGAGGTATACACCAGCACTGTATCAGTGTGTGAATATACACCAGCAATGTATCAGTGTGAGCATACACACCAGCACTGTATCAGTGTGAGAATATAGACCAGCACTGTATCAGTGTGAGAATATACACCAGCACTCTATCAGTGTGAGAATATACCCCAGCACTGTATCAGTGTGAGAATATACACCAGCACTGTATCAGTGTGAGAACATACACCAGCACTGTGTCAGTGATAGAATATACATCAGCAACGTATCAGTGTGTGAATATACACCAGCACTGGATCAGTGTGAGAATATACACCAACACTTAATCAGTGTGAGAATATACACCAGCACTGTATCAGTGTGAGAATATACAGCAGCTCTCTATCAGTGTGAGAATATACATCAGCTCTGTATCAGTGTGAGAATATACACCAGCACTGTATCAGTGTCAGAATATACACCGGCACTGTATCAGTTTGAGAATATACACGAGCACTATATCAGTGTGAGAATATACACCAGCACTGTATCAGTGTGAGAATATACACCAGCATTATATCAGTGAGAGAATATACACCAGCACTGTATCAGTGTGAGAATATACAACAGCATTGTATCAGTGTGAGAATGTACACCAGCACTGTATCAGTGTGAGAAAATACACCAGCACTGTATCAGAGTGAGATTATACACCACCATTGTATCAGTGTGAGAATATATACCAGCACTGTATCAGTGTGAGAATATACACCAGCACAGTATCAGAGTGAGAATATACACCAGCTGTGTATCAGTGAGAGAATGTAGTCCAGCACTGTATCAGTGTGAGAATATACACCAGCACAGCATTAGTGTGAGAATATAAACCAGCACTGTATCAGTGTGAGAATATACACCAGCACTGTATCAGTGTGAGAATATACACCAGCACTGTATCAGTGTGAGAATATACAGCAGCATTGTATCAGTGTGTGAATATACACCAGCACTGTATCAATGTGAGAATATACACTAGCACTGTATCAGTGTGAGAATATACACCAGCACTGTATCAGTGTGAGAATATACACCAGCATTGTATCAGTGAGAGAATATACACCAGCACTGTATCAGTGTGAGAATATACACCAGCACTGTATCAGTGTGAAAATATACATCAGCAACGTATCAGTGTGTGAATATACACCAGCACTGGATCAGTGTCAGAATATACACCAACACTGTATCAGTGTGAGAATATACAGCAGCTCTCTATCAGTGTGAGAATATACATCAGCTCTGTATCAGTGTGAGAATATACACCAGCACTGTATCAGTGTCAGAATATACACCGGCACTGTATCAGTTTGAGAACATACACCAGCACTGTATCAGTGTGAGAATATACACCAGCACTGCATTAGTGTGAGAATATACACCAGCACTGTATTAGTGTGAGAATATACAACAGCATTGTATCAGTGTGAGAATGTACACCAGCACTGTATCAGTGTGAGAAAATACACCAGCACTTTATCAGAGTGAGATTTTACACCACCATTGTATCAATGTGAGAATATACACCAGCACTGTATCAGTGTGAGAATATACACCAGCACTGTATCAGTGTGAGAATATACACCAGCACTGTATCAGTTTGAGAATATACACCAGCACTATATCAGTGTGAGAATATACACCAGCACTGTATCAGTGTGAGAATATACACCAGCATTATATCAGTGTGAGAATATACACCAGCATTGTATCAGTGTGAGAATATACACCAGCACTTTATCAGTGTCACAATATACACCGGCACTGTATCAGTTTGAGAATATACACCAGCACTATATCAGTGTGAGAATATACACCAGCACTGTATCAGTGTGAGAATATACACCAGCATTATATCAGTGTGAGAATATACATCAGCATTGTATCAGTGTGAGAATATACACCAGCACTGTATCAGTGTGAGAATATACAACAGCATTGTATCAGTGTGAGAATGTACACCAGCACTGTATCAGTGTGAGCAAATACATCAGCACTGTATCAGAGTGAGATTATACACCACCATTGTATCAGTTTGAGAATATACACCAGCATGGTATCAGTGTGAGAATATACACCAGCACTGTAGCAGTGTGAGAATATACACCAGCACTTTATCAGTGTGAGAATGTACACCAGCACTGTTTCAGTGTGAGAATAGACACCAGCAATGTATCAGTGTGAGCATGTACACCAGCAGTGTATCAGTGTCAGAATATACACCAGCACTGTATCAGTGTGAGAATATACCCCAGCAATGTATCAGTGCGAGAATATACACCAGCACTGTATCAGTGTGAGAATATACACCAGCAGTGTATCAGTGTGAGAATATACAGCAGCTCTTTATCAGTGTGAGAATATACATCAGCTCCGTATCAATGTGAGAATATACACCAGCATTGTATCAGTGTGAGAATATACACCAGCACTGTATCAGTGTGAGAATATACACCAGCACTGCATTAGTGTGAGAATATACAACAGCACTGTATCAGTGTGAGAATAGACAACAGCATTGTGTCAGTGTGAGAATGTACACCAGCACTGTATCAGTGTGAGAAAATACACCAGCACTGTATCAGAGTGAGATTATACACCACCATTGTATCAATGTGAGAATATACACCAGCACTGTATCAGTGTGAGAATATACACCAGCACTGTATCAGTGTGAGAATATACACCAGCACTGTATCAGAGTGAGAATATACACCAGCTGTGTATCAGTGAGAGAATGTAGTCCAGCACTGTATCAGTGTGAGAATATACACCAGCACTGCATCAGTGTGAGAATATAAACCAGCACTGTATTAGAGTGAGAATATGCACCAGCTCTGTATCAGTGTGAGAATATACAACAGCACTGTATCAGTGTGAGAATATACACCAGCACTGTATCAGTGTGAGAATGTGCACCAGCACAGTATCAGTGTGAGAAAGTACACCAGCACTGTAACAGTGTGAGAATGTGCACCAGCACTGTATCAGTGTGAGAATATTCACCAGCTCTGTATCAGTGTGGGAATATACACCAGCTCTGTATCAGTGTGAAAATATACACCAGCACTGTATCAGTGTGAGAATATACACCAGCACTGTATCAGTGTGAGAATGTACACCAGCACTGTATCATTGTGAGAATATACACCAGCACTGTATCAGTGTGAGAATATACACCAGCACTGCATCAGTGTGAGAATATACACCAGCACTGTATCAGTGTGAGAATATACACCAGCACTATATCAGTGTGAGAATATACACCAGCACTGTATCAGTGTGAGGATATACACCAGCACTTTATCAGTGTGAGAATATACACCAGCACTGTATCAGTGCGAGAATATACACCAGCACTGTATCAGTGTGAGAATATACACTAGCACTGTATCAATGTGAGTATATACACCAGCACTGTATCAGAGTGAGAATATTCATCAGCACTGTATCAGTGTGAGAATATGCAGCAGCACTGTATCAGTGTGAGAATATACACCAGCTCTGTATCAGTGTGAGAATATTCACCAGCACGGTATCAGTGTGAGAATATACACCAGCACTGTATCAGTGTGAGAATATACACCAGCAATGTATCAGCGTGAGAATATTCACCAGCACGGTATTAGTGTGAGAATATACACCAGCACTGTATCAGTGTGAGAATATACACCAGCAAAGTATCACTGTGAGAATATACACCAGCACTGTAAAAGTGTGAGAATATGCACCAGGACTGTATCAGTGTGAGAATATACACCAGCACTGTATCAGTGTGAGACTATACACCAGCATTGTATCAGTGTGAGAATATACAGCAGCTCTTTATCAGTGTGAGAATATACATCAGCTCTGTATCAATGTGAGAATATACACCAGCATTGTATCAGTGTGAGAATATACACCAGCATTATATCAGTGTGAGAATATACACCAGCATTGTATCAGTGTGAGAATATACACCAGCACTGTATCAGTGTGAGAATATACACCAGCACTGCATTAGTCTGAGAATATACAACAGCACTGTATCAGTGTGAGAATAGACAACAGCATTGTGTCAGTGTGAGAATGTACACCAGCACTGTACCAGTGTGAGAAAATACACCAGCACTGTATCAGAGTGAGATTATACACCACCATTGTATCAATGTGAGAATATACACCAGCACTGTATCAGTGTGAGAATATACACCAGCACTGTATCAGTGTGAGAATATACACCAGCACTATATCAGAGTGAGAATATACACCAGCTGTGTATCAGTGAGAGAATGTAGTCCAGCACTGTATCAGTGTGAGAATATACACCAGCACTGCATCAGTGTAAGAATATAAACCAGCACTGTATTAGAGTGAGAATATGCACCAGCTCTGTATCAGTGTGAGAATATACACCAGCACTGTATCAGTGTGAGAATGTGCACCAGCACAGTATCAGTGTGAGAAAGTACACCAGCACTGTAACAGTGTGAGAATGTGCACCAGCACTGTATCAGTGTGAGAATATTCACCAGCTCTGTATCAGTGTGGGAATATACACCAGCTCTGTATCAGTGTGAAAATATACACCAGCACTGTATCAGTGTGAGAATATACACCAGCACTGTATCAGTGTGAGAATGTACACCAGCACCGTATCATTGTGAGAATATACACAAGCACTGTATCAGTGTGAGAATATACACCAGCACTGTATCAGTGTGAGAATATACACCAGCACTGTATCAGTGTGAGAATATACACCAGCACTATATCAGTGTGAGAATATACACCAGCACTGTATCAATGTGAGGATATACACCAGCACTTTATCAGTGTGAGAATATACACCAGCACTGTATCAGTGCGAGAATATACACCAGCACTGTATCAGTGTGAGAATATACACTAGCACTGTATCAATGTGAGTATATACACCAGCACTGTATCAGAGTGAGAATATTCATCAGCACTGTATCGGTGTGAGAATATGCACCAGCTCTGTATCAGTGTGAGAATATTCACCAGCACGGTATCAGTGTGAGAATATACACCAGCACTGTATCAGTGTGAGAATATACACCAGCAATGTATCAGCATGAGAATATTCACCAGCACGGTATTAGTGTGAGACTATACACCAGCACTGTATCAGTGTGAGAATATACACCAGCAAAGTATCAGTGTGAGAATATACACCAGCACTGTAAAAGTGTGAGAATATACACCAGGACTGTATCAGTGTGAGAATATACACCAGCACTGTATCAGTGTGAGACTATACACCAGCATTGTATCAGTGTGAGAATATACACCAGCACTGTATCAGTGTGAGAATATACATCAGCAACATATCAGTGTGTGAATATACACCAGCACTGGATCAGTGTGAGAATATACACCAACATTGTATCAGTGTGAGAATATACAGCAGCTCTCAATCAGTGTGAGAATATACACCAGCTCTGTATCAGTGTGAGAATATACACCAGCACTGCATCAGTGTCAGAATATACACCGGCACTGTATCAGTTTGAGAATATACACCAGCACTGTACCAGTGTGAGAATATACACCAGCACTGCAATAGTGTGAGAATATACACCAGCACTGTATTAGTGTGAGAATATGCAACAGCATTGTATCAGTGTGAGAATGTACACCAGCACTGTATCAATGTGAGAATATACACCAGCACTGTATCAGTGTGAGAATATACACCAGCATTGTATCAGTGTGAGAATATGCACCAGCACTGTATCAGAGTGAGAATATACACCAGCTGTGTATCAGTGAGAGAATGTAGTCCAGCACTGTATCAGTGTGAGAATATACACCAGCACTGCATTAGTGTGAGAATATAAACCAGCACTGTATCAGAGTGAGAATATGCACCAGCTCTGTATCAGTGTGAGAATATACAACAGCACTGTATCAGTGTGAGAATATACACCAGCACTGCATTAGTGTGTGAATATACACCAGCACTGTATCAGTGTGAGAATGTGCACCAGCACTGTATCAGTGTGAGAAAGTACACCAGCACTGTATCAGTGAGAGAATATAAATGAGCACTGTATCAGTGTGAGAATATACACCAGCACTGTATCAGTGTCAGAATGTACATCAGCACTGTATCAGTGTGAGAATTTACACCAGCACTGTATCAGTGTCAGAATGTACATCAGCACTGTATCAGTGTGAGAATTTACACCAGCATTGTATCAGTGTGAGAATATACACCAGCACTGTGTCAGTGTGTAAATAAACACCAGCACTGTATCAGTGTGAGAATATACACCACCACTGTATCAGTCTGAGAATATACACCAGCACTGTATCAGTGTGAGGTATACACCAGCACTGTATCAGTGTGTGAATATACACCAGCAATGTATCAGTGTGAGCATACACACCAGCACTGTATCAGTGTGAGAATATAGACCAGCACTGTATCAGTGTGAGAATATACACCAGCACTCTATCAGTGTGAGAATATACCCCAGCACTGTATCAGTGTGAGAATATACACCAGCACTGTATCAGTGTGAGAACATACACCAGCACTGTGTCAGTGATAGAATATACATCAGCAACGTATCAGTGTGTGAATATACACCAGCACTGGATCAGTGTGAGAATATACACCAACACTTAATCAGTGTGAGAATATACACCAGCACTGTATCAGTGTGAGAATATACAGCAGCTCTCTATCAGTGTGAGAATATACATCAGCTCTGTATCAGTGTGAGAATATACACCAGCACTGTATCAGTGTCAGAATATACACCGGCACTGTATCAGTTTGAGAATATACACGAGCACTATATCAGTGTGAGAATATACACCAGCACTGTATCAGTGTGAGAATATACACCAGCATTATATCAGTGAGAGAATATACACCAGCACTGTATCAGTGTGAGAATATACAACAGCATTGTATCAGTGTGAGAATGTACACCAGCACTGTATCAGTGTGAGAAAATACACCAGCACTGTATCAGAGTGAGATTATACACCACCATTGTATCAGTGTGAGAATATATACCAGCACTGTATCAGTGTGAGAATATACACCAGCACAGTATCAGAGTGAGAATATACACCAGCTGTGTATCAGTGAGAGAATGTAGTCCAGCACTGTATCAGTGTGAGAATATACACCAGCACAGCATTAGTGTGAGAATATAAACCAGCACTGTATCAGTGTGAGAATATACACCAGCACTGTATCAGTGTGAGAATATACACCAGCACTGTATCAGTGTGAGAATATACAGCAGCATTGTATCAGTGTGTGAATATACACCAGCACTGTATCAATGTGAGAATATACACTAGCACTGTATCAGTGTGAGAATATACACCAGCACTGTATCAGTGTGAGAATATACACCAGCATTGTATCAGTGAGAGAATATACACCAGCACTGTATCAGTGTGAGAATATACACCAGCACTGTATCAGTGTGAAAATATACATCAGCAACGTATCAGTGTGTGAATATACACCAGCACTGGATCAGTGTCAGAATATACACCAACACTGTATCAGTGTGAGAATATACAGCAGCTCTCTATCAGTGTGAGAATATACATCAGCTCTGTATCAGTGTGAGAATATACACCAGCACTGTATCAGTGTCAGAATATACACCGGCACTGTATCAGTTTGAGAACATACACCAGCACTGTATCAGTGTGAGAATATACACCAGCACTGCATTAGTGTGAGAATATACACCAGCACTGTATTAGTGTGAGAATATACAACAGCATTGTATCAGTGTGAGAATGTACACCAGCACTGTATCAGTGTGAGAAAATACACCAGCACTTTATCAGAGTGAGATTTTACACCACCATTGTATCAATGTGAGAATATACACCAGCACTGTATCAGTGTGAGAATATACACCAGCACTGTATCAGTGTGAGAATATACACCAGCACTGTATCAGTTTGAGAATATACACCAGCACTATATCAGTGTGAGAATATACACCAGCACTGTATCAGTGTGAGAATATACACCAGCATTATATCAGTGTGAGAATATACACCAGCATTGTATCAGTGTGAGAATATACACCAGCACTATATCAGTGTGAGAATATACACCAGCACTGTATCAGTGTGAGAATATACACCAGCATTATATCAGTGTGAGAATATACATCAGCATTGTATCAGTGTGAGAATATACACCAGCACTGTATCAGTGTGAGAATATACAACAGCATTGTATCAGTGTGAGAATGTACACCAGCACTGTATCAGTGTGAGCAAATACATCAGCACTGTATCAGAGTGAGATTATACACCACCATTGTATCAGTTTGAGAATATACACCAGCATGGTATCAGTGTGAGAATATACACCAGCACTGTAGCAGTGTGAGAATATACACCAGCACTTTATCAGTGTGAGAATGTACACCAGCACTGTTTCAGTGTGAGAATAGACACCAGCAATGTATCAGTGTGAGCATGTACACCAGCAGTGTATCAGTGTCAGAATATACACCAGCACTGTATCAGTGTGAGAATATACCCCAGCAATGTATCAGTGCGAGAATATACACCAGCACTGTATCAGTGTGAGAATATACACCAGCAGTGTATCAGTGTGAGAATATACAGCAGCTCTTTATCAGTGTGAGAATATACATCAGCTCCGTATCAATGTGAGAATATACACCAGCATTGTATCAGTGTGAGAATATACACCAGCACTGTATCAGTGTGAGAATATACACCAGCACTGCATTAGTGTGAGAATATACAACAGCACTGTATCAGTGTGAGAATAGACAACAGCATTGTGTCAGTGTGAGAATGTACACCAGCACTGTATCAGTGTGAGAAAATACACCAGCACTGTATCAGAGTGAGATTATACACCACCATTGTATCAATGTGAGAATATACACCAGCACTGTATCAGTGTGAGAATATACACCAGCACTGTATCAGTGTGAGAATATACACCAGCACTGTATCAGAGTGAGAATATACACCAGCTGTGTATCAGTGAGAGAATGTAGTCCAGCACTGTATCAGTGTGAGAATATACACCAGCACTGCATCAGTGTGAGAATATAAACCAGCACTGTATTAGAGTGAGAATATGCACCAGCTCTGTATCAGTGTGAGAATATACAACAGCACTGTATCAGTGTGAGAATATACACCAGCACTGTATCAGTGTGAGAATGTGCACCAGCACAGTATCAGTGTGAGAAAGTACACCAGCACTGTAACAGTGTGAGAATGTGCACCAGCACTGTATCAGTGTGAGAATATTCACCAGCTCTGTATCAGTGTGGGAATATACACCAGCTCTGTATCAGTGTGAAAATATACACCAGCACTGTATCAGTGTGAGAATATACACCAGCACTGTATCAGTGTGAGAATGTACACCAGCACTGTATCATTGTGAGAATATACACCAGCACTGTATCAGTGTGAGAATATACACCAGCACTGCATCAGTGTGAGAATATACACCAGCACTGTATCAGTGTGAGAATATACACCAGCACTATATCAGTGTGAGAATATACACCAGCACTGTATCAGTGTGAGGATATACACCAGCACTTTATCAGTGTGAGAATATACACCAGCACTGTATCAGTGCGAGAATATACACCAGCACTGTATCAGTGTGAGAATATACACTAGCACTGTATCAATGTGAGTATATACACCAGCACTGTATCAGAGTGAGAATATTCATCAGCACTGTATCAGTGTGAGAATATGCAGCAGCACTGTATCAGTGTGAGAATATACACCAGCTCTGTATCAGTGTGAGAATATTCACCAGCACGGTATCAGTGTGAGAATATACACCAGCACTGTATCAGTGTGAGAATATACACCAGCAATGTATCAGCGTGAGAATATTCACCAGCACGGTATTAGTGTGAGAATATACACCAGCACTGTATCAGTGTGAGAATATACACCAGCAAAGTATCACTGTGAGAATATACACCAGCACTGTAAAAGTGTGAGAATATGCACCAGGACTGTATCAGTGTGAGAATATACACCAGCACTGTATCAGTGTGAGACTATACACCAGCATTGTATCAGTGTGAGAATATACAGCAGCTCTTTATCAGTGTGAGAATATACATCAGCTCTGTATCAATGTGAGAATATACACCAGCATTGTATCAGTGTGAGAATATACACCAGCATTATATCAGTGTGAGAATATACACCAGCATTGTATCAGTGTGAGAATATACACCAGCACTGTATCAGTGTGAGAATATACACCAGCACTGCATTAGTCTGAGAATATACAACAGCACTGTATCAGTGTGAGAATAGACAACAGCATTGTGTCAGTGTGAGAATGTACACCAGCACTGTACCAGTGTGAGAAAATACACCAGCACTGTATCAGAGTGAGATTATACACCACCATTGTATCAATGTGAGAATATACACCAGCACTGTATCAGTGTGAGAATATACACCAGCACTGTATCAGTGTGAGAATATACACCAGCACTATATCAGAGTGAGAATATACACCAGCTGTGTATCAGTGAGAGAATGTAGTCCAGCACTGTATCAGTGTGAGAATATACACCAGCACTGCATCAGTGTAAGAATATAAACCAGCACTGTATTAGAGTGAGAATATGCACCAGCTCTGTATCAGTGTGAGAATATACACCAGCACTGTATCAGTGTGAGAATGTGCACCAGCACAGTATCAGTGTGAGAAAGTACACCAGCACTGTAACAGTGTGAGAATGTGCACCAGCACTGTATCAGTGTGAGAATATTCACCAGCTCTGTATCAGTGTGGGAATATACACCAGCTCTGTATCAGTGTGAAAATATACACCAGCACTGTATCAGTGTGAGAATATACACCAGCACTGTATCAGTGTGAGAATGTACACCAGCACCGTATCATTGTGAGAATATACACAAGCACTGTATCAGTGTGAGAATATACACCAGCACTGTATCAGTGTGAGAATATACACCAGCACTGTATCAGTGTGAGAATATACACCAGCACTATATCAGTGTGAGAATATACACCAGCACTGTATCAATGTGAGGATATACACCAGCACTTTATCAGTGTGAGAATATACACCAGCACTGTATCAGTGCGAGAATATACACCAGCACTGTATCAGTGTGAGAATATACACTAGCACTGTATCAATGTGAGTATATACACCAGCACTGTATCAGAGTGAGAATATTCATCAGCACTGTATCGGTGTGAGAATATGCACCAGCTCTGTATCAGTGTGAGAATATTCACCAGCACGGTATCAGTGTGAGAATATACACCAGCACTGTATCAGTGTGAGAATATACACCAGCAATGTATCAGCATGAGAATATTCACCAGCACGGTATTAGTGTGAGACTATACACCAGCACTGTATCAGTGTGAGAATATACACCAGCAAAGTATCAGTGTGAGAATATACACCAGCACTGTAAAAGTGTGAGAATATACACCAGGACTGTATCAGTGTGAGAATATACACCAGCACTGTATCAGTGTGAGACTATACACCAGCATTGTATCAGTGTGAGAATATACACCAGCACTGTATCAGTGTGAGAATATACATCAGCAACATATCAGTGTGTGAATATACACCAGCACTGGATCAGTGTGAGAATATACACCAACATTGTATCAGTGTGAGAATATACAGCAGCTCTCAATCAGTGTGAGAATATACACCAGCTCTGTATCAGTGTGAGAATATACACCAGCACTGCATCAGTGTCAGAATATACACCGGCACTGTATCAGTTTGAGAATATACACCAGCACTGTACCAGTGTGAGAATATACACCAGCACTGCAATAGTGTGAGAATATACACCAGCACTGTATTAGTGTGAGAATATGCAACAGCATTGTATCAGTGTGAGAATGTACACCAGCACTGTATCAATGTGAGAATATACACCAGCACTGTATCAGTGTGAGAATATACACCAGCATTGTATCAGTGTGAGAATATGCACCAGCACTGTATCAGAGTGAGAATATACACCAGCTGTGTATCAGTGAGAGAATGTAGTCCAGCACTGTATCAGTGTGAGAATATACACCAGCACTGCATTAGTGTGAGAATATAAACCAGCACTGTATCAGAGTGAGAATATGCACCAGCTCTGTATCAGTGTGAGAATATACAACAGCACTGTATCAGTGTGAGAATATACACCAGCACTGCATTAGTGTGTGAATATACACCAGCACTGTATCAGTGTGAGAATGTGCACCAGCACTGTATCAGTGTGAGAAAGTACACCAGCACTGTATCAGTGAGAGAATATAAATGAGCACTGTATCAGTGTGAGAATATACACCAGCACTGTATCAGTGTCAGAATGTACATCAGCACTGTATCAGTGTGAGAATTTACACCAGCATTGTATCAGTGTGAGAATATACACCAGCACTGTGTCAGTGTGTAAATAAACACCAGCACTGTATCAGTGTGAGAATATACACCACCACTGTATCAGTGTGAGAATATACACCAGCACTGTATCAGTGTGAGGTATACTCCAGCACTGCATCAGTGTGTGAATATGCACCAGCAATGCATCAGTGTGAGCATACACACCAGCACTGTATCAGTGTGAGAATATAGACCAGCACTGTATCAGTGTGAGAATATACACCAGCACTCTATCAGTGTGAGAATATACCCCAGCACTGCATCAGTGTGAGAATATACAGCAGCACTGTATCAGTGTGAGAACATACACCAGCACTGTGTCAGTGTGAGAATATACATCAGCAACGTATCAGTGTGTGAATATACACCAGCACTGGATCAGTGTGAGAATATACACCAACACTTAATCAGTGTGAGAATATACATCAGCTCTGTATCAGTGTGAGAATATACACCAGCACTGTATCAGTGTCAGAATATACACCGGCACTGTATCAGTTTGAGAATACACACGAGCACTATATCAGTGGGAGAATATACACCAGCACTGTATCAGTGTGAGAATATACACCAGCATTATATCAGTGTGAGAATATACACCAGCAGTGTATCAGTGTGAGAATATACACCAGCACTGTATCAGTGTGAGAATATACAACAGCATTGTTTCAGTGTGAGAATGTACACCAGCACTGTATCAGTGTGAGAAAATACACCAGCACTGTATCAGAGTGAGATTATACACCACCATTGTATCAGTGTGAGAATATACACCAGCACTGTATCAGTGTGAGAATATACACCAGCACTGTATCAGTGTGAGAATATACACCAGCACTGTATCAGAGTGAGAATATACACCAGCTGTGTATCAGTGAGAGAATGTAGTCCAGCACTGTATCAGTGTGAGAATATACACCAGCACTGCATTAGTGTGAGAATATAAACCAGCACTGTATTAGAGTGAGAATATGCACCAGCTCTGTATCAGTGTGAGAATATACAACAGCACTGTATCAGTGTGAGAATATACACCAGCACTGTATCAGTGTGAGAATGTGCAGCAGTACAGTATCAGTGTGAGAAAGTACACCAGCACTGTAACAGTGTGAGAATGTACACCAGCACTGTATCAGTGTGAGAATATTCACCAGCTCTGTATCAGTGTGGGAATATACACCAGCTCTGTATCAGTGTGAGAATATACACCAGCACTGTATCGGTGTGAGAATATGCACCAGCACTGTATCAGTGTGAGAATGTACACCACCACTGTATCATTGTGAGAATATACACCAGCACTGTATCAGAGTGAGAATATACACCAGCACTGTATCAGTGTGAGAATATACACCAGCACTGTATCAGTGTGAGAATATACACCAGCACTGTATCAGTGTGAGGATGTACACCAGCACTTTATCAGTGTGAGAATATACACCAGCACTGTATCAGTGCGAAAATATACACCAGCACTGTATCAGTGTGAGAATATACACTCGCACTGTATCAATGTGAGTATATACACCAGCACTGTATCAGAGTGAGAATATTCATCAGCACTGTATCAGTGTGAGAATATACACCAGCACTGTATCAGTGTGAGAATATACACCAGCAATGTATCAGTGTGAGAATAAACACCAGCACTCTGTCTGGGTGAGAATATACACCAGCAATTTATCAGCGTGAGAATACACACCAGCTCTGTATCAGTGTGAGAATATTCACCAGCACGGTATCAGTGTGAGAATATACACCAGCACTGTATCAGTGTGAGAATATACACCAGCAATGTATCAGCGTGAGAATATTCACCAGCACGGTATTAGTGTGAGAATATACACCAGCACTGTATCAGTGTATGAATATACACCAGCAAAGTATCAGTGTGAGAATATACACCAGCACTGTAAAAGTGTGAGAATATACACCAGGACTGTATCAGTGTGAGAATATACACCAGCACTGTATCAGTGTGTGAGAATACACAACAGCACTGTATCAGTGTGAGAATATAGACCAGCACTGTATCAGTGTGAGAATATACACCAGCACTGTATCAGTGTGAGAATATACACCAGCATTGTATCAGTGTGTGAATATACACCAGCACTGTATCAATGTGAGAATATACACTAGCACTGTATCAGTGTGAGAATATACACCAGCACTGTATCAGTGTGAGAATATACACCAGCATTGTATCAGTGAGAGAATATACACCAGCACTGTATCAGTGTGAGAATATACACCAGCACTGTATCAGTGTGAGAATATACATCAGCAACGTATCAGTGTGTGAATATACACCAGCACTGGATCAGTGTGAGAATATACACCAACACTGTATCAGTGTGAGAATATACAGCAGCTCTCTATCAGTTTGATAATTTCCACCAGCACTGTATCAGTGTGAGAATATACACCAGCACTGCATTAGTGTGAGAATATACACCAGCACTGTATTAGTGTGAGAATATACAACAGCATTGTATCAGTGTGAGAATGTACACCAGCACTGTATCAGCGTGAGAAAATACACCAGCCCTTTATCAGAGTGAGATTTTACACCACCATTGTATCAATGTGAGAATATACATCAGCACTGTATCAGTGTGAGAATATACACCAGCACTGTATCAGTGTGAGAATATACACCAGCACTGTATCAGTTTGAGAATATACACCAGCACAATATCAGTGTGAGAATATACACCAGCACTGTATCAGTGTGAGAATATACACCAGCATTATATCAGTGTGAGAATATACACCAGCATTGTATCAGTGTGAGAATATACACCAGTACTTTATCAGTGTCACATAATACTCCGGCACTGTATCAGTTTGAGAATATACACCAGCACTATATCAGTGTGAGAATATACACCAGCACTGTATCAGTGTGAGAATATACACCAGCATTATATCAGTGTGAGAATATACACCAGCATTGTATCAGTGTGAGAATATACACCAGCACTGTATCAGTGTGAGAATATACAACAGCATTGTATCAGTGTGAGAATGTACACCAGCACTGTATCAGTGTGAGAAAATACATCAGCACTGTATCAGAGTGAGATTATACACCACCATTGTATCAGTGTGAGAATATACACCAGCACTGTATCAGTGTGAGAATGTACACCAGCACTGTTTCAGTGTGAGAATATACACCAGCAATGTATCAGTGTGAGCATGTACACCAGCAGTGTATCAGTGTCAGAATATACACCAGCACTGTATCAGTGTGAGAATATACCCCAGCACTGTATCAGTGTGAGAATACACACCAGCACTGTGTCAGTGTGAGAATATACACCAGCACTGTATCAGTGTGAGAATATACAGCAGCTCTTTATCAGTGTGAGAATATACATCAGCTCTGTGTCAATGTGAGAATATACACCAGCATTGTATCAGTGTGAGAATATACACCAGCATTATATCAGTGTGAGAATATACACCAGCATTGTATCAGTGTGAGAATATACACCAGCACTGTATCAGTGTGAGAATATACACCAGCACTGCATTAGTGTGAGAATATACAACAGCACTGTATCAGTGTCACAATATACAACAGCATTGTGTCAGTGTGAGAATGTACACCAGCACTGTATCAGTGTGAGAAAATACACCAGCTGTGTATCAGTGAGAGAATGTAGTCCAGCACTGTATCAGTGTGAGAATATACACCAGCACTGCATTAGTGTGAGAATATAAACCAGCACTGTATTAGAGTGAGAATATGCACCAGCTCTGTATCAGTGTGAGAATATACAACAGCACTGTATCAGTGTGGGAATATACACCAGCACTGTATCAGTGTGAGAATGTGCACCAGCACAGTATCAGTGTGAGAAAGTACACCAGCACTGTAACAGTGTGAGAATGTGCACCAGCACTGTATCAGTGTGAGAATATTCACCAGCTCTGTATCAGTGTGGGAATATACACCAGCTCTGTATCAGTGTGAGAATATACACCAGCACTGTATCAGTGTGAGAATATACTCCAGCACTGTATCAGTGTGAGAATGTACACCAGCACTGTATCATTGTGAGAATATACACCAGCACTGTATCAGTATGAGAATATACACCAGCACTGTATCAGTGTGAGAATATACACCGGCACTGTATCAGTGTGAGAATATACACCAGCAACATATCAGTGTGAGAATATACACCAGCACTGTATCAGTGTGAGAATATACACCTACACATCGTTCTTGTACAGCTCTGCTGATCACGCAAACTCTGCTGGTGTACAGCACTATGCAGGATCTAAACATCACCCCATGCATAGCACACAACCCAACACTGCCCTTGTATATTACCTGATTGTGCTGCACAGTTCTGTTCATTTAAATGAAAAATATATATTATATTAAATACAAAATGAAACTGCTTCTTCAATTACTGATCTAATAATAACCGCAAGCTGCAGACTCCTCACTGTAACACCAGATATATTAACCCACCCAATCACTAATGCTGCTCATTTTGACGTCTCCACAAGTCATCCTGCTTTGTGTTGTTGTGTATGGCGATCCCTACAATATTTCGATTAAAAACAGCCTGTCACATAAATCGAGATGAATGGAGCGGTAAAGCCAGTTTCAAGGCAGGAGTAAGATAGCTCACATAAAAGCTGTCAGTCCATCCACAATCATGTGACATGCCATCGCCCATTCGAACATCTGCCGCCCTCTGTACATTCCCAAAAAGAATCACATTTCTGCTTTAAGCCACAGTGAATCAAGATGACTGTAGCTGAGCCAATCGGGAGTGAGAATGCTGGTGAGTGCTTGCTGCTAGCCGTCCCACGGTGCCAAGAAATGGACTTTGGTCTTATTTGCATATTAGGGGTTTTCCCTGCTGTTTGTACTGATATGTAATCAAACCATAAAAAGTGTTTCGCATAAGACAGAAGATTAATCTTTGATCATAAGAAAAGAACATTTAGAAATTTATAACCAGAGATTAAAATCATAACCTTGTTTATCAATGCTGTCCCAGCTAATGGTCATTGTGGTTTAGGCTATGAACACATATACATCAAATAAATGCTCACTTTGAGAGCTGCCGGTCCATAGGTCAGTGCAGCTGTAATACAGTGGCATTAAATCATTTTTTACTCACTTTGTTTGCTCTATTCTGTTTTTATTATGTTTCTCAATATTGTCCTCCTGATAGAAAATTATTTTTTCTCTTCTCACCTCCAGCCTCCATCGACTCTCTCTCCATTACAACCTTCCTAGAAGAAAGAAATAACTTGCATTTATATAGAGCGTTTCTCAACCTCAGGACATCTCAAAGCGCTTTACAACCAATGAAGTACTTTTTGGAGTGTAGTCACTGTTGTAATGTGGGAAACGCGGCAGCCAATTAGCACACAGCAAGGTCCCACAAACAGCAATGTGATGATGACCAAATAATCTGTTTTTCAGTGATCTTGGTTGAGGGATAAATATTGGCCACGACACGGGGATAACTCCCTTTTTCTTCTTCAATATAGTGCCATGGGATCTTTTACATCCACCTGAGAGGGCCTCGGTTTAATGACTCATCTGGTTGCTAATGTTATACCACTATTTAAGAAAGGGGAGAGGGTTAAATCAGGAAACTACAGATAAGTCAGCCTAATATCAGTGATGGGGAAGCTATTGGGAACCATTTTCAGGGTCTAAATAAACTTTCATTTGGAAAGGCATGGGTTAATCAAGGAGCGCCAGTATGGATTTGTTGAAGGAAAATTGTGCCTGACTAACTTGATTAAATTCTTTGATGAGATAACAGAGAAGGTTGATCGATAGTGCAGTAGATGTTGTATATACGGATTTTTGGAAGGCATTCAATAATGTACCACACAGGAGGCTTGTTAAGAAGGGGGCAGCCCATGGAATTAAGGGGAAAGTGGTGGTATGGATACAAAATGGGCTCAGTGACAGGAAGTAGGGGTGATGGTGGATGGATACTTTTCAGACTGGGAGGTGGTTTGCACTGGTGTTACCAAGTGTCAGTCTTGGGTCCATTACTCTGCAATCTTTATAAATGACCTATACTTGGGTGTAGGGAGCAGCATTACAAAGTTTGCAGATGATATGGAACTTGGCAACGTAGTAGATCACGATGAGGATAGTTATAGACTTCAGGATAACATAGACAGGATGGTGAAATGGACAGAAGCATGGCAGGTGGAGTTCAATGTAGAGAAGTGTGAAGTGAGGCACTTTGGGAGGACTAATATGGAAAGACAGTATACTATAAATGGCACGATTTTGAAAGTGTAGATGAGCAGAGAGATCTTGGTATCCATATACACAAATCCTTAAAGATGGTGGGGAAAGTTGATAAGGTGGTTAAAAAAGAATATGGGTTAATTGAGTTTATAAGCAGAGAAATAGAATATAAAAGCAAAGAAATCATGCTAGAACTTTATAAATCACTGGTTAGGCCTCATCTAGAGTATTGTGGACAATTCTGGACACCACACTTCAGGAAGCCTTAGAAAGGATACAGAGGAGGTTTACCAGGATGTTACCAGGGATGAGGGACGTCAGTTATGAGGAGAGGTTGGAAAAGTTAGGACTGTTCTCCTTGGAACAGAGAAGGTTAAGAGGTGACCTTTTCAAGATGATGAGAGGTTTTGATGAAGTAGAGAGAGAAAAACTATTCCCTCTGGCGAGTGGGTTAATAATCAGAGGTCATGATTCAAAATCATTGGCAAAAGATCGAGAGGGGAGATGAGGCTTTTCTTTTTCACTCAGAGAGTTGTCGGGATCTGGAACACTCTACCTGAAAAGGTGGTGGAAGCTGATTCCATAAATAATTGTAAAAGGGAGTTGGACAGGTACTTGAACTTACAGGGTTATGGACAAAGGCTGGGGTGCAGGACGAAGCACAACTACACTTTCAAAGAGCCAGTACAGATATAATGGGCCGAATGGCCTCCTTCTGTACTGTAAGTTTCTATGATTCTATGGCCTAAAAATCTGATAAAACCCGAAAAGAGATGGTGCCACTGTGGGGCTAGGTTTGCTCGTGCCTGTAAGAACTTGGTGCTGCCTGCTCATTATCATTATTGTGGCGTTCAGCTCAAGCGCTGAATGTGCTGAATGCACTGAACGTCCAGCAAGGACTGTGAGGTAGGTCAGGACTCGGGGCCAGCATCGGGGGGAGGTCGGGGCCAGCATCGGGGGAAGGTTGGGGCTCGGGGCCAGGATCGGGAGGGAGGTCGGGGTCAGGATCGGGGGGAGGTCAGGGCCAGGATCAGGGGGAGTTCGGGACTCGGGGCCACGATCGGGAGGGCGGTCGGGGCCAGGATCGAGAGGGAGGTCGGGACTCGGGGCCACGATCGAGAGGGAGGTCGGGGTCAGGATCGGGGGGAGGTCAGGGCCAGGATCAGGGGGAGTTCGGGACTCGGGGCCACGATCGAGAGGGAGGTCGGGACTCGGGGACAGCACCGGTGAGGGGACCTGGAGGTGGAGACCAGGATCAGGGGTAGATCGGAGAGGGCATGGAGGTCGGAGTCGGGAGTGAGGTCGGAGATGATAATGATAAGTACTTATCTTTTTTTCATTTGGTGCTGTTTAATGTTTGTTTTCTAGGAGTAAACGTCACTGGCGCTGGCTGCGTCAGACACAAGCCAAATTTGCAAGAGGGAGCAGAAGCCGGCATTAGGCTCCTTATTTGAATACGTTAATGGCCAAACGCCTGCTTCCGACGAAGCTAAACGACGCCTCTTTTTTGGTTCTCACCAATATATCGTCGGGCATGGCCCGCGCCGGAAGTGGGCAGACGCCATTTTTTCCACAAAACCAGCCTTAACAGCCGGCGCTAAATCCCCGAATTTCTAGGTCTATGATTCCAGTACCACAATTCGTACCTCTCTATCACTCACCATCACATCATCCTCTTTCTGACAACAAAAAAATGCAAACCAGCGGTAAATGCAAATTCAAATTCAATTTTATAAATTCACTCATTAAATAATGCATAAAATGAAACTAATCACCTTAGTGCCTGTCTTCCGTGTGCCTTTGGCTCTCCTAATGCTCCTTCGAGGTGCTTCCCCAGTGGCTGCAGGCTGGGTGGTGGAAGGCTGCTGATCCTCAATTGAAGAGACTGCAGATGGCCATGGAGGATGCCCTTGTGCAGCTCTGGGCCTAGAAGGCCTGGCTTCAGACTGCACCATCTCGGCCTGGGCTGCAGCAGCCTGGGCTGGCTGGCTGACAGAGGGCACTGACAGAATGGCAGGGGGTGGGAGCAGGAATCCTGTCATCCTGAGAGGTCAGCAGGTTTATGTTCCATGGAGCTACTGCCACTCTCCCGGGTCAGTGCCTCAGCAATTCTAGTGATCTGTGGGGGAACAGACTACTGGATTACTGTGACGCCCTGGAAGCCCCTTTGGACAGTGGTATCCAGAGCCATGATAGCAGCAGTCTGAGCTTGCAAGGCTGCAGTTTGAGCTTCCAATGCAGCACTCAGACCTTTGATGGAAGCTGTTTCTGCTCCAATGGTGTGCTGATGGAAGTGACCACTTGTTCCATGTTGGAAAATATGGGCTCCAAGGTCTGCACAAAGCCCTGTGCCAAGTTGGAGTGGACTCCTTCATGCTCTTTGACATTGTGCGCAGGCTTTCTGGCAGGCTTTCCAGTGCACCAAGCATTTGGTTATATACACCCATCGGCTTTCTTCTGTTACCTGGCCCCTCAAAGTCCTCATCTGCCTCCCCTGCAGCAGAACTAGTGTGCGACCTTGCCCTCCAGCGAGCTGGCACCTGCACTATCCTTTCCCCCCACCCTGGTTCTTGCACACTTGTTCCCGGTATTCACCACGTGGAGATCCATCCTCTATCCTAGCCTCTAAAGTACGTGCAGTGCAGTCTCTGAGCTGGTGGCTGTGAGTGTAAGATTGAGTGACGGTGTCTCTTCATCTTCACTGTCTTCTTATTCCTCCTCTGACTGAGAAGTTTTTTTTGTTTGTTTATGGGATGTGGGCATCGCTGGCGAGGCCAGCATTTATTGCCCATCCCTAATCGCCCTTGAGAAGTTGATGGTGAGCCGCCTTCTTGAACTGCAGCAGTCCGTGTGGTGAAGGTACTCCCATAGTGCTGTTAGGTAGGGAGTTCCAGGATTTTGATCCAGCAATGATGAAGGATCAGCGATATACTTCTAAGTCAGGTTCCCCTTCTTGGGTATCATAAATGAAAAAGGGACAATGTTGGGTTGTGGTGAAGGGAGAGGAGAAGTGTGTGCTTACACCATCTGCAACTTGTGAGTCAGAAGAGATTGTCAGATGAGAGAGGTGGGAAGAGAGGAGGATTAGGTATGCAGATACCCTCATCATTGATCCTTCCAGCGCCACCAGTGGCCACGGCCTCAGCAATGCCCCTTCTCATGATGGTCCCATGGGGGTTAAAAAATGCAGGCCTGCTTGTCCTCCTCCAGTTCTTTCCTGCTGCCTCCTGTTATGCGTCACCTGCAAGAAAGAGGGAAGTGTGTCAGTGAGTGTCCTGCAATATGTTTGGGTGATGTGGGTGTTATGGTGAATAACTGACAGTGTGCGCGACCTGTGAATTGTGGATGTAAGGCTTGTGATAGTGTTAAGCGTGTGAGGGTGAGGCAAAGTGTATGAATTGAAGGGTTGATTACTGATTGATAGAGATTGTTGGTAGGTGGGTGATAGGGGTGCAGTGAATTGAGCATTGGATGGGGCTAGTGGTGGAGTTGGTAGGATATGCCATTGGAAGATTGAACTCACTCACATTGACAACTTCTGCTCTTTAAACTTCTTCCTGCACTGCATCAATGGTCTTCGAGCTACACTTCTGGCATTGACCTCCGCCGCTACTTGTTCCCACTGCCTCCTGAGCATATGTCTGGAGGGTCTCCTGCCCCCCTGCAGGTACAGGATGTCCCTCTTTCTCTCCATTTCCTGCACAAAGTGCATTATTAGTAAACTTTGGTGCATGCTCTCCTGCAGGTTGAGCCATCTCGAAAAAAATCTTCAAAAGCAATTAACTTCCTGACACCACTTCCAGCAGCCGCAATGCACCTTCCGTTTAAGAGGTGCAGGCTGCCTTTAAGTAGCACTAGCAACCCACGATATCGGGCCTCCTGCGGATGCTTGCAGCAATCATTTAAAACAGCAGGTAGCATGAATTTAACATCCTGCCTGCAGCGCAATGAGCGTGCGCAGGTTAATCGCATCCCGCGATCACCATGCTCATTTTTGGGACTTATCCAATTTAACCCCCTCTGTGTTATCACCCCTTCCATGCTCTGGGGGTATTATGCAGGGATCTGTCAATCAGCCATGTTTGTCTGCCAACAGAAGGGTCACGTATTGAAGACCTTCTGAGTAGATATCTTTGCCCAAAGAAGAACAGCATTGGGCAGCCACTCAGCTGGCGTTGTATGTGTAGTTGGTCTTGTTGACTGTCTTCTTAGGCAGTCCCTCGGAACCGAGGATGACTTGCTTCCACATTAGAAATGAGTTCTCAGGTGACTGATGAGTCCAATGCAGGACCTACAGTCTCTGTCACAGGTGGGGCAGATGGTGGTTGAAGGGGCGGGTGGGTGAGATGCTTGGGTTGACGTGCGCTCCTTGCGCTTGGCTTCCGCTTGCTCCCGGCGAAGAGACTCGAGGTGTCCGGCGCCTTCTCGGATGCTTCTCCTCCACTTTGTGCGGTCTTGGGCCAGGGATTCCCAGGTGTCAGTGGGGATGTTGCACTTTTTCAAGGAGGCTTTGAGGGTGTCCTTGAAGCGTTTCCTCTGTCCACTTGGGGCTCTCTTGCCGTGTCAGAGCTCCGAGTAGAGCGCTTGTTTTGGGAGTCTCGTATCGGGCATGCGGATGATGTGACCCATCCACCGGAACTGATCGAGCGTGGTCAAAGCTTCGATGCTGGGGATGTTGGGCTGAGTGAGAACACTAACGTTGGTACGCCTATCCTGCCAATGGATTTGCAGGATCTTGCGGAGGCAGCGTTGGTGGTACTTCTCCAGTGCTTTGAGGTGCCTGCTGTACATGGTCCATGTCTCTGAGGCATACAGCAGGGCGGGTATCAATGCTGCCCTGTAGACCATGAGTTTAGTGCCGGGCTTGAGGTCCTGGTCTTCAAACACTCTCTTCCTCAGGCGACCGAAGGCTGCATTGGCACACTGAAGGTGGTGTTGGACTTCGTCATCGACATCTGACCTTGTTGACAGTAGGCTCCCGAGGTATGGAAAGTGATCCACGTTGTCCAAGGCCTTGTCTTGGATTTTGATAATCGGGGGGCAGTACTGTGTGGTGGGGGCAGGTTGGTAGAGGACCTTTGTCTTACGGATGTTTAGTGTAAGGCCTATGCTCTTGTACGCTTCGGTGAAGGTGTTGACGATGGTTTGGAGTTCGACCTCTGAGTGAGCGCAGACGCAAGCGTCGTCTGCATACTGTAACTCGACGACAGAGGATGGGACGACCTTGGATCTGGACTGGAGATGACGGAGGCTGAACAGTTTCCCGTTTGTTCTGTAAATTAGCTCCACTCCAGCGGGGAGCTTACTGAGGGTGAGATGGAGCATTGCAGCAAGGAAGATCGAGAAGAGCGTTGGTGCGATGACACAGTCTTGCTTGACCCCAGTCCGTATGTGAATTGGGTCTCTAGTGGAACCATTGGTCAGGATCACAGCTTGCATGTCGCCGTGAAGCAGGCGGAGGATGGTGACAAACTTTTGAGGGCAGCCGAATTTGAGGACACTCTATAATCCCCCACAGTTGACAGTGTCGAAGGCCTTTGCGAGGTCAAAGAAGGCCATGTACAGCAGTTGGTGCTGTTCCCTGCATTTCTCTTGTAATTGGTGCACGGTGAAGATCATGTCCATTGTGCCCCTTAGTGGGCGGAATTCACATTGCGACTCTGGGAGGAGCTCTTCGGCCACTGGGAGAAGGCGATTGAGGAGGATTCTTGCGATGACTTTCCCTGTGGCAGACAGCAGGTAAACTCCTCTGTAATTATCGCAAACAGACTTGTCACCTTTCTTGAAGATGGTCACAATTACGGCATCTCTGAGATCCCCGGCATGCTTTCCTCCTTCCAGATAAGAGAAATGAGTACATGAATTCATGCCAGTGGTGCTTCTCTACCATACTTTAGTGCCTCAGCAGGGATTCCATCTTTTTGACTGTGCATATGTCATGATACATGCAGGTAAAGCTTTGCACGTATGAATAGATTAGGATTTTCCATGCAATGCGAATGGATGTAGTATTCAGAACATCATTACCATGTATATGTTACCTAGCCAGGCTTAACAGCTGACACATTCATTGCGGGGAGTTTTAACCTGCAAGGACAGACTGGTTTATGGCGAGAGGGTTGGTAAAAGTATCAAAAACCGGAATCCCGACTCCAACTTCGGGTTTTAACGGAGGTGGGTTTGGGTGCAGCCTAGTAACCTGACCTTGGCGGGTACATCATTAGAATATGTTAATGAGGGAATCTCCCCCCAATTTTGACAGTGATTTAAATTTAACGCCTCTAGCATGGGTTTCCCGGGACTTGGGAAACTCAGCAGTTATTGAGATTGAGCGGCACTTCATGGCGTTGGTTAAAGGGCCAGTGTCCCGATAGGAATAAAGGCTCATTCCTCACAGCTGCTTTCTCTGTTTCCTCTGGTAAACGGTTTGCTGAGAGCTCTTGTGGTGACAGACATATTGGTAAAGTTTGGAGGTGTTCACACGGAGAACATCAGGCACTACCCACCTAACAGGGTGTACAGACAGAGGCTCAGCTTCTGTGACCTCTCTAAAGAGCAGTGCTTCCGGAGGCTCAGATTGTCACGCCAGGTGGTCGCAGACATCTGCTGCCTGCTCCCTGCTGGACCTGGTGGCCACGACTTACCAGTGGCTGTGAAAGTCACCACCTCCCTTCATTTTTTTGCTCCTTCATGAGAAAAGGCATCAGTGAGAACGGTGCACCCGACATTTTAAAATGGAAATGCTGACTCACAGTCCAAGAAGTGTGACTTTTGAAATGGACTCAAAGATCTTGTAAGATTCAGGTGGTCCCATATTTTCTGCTCCTACCTTTAAATCTTCCTGGCAGGCAACTTATACATGAGAGCTCACACAGGGAATGCATACAGAAAGCTATATTGTGATCTCTCCATAGATGTTTATTGCTTGGGAAGAAGCCCAATATTTCCAACAAGCCAAAGAGACATCAGTGGAAAATGAAGAATGGTATTGGTATTTGCACCTATCAAGTATTTTGCAAGAATGTAAGGGTTTACTGGGAAAAGCAGTGTTTTGTTTTCACATGCTCGTATTAAATACTCCAGAAATTGGTTACCACTTGTCTGGATCCTGAGAAATGTGTTTATGTGTGTGAGTGTGTGTGTGTATGTTTGTATGTGTGTGTATATTTGTATATGTGAGTGTGTGTTTGTTTGTGTATATTTGTACGTGTGTATGTTTTTGTGTGTGTATAGTTGTACATGTGTATGTTTTTGTGTGTATATTTGTACATGTGTTTTTGTGTGTGTATATTTGTATGTGTGAGTGTGTGTTTGTGTGTGTATATTTGTATGTGTGTATGTTTTTGTGTGTATATTTGTACGTGTGTATGTTTTTGTGTGTGTATATTTGTGTGTGTATGTTTTCCTGTGTGTATATTTGTGTGTATGTTTTTGTGTGTATATTTGTACGTGTATATTTTTGTGTGTGTATATTTGTATGTGTGTGTGTGTGTGTATGTTTGTACGTGTGTATGTTTTTGTGTGTGTATGTTTGTACGTGTATGTTTTTGTTTGTGTATATTTGTACGTGTGTATGTTTTTGTGTGTGTATATTTGTATGTGTGTATGTTTTTGTGTGTATATTTGTATGTGTGTGTGTGTGTGTATGTTTGTACGTGTATGGTTTTTGTGTGTGTATATTTGTGTGTGTATGTTTTTGTGTGTGTATATTTGTATGTGTGTATGTTTTTGTGTGTGTATATACACATGCACCTGTAGGTCGAGCCTCACCTTTCCCGAGGATGGTGTATATCTACTTTTGCCCGATTGCATGATAATTATGCAAGAAATTAAGTAATATAAATGGATAAAATTGGGAGTGGTTGGAAGGTTTCATATTCTTTCAGTCTCCTCGTTGTAGCAGATTAATCTGGATTTGTGATTGTCAGGAATCCAAGGGTGAAGAACAGAGGTGAGCAGTGCTAGCAAGCAAAACACAACCTAGATTTTCCTGTCTTGGTGTATTTATCACCAGAATGGCTATTGGTGGGCTTTAGACAAACTGACATGGAAGCAGGCTGTTGACAACCAGTTTTCTTAGATCAGCTCATTAGTACCACTTCAGGTGTAGATCCTGATGGACATTTTGAAAGTGTCCGACCGCTGGACTCCAAAGCGTCTGCTTGTTCCAGGCGATCGGCTCCTTTCAAAATATCTTCATCAGTGTTAAGGGGGCGTTAAAGCTACCGACCTCATGTGGAGGCTGTTAGCACCAGGCAATAGAAAAGAGGATTGACCCGCCTGGAATGATTGTTACATAGAATTTACAGCACAGAAACAGGCCATTTGGCCCAACTGGTGCCAGTGTTTATGCTCCACACAAGCCTCCTCCCACCCTACTTCATCTCACCCTATCAGCATAACCTTCTATTCCTTTCTCCCTTATGAGCTTATCCAGCTTTCTCTTGAATGTATCTATGCCATTCGCCTCAACTACACCTTGTCGTCGCAAGCTCCACATTCTAACCACTCTCTGGGTAAAGAGGTGTCTCCCAAATTCCTTATTGGACTTATTAGTGGTTATCTTATATTTATTATCACTAGTCTTGGACTCCCCACAAGAAACATCTTCTCTACCCTTTCAAACCTCTTCATAATTGTAAAGACCTCTATCAGGTCACCCCTCACCCTTCTCTTTTCGGGAGAAAGAGCCGCAGCCTGTTCAATCTTTACTGAAAGTTAGAACCTCTCAGTTCTGGTTTCATCCTCATAAATCTAATTCCAGTATCATCCATGTAAATCTAGTTCTGGTATTATTCTTGTAAATCTTAGCACTTCCAATGCCCAGACAATATGGTGAAGCAATTTAAAAAAAAGAATGCTGTGATATTTAGCCAGACCAGGAGTGTACAAGTCTGAAGAGACTATGCTGGACCTTTGCGGTGCAGGAATTAGAGCGCATATTGAGTAATGTGGTCATCCTGCCACAAAGAACATATACAGACACTGGAGAGGGTAAAGAGTAGAGCAATAAGAGGGCCCTAAGTATAAACAGATAATGAAAAATTAGAGAAGTTTACGCTGTTAGACTGGAGGGTAGGAAGTTAAGGGGTGATCTCACTGAGGTATACAAAATACTAAATGATATAGATCAGTAAACCCAGAATATTACTTCAAATTAAGTCAGGATTGGTGGGCATAAATTTAAAGTAGTGAAACATTAGGTAAAACACCTTTATCTAAAGAGCAATAAACGTTTGAAGAATCTGCCAGGCAAAAACATCAGGGACATTCAAAATTAGACTGGTTAATATAATGGGAGAGTTAGGGTACCAGTGAGAAGAGCTTTGATGAGCCAGGTTGCCCATTACTCATGTTGCCAAATCCACGCCGCCATCGGCAGGTGCCAGTCCTCGGGTGGCAACACAATTAAGGCAGAAAGGAGGAATGAATTTCGATCTTTCAGTCTCGTTTCTTCTGAACAGAAACTACCCACGGCCTGTAAACTTGTCTGGTAGACGTATACCTTCATGGTTCAATTCTGAGCTAATAAAAAGTTGGCAAGGGTTCCTTTTTATTCTGTCTACGTGATCGAGTGCTATCTCCTAATGTTGTCAGCAAGTTGTTAATTGTAGAAACTGCCAGCCTTATCGCAGCCTTATGACTCATGGCATTCTGCAAGCAAAGTCAGCAAACCAGTTTTTCTATTTGCCTTTGCGTTACAGCTCTATAAATTCACTAACTGGTTCATGTAGTAGTGTGGGATGAAGGAACTTGGTATTAATGAGACCATGTCTGCCCACTTATCGCAGCAATGGCCTGAAATAGTTCAGAGTTACAAGGAGCAGGATACCGTTTACAATCTAGGTCAAATCGCACTGTCTCAACAGATAGAGCAGCAGTAGCAGGTAAGCTGATCCAAGGCCTATTTAATACAGCAATAAAAATGCAAGACAATAAGGGCAGACCTCGGAAGCCAGGCTGGCAGAAAATGAAAGTAAGAGATGAAAAAATCATGAGATTTGACTTTCCCAGGATTATTCGGGTTATGAATATTAGGGCATGTTATGCTGGATCTCCCTCCGAATCTCCCTGCTGGGAATGTACCCAAACTTCTATACTGATTTCCCATGTCCGTAGTCAGGATTCCCCAACTGGTTCGGCTGACTTACATAAACAGGCCGCCAGGTTCATTTGAAAGGACAAGAATCTCAAAGTTGGCATTAAAAAGTTGCAACAACCCAAAAACAGAGAACAACTTCCCCTTCTGAACTGTTGCTCTTGCTGCAGGTACTTCACTGGCTGTAAAGCACTTTGGGATGTCCTGAGGTCGCGAAAAGCGCTTTACTTTTTTTCTTTATGATCACGTAATAGACCAATGTCCTGTTCGATCACCTCTGGGTAATGATGAAGCACTCGCTACTCTGGCTCAGTTATGTACACGGAGGGATGTGGGCAGTCACTTCCACATCCTGAGTTACCCATAAGGTGTAACCATAATGTGCCTGAAATAGAACTTTAGTTGAGTTAGGATTATACAAATTGCTACATGGGAATCACGTGAACAGCAGATCATAGAATCATAGAATAGTACAGCACAAAAGGAGGCCATTCGGCCCATCGAGTCTGCGCCTGCTCTTTCAAATGATATCCAGTTATTCCCACTACCCCGCACTTTCCCCATGATGTAATAAAACTCACTACGCACTTGGCTGAGCATAAAGCAAGGCTTTAATCAACTTGTTTCAGAACATGGAGGTCTAGTTGTACTTCACTAGTTCCTTGTCTTACAAAATGTCCCTGGCAAGCTGGGGCCGATGCCCGAGTATTTATACTCCTTGGACGGCGCCACCAGCTGGCCGTCCAGCGTTATTTCACGAGTAGTTTCTTGATGAATGATGAGATTTATAACACCCCATATCCCTGCAATTTTTTCTCCTTCAAGTATTTATCCAATTCTCTTCTGAAGGATACTATTGAATCTGTATCCACCACCCTATCAGGCAGTGCATTCCAAATCCTAACTACACATTGTATAAAAAAAGTTTTCCCTCATGTCGCCTCTGGTTTGCAGATGAAACAAAACTTGGAAGTATAGTGAACAGTGAGGAAGATAGTGATAGACTTCAAGAGGACATAGACAGGCTGGTGGAATGGGCGGACACGTGGCAGATGAAATTTAACGCAGAAAAGTGCAAAGTGATATATTTTGGTTGGAAGAACGAGGAGAGGCAATATAAACTAAAGGGTACAATTCTAAAGGGGGTGCATGAAGAGAGACACCTAGGGGTATATGTGCACAAATCGTTGAAGGTGGCAGGGCAGGTTGAGAAAGCGATTAAAAAAGCATACGGGATCCTGGGCTTTATAAATAGAGGCATTGGGCTCGAATTTCCAAGCCCCGTGGAGGGGGGTTTGGAGGCAGGAGTGGGGGAAAAATTGCAGAATCGGGGGGTACGAACCCTTCCCGTCCCCAACCCGCCTCCATGCCCGTTTCCCAGGAGGTGGGTACCCGACCTGTGCTAGGAGCCGCCTCCCTGAGGCGGGAAGGGGATTAGTGCCAATTAACTGCCTGTTAACAGGTAGTTAACAGGCAGTTTTTGGCCTAATCCCTATTTTTAGCCCTGAAGTGTGCGGCTGCCCGACGGCTCCAAACCATGCCAAGTTAGCGAGGCGGACCCTCGGGCTGAAGGGCTTGGAGGGTTCGAGATGTCCGGTGTTCAGGTGAGTGATGGGTGCATGAGTGCAGAGGTAAGTGTGTTTGGTCTGTGTAAAGTGTTTAAATAAGTTTTACTTCACTTTAATTACTAATGCAGGCTTCTTTCCTTCAGGTCTCGGGAGTCCCTCATCTCACCGGCACAGAAAGCAGAATGGCCGCGAGCTGTCAAAAGCTGCAGCCTCTGCTTTCTGTTCTGGAGAGATTTCTAACTGAGTCTGTGGAGAAGGACTCAAGTTTGAAGTCAGATTGTCAGTGTTTGACAGCTTTACAGAGCTGTCAAACGCTGATATTTCATCTGTCAAAAACTCTTGACAGATGAAATGTCAATCCCTGATGTCACCTGTAACCGGGTGTCCCTTAATTGGCCTGCTGAGCCCGCTGGGTGGGCTCAACAAGGTCAATCAAGGGAAAATCACGTGGGTTGGCCACAAATCGATGGAGGCGGGACTACAACCTAAAAAGTGGGAGTCCCGCCTCCATCATGTCCCCATTGACAAAATCCAGCCCATAGAGTACAAAAGCAAGGAAGTTATGATGAACCTTTATAAAACACTGGTTCAGCCTCAACTGGAGTATTGTGTCCAATTCTGGGCATCACACTTTAGGAAGGATGTGAAGACCTTAGAGGGTGCAGAAAAGATTTACAGGAATGGTTCCAGGGATGAGGGGCTTCAGTTATGTGGATAGACGAGAGAAGCTGGGGTTGTTCTCCTTAGAGCAGAGAAGGTTGAGAGGAAATTTGATAGAGGTGTTCAAAATCATGAGGGATCTAGACAGAGTAGATAGAGAGAAACTGTTCCCATTGGTGGAAGGGTCAAGAACCAGAGGACACAGATTTAAGGTGATTGGCAGAAAAACCAAAGGCGACATGTGGAAAATCTTTTTTACGCAGCGAGTGGTTATGATCTGGAATGCACTGCCTGAAAGGATGGTGGAGGTAGATTCAATCATGGCTTTCAAAAGGGAATTGGATAAGTACCTGAAGGAAGCAAAATTGCAGGGCTACAAGGAAAGGGCGGGGGAGTGGGACTAGCTGAAGTGCTCTTGCAGAGAGCCGGCACGGGCTCAAAGGGCCGAATGGCCTCCAACTGTGCTGTAACCATTCGATGATTCTATGGTGCTTTTGCCAAACACCTTTTCAGAGAGCATGTAACTGCCTGATCTACTTTGTCATAGATCATTTTGAATTGCGAGGTAACTAGAATGCCACCCTCTGATGTCTACTCGTTAATCGTGGGTATCTGAGTTTTCTGCCCACCAACAGCAACACCGTAAGTCAAGGACTGTTTTTGGGAAAGACTTAGTTACGTTTCTTGGGTGCTAGGATGATAAAAAGTAAGATTCTGCAGTAAGGAGAGGGACCTCTTGACTGAACACAACTCATCAACCCTCTGACAGAAGCATTGTGCAGGAGGCTGAAAGTACAAGCAGTACTTTGCTGGTCTGTTTGTTTCACCTGAAGAAAGTTTGACAAGGGCAATTTAACCCTTGGGGGCTGATCCTAGGTCCATTATATACATTTATTTCCCTTTGTAGTATCACTAAATTGCTTTAGTAAAGTTGTTTAAGAATCAATACACTCAATTCATAATTTTAGCTGTACCAATTAGGCTCTGTTTGCAATACTTTGTAGTCACATGGGACACAGTGAGAATACTATGAGTTCCATCATGGAGTGTTTATCATAATCATATCATAATCAACTTTATTGTCATTGTTAGTGCACAAGTGCAGTACAACGAAATGTAGGCTTGCGGCTCCCGAGAGTGTACATTTAGATTAAGACATTTAAACATTCAACATACATTTGGCTTGTAATACATTAACATAAACATAACCATAATAAAGTGCATTGGCAGATGTGCAGGCTTTAGAGTTTATTTGTGGAGTTCAGTAGGATGACAGCCCTAGGAAAGAAGCTGTTCCTAAATCTGGTCGTACGGGTGCGAATGCATCTGTAGCGTCTCCCAGATGGCAGGAGGGCGAACAGACTGGCTGGGGTGGGTAGGGTCTTTGATGATGGTCCGTGACCTCCGTAAACAGTGTTTCTGGTATATGTGCTCTATGGTCGGTAGCAGGGTGCCAGTAATAGGATAATTGTTAGACCTGGGGGAGGCAGTCTAAAGTTTACACTCCTGATCACAGCGGTGCAGCCTGCACATGGATAGCCTGGTACATTGTTGTAAGAGAAACAATACTTAAATAGCCCACTTGCAACCCTAGGAGAGAATTACATAGAATTTTACAGCATAGAAACAGGCCATTCGGCCCACAAGGTCTGTGCCAGTGTTTATGCTCCACACGAGCCTCCTCTCATTGTCTCACCCTATCACCATATCAGTTAAAGCTCAGCAAATCTATTTTATGAAATATGAGGCAATCTAAATTATAGTTCTATACATTGAAAGCTCTTGTACATGTGCATAACGACTCACTGTTACTTTATATGACACTAGTTTTCTTCCTCCCTTTCCAAAAAAAATCCTGCCTTTCTTTCCTGAGAGCAGTGGCTCATGCTTGATATGGATCCAACGTGCCAACTGCCCACCGGTACCTTACCCAGTGGCCATTCTTCATATATGAGCCTAAACAAATGTCACTGTGGCTCAGTTGACAGCACTCTCACTTTTGAGTGACCAGATTGTGGATTCAGAGTTTCATATCCTAGACTGATAAAGCCATTGAAAGGTTCTCGCAGCTCATTGGCAATGGAGTTGTTAAGTCCTTCAGCGCTCGCCAGAATAATGCCTTCTGATACCCTCAAACCAAACCAAATCAAATCAAATCAACTTTTATTGTCATTGTTCGTGCACAAGTGCAGTACAACGAAATGCAGGCTTGCGGCTCCCGAGAGTGTACATTTGGATTAAGACATTTAAACATTCAACATACATTTGGCTTGTAGTATATTAACATAAATATAACCATAATAAAGTGCATTGGCAGATGTGCAGGCTTTAGAGTTTATTTGTGGAGTTCAGTAGGATGACAGCCCTGGGAAAGAAGCTGTTCCTAAATCTGGTCGTACGGGTGCGAATGCATCTGTAGCATCTCCCAGATGGCAGGAGGGCGAACAGACTGTGGCTGGGGTGGGTAGGGTCTTTGATGATGGACCGTGACCTCCGTAGACAGCGTTTCTGGTATACACCACCTATCCAACCAGACAGACTGGGCTAGAGTCACCCGGCCACTCACAGTGCAGGAAATCATCCTCCCATCCCACAGGGATGTAGGCAAGCCAGTTTGATGATGAGGTGAGAGGTGCTGCGTAATATTATAACATGATCAACAACAACTTGCATTTATATAGCGCCTTTAACGTAGTAAAATGTCCCAAGATGCTTCACAGGCGTGTAAGCAGACAAAAATTGACACCGAACCAAAGAAGGAGACATTAGGACAGATGAAGGAGGTAGGTTTCTAGGACAGTCTTAAAGGAGTAGAAAGAGGTGGAGAGGTTTAGGGAGGGAATTCCAGAGCTTCGGGTCTAGGCAGCTGAGGTCACAGCTGCCAATGTTGGGGCGAAGGAAGTCGGGGATGCACAAGAGGCCAGAGTTGGAGGAATGCGGAGTTCTTGGAGGGTTGTAGAGCTGCAGGAGGTTACAGAGATAGGGAGGCACACAAACCAGACCCCCCACATTGCCTCAAGAACCCGAAGATGATTTCTCCTAACTAATCTGTCATTGTATCCCATTGATGGTGAGAGGTAAACTGTCCCATCTAGTCAGTGTGGATTGAGACACTACGGAAAACATTCCAGTCCAAGAATGAGGCTGAATCAGAAGACCTTTTAAAGTCTAGCGCCCATCAGGCCTACAGCCAAGTGTCTGGTCAGCATATTGGCAGCAGTTCCTATTACATTTTAAGGCTTCAGCCAGATATTTCTCCTATAATCAATGCCAAAGATCACTCCTGTAAAACATGCCCTTCTTCTCTTCAAATGCAGTGTTACTTTTTATAAATTATGTCTAGTAATATAGCATTACCGAGGGGTGAAATGGAAAACCTTAGGCTGTAATTACATCCCTGAATTGAAACGAGCCCTCGTGTTATCCTAGTGTTCGGGTAGTAGAGGAATAAACACGCTGTCGCTATTAACTACGTGACTTGGGCTATTAACTATGAATCAGATTTACTAACAGTAAAGGCTAAACAGTAGCATAAAATTAATACAGCAGACTTCACTTGTTTACAGAATTTCTATCTTATATTTCCTCGAACACTAAAATATAAGAAAAATACTTCTCTATCTCACTTAGCAATACTAGACATGAACTAGTCCATGCCATAACTTCATAATAATAGACTAGAGTCCATGTCATGACTTAATAATACTAGTCCTGGACTAATGCCCATGGCATAACAAGTAGACCGGGACCTATCAGAGCTGCTTCTGCTGCATACGCTGGTGCGAGGCTGCATCAATTAAAGTGAAAGACATTTCTGTGTTATCTCCTGATTGCTAGATGAAAGTAGAGATCCTTGCAGCAGTTGGTTAATTGAGACACACAATCCCTATACGACTAAAGGCAGGGTGAGCATTTAGAATGTCTCTCAATTCCTCCCCCCCCGCCAACCTAGTTTTTGAAACCAATAGGATTGAACTCTGTTATCTCCTTGGATTGCAAAATACTGGAGGTGGTGAATGGGACATGAATCTCCAAAGGTGAAACTCAGCAAAAGAAGTTTGGGAACGCCTGGACTATGAGACCTTCCCTCATCTAGAGAGCAATGATCTTACTTGACTATTTTCATAACAAAGCAACGAGGCCAACAGGGCTGCAATTGTACCATGAACATATTTAAGCGCACTGTTTCATCATAGCCAGGTACCCTGTCTCACTGAAATGCAGACCCCCAAGCTGCACTCTTTTCAAAATAATCTATTTTAACCCACTATATGCCGTAGAACAATTTTCTTTCCCATTTCACACACAACTCAAACACTACAGGCTAGATTTTCGGGGAGCCATCAGGCGGGGTTTCAGGTGTGTGGGGGGGGGGGGGAAATCCCGAATTTGTGGGTCCCGACACCATCCCGCCCAAAATTGGCCAGACGTCGAAGTAGGCGGGTCAAAAACCCGAAAGGGGAAGTCCCGCCTTCTTCCCAACAGGTTCGGCAAAATCTATCCCATTCAGCACATGTATCACCTCATCTGAATATGGTCGCTCAAAAGATGTGCATGTGGAGACTGGACCAGGCGCAGTTACGGTGCCTCTGTTCGAACAGCCTGCTGGTACTGTCAAGGCTCACACATGCACCGTGGGCCCTTGTGCAAGGTATCAAAGGATGCCCTGCGCGAGTGTAACTATATTTCACGAAACGTTAATGCTCTTAGGAGAAATGGGGCAAGGAGAAAATTGGTGAGGAAAAGAGTGGGATTGAAGGTTATAGAGAAAGTTATAGTGATTAATAATTCAATATTTGGCACTACGCTGTAGTTCCACTCCGATGGAACCAGGAGAATATTATCTGTGGAATGAAGCCAGTCAGCATTGAATGGCATAGATTATAATCTGAGATTGGTATCCTGGAATCTTCAAATGAGCACATTCAGGGGCAGAGAGAGGTTTAGCAGGATTTTATCTAAACGTTCTCTCACTTGTTATTCAGTTCTCTCAAGATAATAATAGGTTGTGGAAGGTTCATTATGATACAATTGTGCTTAAAACTATTGGACGAGTGTTCTATGATTCGGGCCCTCTCTTTGCTCGTGTTTACAGCAAATCGAATGTTTCTACAGGGGAACTTGTGCTCCCTAAGAGCCAAAGGCTCCAACTGTAGAGCGTGCAGTGAACAGAATAGCACGCCTGAATGTTAAATATGGACCTTTTATGATAAAACTGCTGCTGGATATTAAGTAGGATTACATTACATCACATGTCACATAAATGAAAGCAGCTTTTCATAACAGATTAATTTGCAAATATAATTATTCACAGATGCACGTAATACAGACACGGTATTACATAAATAGTACGATATGGTACGAGGTGTCTAGGGATGATTTGCATGAGGTTAGCCAAATAAACCAGTCTGCCAAGTCTCTTTGAAACATCTCTTGCAGATCTTAAGATGAAAAGCTGCTTAGAAAAAAGGGCTCAATGCTGTTTCTTAGTAATAGCAGACTATAGGAGGAAAAATTGGGCTCTGTCGCACAGGTTCTTTAGGCGCTCCTAACACTCAAAAATGGGGTCCAAGATGCGCGTGCACACTTCTGACGGGAAGTGTGCTGGATGCCATCTTGGTAAAGGGATTTGCACACGGGCATCTAATGACTGTCAGCAGCAGGCCGATTATGATATCAATTAGTGTGCAATGCTGATTTGACACCAGCGCTGCCATTTTTGAACACCGCGCTCTAACCTATGCCCTGTCTTAGCCTCACACAGCTGAACAGGATGTTAAACAAAATGAATGAACCCCCACCAGCGCTATTTAAAGGGATTATGAAATACTTACAGGTTAGTTGCTGGATTATTTCTTCTACAAAGCTGGCTGGGAATGTAAGTTGTGAGGAGAATGCAAGGAGGCTTCAAGGGGATATAGACAGGCTAAGTGAGTGGGCAAGAACATGGCAAATGGAATATAATGTGGAGAAATGTGAAGTTATCCATTTTGGTACGAAAAATAGAAAAGCAGATTATTTTTTAAATGGTGAGAGATTGGGAAATGTTGGTGTTCAGAGGGACCTGGGTGTCCTTGTACACGAATCGCTGAAAGTTAACATGCAGGTACAGCAAGCAATTAGGAAAGCAAATGGTATGTGTTAGATCCGTGATTCTGAGGATATGCTGTTATTCAATAATCACACGGATGCTGTAAATTAACAAAAAACAGGTCTTTACTGGAGGAGGGTAGTCTCAAGACTGGGGGTACGGGCATGCGCAAGGCTTATATACAGGTGTGGTCACTGCTGGTACTACAGTATACAGGAGCTGTAAAAGTAGTTCTGACTTAAAGGCACATACACTACAATTCCTCCCCTTTTAGATTAGTAGCACCCCTAATATTCAAATAACAATTAACGCGTTAACATGTATATTAAACAACAATAGCCCATTTATAGATTCAGTCTTTGGGGAGGCTTCCTGACCCTTTCGGGATAGCGCCTTTCCGGAGGTTCTTGTTCTTGGCGCAGAGGCGATTCTGACCCCTTTTCATCGGGTAGTTCATCGGGTTCCACTGCTACTGGTTCGGAGGTAGATGCTACCGGTATGTCGGGTTCATCCCCAGGTACTCGAGACATGGGGTTGACGCGTTCCTGTGACGCTAAGATCTGATCGACGTGGCATCTCACAATGTTCTCCCCAACATCCACTGTGTACATTAATGGCCCCTGCCTTGTGCATATCGTTCCGGGTTGCCATTTCTCTGTTCGATAGTCACGGGCCAAGACTGGTTGCCCTACATTGAAGCTCCTTGTCGGCTTCTCATTGATGTGCTGAAATTGTTTGTCCTCAACATTTCTTCGCACATTTGGTCTGAGCAAGTCCAGACGAAATCTCAACCTTCGGTTAAAGAACATCATGGCCGGGGTCTGGTTGGTAACTGCATGTGTCGCGTTTCGGTAGGCTAATAAGAAATTGTCCATCTTATGCTGTAGTGGAATTTCATCATCGCACATGGCCTTTATCGCCTTCTTAAAGGTTTGTACGAACCTCTCAGCCAATCCTTTGTGGCTGGATGATACGGGCCGGATGTGTAATGCCTTCCCCCATTCCTTCTCATAAATTTTTGAAACTCTTCGGACACAAACTGTGGTCCATTATCAGAGCAAATCTGCTCTGGCAAACCGTTTCTGGCGAATGTGGTCCGTAGGACTGCAATTGTTTTCTCTGTAGTGGTTGAAGACATTTTTATCACCTCAGGCCACTTTGAATGAGCATCCACTGCTATTAAAAACATTGAGTCCATGAATGGACCAGCGAAATCAATATGCACCCGTTGCCATGGAGAGGAGGGCCACTCCCATGGGTGTAGAGGGGCCTGTGGTGGTGCATTTTGGACCTTCTGGCATCCTAAGCAGCTCTTAGTTAGGTCTTCGATTTGTTGATCGATTCGCGGCCACCACACATAAGCCCTAGCAAGGCTTTTCATTTTCACTCCCCCCAGATGACCTTCATGTAGCTCATTTAGCACTCTTTCCCTTAACTTGGGTGGAATCACCACTCTGGATCCACACATCACTGTCCCCTGGCATACTGACAGCTGTTCTCTTCTGGATGAGAATGCTGGCAACAGTGAGTCGCCATGTGTTGGCCATCCCCTCACCGTCAAATCATATACCCGAGACAGCGTCGGATCATTGCGGGTCTCCTTCTCTATATCCGCGTTCGTTACTGGCAATCGTTCAATTATTGACGAATAAAATATCTCAATAGGGTCCACTGCTGGTGCTTCCTCCACAGTAGGCAGTGGCAGGCGTGATAGCCCATCAGCGTTCCCATGCTGTTTCGTGCCTTTATATTCTATTTCATATTGATTCGCCCCTAGAAACAGGGACCATCTTTGTAACCGCTGTGCAGTCATCACTGCAACGCCCTTCTTAGGATTAAAGATGGAGACAAGTGGTTGGTGGTCAGTCAGCAAGGTGAACTTCTGCCCATGCAGATAGTGGTTGAATTTTTTTACTCCCCATACTAGGCTGAGGGCCTCCCTGTCAATCTGGGCGTAGTTGCGCTCGGCTGAGGTTAGTGACCGAGACGCAAAAGCTACTGGCCTCTCCAACCCGTCTGGGAATTTGTGCGACAGCACCGCTCCAATACCATAGGGTGATGCATCACATGCCAAACGAATTGGTAGTGCTGGGTTGAAATGGGCCAACACCTCTTTTGATGTGATCAATTCTTTACACTTCTGGAAAGCTCGTCTACGTTCGTCATCCCACTTCCATGGTACCCCTGTTTGCAGTAGGTTGTTCAGTGGGTGTAATACCGTGGTCAAATTTGGTAAGAACTTGTGGTAGTAGTTTACCAGCCCGAGGAACGACCTCAGTTGTGGCACATTTTCCGGTGCTGGAGCCTTGACTACTGCCTCAATCTTGTCAGGGGACTTATGTAACCCCTCTTCATCGATGACGTGGCCACAATACGAGATCTGTTTCTGGAAAAACTCGCACTTGTGGCGATTAGCTCGTAGCCCATACTCCTTTAATCTGGTGAGCACCTTCTCCAAGTTGGCGAGGTGATCACTGTCATTTTTGCCCGTGATCAAGATGTCGTCCAAATAACACTGGGTCCCTGGAATCCCTTGCAGGACCTGATCCATCGCCCTTTGCCAGATAGCCGGAGCCGAGGCTACTCCGAACACCATCCGGTTGTATTGATAGAGGCCATTATGAGTGTTAATCGTAAGGTATTGTTTCGAAGCTTCTTCTACCTCCATTTGCAAGTACGCCTGGGCTAGATCAATTTTGGTGAAGCGTTTACCTCCAGATAGCGAGGCGAAAATATCCTCAATTCTTGGAAGCGGATATTGTACCGTGTGAAGGACTGGGTTCACTGTCACCTTAAAATCCCCACAGATGCGGACCTTCTTTGGTTCCCCAGGCATATTACTCAACGACCTCTTCATTACAGGAACGATGGGTGTAGCCCACTCGCTCCAGTCCACTTTGGACAGTACTCCTGAATGTTCCAACTCTTCCAGCTCTGCTTCAACAGCTGGTCTGATCGCATAAGGCACTGGTCTGGCCTTAAGAAACTTTGGGCTTGCTTTTTCCTCTATTTTAATCATTGCTGTTATGCCTTTTAGTGTTCCTAGTCCCTCCTGGAACACTTCTTTTGCGTCAGTTAGCATTTTTGACAGTCGTCCAGGTGTGACGTCGTCATCCTTTTTGGCCTCAACCTTCAGTGCCTGTATGGAATGCCAATCAAATTGTATCTTCCGGATCCATTCACATCCTAGCAGTGGTGGTCCTCCATCTGGCAATACATATATATCCATTTTAGGTATTTCCTGGCCTTTATATATTACTTTCACCCTTATTTTTCCTTTGGGGTAGACTTTTTGCCCCGTATACGTCTTCAAGACAATCTCTGTAGCTTTCAAGGGTATATGTGAAAATAGCCGTTTGTAGTCCCTTTGATTTATGACTGTTAGGGCTGATCCTGTGTCCAATTCCATTTTCACTTGGACTCCGTCTATCTTGAGTGTAGCCCAGATAGTCTGGTGATCCTCCATTTCAGTTACCTTATGTAGTTTCAGACAACCCAGCTCCTTGCTTCCGGAGTCTGTCACTTTTCTGTTCATCTGAACCACTGTCCATTACCTGGTGTACCTTTTTGTACTTCTCCTGTGGAGATCTCTTACCGTTGGTTTTCTTCCCAGACCTGCAGACTCTTGCTATGTGTCCTGCTTTCCCACACTGTCTGCACACTTGGTCCCTGAACCAACAATCTTTCTGGTCATGTGTTGTTCTGCCGCAGCGATATCACTTCTCTGTTCCATAGGACATTTCATTGGTGCCATATTCTTGCGGTCTTCGTTGTATCTCTGCAGCGCCCCTTGCGGCTGCTTCATGTGATACTGCCATACTGAAAGCTTTGTCCAGCGTAAGATCCTTTTCCGATTGAAGCCGTTTTTGGGTTCCTTCACTTTGTAGCCCACATACAAACTTGTCCCTTAACGTATCTGCTAGTCCCGCTCCAAACTGGCAGTGTTTCGATAGCTTGCGCAGTTCCGTTAGGTACTCAGCATTGCTTTCATCTTTGTTTTGGTTCCTTTTATGGAACTTAAATCGTTCTGCTATCAGCAGCGGTGTGGGGTTTAAGTGGTCCTGTAGGATTTCGACTATGCTTTCGAAATTCTTGTTCACCGGCTTCTCTGGGGTTATTAGATTTCACAGTAACCCATAAGTTTTTGCACCCATGGAATTTAACAAAACCAGTGCTTTATTAGCATCTGGCACTTCATTCGCCCTGCAGTACACCTCAATACGTTCCACATATGTCACCCAATCTTCGACTTCATTGTCAGACGTAGAGATACTGCCACTCTTCGGCATCCCTGGGTGTGAGTTAACTGTCAAAAATGGCGTCTCCCGCGCTTCCCCTTCTCCGCTGGCACAAAATGGCGTCTCCCGCGCTCTCCCTTCTTCTCCGCGGCTCAATGGCGTCTCCCGTGCTCTCCCTTCTTCTCCCCGCGGACCCTGTTCAGCCCGTGAGCCCGGGCTGTGCTCTGCGCGCTCTTCTTTTTTTTAATTTTTGCCGCCGCTCGTTCTTGGACCCGGCTGTTTCTTTACCCTCTCTCTCTCCGGTTTGTTTTCTTTTTCTCGACGCCGCTCGGTGTTCAACCCCCGGCTGCGCCCTGCGCGCTTAACCCTCTGTCTTACCCCGTCGACGCTGCTCGGCTTTCTCTCCACCGTCGGTCGGCTCCAGCCGCCGCTGCTCGGGAAGGGTCTGCGCTGGACCTGTCGGCAGTCTCTTGCGGATCGTCGTGGCTGGGGAACCAAGCCCGGCTCTCCACAGCCTCCCCTGCGATGTTCACTCTCTGCCTGACGACTGGGCAGTTGCTCATGGTCGACGCCCGTGTTCCTGGCCTCGACTTATTTATTTATTTATTTTTTTGTTGCAGGTAGATTCGAATCGACACTCGTCGCCACTGTTAGATCCGTGATTCTGAGGATATGCTGTTATTCAGTAATCACACGGATGCTGTAAATTAACAATAAACAGCTCTTTACTGGAGGAGGGTAGTCTCAAGACTGGGGGTACAGGCATGCACAAGGCTTATATACAGGTGTGGTCACTGCCGGTACTACAGTATACAGGAGCTGTAAAAGTAGTTCTTGTTGAGTCTGTATGCCCCAGTTAGGTTTAGGATCAATCACTGGACACAGACAACAAGAATAACTTTTAACAGGTCTTTACTGTTCGAAGGTCAGGGCTGAACTGCCCAGCAAATCCTTGCACAACAATTATATACCGGTGTGGTCACCACCGGTATTACAGTATTACAGTATACAGCAGCCAAGAGAAAGTAGTACATCTCTTAAGGTAGTTCTCTTAAGGTGGAACAGGTTACATACACCACAATCCTCCCTTTTTAGCTTAACAGTTATATCCCCATTTAACATAACATAATAACATATATATATACAACTTCATGCAAAACAGTTCAAAGATTCAGTCTCTGAGGAGGCCTCCTGATTCGAGTTGGATAACGCCTTTCAGGGGTCTCTGATTCTCGTTGCTGGGGTGACTCATCTAGTTGGTCTCTTATGGATTGGACATCATCATCAGGTACATTCACTTCTGAGGTAGATGCTTCAGGTTCACTAACTTCTTTCACGGTTGTTTCTGCCGTAACCATGGGTTCGACCCTTGTTCTCGATTCTACCAGTTGGTCAGCATGACGCCGTATTACATTTTCACCAATATCTACCGTGTACATCAGGGGTCCTTGTCTGGCCCGAATTGTTCCAGATTGCCATTTCTCGTTTTTATAGTCCCGGGCTAACAGTGGTTGTCCTATTTCGAAACTCCGAGTGGTCTTGTTAATTATATGCTGGAACTGTTTGTTTTCAACTTCCCTCCGCACATTTGGTTTTAACAAGTCCAACCTGGACCGCAACCTCCTGTTGTAGAACATCATGGCAGGACTTTGGTTTGTCACTGCATGAGTGGCGTTTCGATATGCCAGTAGGAATTTGTCCACCTTGTGTTGTAGTGGAATCTGATCTTCGCTCATGGCCTTTATTGCTTTTTTAAACGTTTGTACAAATCTCTCGGCCAACCCGTTTGTAGCCGGATGATATGGGGCAGAGGTATAATGTTTCACCCCATTCTTCTTCATGAATCCCTGGAATTCTTCTGACACGAACTGCGGTCCGTTGTCTGAACATATTTGTTCTGGCAATCCATTTCTCGCAAATATCGTTCTTAACACCACGATCGTCTTTTCCGAGGTAGTGGTAGTCATCTTAATCACTTCTGGCCATTTAGAATGTGCGTCCACCGCAATTAAAAACATGGAGTCCATGAAAGGACCAGCAAAGTCAATATGTACACGTTGCCATGGGGTTGAAGGCCATTCCCATGGATGCAGCGGTGCAATCGGAGGTGCATTTTGCACTTTTTGGCACCCTGAGCAGCTTTTCGTCAGATCCTCTATCTGTTGGTCGATACCCGGCCACCACACATAAGCCCTAGCAAGGCTTTTCATCTTGACTCCCCCCAGGTGACCTTCATGCAGTTCCTTTAGAACTCTCTCTCTTAACTTAGGAGGAATAATCACCCTTGTTCCATACATCAATGTTCCTTGACAGACGGACAGCTGTTCTCGTCTTGCTGAGAATGCTGGTAACAGTGGATCACCATGTGCTGGCCATCCCTTCACTGTCACTTCGTAGACCCTGGACAGTGTCGGGTCGTTCCTGGTTTCTCTTTCAATACTTGCATTGGTGACTGGTAAACATTCGATGAAGGTCGAGTGAAATAACTCAACAGGGTCAACCGTCGGTGCCTCCTCCTCTGTAGGTAGTGGCAGGCGCGACAGCCCATCAGCATTACCATGCTGCTTTGTACCTTTGAGTTCTATCTGATATTGATGTGCCCCTAGGAAAAGGGACCATCTCTGGAGTCTCTGTGCTGTCATCACCGAAACACCCTTCTTAGGGTTAAAAATGGATACCAACGGCTGGTGGTCTGTCAGAAGCGTAAACTATTGGCCCTGCAGGTAATGATTAAACTTCTTTACTCCCCACACAAGGCTGAGAGCCTCCCTATCTATCTGAGCATAATTGCGCTCAGCGGAGGTCAATGATCTGGATGCGAACGCAACTGGCCTCTCCTGGCCATTTGGCAACTTGTGTGAGAGTACTGCCCCAATACCATATGGAGAAGCATCACAAGCCAAACGAATAGGCAGCGTTGGGTTGAAGTGAGCCAACACTTCCTCTGAGGTGATCAATGCTTTGCTTTTGCGAAAGGCCCTCTTACAGTCCTCGCTCCACTTCCATGGTACTCCCTTCTGCAAAAGAGCGTTCAGCGGGTGCAGCACCGTGGATAAATTTGGCAGAAACTTATGGTAATAGTTAATCAACCCTAGAAACGACCTCAATTGGGATACATTATCCGGAGCGGGAGCCTTCACAACAGCTTCAATCTTGTCAGGAGACTTATGAAGCCCCTCCTGGTCAATGACATGACCACAGTACGAGATCCTCTTCTGAAAGAATTCACATTTCTGGCAATTAACTCGAAGACCATATTCTTTCAATCTGGTGAGCACCAGTTCCAAGTTTGCAAGGTGTTCCTCGTCATCATCTCCTGTAATCAGAATATCGTCCAGGTAACATTGTGTACCTGGAATTCCCTGTAATACCTGCTCCATGGCCCTCTGCCAAATTGCTGGAGCCGATGCCACTCCAAAAACCAGTCTATTATACCGGTATAAGCCTCTATGCGTGTTGATCGTGAGATACTGGCGTGACTCTTCCTCAACTTCCATCTGTAAGTACGCCTGCGCCAGGTCTATTTTGGTGAAGCGTTTCCCGCCAGACAATGAAGTGAAGATATCCTCAATCCGTGGAAGCGGATACTGCACCATGTGAAGCACCGGATTAACAGTGATCTTGAAATCACCACAGATGCGAACCTTCCCCGGTTCCCCCAGCTTGTTGCTCGATGAACGCTTCATGACTGGGACAATGGGCGTGGCCCACTCACTCCAGTCTACCTTAGACAGTACTCCTGAACGTTCTAGCCCTTCCAGCTCAGCTTCCACAGCAGGTCGTATTGCATAAGGTACTGGTCTGGCTTTGAAAAATTTCGGGTTTGCATGTTCTTCAATCTTGATGTTTGCCGTAATTCCTCTCAGTGTTCCCAGTCCTTGTTGGAACACCTCTTTAGCATCGTCCAATATTCTGGACAATCGTTTAGGTTTGACATCTTTTGTACCGGAATCTACCGTTAGTGCTTTTAAGGAATGCCAGTCCATATTTATTTTCCTAATCCACTCCCGTCCCAGTAGTGGTGGACCTCCCTCAGGTAGCACATATAAGTCCATTCCTCGGCTTTCTTTGCCCTTGTGGACCACCTTTACCTCTATCTTCCCGATGGGGTATACTCTTTGCCCCGTGTATGTTTTCAATACAATCTCCGTATCCCGTAGGGGAATATGTGGGAATAACCTTTTGTAATCTTTCTTATTCATGACCGTCAATGCCGATCCAGTGTCCAATTCCATCTTCACTTGGACTCCTGCTATCTGAAGTGTGACCCAAATTGTTTGGAGGTCTGCTTCCTTACCAACATTGTGTACTCTTAGACTACCCAGTTCATTACTGCTGGCATCTGAATCTGACTTCTGTTCGTTCGAACTGTTCTCTGTCACCTTGTGTACCTTTTTGCACTTTTCCTGCGGTGACTTTTTGTTGCTGGTCTTCTTTCCTGACCGGCATACTTTAGCTATGTGACCAAGCCTGCCACATTTTCTGCATTCCTGATTTTTGAACCAGCACTGGTTCTGATCGTGTGTTGTCTTTCCACAACGATAACATTTTACTGTACTCAAGACCATTTGATTGGTACAGAGTTCCGGTGACTGTAGCTGCATTTCCGCAGTGCCTCTTGCTGCGGCTTCTTGCGATGCTGCAATAGTGACAGCTTTATCAAGCGTAAGATCATTCTCTTCAAGCAGTCGCTTTTGTGTTCCATCTTTTAACAATCCACACACAAATTTATCTCTCAGCGCATCTGCTAGCCCTGTCCCAAACTGACAGTACTTCGATAGCTTACGTAGTTCAATTAAAATTCAGCGTTGCTTTCGTCTTTCAACTGCGTTCTTCTGTAAAATTTAAATCGTTCCGCTATCATCAGCGGCGTGGGGTTTAAATGATTTTTCAGGACAGTAACAATATTCGTGAAGGTCTGATCCGCCGGTTTAATTGATGATAGAAGGTGCTTCAATAGCCCGTATGTCTTCACCCCCATTCAGCTTAATAAGGTTAATGCTTTCTCATCATCTGGTACCTTATTTGCTTTACAATAAACTTCCATGCGTTCTACATACGTGGTCCAATCTTCGACATCACTATCAAAGGTATTAATGCTCCCATGTTTAGGCATCCTTGCAAGTTTAAAAATTTTTTTTTTTTTTAAGTGGCGGCTTCCCGCACTTGTCTTCTTCCCCCGCCTACTAAAATGGCGGCTTCCCGCGCTTGGCGGTCTTTCTCGCGCTCGTCTTCTTCCCCCGCCAACTACAATGGCGGATTCCCGCGTTTGCCTTCTTCCCCCGCTGGCTGCAATGGCAATTGCCTTGCTGCTGCCGTTCTCGCCTCCCCAGCGGTTCTCACTCCCCGACGCTGCTTTGCCTTGCAGCCCCGCTTGCAGCCCGGTCCTTTACACCGGCTGCGTTTGAATTCTCCGCGGCTCTCATGCCTTAAGCTTCTCAACTCCCCGACGCTGTTTTGCCTCGCAGCCCCGCTCGCAGCCTGGTCCTGTACACCGGCTGCGTTTGAGTTCTCCGCGGCTCTCGAGCCTTAAGCTGCCCCAGTCGCTGCGCCTCTCGGCCTCGATTGCAGCTCGGCCCTATCTACCGGCCGTGGTCGAGCTCTCCGCCCTTATTCCTCCGTTTTCCCTCCCCTACTCCACAGTCAACGCGGCCGACTTTCTGCTCGTGTCGCTGATCGGCTTACCCACCACCGTGGTAGAAGGGATGAACACTGCCTGCTTCGTGGTCAGAATTCTTTTTCTCTTTAACCTGGGTTCTCGATGCCTCCCGTGCGATGGTGCTCAGCAGGATGATGAGGGCGGATGCCTCTTCTCGACGCCCGTTTTGAGGACGAAGCTGCCTTGGATGTAAATTTGCCGCAGGGTAAGATCGGACTCGTCGCCACTGTTGAGTCTGTATGTCCCAGTTAGGTTTAGGATCAATCACTGGACACAGACAACAAGAATAACTTTTAACAGGTCTTTACTATTCGAAGGTCAGGGCTGAACTGCCCAGCAAATCCTTGCACAACACTTATATACCGGTGTGGTCACCACCAGTATTACAGTATTACAGTATACAGCAGCCAAGAGAAAGTAGTACATCTCTTAAGGTAGTTCTCTTAAGGTGGAACAGGTTACATACACCACAGTTCTGACTTAAAGGCACATACACTACAATATGTTAGCCTTTATTACAAGAGGATTTGAGTATAAGAGTGAAGACGTCTTACTGCAATTATATAGGGCCCAGGTGAGACCACACCTGGAGTATTGTGTACAGTTTTGGTCTCCTTAACTAAGAAAGGATATACTTGCCATAGAGGGAGTGCAACGAAGGTTCACCAGACTGGTTCCTGGGATGGGGGGACTGTCCTATGAGAAGAGATTGAGTAAACTAGGCCTATATTCTCGAGAGTTTAGAAGAATGAGAGGTGATCTCATTGAAACATACAAAATTCTTACAGGGCTTGACAGTGTAGGTGCAGGGAGGATGTTTCCCCTGGCTGGGGAGTCTAGAACCAGGGGTCACAGTCTCAGAATAAGGGGTCAGCCATTTAGGACTAAGAAGAGAAATTTCTTCACTCAGAGGGCGGTGAATCTTTGGAATTCTCTACCCCAGAGGGCTGTGGAGGCTCAGTCGTTGAGTATATTCAAGACAGAGATCGATAGATTTTTGAATATTAAGGGAATCAAGGGATTATAGGGATAGTGCAGGAAAGTGGAGTTGAGGTAGAAGATCAACCAAAATCTTATTGAATGGCGGAGCAGGCTCGAGGGGCCAAGTGGCCTACTCCTGCTCCTATTTCTTATGTTCTTATGTTCTGGCTGCTGGTGCAATTGTATGCCTTTTTGGAGCTTTCCTATACTCCTAAAATTTGACTATTCTACAGGGAGGTGGTGCTGAAGTACTTATATGCGGTGGTGTTGCGTTAACAGCTTGTGCTGACACAAGTTGTTTCCAGACAAGGGTGACCTGGCAGGGCTTCCTCTGAGAATTGAGCATCATTGGGAGAATGAAGAGAGGTCATGCAGAGCAGGTCAAGCTGCTAGAAGAGGGAGGAGGAGTTGAAGGGCTCTCAGCAGGAGGTCATATCCGCCAAAAGTCTTTAGGGAGCAATTCTCTTACCTCAACATCAGCGAGGACCAATGCATGAGATGTCTTTGCTTCACTAACGAGCTTGTGACTGAAATATGCCAACTGCTGCATCACAACTGCAACCTCAAAGTAGGGGAAGGACAGCATTGCCTGTCAAGGTGACCGTGGCTCTTAGATTTTATGCATCTGGCTCCTTCCAGGCTGCTTTGGAGATATAATTACATCTCGCCCTCTGGTGAGCTAGCACTTACGCTATCCTTTCCCCCACCCCCCCACCCTGTGCCCAGTGTCTCACCACATGCAGATTCCTCCTCTATCCTAGCCTCTAAAATGCATGCAGTGTCAGTCTCCGAGCTGCTGGCTGACAGTGTAAGAGAGAGTGATGGTGTCTCTTCATCTTCAACTTCTTCCGCTGACTTAGAAGGTTCTAGTTCTTGGTTTTCTGAAATGAAAAAGGGACAAGGGTTGGGCTGTGGTGAGGGGAGAGTAAGAAGCATGTGCTTACACCATCCGCAGCTTGTGAGTTAGAAGATTGTCTGACGAGAGAGGTGGGAAGAGAGAAGGAGGATTAGGAATGCAGATACCCTCATCATTGATCCCTCCAGTAGCCATGGCCTCAGTGATGCCCCTTCCCATGATGGCCAACACTGTCTCCTCCATGGGGTTAAAACATGCAGGCACATGTGTCCTCCTCCAGTTCTTTCCTTGCTGCCTGCTGTTATGGGCCACCCTCCCCTGTAAGAAAGAGGGAAGTGTGTCAGTGAGTGTCCTGCAATATGTTTGGGTGATGTGGCTGTCATGATTGAATAGCTGCCAGAGAGTGTGAGCTGTGAGTTGTGGGTGCGAGGCTTGCAACAGTGCTAAGTGTGTGAGGGTGAGCTAAAGCATATGAATTTTAGGGTTGAATACTCATTGATAGAGATTGTTGGTAAGTGGGTGATGGGGGTGTAGTGAATTGAGCAGTGGCTGAGGCTAGTGGTGCAGTTGGTCAGAAATGCCATTTGAAGATGAACTCACGCAGCTTGACAACTCGTGTCAGATCGTTAAACTTCTTTCTGCATTGCATCCACGTTCATGGAGCAACACTCCTGGCATTGACCTCTGTCGCTATTTGTTCCCACTGCCTCCTGAGCATGTGACTTGAGGGCCTCCTGCCACCCTCCCTCCTCGCTGATACAGGTTGATTCTCCTTCTTTCCACCTCTTCCATTGAGACTTCCAATGCATTGTCTGAAAACCTTGGTGCTCGCTCTCTCACATGTTCAGCCATTCCTCAAAGTATCACAGTACAGATTAACTTTTGAAAAAACTCTCACCACTTCTTGCAGCCACAATGCACCTCCTTTTTAAGAGATGCAGGCTGCCTTTAAGTAGCACAAGCCCCCTGTTGATGTGTGTAGCCAATGAACAGCGTGGGGAGTGCCAGCTGCATGCAGTAATCATTTAAAAGAGCAGCCAGCAGCGATCTAACGTGCTGTCTGCATCATGATGAACGGGCACGGGTTAATCATGTACCACGATCCCCACACCTGTTTTCGGGGTTGAGCCGATTTAACCCCTATAGTCTTTACTGTGATTATTTGCACAGTCTTCTGTATCCTTCTGCGTATGTGCCCATATGGGGCGGGGGGCCTAAACACGGTCCCGCCCCCACCAGAACCGCAAATTCGCACTGACATTGCGGCTGCCGGAGGGCCCTTGTCAGCCCATCACTAGCAATTTGTGGGACAGGCTGGCGGGCACAGACCTGAGCAGTAGGCCGTTGCTTCGTGGTGGGAGTCTGGGCGTGGGGACCAGACTCAGGCTCTGCAGCCGCGGGGCCAGAGCTTCAAGATTCCAGGCCGAAGTTTCGGCCTGTTTGTGCTGCACGTGTTTGGGGGGAAGGTCAGGAGATGAAGGCGGGTCAGATAGTTTGGGGAAACCAGAGGGCGGCCCGTTCTCCAGCAACAGCTTCGGGAGATTTTTTTAAAAACATTAAAACCCAAACCCAGCAAGAATCAGCCGAGTGTGGAAACCTGGCGCAGGCCCAGGCCCCAATGTTTAAAGTCCTGCTCACCCGGTCGAGCTTGCCCATCTTGCGGCCTCGGCGAGTGTGTGAGGATCCCGGAGTTTGGTGGTGTCGGGGCTTAGGGCATTGCTCACTCTGCCACCTCTCGTGCTCTCCACCTCCCGTGCTCCCCAGCAGGGTTCACACGTGGCTCCTGAGCACCCACTCAGCGCTCCGGCCGCACTGCACCCGGCTCCCACACAAGGTTCCGGCCTGAACCTGCAGTCCCATCTGCAACAATTCAGAGCTACAAACTCCGGGGAAACCTTAGGAATAGCACTTATGAGCAAAACACCCACACACCACACACGGTCCCTTCATTCAGAATTAAAGAAATGTTATCATTTCCAGAAGGAAAAAAAACATAAAACTCCAAAGAATTAACTAACCCACTTATTAGAGTAGAACGTCTTTTATTTTACCAGCCAAGGACAACTATAATTACAATTGCAGAATACTATTCACTGAGGATCTTCACAAAGCAAACGAGACTTCCACATTCTGTAGTCTGGCAAATTACACATTGCAGGGTTGTCTAAAGCTGGCAGGCTCAAATTATACATCCCAGAAAACTGCTGGGTGTGCCTTGTCCTCCATGGGGACCAATCTGAAATCTGGTGTTGCAAATAGACGCAACCATTTTAAAAAGACTGTTGTTATTACTGCTGATTTGTGTATGATAATCAGCAGTCGCAGTGCCACTGGGACCGGCCTGCATAATTATCCTTGAGAGTTTTTTTGTGACATTGACATGGACTAGTGCTTGTGCTGGGGTCAGAGGGGATGTTTGTAATGCACATTGATGCTGACCTCAGGCACTGCAGCTGGAGTTGTTCAGTTCATTTCACAGCTTGCATTGGCTGGCACTGAACTCTCGACGTCTGGGTTGCTCGTCCACCAGGCTACCCGTACCTGCAAAAAATACGCTGAAGTTCAGTGGTCCACTCCATTATATCACATGACCCCCAGTCCCCAACTGTCCCGCCCAGTCAAACAGCCTTTTTTCCCCCGTTTCCAATACATTTCTAACTAATAAACAAAAGTGTTCAAAAAAATGAAATAAATGCACAATTTGTTTTAATGCCGCTGTGATTAATCTCCTGGGTGGCTCGCAGCAACTCCCAGGAGATTAATCTTTAATTCATGGAGACTCCCGGACAATTCTGGAGGGTTAGCAACCCTGATTGTAAACAAGTATTGCAAAGCCCCTGAGAGCTCTTGGTTTCTACAGAGATATTTGAAAGCAAATTGGGAATAAAACGTTTATATTTCTTGCAATGGGTTCTTGCGGCCAAACTTCACTGCCATCATTCATTTTTCTTTTGTGGGCATGGTGGTGTTAACGTGATTTGCCCGCTACATGCGGTGGTGCTAACGTGATTTGCCCGCTACACGCGGTGGTGCTAACGTGATTTGCTCACTACACGCGGTGGTGCTAACGTGATTTGCCCGCTACACGCGGTGGTGCTAATGTGATTTGCCCGCTACACGCGGTGGTGCTAACGTGATTTGCCCGCTACACGCGGTGGTGCTAACGTGATTTGCCCGCTACATGCGGTGGTGCTAATGTGATTTGCCCGCTACACGCGGTGGTGCTAACGTGATTTGCCCGCTACACGCGGTGGTGCTAACGTGATTTGCCCGCTACACGCGGTGGTGTTAACATGATTTGCTCGCTATACACTGAGGACGGTGAAACCAAAAAGTGAAGTAACCAAGATGTTTTTAAGAAACAAGAAATCTCACTTAGCAACTTGCGTCTTCTAATTGTTAGCAGTTGCATCCAGAATTTCATCACTGAGTTAATCGCACTTTAACGAGGTGCAAACAGCTGATTGAAACAGATTGAAGACCCAACTACCTGAAACCAGCAGAGTCTTTTAAATGGGTATGTACAGGGTAAGAACTTATTGAACTGGCCGAAATAGTCAGTGCGCTTAATACGTTATTAGCGGCGCCTTTATAATTGACTTCTATGGTAATCCACCCCAGGAACTGGAGCACAAAAATCTAGGCTGACACTCCTGTGCAGTGCTGAGGGAGTGCTGCACTGTCAGAGATGTCTTTTGGATGAGATGTTAAACCGAGGCCTGTCTGCTCTCTCGGGTGGATGTAAAAGATCCCATGGCACTATTTCAAAAAAGAGCAGGGGAGTTCTCCCCAGTGTCCTGGCCAATACTTATCCCTCAATCTACATTATTTAAAAAAACAGATTATCTGGTCATTATCACATTGATGTTTGTGGGAGCTTGCTGCCGCGTTTCCTACTTATAACACTGACTACGCTTCATAAGTACTTCATTGGCTGCAAAGCGCTTTGGGAAAGCCCGAAGTAGTCAAAAGTGCAATATAAACACAAAGGCCTAGAAATTCGGTTTTGGCGCAGCGAGGGCTTTAGCGCCGGAAGTTAGTGCCGGCGCTAAGTCCCCCTGCGCGCGCCAAAAATTCAGTAGCGCCGCGCCCAAACGGCTGCCGGCGCTACTGAGGGGTCTCAGCGCCTCAAAACTGGCGCCACGCGCCGCATTGCGGCGCTATTCCGGCGCTGCGGCGCCCGCTGCGGTGCGGCAGGCTAGGGAAGTGCAGGCCTCCTCCTTCCGTTAAGGAGGAGCTGCCTGCACCCGGCCGCGGCCCGCGATAATCTTTTTAAAAATGAGCCCGGCACCTCGGACAAGTGCCGGGCTTGCTTCTGTTCCGGGGGGGGGGGGGGGGAAGTCCGGGGAGGGAGCTGCGGCCAGGCGGCCGGCGGGAAAGCGGCCGGCCGCCGCGGGGCCTTTAATGCGCCGGCGCAAAGTTCTGTAAGGCACCTCTGCCAGAACGTTGCTTGCGGCTGCCACGGGCGAGGCGGCCGCAACTCAATTTCTGAGTTCGGGCGGGTTACCATGGCAACCGGGACGCTGCGCACACCGATGACGTCATCGGTGCCGGCGCAGCGCTACCGGCCTAACGCCGATTTAGGGCCCCTGTCAATTTCTAAACTGGCCATAACTTCGGCGCTAGGCCCTCTAGCGCCTCAAAAGCGGCGCTAAGGCCAGTGAATTTCTAGGCCAAATTCTTTCATTCTTTCTTTCTTTCAAATGGTTAGTGCCATTTGCCCGATATAGGTGGCTGTCTGTGCAAGTGTGAATGGTGTAAGTGGTGGGGACTGTAACACGTGTTAATAAAATGTTATTCCATTTTGTGCTTGTTTCCTTGTCGGGTGTAACACCAACATTATTGAGTGTGATACTTCTTGACCTTTCATATAGTATTTTTGAACATTGAAAAGATTGAAGGACCCAATTACTGGCCTGACGATTGGTTTTAAAATTCCAACAGCAACTTGGGGGGTAAAATTTGAGTTGGCTGTCACTGGCAACTGCAGTTAACAGCCGCTGGAAATGGTCGCAACGCTAACCGAGTGAAATTGGTCTGGGGGGCATGGAGATAGGTGGCGCAGCGCTCACCTTCCATACAACGCCGTCCTGGTGCATTGCTGGAGAGATCCGGGACGAAGTTTCTGTCCAGGTCCGCCGTTGCAGATTCCCACAGCCTCTGGGAGCGAAGCTGTGGAGCTCGCAGGGAATTGTGGGCAATGAAGAGCTCTGAGAATTAAAGGGGCCACGCACACTGAAGCAATACAAAATAAAATGCAATGAATCAATACATTTTTCAGGCCTCTCTGCCTTTTAAAAATATTCAATATTTAAAAGAAGTTCCAAACGTGAATATTCAGCTGTTAAAGCTGATTTACCTTCCTAACCTCAACAAATGGGAAAACTGCCTCAGCACTAACACTAACGCAAGCCAGGGAAGGGGCACCGAGGGTCTCAAATGCAGCACTCCAGCTTTGTGCAGTGGGTCAACACTGCAAGAGTGGCCCTCTACCCACAGGGGCCAGGAGGCCCTCCAAAAAAAACAATGTGGGAGTACATCACTAAGGCCTTCACTGCCAGCAGTGTCGCCCCACCTGCTCCAGTGCCCAAAGATGCTTCATGACCTCAGACCACTGGTCAAGGTCAGTAAATGCTTCTTCAAAAGTTGTCTCCTACCAACTGAACCACTAGCCTCACACACTGCTCAATGCACAACCACCAATCACTCACCTACCAATAATCTGCATCAATAACGAGGCACATCTCCCCTTCCTAGCCTCACCCCACCCCCTTGGAGGAGATGGTGCAGGTCATTCTTGGCGGGGCATGGTTGAGCCCTTGGCCAGCAGTGGGGCTGAAAGGTTAGAAGATGCGGGTATCCTCGTATATTATCCTCCTTCTGGCATGTACCTCTTGCTTTCCTGCCCTCCTATCAGCACAACTCCACCCTTGTGCCTTCCTCATATCACACACCCGAGAAATGCATTGAATTTCTAGCCCTTTGTACTTATATAGCACCTTTAATGAAGTAAAACATCCCAAGGCACTTTACAGGAGTGTTATAAGTGTAGGATTCGCAAAAATCCATGAAATACAGTATACGGGTAGGGCCCCTGAAGTGGCCACATTGTGAGAACACAGAATGGAGTTGGCAGTTCTCATGGCCCAGTTCAAAAGGACACACACACAGGCCTAGAAATTCAGTATAGCCACTTTTGGGGCGGTAAAGTCGGGCGGGCGCTAAAGTTTGCGCCCGCCGGAAAGTGGAGGCCACTTCGCCGATATTCAGTAGCTTTGGCCAAGGAGTTTGGGCGAGCGCTAAAACTGGCGTTGCACCCCTCTCTTTAGGCGCTAAGCCGGCGGTGCAGAGTGATACCGCCGAGGCCAGGCGCGGCGCAGGTGCAGTCATGTTTTGATTGACAGCAGACATCCTGACGCCGGCCAGCTCTTAAAGGGGGAAGGGTCGACTTGGTCTGCTGCCACGCCCTGGATACTGCAGCCCTCCAGCTAGGCCTAAACACTGCTGCTGGAGAGAAATAGCGCCAGCAACGATGCAGAGGGCCCGTGAGCGAGTGCAGCGCTTCTCTGCCCATGATTTGAAGGTGATGCTTAGGGGTTTGGAGAAGCGAAGAGATATCTTGTGCCCGGACAGTGGCAAGAAGGCTCCCAAGAGGCTGTACAGGAGAGCCTGGAGGGAAATCGCCCAGAGGGTCACAGCCAACAGCGATGTCCCCAGGACTGCTGACCAATGCCGGAAGAAGTTTAACGACCTCACTCAGTTGGTCAGGGTGAGTACCCTTTCCAGTGTCCTCCTCATCCTTGCATGTGCACCTCACATTATGGGCAAAGGGACCTCAAAGGCCTAATGGCCAGCCCTCCTCCAGCAGCTATGACACTGGCATGCTCATCAATAGCACTTTCTGCACTTTACACACTGGCCAAGCTATTCGACCATGGGAGGCAGTGCACACACCAACAGGGCACCACACTGGCCAAGCTATTCCACCATGGGAGGCAGTGCACACACCAACAGGGCACCACACTGGCCAAGCTATTCCACCATGGGAGGCAGTGCACACACCAACAGGGCACCGCACTGGCCAAGCTATTCCACCATGGGAGGCAGTGCACACACCAACAGGGCACCACACTGGCCAAGCTATTCCACCATGGGAGGCAGTGCACACACCAACAGGGCACCACACTGGCCAAGCTATTCCACCATGGGAGGCAGTGCACACACTAACAGGGCACCGCACTGGCCAAGCTATTCCACCATGGGAGGCAGTGCACACACCAACAGGGCACCACACTGGCCAAGCTATTCCACCATGGGAGGCAGTGCACACACCAACAGGGCACCACACTGGCCAAGCTATTCCACCATGGGAGGCAGTGCACACACCAACAGGGCACCACACTGGCCAAGCTATTCCACCATGGGAGGCAGTGCACACACCAACAGGGCACCACACTGGCCAAGCTATTCCACCATGGGAGGCAGTGCACACACCAACAGGGCACCACACTGGCCAAGCTATTCCACCATGGGAGGCAGTGCACACACCAACAGGGCACCACACTGGCCAAGCTATTCCACCATGGGAGGCAGTGCACACACCAACAGGGCACCACACTGTACTTAGAGGCCGTCCTTTCTCTTGCAGGCCAAGCTGGCGCAGAATCTGAAGAGCCGGACTGTCACCGGGGGAGGCCGTTCCCAGTTCCAGGAGCTCAGTGACCTGGAGGAGCGCGTGGCTCGACTCATGCGTGCCCGGGTGATTGGCCCCGTTGCTATTGGAGATGCCGACCCTGTGCTGGGCCCCAATGGTAAGGACATGACCGTTTGGACCTCTCTCGGTCCCCTTGCGCTTCAGATCTACATCCTTTGCCACTGTCCCACCAATGCGCATAATGCCACCACTCATGCCTCCCTCGCTGACGCCCTGTCCTCACTGCTTTCAGCTGGTGAGGAGGAGGTCCCTGAAGCTGCGAGTGTCAGTCCCTCGGAAGAGGAGGACGACGAGGAGCAAGAGGAAGGCGGCACATCGGGGGAACCCTCATCCGCACCAGGGGATGGCAATGGAGGGGACACGTCTTGCCTGGAGGAGAGCCAGGGGGAAGTGTTGCAGGGGGGTGTAGCTCCTGTGCCCAGTGGCGTCCAGCCACGCGGGAAGGGTCGGCCAGCACGGCTGCCTTCTCCCCAGAGGAGGGAAGTGTTGCAGGGGAGGGCAGTTGCTGGGCCCAGTGGCGTCCAGCCACGCGGGAAGGGTCGGCCAACTCGGCGGCCTTCTCCCCAGAGGGAGAGTCCGACCTCCAGTCCGGAGACGGTCCTCGCCCAGGAGGTGCGCCTCCTTGATCAAATGTCCGCGGACTCGGACCTCATCTAGGCCGACCCCCAAGGGCATCTGCCGTCACGCATTGTGCCCCTCAGGAGCCTTCCCCCAGCCTTGCAACACCCACAGGGCCCAGGTTGAGGCGGAGCAGCAGGTCGGCCAGGGGCTGGAGAAGCCTGCACAAGGACTCGCCCTCTCGGCACACAAAGTAGAGTGTGTTGCCAAATGTTTTTTTATATGTGGGTGTTTGTGTTCTCTATGGGGTGGGTTTATTTTGGTAAGGCCGAAGATGAAGGCCAATTGGATGGACAAGTTTTGTTATTCCTCCCCAGGTTGTGGGAGTGAGATATGTTTTTGACTGTTTTTTGGGGGTCTTGTCTGTTTTTGGGTTTCATGTGGGAAGGGCCCTGAGTTTGTTAAATAAAGCTTTTTATTTATTCAGCTTGTCCATGTGTGATGTTTCAAGTGGTTGTTGCGTTAACCGGCTGAGGGCTTGCGGAGCGGCTGCATTCAGGTGCGTTCATTGCCACAAGCCATTCCCTGACAGGGGGCCTAGAAGTGTCGTTCAATAAGCCGCCGACGGACGGCCCTTGGACCTTGTGGCTCCCTCCTGGGCTGGTACTCCTCCTCCTCCTCCTCCTCCTCATGGTCCTCCTGCTCGTCCTCCTGAGGTGGTGGTCCAACGTGAGGTGGCAGTGCCTGAGTCCTGCGGATAGCCAGGTTGTGCAGCATGCAGCAAACGACGACGAACTGGGAGACTCTATCCGGCGAATACTGTAGAGAGCCGCCGGAACGATCCAGGCAGCGGAACCGTTGCTTGAGGACGCCAATCGTTTGCTCTATGATGTTCCTTGTGGCTTGATGGCTTTCGTTGTATGCCTCCTCAGCAGGGGTCCTGGGCGCGCGGAGCGGGGTCATGAGCCATGTACACAAAGGGTAGCCCTTGTCCCCGATAAGCCATCCTCTTGGGGGAGGCTGTGCCTGGAACATGTCAGCCACAGTAGTCTGGCGCAGGATAAATGCATCGTGGCTGATTCCTGGAAAGCGGGCATTGACAGCTAGGATGCGCTGCCTGTGGTCACACACCAGCTGTACATTGAGGGAATGGTAGCCCTTCCGGTTGCGGTAATCCTCGGCATTGTCGATAGGTGCCCGCATAGCCACATGTGTGCAGTCAATGGCGCCCTGCACCATGGGGGAGTCGGCGATCCTCGCAAATCCGACTGCACGCTGCTCCTGCCTCTCTAGGGTCATGGGGAAGGAGATGAATTGGTGTCTCCTTGCGAAAAGGGCATCGGTGACCTGCCGGATGCAGCGATGCACGGCGAACTGGGAGATGTTCGCTATGTCCCCAGCAGCGGCTTGGAAGGAGCCGCTTGCATAAAAGTTCACAGCCACCGTGACCTTCACTTCCACTGACAGAGACGTCCTGCACATCAGCTGTGGACACAGATCTCTGTGAAGCAGCTGGCAGATCTCTGCAACCACCTCCCTTCTGAAGCGCAGCCTCTTAACACAATGCGCGGCAGTCATGGTGAGATAGGACACCTGCTGCCGGTATTCCCTGAGTGGGTAAGGCCTACGTTGCCGACGCCTGATGGCCCCTCTGCGTCTAGGCATGGCTGCCCCTCTCACACAGCGTCTGCGAGTTCTTCGCACATAATGCTGGAACTGAGGGTTGCAACCCCATGCAGCCCCCATAATATACTTGCAAACAGTGAAATCACAATGAGTCAAATTTCCAAGCTCTGGCCAGAAGCCAAAAATACCTCTCCTATGTTGTCCCAAATCAGTAAGGTCTGTTCCTTGGTCTCTGTCCAGAAATCCAAAGCACTAAAGTCATTGCAGCAAAATGGCTGCCCTTTATAGTTCAGTGTAAGTGCCCTTTAATTAGCGCTCCCCGAGGCCCGCAGGGCCTCTGCTGCGTTCCACTTCACAGTTCTTAACAGCGCCACACCCACATTGGGCGGGCGCCACTGAGGTTCCGGTTTGGGGCGCACAAACAGCGTTGCACGACGAAATGACGTCATAAGCTGCGCGCGCAGCTGAGCGCGCGCAAACACTTTGCGCCGGCGCTAACTGTCAACTGAAGTTGGGCGTAGGCGCAGATCGGTCTGCGCCCGGGCGCTAAGTGCCTAGCGCTCGAAATCTACCCCTCTTATGGCGCTAACGGCTGGCTAACGCAACTGAATTTCTAGGCCACAGTACCTTAAAGCAGTCTGAGTCATCATCGATTAGAGGAATCCAGAACCTTACTGTTTTTGATATTGTAATGTGGTTACAGCAGTAAACAAAACTATTAGCACCTGGAGGTGCGCTAATCGCTGGCAGAGCGGTAACCGATCTCAGAAACCGCTGAGCACACACAAACGAAGGGACACTAATCAGATTCCCATTAGTTCGATTTGCGAGCAGTTAAAATTAATGTGCTTGCTTTTGTTAAAGCAACCTTAACAAAGGAAAACGATTGATTTGGCGCCAAGATTAGGGCCAGAAAAGAGTATAACCGTTCAGGTAAATCGTCAGCAAGCCAGTCTAAGATTCGACCAGAGTAAGGAAGACTCCTCCGGAGACGGTTCACACCGTGAAGTCCAAGTCCAGTTACCATCAGGAATTCGAGGACCGTGCGGAACAGAAAACGGCTCGAGGATTTCGGAGGACTTCCAAAGTTTGTACAGGAGAGCAAGTCCAGGAGCCGGTCCCATAAGGAAGGTCGGAGGTCCCGGACGACACCAAGTAACAGGGTCCAGGAGCCAGTCCCATAAGGAAGATCGGAAATTCCAGACGTAACAAGAAGTACCAAGGTCCAGAAGGGTTTTGAAATTCTTGTGAGCATAAAGGCCCAACTCTACCTAACTGACATAATTGAGGTATATTCAGTAACAGGAGAGTTTGTAACGTTAAGGGTATTTGTAAGTCAGGAGTGTGATTTATCCCTCGATGTGTCCGTGCGCTTCCCTCACCCCCGCTTTTAGCTTATCGCTATTTTAGAACTGTTTATATGCTTTAAAGTTATTTTTCTCAGTGTATACTTTAGTCCTCTGCGAGAAACGTTATTTTTCGTCTGCATTTATTCTTGCCATTTTTCTCTGTGTACATTCTCTTTCAAAAATAAAGATCGTTTTGATTTAAAACTCAATCTGTCTCATCTGACCATTTGTCTTCCGAGTCACGAGTTGGGCCAACACACAAAGGTTGTCTGGCAATAAGCCTAGTGTCTAGAACCGTGAGGGGGGAGCGCTTCGAAACCGCTCACGAGTAGTGCGAAAATCAAAACCGATTTAGCACACCATAAGCTCGTTAAAGCGACCCCTTACAAAGACAAAAGAATTTGACACCGAGCCACACAATGTAATATTAGGACAGATGACCAAAAGCTTGGTCAAAGAGGTAGGTGTTAAGAAGCAGCTTAAAGGAGGAAAGAGAGGTGGAGATTGGAGAGGTTTAGGCAGGGAATTCCACAGCTTAGGTCCTACGCAACAGAAGGCACGGCCACCAATGGTTGAGCGATTAAAATCAGGGATGCTCAACAGGGCAGAATTAGAGGAGCGCAGATATCTCGGGGGTTGTGCGGCTGGAGATTACAGAGATAGCGAGGGGTGAGGCCATGGAGGGATTTGAAAACAAGGATGAGAATTTTGAAATTCGGCAGTGTGGCAGTGCGGACCTGGGGGGAGCGGACCTGGGGGGAGCGGACCTGGGGGGAGCGGCAAGGCGGCAGTACCAACTCAGCACCGGCAGAATTTTCAAAGAGTGATGTCAGAAGTTAAAAGTGACGTCGGCACAAGGGGAGGGAGCTGATTGAGGCCAGTTTCGGGAGGAGCAGAGGGCGGCGGTACAGTGAGTACTGAAACTCACTTTCATTGGCTTTTTTACAGAGGCTTGCCAATCTCATAGACTGGCGGCGGCGTTCCAGAGCCACGTCACGATTCAAAAAGTGACACGGGCAAGAGGAAGCAGATGACTGGGTGAGTACGGCCAGGTGAGTATTTATACTACTCTATAGTTTGACAGTTAAGATTAATAGTTTTTAAAATTTAGAATGTCTTAATTTTTGTGGTTATACTTTCTAAGGTCTCTGTTGTGTATCGGGGAGTGCTAGCAACCAAGGGCCCTTGAGTATATCATTTAATTGTACTGTAATTAGTGGTATTGATTTGATTTAAATTAATTTAAATTAATTAAAGGGTAAGTCATGGCAGGACAGCTCGGCCCCATGGCATGCTCCTCCTGTGCTATGTGGGAAATCAGGGACACTTCCTGTGTCCCTGACGACCACGTGTGCGGGAAGTGTATCCAGCTGCAGCTACTGACAGACCGCATTGCAGCGCTGGAGTTGCGAATGGATACATACAGGAGCATTCGCGATGCTGAGGACAGGGAGTTGGTCACACCGCAGGTAAAGGCTGCATAGGCAGGAAGGGCTTGGGTGACCACCAGGCAGAATAGTAGGCACAGGCAGGTAGTGCAGGGGTCCCCTGTGGCTATCCCCCTCTCAAACAGATATACCAATTTGGATATTGTTGAGGGAGATGGCTTATCGGGGGAAGGCAGCAGCAGCCAACTTCCTGGCACCATGGGTGGTTCTGCTGCACAGGACGGGAGGAAAAAGACTGGGAGAGCTATAGTGATAGGGGATTCTATTGTAAGGGGAAGAGATAGGCGGTTCTGTGGCCGCAAACGAGACTCCAGGATGGTATGTTGCCTCCCTGGTGCAAGGGTCAAGGATGTCTCGGGGCGGCTGCAGGGCGTTCTGGAGGGGGAAGCTGAACAACCAGTTGTCGTGGTGCATATAGGTACCAACGATATAGGTAAAAAATGGGATGAGGTCCTAAAAGCTGAATATAGGGAGTTAGGAGGCAAATTAAAAAATAGGACCTCAAAGGTAGTAATCTCAGGATTGCTACCAGTGCCACGTGCTAATCAGTGTAGAAATAGAAGGATATTTCAGATGACTACGTGGCTAGAGGAATGGTGCAAGGGGGAGGAATTCAAATTCCTGGGACATTGGAACCGGTTCTGGGGGAGGTGGGACCAGTACAAACTGGATGGTTTACACCTGGGCGAGACCGGGAACGATGTCCTAGGGGGCGTGTTTGCTAGTGCTGTTGGGGAGGGTTTAAGCTAAAATGGCAGGGGGGTGGGAACCTGTGCAGGGAGACAGAGGAAAGGGAAGCAAGGATAGAAATAAAAGACAGGAAGGAGAAAAGCAAAAGTGGAAGGCAGAGAAATCAAGGGTGTAAATCAAACAGGGCTACAGTAAATACTAATTCTAAAAGACTGAGGCCTAGAAATTCGGTTTTGGCGCAGCGAGGGCTTTAGCGCCGGAAGTTAGTGCCGGAGCTAAGTCGCGCTGGTCGGGCCAAAAATTCACTACTTCTGCGCCCAAACGGCTGCCGGCGCTGCTGAAAGCTGTTAGCGCCTGAAAACTGGCGCTATGCGCTGAATTTCGGCGCTATTCCGGCGCTGCGGCGCCTGCTGCGGTGCGGCAGGTTCGGGAAGTGCAGGCCTCCTCCTTCCCTTAAGGAGGACCTGCCTGCACCCGGCCGCGGCCCGCGATAATCTTATTAAAAATGAGCCCGACACCTCGGACAAGTGCCGGGCTTGCTTCTGTTCCGGGGGGGGGGGGGGAAGTCCGGGGAGGGAGCTGCGGCCAGGCGGGCGGCGGGAAAGCGGCCGGCCGCCGCGGGGCCTTTAATGCGCCGGCGCAAACTTGTGCAAGGCACCTCTGCCAGAACGTTGCTTGCGGCTGCCACGGGCGAGGCGGCCGCAAGTCAATTTCCCAGTTCGGGCGGGTTACCATGGCAACCGGGACGCTGCGCACACCGATGACGTCATCGGTGCCAGCGCAGCGCTACCGGTCTACCGCGGCGGAAGGGCCCCAGGCAATTTAGGCGCCGGCGCCAATTGCAGCGCTAGGCCCTCTAGCGCCGCAAAATCGGCGCTAAGGGCACTGAATTTCTAGGCCTTTGTGTCTTAATGCGAGGAGCATTCGTAAAAAGGTGGATGAAATAGCTGCGCAAATAGATGTAAACAGATATGATATAATTGGAATTATGGAGACATGGCTCCAGGGTGACCAAGGCTGGGAATTCAACATCCAGGGGTATTCAATAATCAGGAAGGACAGGAAAAAAGGAAAAGGAGGTGGGATAGTATTGCTGGTTAAAGAGGAGATTAACACAATAGTAAGGAAGGATATTAGCTCTGATGATGTGGAATCTGTATGGGTAGAGCTGAGAAATACCAAGGGGCAGAAAACATTAGTGGGAGTTGTATACAGACCCCCAAACAGTAATGCTGAGGTTGAGGATGGCATTAAACGGGAAATTAGAGACGCGTGCAATAAGGGCACAGCAGTTATCATGGGTGACTTTAATCTACATATAGATTGGGCTAACCAAATTAGTAACAATACTGTGGAGGAGGAATCCCTAGAGTGTATACGGGATGGTTTCCTCGACCAATATGTCGAGGAACCAACTAGAGATCAGGCCATCTTAGACTGGGTATTATGTAATGAGAAAGGATTAATTAGCTATGTTGTTTTGTGAGGCCCATTGGGGAGGAGCGATCATCATATGATAGAATTATTCATTAAGCTGGAGAGTGAAGTAGTTGACTCAGAGACTAGGGTCCTGAATTTAAATAAAGGAAACTACGATGGTATGAGGTGCGAGTTGGCTAGGATGGATTGGGGAATGTTACTTAAAGGGTTGACGGTGGATAGGCAATGGCAAACATTTAAAGATTGCATGGATGAACTGCAGAATTTGTTCATCCCTGTTTGGCATAAAAATAAAACAAAAAAGGTGACTCAACCATAGCTAACAAGGGAAATTAGGGATAGCATAAGATCCAAGGAGAGGGCATATAAATTGGCCAGAAAAAGCAGCAAAACTGAGGATTGGGAGCAGTTTAGGATTCAGCAAAGGAGGACAAAGGGATTAATTAAGAGGGGGGAAATAGAATATGAGAGTAAGCTTTCAGGGAACATAAAAACTGACTGTAAAAGCTTCTATAGATATGTGAAGAGAAAAAAATTGGTACAGTCAGAATCAGGGGAATTTATAATGGGGAACAAAGAAATGGCTGACCAATTAAATACATACTTTGGTTCTGTCTTCACAAAGGAGGACACAAATAGCCTTCCAGAAATTTCAGGGAATATAGGGTCTAATGAGAGGGAGGAATTGAATGAAATCAGTATTTGTAGGGAAATGGTGTTAGGGAAATTGAGGGGATTGAAGGCCGATAAATCCCCAGGGCCTGATAATCTACATTCTAGGGTACTTAAGGAAGTGGCCCTAGAAATAGTAGATGCATTGCTGGTCATCTTCCAAAATTCTATAGACTCTGGAATAGTTCCCATGGATTGGAGGGTAGTTAACGTAATGCCACTATTTAAAAAAGGTGGCAGAGAGAAAACAGGGAATTATAGACCGGTAAGCCTGACATCGGTAGTGGGCAAAATGCTAGAGTCCATTATAAAAGATGTAATAGCAGAGCACTTGGAAAACAGTGACAGGATTGGACAAAGTCAACATGGATTTACAAAAGGTAAATCATGCTTGACTAATCTACTGGAATTTTTTGAGGATGTAACTGGTAGAATAGATAAGGGAGAGCCAGTGGATGTGGTGTATTTGGACTTTCAGAAGGCTTTCGATAAGGTCCCCCATAAGAGATTGGCATGCAAAGTTGAAGCACCTGGGATTGGGGGTAAGGTACTGACTTGGATAGAGAACTGGTTGGCAGACAGGAAGCAAAGAGTTGGAATAAACGGGTCTTTTTCCGAGTGGCAGGCAGTGACTAGTGAGATACCACAGGGATCGGTGCTAGGACCCCAGCTATTCACAATATATATTAATGATCTAGACGAGGGAACTAGATGTAATATCTCCAAGTTTGCAGATGACACAAAGCTGGGTGGGCGTGTGTGCTGTGAGGAGGATGCAGAGAAACTCCAGTATGATTTCGACAGGTTGGGTGATTGGGCAGATGCATGGCAGATACAGTATAATGCGGATAAATGCGAGGTTATCCACTTTGGTGGCAAAAATAGGAAGACAGATTATTATCTGAATGGTAATAGATTGGGAAAAGGGGAAGTGCACCAGTCACTGAAGGTAAGCATGCAAGTGCAACAGGCGGTTAAGAAGGCAAATGGTATGTTGGCCTTCATAGCAAGAGGATTCAAGTGCAGGAGCAAGGATGTCTTGCATCAGTTGTACAGGGCCTTGTTGAGACCACACCTTGAGTATTATGTGCAGTTTTGGTCGCCTTATCTGAGGAAGGATGTTCTTGCCATGGAGGGAGTGCAGCGAAGATTCACCAGACTGATACCTGGGATGGCAGGAATGATGTATGAAGAGAAATTGAGTCGATTAGGCTTATATTCGCTAGAGTTTAGAAGAATAAGAAGGGATCTCACTGAAACTTATAACATGCTAACAGGACTAGACAGACTAGATGCAGGAAGGATGTTCCCGATGGCGGGGGAGTCCAGAACCAGGGGTCACAGTCTAAGGATAAGGGGTAAGCCATTTAGGACTGAGATGAGGAGGAATTTCTTCCCACAGAGAGTGGTGAACCTGTGGAATTCTCTACCACAGAAGGCAGTTGAGGCCAATTCATTAAATATATTCAAGAAGGAGTTAGATATATTTCTTAAGGCTAAAGGGATCAAGGAATATGGGGAGAAAGCAGGGACAGGGTACTGAATTTGGATGATCAGCCATGATCTCATTGAATGGCGGAAGAGGCTTGAGGGGCCGAATGGCCTACTCCTGCTGCTATCTTCTATGTTTCTATGAAAGCGAGGCGTTGCTTAACTGGGAGCCAAAGTAAGTCAGCGAGCACAGGGGTGCTGGGCGAACGGGATTTGGTGCGAGTTAGGACATGGGCAGCCAAGTTTTGGATGACTTCAAGTTTATGTAGGGTAGAACGTTGGACGCCAGCCAGGACAGTGTTGGAATAGTGAAGTCTAAAGGTAACAAAGGCATGGATGAGGGTTTCAGCAGCAGAGGAGCTGAGGCAGGGGTGGAGAGGACGATGTTACGGAGGTGGAAATAGGCGGTCTTAGGTATGGTGTAGATATGTGGTTGAAAGTTCATTTCAGGGTCAAATATGACACCAATGTTGCAAACAGTCTGGTTCAGCCTCAGACAGATGCTATGGAGAGGGATGGAGCCGGTGGCTAGGGAATGGGGTTTATGGCGGGAACCAAAGACAATCTGGCTTTGGTCTTCCCAATATTTAATTAGAGAAAATTTCTGCACTTCCAGCACTGGATGCCAGATAAGCAGTCTGACAATTTAGAGACCATGGAGGGGGCTGAGAGAAGTAGTAGTGAGGTAGAGCTGGGAGTTGTCAGCATATTTGTGGAAACTGACGCTGTGTTTTCGGATGATATTGCCGAGGGGAAGCATATAGATGAGAAATAAGAGGGGGCCAAGGATAGATCCTTTGGGGACACCTGAGGTAATGATGCGGGAGTGGGAAGAGAAGCCGTTGCAGGTGATTCTCTGGCTATGATTAGATAGATAAGAATAGAACCAGGCGAGTGCAGTCCCACCCGGCTGGACGACTGTGGAGAGGTGTTGGAGGAGGATGGAGTGGTTAACCATGTCAAAGGCTGCAGACAAGTCAAGAAGGATGAGAAGGGATAGTTTACCTTTGTCACGGTCACAAAGGATGCCATTTGTGACTTTGATGAGAGCCATTCCGGTACTGTGGCAGGGGCGGAAACCTGATTGAAGGGGTTCAAACAAGGAGTTGCGGGAAAGATGGGCACTGATTTGGGAGGCGACAACACGTTCAAGGACTTTGGGGAGGAAAGGGAGGTTGGAGATGGGGCGGTAATTTGCAAGGATGGAGGGGTCAAGGGTTGGTTTTTTGAGGGGGTGATGACGGCAGATTGGAAGGAGAGGGGGACAGTACCTGAGGAGAGAGAACCATTAACAATGTCAGCTAACATGGGAGCCAGAAAAGGAAGTTGGGTGGTCAGCAGTTTGGTGGGAATAGGGTCGAGGGAGCGGAAGTGGGTCTCATGGACAAGATGAGCATGGAGAGGTCATGAGGGGAGATCAGAGAGAATCTGGAGAAAAATGTGAGTTCAGGGATAGGGCATTCCAGAATGATCCTGGAATAGTGAGCAATTTTGGCAGACGGGAACAGGACCCGATAATGCTTTACGTAGTCCAGCCAGATCTGGCAGTGAATGGCTAAACCAGTTGTCCGTCGTATCCGTTCAAGTCCCTTGGACTTAAGGGAACGAAGATGAGGGCTGTACCAGGGGGAACGGCCAGGGTGAGAGAGAGTAATTGTTTTAATAGGGACCAGGGCATCAAAGGTGGTGGTGAGGGTGTGGTTGAGCAGATCGGTAGCTGCAGAAATGTCGTGGTGAATGGAGGGCCAAAGGCTGTACAGTTGCAATTTCGTAAGTGCAGTTGTCAGAGAGTTCTTTCCGGGGCGGACACAGAAGGAAGTAGGGCTGGAGGGGGTGGTGGGAAAGGGGGATGTGGGTGGAAAGTTATACAAGGAATTGGTCAGAGATGGTCTTATCTGCGATTGACACGATGGGAGTAGCGAGGTCACGAGAGATGACAAGATCGAGGGGGTGGCCATGAGTATGGGTTGGGGAGTTTACATGGAGGGAGGGATTAAGGGAGGATAGGAGGCTAGTGAACTCAGAGGGGAGAGAGCATGATGAATTGAGATGGAGTTTGAAATCACCAAGGATGAGAAGTCGCTCAGTGCAGAGGCTGAGGGAGGAAAGCAGTGAAGATATCTCGGTGATAAAATTTTTATGGTACTTGGGTGGGCAGTAGTGAATGAGAATTTTAAATGAGAGGTGAGAGGGGTGGAACAAGGTGAGGTGCTCAAAGGAGGAGAAAATGCCAGAGCGTAGAGGGACAGACCAAGGTGTGATTTGGTGATGAGAGCCACACCGCCACCACGGTGGTCTGAGCGGGGCAAATGATGGAAGGTATAGCCAGGCAGGGAGGCTTCATTTAGGGGTAAGGTGTCATCACCCCCTCAGCCAAGTTTCTGTCAGGGCCATGATGTCAATGCAATCGTCCACGATAAGCTCATGGATGGCAAGGGCCTTGTTGACAAGTGAACGGTCATTCTGGAGGGAGATGCGGAGAGAGTTGGTGATGGCTGCCCCACTGCCAGCGTCCACAAGGTCAGCAATGAGAGAGGTGAGTTGGACGGGGAGGAGTTTGCCAAGATTAGCCCCCAGCGGGCACGCTGGGTGGGAAAGTTGGCGCGTGAGTAGGATGGGACAGTTGGGGTTGTTACTTGTGAGGAGGCAGCGACGAGTGCCATGGTGGGCCCTTCAGAGGACGCCAAGAGAGGCACAGAGGGAAGCTGTGGGCTTATTTAAGGAGTCAAGCATAGGACGGCGGCAGGAGAGTAGGATGATTGAAGAGTAATGAAGGGTTGGGGTAGGGATTTGGGAGGGCAGAGTACCGAGAGAGGAGAGATGAAAGGAGGCATGCGACAGGGGAGGGCTGTCAGGGAGGGATAGAGAGAAAAGGAAAAGGGGGGAGAAAAAAGTGATCAGCTCAGGTCCGGAGCGGCAGCCAAAATGCGCACATGAATGGTCACAGGGAAAAACTCAAGTTACATAGGCCTAGTTATGTAGCAATTATTGGGATACATATTTCCTGGTAGTAACAGTGAATAGATTGGAGACAATAGTAGGGAGTCTAGAGTTAAAGTCCGAGGTCCCTTGGAGGGAAAAAGTTGGCGTAGGAAGGACGGAGTCGGCATGGAGCATCAACGAACTGTTGTCCAAGATCGGAGACAGGTGCAGCTGTTATTTGAAGGGTAGCGAATTGGAGGATGGAGGTTATTTCTGTGGGAATGAGAATCCGATGTCCCGATTTATTATCCTTCTAAATAGTATGATTTATTATCCAGATCCCTGCAAACATACACACCATTTGGCAGAAATATATATATATTTTTGTTTGTTTGTGGGAATCGCTGGCAAGGCCAGCATTTATTGCCCATCCCTAATTGCCCTTGAGAAGGTGGCGGTGAGCTGCCTTCTTGAACCACTGCAGTCCGTGTGGCGAAGGTGCTCCCACAGTGCTGTTAGGGAGGGTGTTCCAGGATTTTGTGGTGTTCCATGCACCTGCTGCCGTTGTCCTTCTAGGTGGAAGAGGTCGTATGTTTGGGAGGTGCTGCTGAAGAAGCCTTGGCGAGTTGTTACAGTGCATCTTGTAGATAGTACACTGCAGCCACGGTACGCCGGTGGTGGAGGGAGTGAATGTTTAAGGTAGTGGATGGGGTACCAATCAAGCGGCCTGCTTTGTCCTGGATGGTGTCGAGCTTCTTGAATGTTGTTGGAGCTGCACTCATCCAGGCAAGTGGAGAGTATTCCATCACACTCCTTACTTGTGCCTTGTAGATGGTGGAAAGGCTTTGGGGAGTCAGGAGGTGAGACACTCACCACAGATTACCTAGACTCTGACCTGCTCTTGTTGCCACAGTATTTATGTGGCTGGTCCAGTTAAGTTTCTGGTCAATGGTGACCCCCAGGATGTTGATGGTGGGGGATTCGGCGATGATAATGCCGTTGAATGTCAAGGGGCGGTGGTTAGACTCTCACTTGTTGGAGATAGTTATTGCCTGGCACTTGTGTGGCGCGAATGTTACCTGCCACTTATCAGCCCAAGCCTGAACGTCGTCTAGGTCTTGTTGCATGTGGGCATGGACTGCTTCATTATCTGAGGAGTTGTGAATGGCAGTGAACACTGTGCAATCATCAGCGAACATCCCCATTTTTGACCTTATGTTGGAGGGATGGTCATTGATGAAGCAGCTGAAGATGGTTGGGCTTAGGACACTGCCCTGAGGAACTCCTGGGGCTGTGACGATTGACCTTCAACCACTACAACCATCTTCTTTTGTGCTAGGTATGACTCCAGAGTGTCTCCCAGATTCCCATTGACTTCAGTTTTACTAGGGCTCCTTGATGCCACACTCGGTCAAATGCTGCCTTGATGTCAAGGGCAGTCACTCTCACCTCACTTCTGGAATTCAGCTCCTTTGTCCATGTTTGGACCAAGGCTATAATGAGGTCTGGAGCCAAGTGGTCTTGTCGGAACCCAAACTGGGCATCAGTGAGCAGGTTATTGGTGAGTAAGTGCCGCTTGATAGCACTGTCAGTGACACCTTCCACCACTTTGCTGATGATTGAGAGTAGACTGATGAGGCGGTAATTGGCGTAATAATGAAACGATGCAGTGTTTGGTAAATGATCAGATTACCCGCCTCTGCTCACCTGGTTTTGGCAGACGAGCTCCAAATAGTTGGAAATCTGATCTGGGAGCGGCGTTTCAAAATGTCCTCATCAAATCATATTAAGTCCTGATAAAGAAATGCATTATTAAAGTATCAATTCCACATCTTTCTTAAAAGTCAACATTTGAAAAAAATATGAAAAGCCCTGCAGCCAGCATGAGTTTTACACACCCTGAAATAAAGTTGCATTAATTTACTCATAAGATGAAGCTTTAGGACAAGATTAGGATAGTACAGCGTAACCAGCTGTCATATTCTGACTCCCTACTAAACTACAGCTTGGTTTAAAGTGGCCTTGCCATTTGGTCCGTGTACTTGTCACATTTGGACCTGCAGTTTTAAACGCTTTGTGTTATTCACTATTTGGGCAGTGCTAAGGCCTGACATGCCCAGCCATCCCTGCGAGTGGTCCTGAATTTATTCTGTTATACCATCAGGGTAACGTCTTGTTGATGGATCTAAATAGGTCTGTGTTCTTATTCAGGGAGACCAGGAAGCGCTCAAGTTGGGGGTTTAGTATTAAGCCGATTGTTGATGGAGATGTTGAAAGGGGCCAGGAAGGGCTCTGCAGTATCATCAGGTCATGTGTCCTGCATAATTGAAGCCTGTTGCTCCCTGTCCAACTTTGCCATCCAGAACGGGCTGGAAGTGGACATTCTTGGGGAGGAGCACCTAACTGCTTTGGAGGGAGAACAACATGGAGGGAAGCATCACAATGGTTGTCACTCCAAGAACTGTTCAGTGACTGCTGCAAGGGGCATTAGGATACAGTTGATCACTGAAGCTTTCTCATTAATTTAACACTGTCTACCTTTGTCATTACTGCATAACTCCTTCTCCCCAACTTTCAAATAGAGGACTAATTCTTCAAACCAGTACCCATCCTAGTGCATGACAATGCATCAGACCTCTTTGGCCCTACATAACCGCACCAATGATAATGGCCTAATTGAATAAATCGGTCTGGAATAAATGTATGCTTTCCTGCATGATTCTTATTTCTATAAATAGAGGATATAACATAGGTGCACATTCTCCCTTAATACAACAAACTCCAAAGTGAACTGCTTTCCTTACACTGTGCTTCTCTTGGGTGCCTACACGTAGTTTTATTTGCTAGTGCTTCTCTAGGTGCAACCTAAGGGCCAATATCTTGAGAGGTAGTTGGCTGCTCCTTTGGTACAAAGGCTCATGGGACTGAGATGGCCCTCCTCGTGGCAGCTTGCTCCTGGGAACAAGCCGCTGCTGCCTGGGCAACATCTAGGTCTTGGGACACATAAGTCAGAGTCTTCTCCCTCAACATCATCCTCCTCATCGTTGTCATCACCATCATTATGGTTGGTAAGGATGATTTTCCTGACCTCTTGCTCCTCTGCCTCATCAATCATCATTACCTTCCCATTCTGCCTCATCCTCTACCTTCATTGCTGCCTTGCACCTGCAGGTTAAAAGTGTACAAGCTGAGTATGAGTGAATATAATGCCCTTTGAAGTAAGGAGATAGCAAAGAGGGTATAAGTTTGTGGCTGTGTGCTGCTTCACAGGGATGCCATGGTGACGGTGTAGTTGAGCACCAACTAGCCTGACACAGGCATTGAACCACCGACCTAACCATCTCCCACAGCTGGAGCAGAGTAGCTCCCAAGCAGTTACATGGCCTGCTCCTCAAAGTCGATGAGTTGTTTGATAAGGGGAGATGCCCTCTCTGATACTTGGCCTCTCACAGGCATTATCCACAGGTTTTTCCTGCAAGATGATTGAGAGAATTAGGTAAAGGTAAGCAGCTGAATGCTGTCTCCCAGGTGATATTGGGCAGCTGATGTAAGACACCTGTTGGTATCACCCTGTTATAGTGGAGGAAGCGGTTTTAAGGTTCTGCATGCAAGTAGTGGCCATTAGATTGAAGTTAGTTCCCCATCTTAACCAGAGCTGTGTGCAGAGTTATTTGTACAGCTCTTAATTGTAAAGGGTGAACAACGTGCTCTTGCCCAAGGAAGGAAAGGCAGTCTGGCCAGTGTGTTACCTTGTCTGCTCTCGTCAGGTCATTGAACTTTTTCCGGCACTGGACAGCAGTTCTGGGGATGAGGGAGTTGGCACTCAGTGCTGCTGTCACCTCCCTCCACATGCTTGAGATATATTTTTTGAGGCTTCGTCCCCTAGAAACAGCAGTTTCTCTCTCCTGTGCTGAATTTCTTCGAGGAGAGCTTGGAGGTCCGTCTCACTGAAGGTGTTTGTTCTTCTTTCGTGCCTCTTTGAAATGCCCTCCTCCCTTCTTTGGGCATCTCTGCCAGATCCTCCAGTAGAAGACTTTTTGGAAAAGTGGGACAAGGTCACACGTCAGCCATCCAGTGCAGCTACCTGGAAGTCAACTCACTGAGCCACGCACTTTCCTACTTACTTGCTCCCCCTGCAATCTTCAGCTAGGCTCTGCTTTTTAAAATAGCAAAATACTGTGGATGCTGGAAATCTGAAATAACAACAGAAAATGCTGGAAATACTCAGCAGGCCAGGCAGCATCCGTGAAGAGAGAAACAGAGTTAACGTTTCAGGTCTGGGACCCTTCATCAGAACTGGGGAAAGGTCATCGACCTGAAACGTTAACTCTGTTTCTCTCTCCACGGATGCTGCCTGGCCTGCTGAGTATTTCCAGCATTTTCTGTTGTTATTTCTGCTTTTTAAAAGCCGCACTCGAATTTCCAAGCAATCCCAGCACAGTATTCCCGTTTTACATGGAATTTGCGCTGGATATGTAAATGAAATTCTGGCAGGATTAGCGCTGTGGAGCACTGGCAAGAGCAAGTCCCGCCTCATTGACACAATTCTGCCTCAAGTTGTCAAGTGGAATTCAGGGACCATTTTCTAGATTTGTTTCCAGTCTAAAAGCCCATTGTATTCAGATTTCTTCTTGCGATTGAGGGTGTAACACATAAAGCCAATTTGGCTTTCACGCACATATATCTCAACACAATCCTTGCGAGGATATAAATTAGTAAGTTAAATTGCTCAAGGGTTTGAGCTATAAAAGGATGTTAATTTTACCTAGTGCTTTAAGTTTGACTATCGTTATATAACTAATGCTGCTTGGCTCCGAACATTTAGCTGCGCTTGTTTCTGAAGCTGTGTGGGTGTGTTCCTGGATGGCTCTGGTGGGGGGGTGTGAGCTGAGAGTAGCACCCTGATGGGTGATGAGGAAAATTATTCTCGAGGTAGTTTGATAATATTTACATTATGCTAATAAAATCAGACCATTAGTCATGAACTAAATGAATCTACTGAACTAATAGGACCTTTTAGCCAAATACAATGATAAAATTCAGTTACATGTGTGTGAAGCACTTTGGAGCATTTGGCATTTTATAAATTCAAGTACTTTTTGATCCTTATGTCCTTCGTCTAGGTTGTTTACATATAGTTGATGTTTTGCCAACAAAAGATTTTTGAATACATGGTGCAAAAATGAAGCCAGAAAACCTATAAGCCTGGGGGCCAAATTCCATGGGCTGTTCCATCAAACTCCCGCTGTAACTTCTATGTTCAAGGGAATACAAACCTAGTCTATACAACTTGTCCTCATAATTTAACCCGTTTAGCCCCGGTATCATGCTGGTGAATCTGCGCTGCCCCCCCTCCAAGGCCTCTCACCAACTGCCTGGTGGACATGTGTATCTGGCTGCATTTCTCTTCCGCTGTGGTCTGTGGGACGCAAAAAGGCGTCATGGAAGCAAACAGTAAGTGAATGCATCGTGACAGGTTCACACGTGCAAGCACAGGATGTGGAGCCGGGCGCTGCAGACCATCTTAACGTCGTGAGACAGGAAGACCTTTCTGGTCATTAAGCTGCATGGGATCTGATGGAGGGGCCTTTAGTGAGACGCGAGTTCCATCGATCCAGCACTCTGGAGAAGCCAGAAATCCTGTAGAAACTTAACAAGCATAATTGCAGGAAACTGCATTCGAAGTTTAAGGGTTGTGGAATGGTGGGGGCATTGTTATGGGAGGAGATGCGTTCTGGTGGCAAGATTGATTGCTGATCGTAAGTGATCGAGGAGTTTTCAGCGTAATGCGCTGAGGCAGAGAACTCACTTATGGCCAAAATTCTGCAGTTTTTAGGCCGAGTATTGCTTTTTTTGCACTTTGCTTTGCGCTCCAATTGTGCGTGTCTCTGGGCGACAGTAGACAGAAAAGTTCAGGCCAACCTGTGGTTTCTAGGGCTATTTTTGCTTAGAGCATGTCTGGTTGTACAACTGTGACCCTTATATAATTCCAGATTACCAACAATGAGCAAATAGTTGTGTGGTAAACCACTTTTATCGTTCACTATCGTTACACTATGGTTATCACTGTTTATATCGTTACACTATGGTTATCACTGTTTACACTGTTGTATCACTACACAAGGTCACCTCTTGCCACGCTGTTATACCTGGGCTGACCACAGCTGACTCCGCCCATGGCTCCGCCTGCTTGCCCAGGTATAAAGGTGGTCGACTGGCTGGTATTCCTCCTTGTTGGATCCGATCACCCACGAGGGTGGGCTCTGTTATTTAGCCAATAAAAACCTATAGTTACTAACTTAACTCGTCGCTTTTCATGAACTGAATTGATAGGTACAGGTAGACTATCCTTTATCCGAAAACCTCGGGACCAGCCGAGTTTCGGATAAAGGAGAATTTCGGATTTCGGAAGGTGGGTCGGCGGGGGTCCGCGGGTGGGTCGGCGGGGGATCGTGCGCACGACTTACGCTGACGCTCAGCGTAAGTCAGTCGGGGTCGGCGGGGGTCGGGGCCGGCGGGGTACGCGGGGGGGGTCGGCGGTTGTCGGGGCTGGCGGGGTCCGCGGGGGGGTCGGCGGTTGTCGGGGCTGGCGGGGTCGGCGGTTGTCGGGGCTGGCGGGGTCCGCGGGGGGGTCGGCGGTTGTCGGGGCTGGCGGGGTCGGCGGTTGTCGGGGCTGGCGGGGTCGGCGGGGGGGTCGGCGGGGGGTCGTGCGCACGACTTACCCTTTATCCGAACTTCCGCAACCGGAACCCTCTAAAAACCGAAGGTTTTTTCGTTCAGCGTAAGTCGTACGCACGACTTACGCTGAACGAAAAAACCGAAGGTTTTTAGAGGGTTTCGGTTTTCGGAAGTCCGGATAAAGGGTAGTCTACCTGTATATCAAGTTGCCTCTGTGCCAGGTTTCTATTGCTTTGCCTTGCCTTTCTAGGTGAAAAGTTAAATATTAAATCAAGGTTCAGCTTCAGAGCTTAGAACCAGTGGGGGAACGTCACTTACAGTCAGGATCATTTACAGGTTGGGAAACAGAGCGATAGCTTTCACCTGGATGCATCGCATCCCAGTCATACAAACCATACAAAAATGGACTGGAAGAGAACTCAGTTATGTGGAGAAGCTAGAGAAGCTGGGATTGTTCTCCTTGGAGCAGAGAAGGTTAAGGGGATACCTAATAAAGGTATGCAAAGTTATGAGGGGTTTTGATAGAGCAAGTAGGGAGAAACTGTTTCCTCTGGCAAGTGGGTCGGTAACCAGAGGTCATAGATTTAAAATAATTGGCAAAAGAACTAGAGGGGAAATGAGGAGAAACCTCTTTACACAGAGGATTGTTAAGACCTGGAATGCACTGCCTGAAAGGGTGGTGGAATCAGATTCCATAGGAACTTTCAAAAGGCATTTGGACAAGTACTTGAAGAAGATTAATTTGCAGGGCTTTGGGGGAGGGGAAAGCTGGGTTATAGGACTAAATTGGATAGCTCTTTCAAAGAGCTGGCACAGGCACGATGGGCTGAGTGGCCTCTTTCTGTGCTGCAAGATCATATGATTCTATTGTCCATATGAGCTTGTTCTGTCCCGACATGGTGGCTGTAACATTCGCACACCATCACACCTCCCAACCTCCTCCCAACCCCGCTCCCCCCACCCTTCCCGCCGTCACACAATCTCAGACGATAGGCAAAAAACAGAGAACAAAACCTTAAGTCAATTTAGAAAAACTCTGAGAAATTCTTTCCCAACCCCCCTGCCCCCTCCCTCCAAAGGCTATCAAGCAAGCTGTGGGGGACCATGGTGGCTGGTGACACAACCCCCAGTGACTCACCTACCTTCTATATGCAGAGATGTCAGCCACTTTCAAAGAACTTGTCCAACAACGCTTGCACTGAATCTGCACTCATCGGCCAATTATTCCAGGGGTCTGCAAGAAGAAGTACCTCCTAGCATCTAACCTAGTTCTATGGCTACATAACTCATACTATGTCCCCATGTCCTCTCTAACCTATCTTGCTGAAATAGCCTATCAAGGTGGACAGAGACTAATCCTTTCATTATTTAATAGCTCCTCGAAGTCTATGCTATTCCAAAGTAAAAAGCCTAGGCTCTCTAAGCATGTCCTGATAGCTAAGGGCCCACAATCAAACTCAGACCAAGGGTTTAGCATTTGGATAGATAAGAATTTGAATTCATCGAGGTAGATCTTGACTTTGTGCAATAGGGTAAAACAATTGATGTTGAGTCTGCAGCCTGCTTTACAACGCTCCCGATTTTTATTTACATTGAAGTTCGAATTCGTAGCCCGCCTTAGACCCCCGCCCTCACCCGGAGTTGAAATCAACCCCATAATCTCCCTCAAATGATTCATAATCATAATCATAATCATAATCAACTTTTATTGTCATTGTTAGTGCACAAGTGCAGTACAACGAAATGTAGGCTTGCGGCTCCCGAGAGTGTACATTTAGATTAAGACATTTAAACATTCAACATTCATTTGGCTTGTAATACATTAACATAAACATAAACATAATAAAGTGCATTGGCAGATGTGCAGGCTTTAGAGTTTATTTGTGGAGTTCTGTAGGATGACAGCCCTGGGAAAGAAGCTGTTCCTAAATCTGGTCGTTCGGGTGCGAATGCATCTGTAGCGTCTCCCAGATGGCAGGGGGGCGAACAGACTGTGGCTGGGGTGGGTAGGGTCTTTGATGATGGTCCGTGACCTCTGTAAACAGCGCTTCTGGTATATGTGCTCTATGGTCGGTAGCCGGGTGCCGGTAATGCGTTGGGCAGTTTTGACTACCCGCTGCAGGGCTTTCTGGTCATAGTAGCTACAGCTGCCATACCATACTGTGATACAGTTCGTCAGGATGCTCTCTATTGTGCAGCGGTAAAAGTTAGAGAGGATCAGGGGTGACAGGTTACATCCCTTCAGCCTCCTTAGGAAATATAGGCGCTGCTGGGCCTTCTTCACCAGAGAGGAGGTATTGAGGAACCAGGAGAGGTCTTCCGTGATGTGGACTCCGAGGAACTTAAAGCTGTCCACCCTTTCCACCACAGCCCCATGGATGTGGATGGGGGTGTGACTTCCGCCTTTAGACTTCCTGAAGTCCACAATGATTTCTTTGGTTTTCTTGATGTTACGGGCCAGGTTGTTATCGGCGCATCACTTCACGAGATGCTGGACCTCCTCCCTGTAGGCTGACTCATCAGCTATCGACCTGCCTCTAGACTGCAGATCAGACACATACCCCAATTAAACGGGCTGAGATTGGCGGCAAGATTTCCTATGGGCCTTGTACCACAGACAGCAGACACATGGTAGGGGTTAAGAACATTTGGCAAGGTATTGACTGTGCACAGGGAGCCTTTTCATTTTACTTTGCAGTGCCAGGAAACCTTGTTGCAGAGTAGAAATGACAGTTTGCATGCACAGAGGGCATTCTATCCCTATACATGTTGTTCATTTTCTAAAGCCACACCTCTTAAGATTTTGGATATGAACTGGTCCAAAATGTAGACTTTCCTCAGCATCCAAATTTTGGCCCGATTTACCACACTTTGCATTTGGACTGCAAGTTCACTGCCCATTCTTATTTGGATCTTGACCCAAAGCAACAATATCAGCATTTCCTCAGAAGTGTTTCGAACTCCACTCTCTGAGCCTATCAAGTTTTGATGAAGCGAACCTGAACTTTGACCCAGCTTAGTCTGTAGGATTGAATTTTGACTGGTGTGGTTTTCCACTTATCTTACGTGTCAATATTTTGAACGAGCATTACCCTGCTCACTAGTTGAAGCTTATTATTATGTTTTTAATAAGGGAGGTGCCGTCGGAGGTGTCGGAGGTGCCGTCTTTCGTATGAGACAAATTGAAGCCCTACCTGCCCTCTGCCAATGCACTTTATTATGGTTATGTTTATGTTAATGTATTACAAGCCAAATGTATGTTGAATGTTTAAATGTCTTAATCTAAATGTACACTCTCGGGAGCCGCAAGCCTGCATTCGTTGTACTGCACTTGTGCACTAACAATGACAATAAAAGTTGATTTGATTTGATTTGAAAGATGTAAGACATTCTCAAGAGTGTGACGCTTTATTCTGTCTATCTCTTTTTTCAAATCAATTCACTCAGTGGGCAGCACTCTCACCTCTGAGTCAGAAGGTTGTGGGTTCAAGTCCCACTCCAGAGTGGAGCATATAATCTAGGCCGACACTCCAGTGCAGTGCTGAGGGAGTGCAGCACTGTCGGAGGTGCCGTCTTTCGCATGAGACAAATTGAAGCCCTACCTGCCGTCTCAGGTAGACGTAACAGAAATCACTAAAAACTGTTTAATTGTTCATTTATCTCCTGGCTGTGCGCAAATTCACTGCCAGGAATCGTTCCAGTATGTCCTGAGGTTGTGAAAGGCACTATATAAATGTATGTATGTTAGTTAGTTCGTTCTTTCTAGTTAGTTAGTTAGTTAGTTAGTTAATTCTTTCTAGTTAGTTAGTTAGCTTGTTCTTTCTCATTAGTTAGTTAGTTCATTCTTTCTAGTTAGTTAGTTCGTTCGTTCGTTCTTTCTAGTTAGTTAGTTCATTCTTTCTAGTTAGTTAGTTCGTTCGTTCTTTCTAGTTAGTTAGTTAGTTAGTTCTTTCTAGTTAGTTAGTTTGTTCGTTCTTTCTAGTTAGTTAGTTCGTTCGTTCTTTCTAGTTAGTTAGTTCATTCTTTCTAGTTAGTTAGTTCGTTCGTTCTTTCTAGTTAGTTAGTTAGTTCGTTCTTTCTAGTTAGTTAGTTAGTTCTTTCTAGTTAGTTAGTTCGTTTGTTCTTTCTAGTTAGTTAGTTAGTTCATTCTTTCTAGTTAGTTCGTTCGTTCGTTCTTTCTAGTTAGTTAGTTAGTTCGTTCTTTCTAGTTAGTTAGTTCGTTCTTTCTAGTTCTTTCTTTCTAGTTCTTTCTTTCTAGTTCTTTCTTTCTTGTTCTTTCTAGTTCTTTCTTTCTTTCTTTCCTTTCTTGCTTTCCTTTCTTGCTTTCTTTTCTTGCTTTCTTTCATTCTTTCTCCCCTGATCAATATACTGAGCTCAGTTGCTGGTGTAACTAAGCTTGCCCTACCAGAATCTCCTGTTGTCAGACACCACCCAGTTGCATTGTCAGGAACGGCAGCCACTGGAAAGCTGCACTGTAAATGCTTTCTCCCAAGATATGCAGCACAGCGTGACATGAAATGAAGGATAGCATACATAAGAACATAAGAAATAGGAGCAGGAGTAGGTATATAATTATACTTCATGGAGTGGCAAGACTTTGGACTTGAATTCAGATCCACAATGACTTTACATTTCCAAACTTCCACAATGACCAGACGAGACCCCATTACGGTCTGGATTGAGGACTTTCTAATATTCAGTCACAGACAACCCTCCCTTTCCTAACCGATAGCTTCCTAGTTAATGCAGTGCCTGGAGGAGTACTAACCCACACAGACCAGAAGAGCCCATGGTCTGTGCTGTGTAAACTACCATCAGCTAGGGCAGTGGGTGGGCTGTTACAGTCAGCTTCAGCGTGCATCCTGATTGGTCTGGATTGGCTGCGATGCACTCACGGTCAAAAAGTCTTCAGACATTTGCTGCCTGGGCTCACACTTGAACACCGATCACATGGGGTGGCTGCAACCCAGCAACTGTGCCCCTGCTCGAGTCCGTGACTTCAGGAGAGGAAGGGAATAACAAAACAACGCAAAAACACAACATCACAGGAACAATATCGTTTAGGGCGCTTTTAACTACTGACCCTTCAACAAAAGCTTTTGAAAAGGGTTAGCGACCAACTATAAAACTGGCAGTTCAAATATTCACACTGTGACAGAGGGTAGACTTGATTCTCCTTCACAAACTTGGGTGGGATCACGATGGAGGAGGAAGAAAAGTGTGACCAGTGAGGCCTAACACCACCTTACCATCCCACCCTCACTGGTTGCTACTTCCCCACCTGGCATATGCAATTAACGGCAGGGGGAGGAGGGGGGAACCCGGATGCCCAGCAGATTACTCTCTCCTCTGCCTGTATACCTGCAGCTTCCCGGTGCTGCCTTGGGGAAGGTGCAAATAGCCCTCAGGAAGTGGTGGCGATGACCCCAAGGCGCTCCCATGGAGGGAGAGGGCCTTGTAGCAGCTTCCTCTCACTCCGTCCTACCCTCGACACTTATCTGCCCAAGGCCTCACTCTCAGCCGAGGCCTTCAGTGGGTCATCTGGCTGGATCTTTGGGGTATTATTTCCTGGGTGTCAGAGTTTAGTGTCAAGGTGTGCTGTTGCCCTCTGGGCAAACGACATGCGATTTATGCAAACTACACCGGCTCAGATGAGGAAATACTGTTTATGTCTGCAGGCTGCAGAGATGATCGATGCCATTTTTATCCGCAGAGCCTTTCTCTGCTGTGCTTGGATTTGCATGTCGTTGTTTGTTCTGATGTCGTTCACTTTTGATAACGTGATGGATTTCTGCATTCCTTTGAACATCGTCAGTGAAATAGACAAACACGTACTTTACCTCATTCCTGGTCCAGTGTAGTTTGCATAAATCGCATGTCGTTTGCACATGCTTAGCCACCATAAAAAATGTGAGGGCCAATTTTGTGAGACAGCAAGATGCATGCTGGGAATGGCTGGCCAGCCCATGTCAGTTGACAGCGCACTGAGAGGGACAAGCTTTGGTTAACAACTGGCCTTGTCTCATCCTTAACTCCTACGTTCTTATCTAATGTCACTAGTGCAGTAAATTATGTTTGACAGTCCCCCTTTCTAGCCCTGCACTACAATGAGAGTTTACCACTGTGCAATAATTCAAACTAGTTGGGAGCTTTAGAATTTTGGGGGAATATCTTTTGGCCTCATGTCCACAGCTCCTGGTGAAATTTAAAAAAAAACTTTTTGTGAGTTCTGAATTTTTGAAGCTAGCTGTACTGAATGAGAGACCAATTCCACACAGACCTTTTAAAAGCTGACAAGGAGATAGATTTTCAGTCCGTCTTTCATAGTTGAACCCTCGCAGGTGAAAGTACGGTATTAAGCAGGGTCCCCACCCAGGCTCAGAGCTGCTGAGCCTGTTGAGTAACAGAGGGCAATGAGCACTAGCAGACAGTTCAGTGTGATTTACTTTGAAAGGGAAGTCTTACTGAGGGGGTCTGATATAGTAGCTGAGGCATCAGGGGATGCTCAATTTGAATTGACATAAGAGCACCAGAAACAACAACAACTTGCATTTACATAGCGCCTTTAATGTAGCAATAATGTCTTCACAAGAGCGTTATCAGACAAAATTTGACACATAGCCATATAAAGAGATAATTAGGAAAGGTGACCAAAAGCTTGGTCAAAGAGGTAGGTTTTAAGGAGAGAGGGGTAGAGAGGCAGAAAGGTCTAGGGAGGGAAGTCCAGAGCTTAGGGCCTAGGCAGCTGAGGGCACGGCCGCCAAAGCTGGAGCGATGGAATTCGGGGATGCGCAAGAGGCCAGAATTGGAGGAGTGTAGCGATCTTGGAGGGTCCTAGAGATGGAGGAGGTTACAGAGATAGGGAGGGGTGAGGCCATGGAGGAGATTGGGAAAACAAGGATGATAATGTTAAACTCGACGTGTTGCCGAACCGCGAGCCAATGTAGGTTCATCTTGACCCAAAGCTTTATAATCCAAGCCACTTAGTCATTGTTGCAGGCAAACAGAAAACACAATGATGGGGATGTGCCAGTCATCAGGAGTTGACTATTTTTTGTTTTTAGTTTTGCCTTGTTGTTGACGCACATTTTCAAGGAGTGTGCTACATCAGCAGGTGAATTTTTATTTTCCAGTTCATTCCATGCACGAAGTCGCTAGACTCTAGCAAGGAGAAAAATGACTGATCGATATCTCTAAATGAATAATTGGCATTCCAATCATATACCACAGGAATGACTCATGGGTAGTCTTGCAAGTCCATATTAAAAATGGTTGGAAAACCTTGGGCAGTGCACACTCAAATTTCGATAAGTATTTCCATTTGGCAAGGCTCCCGCCAGGAGTGTGATCTCACAAGATTGTGTACATGATGTCCAGATGGTAATCGTTGATCCAGTTGATGTCCCCATCAGAAGTGGAGAAATAGTGACAATGAAAAATTTACACTGGTATGGGGAAAGGGCAGGGGAATGGGACTAAATGGATAGATCTTACCGACAGCTGTCAGGGGAGTGATGGACCGATCGGCCTCCATCTGTGCTGTACGATAGAACCTATTGCCCCGGAATCTGCGGTCTGGACAAGGGCAAACTGGCAGCTTGCGGCGTCATTCCACCTTTGAAACTGACCGCAACTTCGGGATTTGGCGCATGCAATCCTGAAATTGTGGTCTGTCATTCACTGCTCCGACATAGGCGGCGCTGTGCCCCTCTTTCCGCAGAGCCGGCAACCAGTGAAATCTCCCAAATCAGGGAAACAGACAAAAACTACGGCCCTTCCGTAGTAATTACGCTGTTAAATTCCCTACTAAAAGTTAGACCCAAAGGGATTAGGTGTAACTGGGACAGCGTATTGACTGCTAAACAAAGGTTATGGCCCTGAAAAAACCATTTTAATTTTGTGCAGTGTGAAATTTATCCATTTTAATGAAAATTAAAATTTTTAAAGAAACTTAATTTTTTTAAATTTTTTGAAAAATGTCGTTCCTATTTATTTCAGGTTTGCCTTTTCCCCATGTGAGAGTCTCAATCATTGCTTTGCTCTCTCTAAAAAGTTTGAATTTTAGGAGCTGACCCACTTCCTTGTTCGCTGTCTGTGAGAATTCTGCGTTTTGATTGGCTGTTTAGACAGCTTGTTGACGTCACAGCAGCTCGCACAAGGGGATCCCCATTGACTGCCGTTGATTTGAATTATGTGTCGGAAAACCCAAAATTCTCAACACAGAGCTCGCAAGATCTTTGTGCAAAACCGGGGAAATTTCAAGGCCAAGCTTTTTCTTTAAAAAAGTCAATCACAAGCCCCCTGCTTACGCATGACCATTCTACCTGATGCTACAGCAAAGAACAGCCGCTGCGCACCCGTCACTGTACGTCTTACACACCCCTCACACTGTGCACCCAGCAAAAGCTCCTCAGTGAGTACGTCCCACACACTCCTCATAGTAGCTCGCACGGCTCTGTATAATTTTAGCACTCTCTGTTTTGTATAATGTGACCACTCACTGGGGGTAATTGTGACTTTGGGTGATAGTGTAAAACGGGCGCTATTGGATGAGCCACCTGTTATACATTACAGTCTACAGCACAGAAACTGGCCATTCAGCCCAACTGGTCCATGCCCCCATTTATGCTCCACACGAGTCTCCTCCCACCCTTCATCTAACCCTATCAACATATCCTTCTATTCCTTTCTCCCTAGTGAGTTTATCTGGTTTCCTTTTAAATGCTTCTACGTTATTTGCCTGATTTACTCCTTGTGGTGGCAGGCTACACATTCTAACTACTCTCTGGTTAAAAATGCTTCTCCTAAATTCCTTATCGGATTTATTGGTGACTATCATATTTAGGTGTGGAGATGCCAGAGTTGGACTGGGGTGGACAAATGTAAGAAGTCACACAACACCAGGTTATAGTCCAACAGCTTTATTTGAAATCACAAGCTTTCGGAGCGCTGCTCCTTCGTCAGGTGAAGTGGAGAAATGCATAAAGACACAGTTTATATAGTCAGAGAATCATGTCAGATGTTTACAGGTAATCTTACCAACTGCCATTTATCACACCTTGGCAGAGAGATAATCACAGCAATCAAAGGTGTGAATGGTGTCCAAACAGGTCAGTCAGGAAAACATTACATCAAAGAACAATGAGGTGGGGTCACAAGGGGTCAAATATTGCAGATGCTGGGGTCTGTATGAAAAACAAAAAAACAGACAAAAAACATTTTTTTTGCTGGAAATCACAGCAGGTCTGGCCGCATCTGTGTAGAGAGAACAAGCCAATGTCGACTCGAGTCTGGATGACCCTACGTCAGGTGGGGTTACATGTAGCGTGACATGAACCCAAGATCTCGGTTGAGGCCGTCCTCATGGGTGCGGAACTTGGCTATCAGTTTCTGCTCGACAATTTTGCGTTGTCGTGTGTCTCGAAGGCTACAGATACTGAAAGACGCCCTTGTAAGAACGGGATATGACGCTCGACTTGTCGACCGACAGTTCCGATGGGCCACAGCAAAAAATCGCATAGACCTCCTCAGAAGACAAACACGGGACACAACCAATAGAGTACCCTTCGTCATCCAGTACTTCCCCGGAGCAGAGAAACTACGCCATGTTCTTCGCAGCCTTCAACATGTCATTGATGATGACAAACACCTCACTAAGGCCATCCCCACGCCTCCACTACTCGCTTTCAAACAGCCTCCTAACCTCAAACAGACCATCGTTCGCAGCAAATTACCCAGCTTTCAGGAGAACAGCGACCACAACATCACACAACCCTGCCACAGCAACCTCTGCAAGACATGCCAGATCATCAACACAGATACCATCATCACACGTGAGGACACCACCCACCAGGTACATGGTACATACTCATGTGACTCGGCCAACGTTGTCTACCTCATACGTTGCAGGAAAGGATGCCCTGGAGCATGGTACATCGGCAAGACCATGCAGACACTGCGACAACGGATGAACAGACACCGTGCAACAATCACCAGGCAGGAGTGTTCCCTCCCAGTTGGGGAACACTTCAGCAGTCAAGGACATTCAGCCTCCGATCTTCGGGTAAGCATTCTCCAAGGCGGCCTTCGAGACACACGACAACGCAAAATCGTCGAGCAGAAACTGATAGCCAAGTTCCGCAACCATGAGGATGGCCTCAACCGAGATCTTGGGTTCATGTCATGCTACATGTAACCCCACCTGGCGTAGGGTCATCCAGACTCGAGTCGACATTGGCTTGTTCTCTCTACACAGATGCGGCCAGACCTGCTGTGATTTCCAGCAAAAAAAATGTTTTTTGTCTGTTTTTTTGTTTTTCATACAGACCCCAGCATCTGCAATATTTGACCCCTTGTGACCCCACCTCATTGTTCTTTGATGTAATGTTTTCCTGACTGACCTGTTTGGACACCATTCACACCTTTGATTGCTGTGATTATCTCTCTGCCAAGGTGTGATAAATGGCAGTTGGTAAGATTACCTGTAAACATCTGACATTATTCTCTGACTATATAAGCTGTGTCTTTATGCATTTCTCCACTTCACCTGACGAAGGAGCAGCGCTCCGAAAGCTTGTGATTTCAAATAAAGCTGTTGGACTATAACCTGGTGTTGTGTGACTTCTCACATTTATCATATTTAGAGCCCCTAGTTTTGGTTTGCCCCACAAGTGAAAACATCTTCTCTACGTCTACCTTATCAAACCTCTTCATAATTTTAAAGACCGCTAGAGGAAAGCTTATTCGGCCTTTCCTGATAAGTATATCCTCTCAGTTCTGGTATCATCCTTGTGAATCTTTTTTGCACCTTCTCCGGTGCCTATATGTCCTTTTTATAATATGGAGACCAGAACTGTGCACAATATACTCAGTGCGGCCAAATCAAGGTTCGATACAAGTTTAACATAACAGCTCTGCTTTTAAATTCTATCCCTCTGGAAATGAACCCCAGCGCTTGTTTTATTTTATGGCCTTATTAACCTGCATCGCTACATTTAGTTATTTGTGTATCTGCACTCCTAGATCCTTTTGCTCCACTATCCCATTTAGACTCTCGAGCCGTGAATTTCCCAGCGGAGGTGGGATGGTGACAGGAGAGCTGGTTTCCGGGTTCTCCACTGACAGACCCGACACCTGGGAGACTCGTGCGGAGGCGGGTTGACAGCGGGTTTCCTACCTGCTGTCAATCTTTGCTATTTTGACAGCGGACCCGCCTCCAAACCCGCCCTCTGAGCACCGGCAAATTCGCAGCCTTATTTTCCAAGCAGTATGGGGCTTCCTTATTCTTCCTACCAAAACGTAACGCCTCACACTTACTTATATTAAAATTAATTTGCCAATTACACGCCCATTCTGCAAGTTTATTAATGTCTTCTTGTATTTTGTCAAAATCAAATGGAAATAAAAATGGGGAGAGATGTATAAAATGACAAACCGGTATTACACGATCGGCCAAAGTCAAAATTACCCCACGTTCTGTATATTGCGACCACTGACTGTTCTGTGTTTTTTAATATTGTGTGCTCAGTGAAGGTGAACAGGTGCACCCTCGGTGATTGTGTACTGAGGGAAAATGATACTTTTGGAATAGTGAGTTACATAATGTGGAGAAAATGTGTACAGTAATTGTAAACAGTGTTGGATTTCAGGAAAAGAGAGAAACCACAATATATCAGAGCACATTCTGCTGTCCTGTGTCATTCATCCTGCAGAGAATTTCTAATCAGTTACATTAAGGCCTTGCTTATATTTCTCCCCTAGAGAGCACATTGATTTTAGGTCATGATTGCTTCATGTCCCAGTGGGTCCAGCAAACCACCAAAAAGGCAGCTGGCATCTCACCCTGTAAGTGTGAGGCGTTACGTTTTGGTAGGAAGAATAAGGAACCCACATACTGCTTGGAAAATAAGGCTGCGAATTTGCCGGTGCTCAAAGGGCGGGTTTGGAGGCGAGTCTGCTGTCAAAATAGCAAAGATTGAATTATTCATTAAGATGGAGAATGAAGTAGTTGACTCAGAGACAAGGGTCCTCAATTTAAATAAAGGAAACTACGATGGTCTGAGGAGCGAGTTGGGTAGGATTGATTGGGGAATGTCACTCAAAGGGTTGACAGTGGATAGGCAATGGCAAACATTCAAAGACTGAATGGATGAGCTACAGAATTTGTTCATCCCAGTTTGGCATAAAAATAAAACAAAAAAGGTGACTCAACCGTGGCTAACAAGGGAAATTAGGGATAGCATAAGATCCAAGGAGAGGACATATAAATTGGCTAGAAAAAGCAATAATCCTGAGGATTGGGAGCAGTTTAGGAGTCAACAAAGGAGGACAAAGGGATTAATTAAGAAAGGGAAAATAGAATATGAGAGTAAGCTATCAGGGAACATAAAAACTGACTGTAAAAGCTTTTATAGATATGTGAAGAGAAAAAGATTGGTGAAGTCAAGCGTAGGTCCCTTACAGTCAGAATCAGGGGAATTTATAATGGGAAACAAGGAAATGGCAGACCAACTAAATATATACTTTGGTTCTGTCTTCACAAAGGAGGACACAAATAACCTCCCAGAGATGTCGGGGAACATAGGGTCTGATGAAAGGGAGGAACTGAAAGAAATCAGTATTGTTAAGTCTGTGTGTTCCAGTTGTATTAAGATTAATTACTGACACAGACTACAAGAATAAAGTTCAACAGGTCTTTACTAGTTGGAGGTCAGGACTATACTAAATACAATATCACTACACAGTACTTATATACCGGTGGTCACCACCGGTATTACGTATACAGCAGCCAGAGAAAGTAGTATATCTCTTAAGGTGGAACAGGCTTAAGTTCTCTTAAGGTGGAACAGGTTACATACACCACAAGTATTTGTAGGGAAATGGTGTTAGGAAAATTGATGGGACTGAAGGCCGATAAATCCCCAGGGCCTGATGGTCTACATCCCAGGGTACTTAAGGAAGTGGCCCTAGAGATAGTAGATGCATTGCTGGTCATCTTCCAGAACTCGATAGACTCTGGAACGGTACCCATGGATTGGAGGGTAGCTAATGTTACCCCACTATTCAAAAAAGGTGGTAGAGAAAAAGCGGGGAATTATAGACCGGTAAGCCTGACATCGGCAGTGGGGAAAATGCTGGAGTCTATTATAAAAGATGTAATAGCAGAGCACTTGGAAAGCAGTGACAGGATCGGACAAAGTCAACATGGATTTACAAAAGGTAAATCATGCTTGACTAATCTACTGGAATTTTTTGAGGATGTAACTGGTAAAATAGATAAGGGAGAACCAGTGGATAAGGTGTATTTGGACTTTCAGAAGGCTTTCGATAAGGTCCCACATAAGAGATTAGCGTGCAAAATTAAGGCACATGGGATTGGGGGCAAGGTATTGACTTGGATAGAGAACTGGTTGGCGGACAGAAAGCAAAGAGTTGGAATGAACGGGTCGTTTTCCGAGTGGCAGGCAGTGACTAGTGGGGTACCGCAAGGGTCGGTCCTAGGACCCCAGCTGTTCACAATATATATTAATGATCTGGACGAGGGAATTGGATGTAATATCTCCAAATTTGCAGACGATACAAAGCTGGGTGGGAGGGTAAGCTGTGAGGAGGATGTCGTGAAACTCCAGTACGATTTGGACAGGTTGGGTGATTGGGCAGAAACATGGCAAATGCACTATAATGTGGATAAATGTGAGGTTATCCACTTTGGTGGCAAAAACAGGAAGGCAGATTATTATTTGAATGGCAATAGATTGGGAGAAGTGGAAGTGCAAAGAGACCTGGGTGTTATTGTGCACCAGTCGCTGAAGGTAAGCATGCAGGTGCAGCAGGCGGTTAAGAAGGCAAATGGTATGTTGGCCTTCGTAGCAAGAGGGTTCGAGTACAGGAACAAGGATGTCTTGCTACAGTTGTACAGGGCCTTGGTGAGACCGCACCTTGAGTATTGTGTGCAGTTTTGGTCACCTTACCTGAGGAAGGACATTCTTGCCATGGAGGGAGTGCAGCGAAGATTCACCAGGCTGATACCTGGGATGGCAGGAATGACGTATGAGGAGAGATTGTGTCGATTGGGCTTATACTCACTGGAGTTTAGAAGATTGAGAGGGGATCTCATCGAAACCTATAAAATTCTGTCAGGTCTGGACAGACTAGGTGCAGGAAGGATGTTTCTGATGGCTGGGGAGTCCAGAACCAGGGGTCATAGTCTAAGGATAAGGGGTAAGCCATTTAGGACTGAAATGAGGAGGAACTTCTTCACCCAGAGAGTGGTGAACCTGTGGAATTCTCTGCCACAGAGGGCGGTGGAGGCCAGTTCATTAAATATATTCAAGAAAGAGTTGGATATATTTCTTGAGGCTAAAGGGATCAAGGGATATGGGGAGAAGGCAGGGACAGGGTACTGAATTTGGATGATCAGCCATGATCTCATTGAATGGCGGAGCAGGCTCGAAGGGCCGAATGGCCTACTCCTGCTCCTATCTTTGATGTTTCTATGTTTCTATGTAGATGTACGTGACTCAGACAATAAACAGTAATGGAAATGATGCTGCCTGGGTGACAACAGCCAGAACATGATTCAACACTGCCGTGGGCCAGTACACAACAGCATTACAGGAACAGCTGGCTCCCAACCCAAAACTGGTTCTGATTGATTCATGAGTTTCAGGTCACCACTCATCCGATTTGGAACAGACTCTTCATTTGGAACAAGATGGGGTAATTTTGAACAGTTGATTGCCGCCTTAGAGATATGCCAAGGGAACTTCAAGGATCTATGAGTTGAGGGAAGGGGAATACTGGGCCCATCCAGACACAAAGCAGAGCACTTTAAAAAAAAAAAACACTTTTCTATTTTTTCCATTTATTGGGTTCAATGGATGCTGGGAGGTAGCAGTGTAGCTGGAGTTACAGGGTGGATTGACCAATCAGGTGCACCCGATGAGAAGTGCTACTCACAGGAAGCTTTATTTAGGAAGGCAAAGGCTCCCAGCCTCTGATTTTCTGTCCATTTAAATGAATTGATGGAAAACGTCCCAATCAGCTCTCCCTGTGAGTGCCACTCCTCGCTGGGACCACCCGAGCAGGCGATCAGCTGATGCATTGGAAGACTTTGTGACTGTGATGTTGGGCTGCACATCAGCCTAATTTTATATCCCTAACTGTTTCTTGCAGTGCAATGCGACACAACTGCAGTTTATTCGTTGGCAATGCCAATCAGCCTGTTCGGAATGGCAAAACATCTCTGTAAGAGGTAAAAATAAGTTTCTGTTTTAAAAACTGGCCTTTTAAAATGCATTTTAAAAGTTTGTTACCAGCCCACTAAAAAAACTCGACAGTCTGTACTAAATCCAGACATTCTGTTCCTGAACCTGGCAGTCCATTTCAAAATTGCACCATCTTATTCCAAATGAAGAGTCTGTTCCAAATCGGATGAGTGGTGACCTGAAATTCATCTGAAATGCCTCTCATTTGGTTTGAAGTACCAGACAAAACTGAGGGACCAGGGGGGTGAATTTTACATACTCACAACACAATGGGGTGGATCAGCCATGCATGATCTTAGTGAATGGTGGAGCAGGCTCTTGGGGCCAAATGGCCTACTCCTGCCCCTATTTCTTATGACTTTATGCGATAGTGTAAAACAGGTGATAGCGGGTCATCCGTTTTATATCTGTCCCGATTTTTATTTCCATTGAAGTCGTTGTAAAACGGGCTGCCGACTCGCTAACACCTGTTTTACACTATCGCACAAAGTCAAGATCTACCCCAATGGGGTTGGATTTCCACTTTATGATGTGTATTAGTATTAAATGTGCTGGCATGATATTCCTCTGCCTGCTATTTTAAAGAAGATAAATAAAAACTTTGTTAAAATAGCAGAGTCATTTCATACAAATGAGTCAGCGCATTGATTACTGATATGGCTCCGCCGAGAGTTGCTATGATTCTACTTCAAATCTGAAGCAATTGTGAAATTGTAACTGCTCAGAAAAAAACATAGAGTGCGTAGAAAGCAAAAGGAGCTCAGTAAAGTTTTATCCCCCCTCCCCACCCACTGTTATTCATAGAATCATAGGGCAGGATTTTAGCTCAGGCGCGGGATGGTGTTGTGTTATCCGAATTTCGTGTTTCCCACACGAATCTAAATGGGTGTGGGAGATTGATGCAATTTTAACTTAATTGGCCAATTGATTTCCAACGTGTGGGACGCCTTTGCAAATGGGTTTTTCATGACTGAAAGTCCCCTCCGATGACGTCATCATTGCTGCTGCATTTAAGGTCCACAGCAAGCCTTGCTCCTTCTGCAGACTGCCTCCAATCTCCAATCTCAGGCAAGGAGAGAGGTAAAAAGTATTCAAGGTGTGACGTCACCACAAAGCAGGTAGGTGATTGGCTGGAGTATTTCTCTCGTTTTAAAACTTTAAGTCTGTAGTTTATAGTTTTTAAGGTTGCTGTGGTGTACCAAGGCCTTTCTGGTGCAGAGTGACTGTTGGTAAACCATTTAACTGGTGTAACTAGAGGGATTGATTTAATTTAAATCCAATTAATTAAAGGGGATACTAGCATCTAAAATCGGGCAGAGGGTGTCCATAACTAACAATAAAAAATTTAATTAATTAAATAGAATGGAGCAGGTGATGTGTTACTGTTGCGAGATGTGGGAGCCGGTGAACCCCATTGAGGCTCACGGTGATTACGTCTGTGACAAGTGTCTGCTGCTGCAGGAACTCCAGCTCCATGTTGATGAGCTGGAGTCTGAGCTTCAGACACTGCGACACATCAGGGAGGGGGAGAAGTACCTGGACTCTGTGTATCAGGAGGTGGTCACACCTATGAAGTTAAGTAATTCAGATGTAGCCCATGGTCAGGGACAGGACGGTGTGACTACGAGTGAGGCAGGTATGGGAATCCAGGAGGTAGAGCTGGAGGAGCCACAGCCCTTGCTCTTGACCAACAGGTTCGAGGTTCTTACTCCCTGTGGGGACAGGAGCAGGGACTGCAGGGAGGATGAGCAACCTAGCCACAGCACCGTGGAACGGGGGGCCATTCAAGAGGGGGGAGTAAATAGAAATGTTGTAGTGGTGGGGGATAGTATTATTAGGGGGATAGATAGAGTTCTCCACAGCCGAGAGCGAGAGTCCCGAAGGCTGTGTTGCCTACCCAGTGCCAGGGTTAAGGACATCTCCTCTGGGCTGGAAAGAAACTTGCAGTGGGAGGGGGTGGATCCAGTTGTCATGGTCCATGTTGGTACAAACGACGTAGATAGGACTAGGAAGCCGGTTCTGTTAAAGGAGTATGAGCAGCTAGGGGTCAAATTAAAAAACAGAACCTCAAGAGTAATAATCTCTGGATTATTACCTTAGCCACAAGGGAATTTGGCTAGGACAAATAAAATTAGAGAGTTAAATGCGTGGCTCAAAGACTGGTGTGGGAGAAATGGGTTTTGCTTCCTGGGACACTGGCACCAGTACTGGGGCAGGAGGGAGCTGTTCCGTTGGGACGGGCTTCACTTGGCCAGTGCTGGGACTAGGGTCCTGGCGGATCATATAACTAGGGCTGTAGAGAGGGCTTTAAACTAACTAGTGGGGGGGAGGTTCCTCGAGAGCAAATAATAAAAATGACAACAGAGAAGGTCATAGACTTAGGTAGCAGTGGGGAAATTAAAAACCAGAGTGTGTCAGGAAGGGGCAGAAGGTATGGAGTAAAAGGTAAAGTAATAAAAAGGGCAAAAGCAGGAACTAAGTGTCACAAAACATATTTGAAAGTTCTCTATCTGAATGCACGTAGCATTCGTAACAAAATAGACAAGTTAATGGCACAAATAACTACATATGGGTATGATCTTGTGGCCATTACAGAAACATGGCTGCAGGGTGACAATGCCTGGGAATTAAACATACCAGGTTATTTAACGATCAGGAAGGACAGGCAGGAAGGAAGGGGAGGTGGGGTGGCTATGTTAATAAAGGAGGGAATCACTGTAATACAGAGAAATGATAATGGGTCAAAAGATCAGGATAATGAAACAGTTTGGGTGGAGGTAAGGAATAATAAGGGGAAAAAAACATTAGTGGGCGTAGTCTATAGGCCTCCAAACAGTTGCAACTCTGTTGGACAAAGTATCAATCAGGAAATAGTTGAGGCTTGTAATAAGGGAACATCTATAATTATGGGGGATTTTAACTATCATATTAATTGGACAAATCAAATTGGGCAGGGCTGCCTTGAGGATGAGTTCATTGAGTGTATTAGGGATGGGTTTCTTGAGCAGTATGTAACTGAACCGACCAGGGGGCAAGCAACCTTAGATCTGGTCCTGTGTAACGAGACAGGATTAATTAAAAATGTCCTAGTAAAGGATCCCCTTGGAATGAGTGACCATAACATGGTTGAATTCCATATTCAATTAGAGGGTGAGAAGGTTGGATCTCAAACAAGCGTGCTGAGCTTGAATAAAGGAGACTATGAAGGTATGAGAGCGGAATTGAGTAGAGTGGATTGGGAAAATAGATTAAAGGGTAAGACGATACATGACCAGTGGTGTACATTTAAGGAGTTATTTTACAACTTCCAAAAAAAATATATTCCACTGAGAAGAAAAGGGTGTAAAAGAAAAGACAGCCATCCGTGGCTAAGTAAAGAAATTAAGGATAGTATTCGACTAAAAACAAGGGCATATAAGGTAGCCAAATCTAGTGGTAGGATAGAGGATTGGGAAAACTTTAAAAGACAGCAAAAAGTAACAAAAAGATTGATAAAGAAAGGGAAGATAGATTATGAAAGTAAATTAGCAAAAAATATAAAAACAGATAGTAAGAGTTTTTATAGCTATATAAAAAGAAAAAGGGTGGCTAAAGTAAATGTTGGTCCCTTAGAGGATGAGACCGGGAAATTAATGGTGGGAAATATGGAGATGGCAAAAACACTGAATGAATATTTAGTATCAGTCTTTACAGTAGAGGACACTAAGAATATCCCAACACTGGACAAACAGGGGGCTATAGGGGGGTAGGAGCTAAACACGATCAAAATCACTAAGGAAGTGGTACTCAGTAAAATAATGGGACTCAAGGCAGATAAATCACCTGGACCTGATGGCTTACATCCTAGGGTCTTGAGGGAAGTGGCGGTAGGGATTGTGGATGCATTGGTAGTAATTTTCCAAAACTCCCTGGAATCAGCAAAGGTCCCGGCAGACTGGAAAACTGCTAATGTAACGCCCTTATTCAAAAAGGGCAGTAGACAGAAGGCTGGAAACTATAGACCGGTTAGCCTAAAATCTGTGGTAGGTAAAATATTGGAGTCCATTATTAAGGAGACAGTAACAGGACATTTGGATAATCATCATTTAATAGGACAAAGTCAGCATGGTTTTATGAAGGGGAAGTCATGTTTGACAAATTTGCTGGAGTTCTTTGAGGAAGTAACATATAGGGTGGATAAAGGGGAACCAGTGGACGTAGTGTACTTAGACTTCCAAAAGGCATTTGACAAGGTGCCACACAAAAGATTATTGCTTAAGATAAAAAATCACGGGATTGGGGGTAATATTCTGGCATGGATAGAAGATTGGCTATCTAACAGAAAGCAGAGAGTTGGGATAAATGGTTCATTCTCGGACTGGCAATCAGTAACTAGTGGTGTTCCACAGGGGTCAGTGCTGGGTCCCCAACTCTTTACAATCTATATTAACGATTTGGAGGAGGGGACCGAGTGTAACATATCAAAGTTTGCAGATGATACTAAGATGGGAGGGAAAGTAGTGAGTGAGGAGGACATAAAAAACCTTCAAGGGGACATAGACAGGCTAAGTAAGTGGGCAGAGATTTGGCAGATGGAATACAATACTGGAAAGTGTGAGGTTATGCACTTTGGCAGGAAAAATCGTAGAGCAAGTTATTATCTTAATGGCAAGAAACTGGAAAGTACTGAAGTACAAAGGGATCTGGGGGTCCTGGTGCACGAAACTCAAAAGGTTAGTATGCAGGTGCAGCAAGTGATTAAGAAGGCCAATGGAATGTTGGCTTTCATTGCTAGGGGGATAGAATATAAAAATAGGGAGTTATTGCTTCAGTTGTACAAGGTATTGGTGAGACCGCACCTGGAATACTGCATACAGTTTTGGTGTCCATACTTAAGAAAAGACATACTTGCTCTCGAGTCAGTACAAAGAAGGTTCACTCAGTTAATCCCGGGGATGAGGGGATGGACATATGAGGAGAGGTTGAGTAGATTGGGACTCTACTCATTGGAGTTCAGAAGAATGAGAGGCGATCTTATTGAAACATATAAGATTGTGAAGGGGTTGGATCGGGTAGATGCGGGGAGGATGTTCCCGATGATGGGTGAAACTAGAACTAGGGGGCATAGTCTTAGAATAAGGGGCTGCTCTTTCAAAACTGAGATGAGGAGGAACTACTTCACTCAGAGGGTGGTAGATCCATGGAATATGTTGCCCCAAAAAGCTGTAGAAGCTACATCATTACATAAATTTAAAACAGAAATAGACAGTTTCCTAGAAGTAAAGGGAATAAAGGGTTACGGGGAACGGGCAGGAATTTGGACATGAGTCTAGGTTCGGATCGGTCATGGCACTGTGGGTAGCGGAGCGGGCCCAGGGGCCATGTAGCCTGGTCCTGCTCCTATTTCGTGTGTCTAATCCTGTTAGATTCAGGAGATGGTTCAGTGATTGTAGATTGGCGGTTAGGATCAGATCAGCCATGATCTTATTGAATGGCGGAGCAGGCTCTCGGGGCCGATTGGCCTACTCCTGCTCCTATTTCTTATGTTCTTATGTTCTTATGCCAAGCTTCTTGACTGTGCAGTGTGAGGGAGCTGCAGCAAAAATGCCTTCACTTCGTTAATGTACATAAAATTTCTGATGGCAAATGTTGCAGTTGTATCATCTGTCATTTCGCTAGTGGGACTTCCACATTGAGGGCTTAGGCATACCTGCAACTGTCAGTATGGTGGTCAGAGTGCTAGGAATCCTGTGGTTCTTGGCCATTGTCAATGCTCTGGTAAGAAGCTGCGAGGCAAAAGTGTTTGTTTGACTAGGCTAAGCAAATCTGGCCAGGATGAGTGCGTTCCTTGCATCCCGGGCAGCAATATTCTCGCGTAATGCTGCCGTTGGTTGATGGGCCTCTGCAGGATGTTCGTTTTCGCCCTCCTCCTCCTCCTCATCTGAGGTGGATATGTGAGGAGCCACTTGGTCCTCAGGAATCTGGAAGCCACGACGCTGTGCCATGTTGTGAAGTGCACAGCAAACCACGACGATTCTGGAGACCCTGGCTGCTGAGTACTGCAGGGCTCCACCTGATCTATCCAGGCATCTGAAGCACATCTTCAGCAAACCGATGGTTTGCTCGATTATGGCTCTGGTGGACATGTGGCTGGAGTTGTAGCTCTCCTCAGCTTCGTTGGATGGTCTCCTCAATGGCATCATTAGCCACGTCCTCAGGGGATAGCCCTTGTCTCCAAGTAGCCATCCGTTAAGTTGGTCTGGCGGACTGAATAGCGGAGGCACACTAGACTGGCGCAGTATGAAGGAGTCATGGCAACTGCCAGTGTATATGGCACAAACATGCAAAATTTCCTTCTTGTGGTCACACACCAGCTGAGCGTTAAGGGAGTGGAAGCCCTTGCGGTTGACAAAAATACCTGGATTGCGATGAGGTGCCTTAAGAGCCACATGTGTGCAGTCAATGACGCCCTGCACCCTTGGAAAGCCTGCCAGGTGAACTAATCCAACCGCTCGCGCCGTGACACTTGCTCGATCCTTGGTGAAATGGATGTGATTGCCCTCTTTGCCCTCGCGCACATCGGTTACCTGCGTGATGCATGTGTGTGCGGCCGCCTGGGAGATGCCGCTGATGTCTGCTGCTGATCCCTGGAATGAGGCCGAGGCAAAAAAGTTGAGTGCGGTGGTGACTTTGACGGCCACTGGTAATGCTGGTCCACCTGGTCCTCTGGGCAGCAGATCTTGCTGTAGCATTGCGCAGATGTCAGTCACTACCTCTCGCGAAAGTCGGAGCCGCCTTTGGCACTGCTGCTCAGACATGTTGAGGTAGCTGACCCTGCGTCTGTAGGCCCTGTTTGGCGGGTATCTCCTGCGTTGATGGGCTTCCAAGCACTGGCCCCTTCTGGCCTGTGCAGCCTCAGGTGGGTGAGCAGCAGCCTGGCGCTCCTTCTGCTGCTGCTGTTGCTGGTGCTGCTGTTGTTCTTGGTTCTGCTGCTGCCGCGGCTGGTGCTCGAGCTCCTCTAATGCCCAGATCGGAAGGAAATAAATGGCTCCCATGCTTCTGGTATATGCCTCCGTTGAGGAAGCGCTGAGTGAAGGTGGCGAGAGGGGTTTCCCAGGAGGTCACACTGGAGATGGGTGTGAGGCTCCAACCTTCCATAGGTGTGGTTAAGCCTTCTAAAAGTTGCCCCAGGCCTGAGGCCACTAAGTCCTGCCACCTGCAAATCATGGCTGATCAAATCTCCTCTTTAATGGTTGACCTGCAGTTGATAGTCAGCAATCCAATAGTGCTCCCGCCAGGTTTCACATTCGTGTTTCCCACCAGGCGTGTTTCATGTGGGAAAAGGGTTAAAATTGCAAGGGCCTTTCAAAATAGGATTATAGAGGCCATTTAGTAGTTGTTAAGGGCCTTAACAACCAGTCCTGCCTGTTGGATGCGGGACGGAGTCGGGACCATCAGACACGCCCGAGTTAAAATTGCTCGGAGTTGGGAACCAGGCGGGGGGGGCGGTCCCGCACGCCAGTTTTTGTGATTTTAACCCCCCACACGCCTCCAATCCCGCCTCCACGGCTCAATGAAAATCCTGCCCATAGAATCTTACAGCACAGAAGGAGGCAATTCGGCTCATTGTGCCTGTGCTGGTTCTATGAAAGAGCGACCAATTAATCCCACTCCCCTGCTCTTTCCCCGTAGCCCTGCAAATGTTTCCTTTATAAGTATTTATATATATCCACTTCCCTTTTGAAAGTTACTATTGAATCTGCTTCCACCGCCCTTTCAGGCAGTGCATTCCAGATCACAACAACACGCTGTGTAAAAAACCTTCTCCTCATCTCCTCCCTGAATTTTTTGCCAATTGTCTTAAATCTGTGTCCTCTGGTTACCGACCCTCCTGCTAATGGAAACAGTTTCTCCCTATCTGCTCTATCAAAACCCCGCATAATTGTGAACACCTCTATTAACTCATGAAGGGTTTTGATGGAGTAAATAAGGAGAAACTGTTTCCTGTGGCAGGAGGGTCAGTAACCAGAGGAGACAGATTTAAGGTCATTGGCAAACGAACGAGATACGAGGTGAGGAGAATGTTTTTGTTACGCAGCGAGTTGTTATGATCCAAAATGCACTGCCTGAAAGGGTGGTTGAAGAGATTCAATAGTAACTTTCAAACGGAATTGGATAAATATTTGAAGGGGAAACATTAGCAGGGCTATGGGGAAAGAGTAGGGGTGTGGGACGAAGTGGATCGCTCTTTCAAAGAGCCGGCACAGGCACAATGGGCCGAATGGCCTTTCATTCTATGATTCTACAAATCTCCCCTTAACCTTCTTCGCCCTAAGGACTCTCTAGTCTTTCCACATAACTCACATTATTTCTCAGAAAGCTGATGAGGAGCCGACTACAGATTTATCTGCAAACTTGTGGTTTCTCAGGTTGATGAGAAGTTATTTAAATATTTCAGCGCCAGTGTTGTCGAATGGAAAGTTTCCCTTGTTTTGATTTTAATGCCAGTACTTGGCGTGCCAGATTTTGACAGATTGATACCAGCCTGTGTCACATCATCAGATGTCTCTCCAGAAACAAACTCAATAAAAATTGCAGTGAAATTATTATTACGTAGAACTAGAGATGCATATATATTAGCACAAGCCCTACGTGAAAGTGATCTATGAACAATAATAGTAAAGAAAGAACTTGCATTTCTATAGCGCTGTTCACAACCTCGGGACGTCCCAAAGCACTTTAATACCAATGAAGTGCTTTTGAACTGTAGGCCACAATTTTCCCAGCGGAGGCGGGTTAGAGTCGGGTTAGCTGATCGATGGGTTCCGGTCCCGCTGCCGGTTTCAGCCGCTCCCGCTGAAATAAAGATTTTCATTTAACTGGGCTTATTAAGCCCGCCATGCGCACTACACGGCCCAATCGGTGCTGTTTGCCTCTGCTGACGTCTTTGATTCAGGTGCATTTAAGGGGCCCATGTAGCCTTTGGATTTCATTTCCTATCTGACGCTCCTGATAACTGGTCTTTGGAAGATGACTGCTGCAAGAGTAAAGGCTGCTCCTCGATTTGATGATGACTCCCTCCATGTTCTTGTGGAGGGAGTAAGAGGGCGCAAGGAGGTTCTGTTCCCTCCCAATGGCCGGAGGATGCCTCCTCAGCACACAAAGGCAGCCTGGCTGCAAATTGCTGAGGAGGTAAGCGCTAGGTCGTTGTGTTCACACGCCTCGGTGCAGTGCCGAAAATGAATCAATGATCTGCTTCACTCAGCAAAAGTGAGTATAACATCACACTTGCCTTCAATCTGCTTCCCATCCCTTTTCATCCCCATCACTCTGTATTATCAACCTACTCCTCCACATCCCAACATACCGTTACATATCCCTCTCTTTCTCTATGTACAGAGTCACTTCACCATCCTAATATGCACCCCTCACACTCACTCTCACTGTTATGCAATGACAACTAACAACGCACAGGGAGGCACCTTAGTATTGGCACCTCACTCCATCTTTGTCTCCCTCTAAGCATCTACATTATAGATTCTTTACACTCACTCCATCAATCTCGCTGAAACTCCACTTGTGTCCCTTATTGCAGGAAAAGAGAGCCCACAATAAGAGGGGGACAGGACATGAGGAGGCCCACCTTCGATGGCGCATTTAACAGACACTGAGGAGGCTGCTCTCGACATCGTCGGAGGTGCAGAGGAGCTGGAAGTGGGGGACGGAGAGATGGGTGCAGTAGAGCAAGCTGGTGACACAATCGATTTGCAACCCTCTCATTTAGATTTCATGAGTGACTGAGATGGCATCTGATGTTCATAGAGATTGAGTTCTGATCATCTGCACCATAGGATGTGTCCGCTACCTAAATATCACATCTAACTCATGCCTTTACTCCCCCACAGGACCATCGAGAGCCCCCCTCCCCACTGTCCAGGAGGAAGAGCCGGACGACTCCTCAGAGAAACCTGCAGCCTGTGAGGGAGCAGCGTCACCAGAAATCAGCGCAGACAGCATCAGCACAGATACGTACACCTCGGTGGGTCCATTGCAACATAGAGTAGTGTTGTCACCTGGTGTATCACAGCTCACAAGTGAGCATGAGCGGATGGTGGAGACAGGGACAGCAGTGGAGATTCCTCGTCGGAGGCCACAGGGCGCTCCTAGCTCTGATCAGCTGCATGTGGACGCTGAGCCTCGGGGGCCATCCAGAAAGAGAGTGGTGCTGGAGCTTCAGGAACAAGTGCAGGGTTTGCATCCACTGTAACTGCGAGTGTGCAGAGAATGGAGGAGTCCATATCAAACATGAGCAATGCTGTGGTGCACTCAATGGCGAATGTAGGTGCCGCCATGGAAAGGATGTCAACCTCCATGGAGGTCATAATAGCCAGACTCAAATGAACATGGTGACTCTTCTAAATAGATGGTCTGCTATGGAGGATAGATGGGCATCTATTGAGGAGAGGCACCAGAGGTTCATGGACGTCCCTTTTATGAGGACTGTCAGTACAGAGACGGGTCCTCATAGCCCCACTGATGTGCAGCAAGGTGCTCTCCAGCCACTTGCTAGCAGTGAAGTGCAGGCGACCCATGAGAGGGATGTTGGTGGTCCACAACAAGGAAGTGTGGGCTCCTCTCCAAGCGCTCACACGACCATGCCACTGGGGAGCCCTCGGTCAGTGCCCCAGATTCCTCACCCAGCTGAGTTGGCCGTCTCAGCCCCTGCACAGCCGCAGGAGGAGCAGACTGTTGCAGAGCCCTCCCAGGCTCCCAACCCCAGAGGAAGCCCGCCAAAAGCATCTAAGCAGGCGCAGCATGGAAGTGAGCAAGCTGCCTCTACATCTGCTGAAGCCACAGGGGAAGCACCATATAGAAGCATGCTTAAGAGAAAGTTAGTACACAAATGTCACAAGGGTAGTCACTTGGGTGTTTTGATCTCATACAAAGTAACATTTGTCATCGTGATTTTAAATGTAATAAAGAAATGCGATGGCAAAGATTCAAAGAGTTGGCCTATGTGTGCTCAGAAATGGAAGTTGCACAGTGAGGGGTCAGGGTGCCTTTCATCTATAATGATGGTGGAGAGAGTGATAGGAAACCATAATTTATTTTACAGATGCTGTATGGTGTGTTAAGAAGATCGGCCAGACATTCATTTCCATGTGCCAGCCACATGTGGTTGATACGTAAACTTGCACAAATCTGGCATGGATTAGTGTATCCCTTGCCTCATGGCCAGCAATGTGGTCGTGTGCTGGTGGAATTGGCACATCCGCCTCCGCAAGGTGTCCCTCGTCTGCCGCCCCCTCCTCCACCTTCTCCTCCTCCTCTGAGGGGGCTGTGTGCTGAGCCACCTGTTCCTCAGGCAGCGGTAAGCCACACTGCTGTGCGATGTTGTGCAGGGCACAGCAGACCATGATGATTCTGGAGACCCTGGCTGGTGTGTACTGCAGGGCTCCAGCAGATCTGTCGAGGCATCTGAATCGCATTTTGAGCAAGCTGATGGTTTGCTCTATGATGCTTCTGGTGGAAATGTGGCTGTCATTGTAGCACTCCTCAGCTTCGTTTAATGACCTCCTCATCGGTGTCTTTAGCCACTTTTTCAGGGGATAGCCCTTGTCTCCAAGTAGCCATCCGGAAAGTTGGGTTGGCGGATTGAAGAGCTGAGGCACAGTGGACTGCCGCAGGATGAACGAGTCATGGCAACTGCCAGGGAACTTGGCGTAAACAGGCATAATGTTCTTCCTGTGGTTACACACCAGCTGGACGTTAAGGGAGTGGAAGCCCTTGCGGTTGACAAATATAGCTGGGTTATGATGGGGTGCCCTAATGGTCACATGTGTGCAGTCTACGACGCCCTGCACCCTTGGGAAACCTGTCATATTTGCAAAGCCAACTGCATGCGCAGTTACACTTGCTTCATCCATGGAGAAGTGGATATAATTGTGGGCCTTTGCAAAGAGTGCATCGGTAACCTGCATGATGCAAGTGTGTGCTGCCAACTCGTAGATACCGCTGATGTCTGCTGCTGATCCCTGGAAGGACTCCGAAGCAAAGAAGTTGAGTGCGGTGGTGACTTTGACAGCCACTGGCAAGGGGTGTCCACCCGCTCCTCTGGGCTCCAGGTGTTGGTGCAGCATTGTGCAGATGTCAGTAACTACCTCTCGCGAATGTCTCAGCCTCCTTTGGCACTGCTGCTCACTCATGTTGAGGAAGCTCATCCTTGGCCTGTAAACCCTGTGTTGGGGGTTTCTCCTGCGGCGTGGTGCGGCCCTGCGCTGACGCCCTGTGCTCTGTGCAGCATCAGGTGGCTGAGGAGAAGGTTAGCACTCCTGTTGTTGGTGCTGCTGTTGTGCCTGGTTCTGCTGCTGCCGCGGCTGCTCCTCCTCCGATTCTGAGGACCAGGATGAGAGGGTATAAATGGTTCCCATTCCACTGGTATATATCTCAGTTGAGAAAGAGATGTTATAAGTGCACAGTCAATGTGGGGAGAGGGCTTTCCAAAGAGGTCACAGTGCATATGGATCTCAGCTTAAACACTTATAAGCTCGATAGACCTGCAAAATATGTTTCAAAACCTCAAAAACACTAAGTTCTGGCATCTGAAAGTCAGCTATGTTGCAGGTCCGCTTTTATGCTGCAGGAACAGCCGTCAACAATTCAGGTACTTGCTGAACCCGACACAATCAGCCGGCGTGTGTGTCGCACATCGGGCAACATGCTGAAAATATACTAAAATTGGAAGAGCCTGTAAAAATGGGATTATCTAAGCAGTTAACAAGCCTTAAGTGCCTCTCCCGCCGTTTGGTGTCGGGTCTGATCAGGACCCGCAGACCCGACACTTTGCAAAGTTGTGTGGAGGCAGCGGGTTCGCAACCCGTCATCATTCATTTGGATTTTAACTCCCGAGCCGCCTCCAAACCCGCCCTCTGAGCGCCAGCAAAGTCACGGCCGTAGTCACTGTTGTAATGTAGGAAACACGGCAGCCGATTTGCACACAGCAAACTCCCACAAACAGTAGTGAGATAATGACCAGATAATCCATTTTAGTGGCGTTGGTTGAGGTATAAATATTGGCCAGGACACCCCTGCACTTTTGTTAAAAATGTGCCATGGGATCTTTTACATCCACCTGAGAGAGCAGACAAGGCCTCGGTTTAAATCCTCATCCAAACGACAGCACCTCTGACATTGCAACATTCCCTTAATACTGCACTGGAGTCAACCTAGATTATGTGCTCAAGTCTCTGGGGTGGGGCTTGAACCCACGACCTTCTGATTCGGAGGTCTGCCACCTGAACCAAGGCTGACATGTAGTGACATAGCTGTCAGCAAACAGTGCTCAGTCCAATTTAAAGAGAAGCCTGCTGACACTGTCCACACTGACATATGGGGGACGGTTTCCTGAATGTTACAGGTGGGGGAACCTTGATCGCCGCCCGTAAGCATTAAAATGCATTTGGAAAATTGCCCGAAGGAAGAATGGCCATGTGGGTGAGGTACTGGGGAGGAGCTAACAGCCGTACCAGAGCAAGGGCTGATAGCTTCAGGAGAGGAGGAGAGAAAGCGGTGAGGAAAAAAGATCAGAAGTGTGCAGAAACCCACATTTACAAGCTTCATACATTAGTAAAAGTGCACCTGTCTTGAAAGCTCCTGTTCGAAATCAACAGTCAGTATTCAAGGAGTTAAAACCGTCTTTGTGTCGACTGCATGAAATACATGCTGCTGCCCAGATAAATGCTGTATTACAATACTCAACTAACAGCTCGGGTGACAGGGGAACAAACATTCACTGTACCGAATAAACTCTCGACATGTCCCGCACTGGCTTTGACAGGAGCTTTCACAGCCAGTATCACACACTGCTGGAACCTAATCCACCTACCTACCAGAGCTTTCGTCATCTGGTAGGACAGCAGGAGCTATTGTAGTTTCACTGGAGTTATGTTACCGCAGACAAAACCCCTTATCTCCTGGAAATGAATTGAAGGGGGCCCTTCATAAACAAGCCTCTGTCCACCATTGATGTCAGATTATTGCAGAATGGTCCACACCCAGCAGCACACAGTACAGAGCCAGTCTATTCTTGGGTAACAGTTCTATAGCCTGACAAACCACATCCTAAAAAGATAATGGCCAGCTTCCTACCTTTTATTTGGATGCTGTCAACATTTCCGGCCTTCCCAAAACACTTCATTCTTTGCCCTCACTCAGGGGCTTTTATTGTGTTATTAACTGCCAGTAGCAGTGGCTTTTCTCTTTCTTTTTTCCTTGTCCGCGGGAGGATAAAGAGTTAAAATAATCAATCTGGTGCGTTTTTTACAGATTTGTAGAAATTGCGATATGCCCTTTTTCTCCTATTTCTGTTGTGACGATTAACAAACTATTTTTATAACTGTCCAGAATTGTACTGGGAAGAGTTGAAATCCCAAACATTCATGTTCAAGTATAGGTATCTCAAAATAAATGAGAGTTTTGGAAAGGATTGAGTAGAGAGAGGCTAAATTGGTGCCAGATGGTCAGAACTATTCATTGTGGGGTCTGATCTCTAAAAGATGTGATAGAACAGGGTAAAGCTGGAGAAAATAAATAAAGTAACAACAGCTAAACAATACAGGGTCGATTTTCCTCATCTGATGTAAGTCATGTCTAAAAGGTGAAGAACTTGTTTGAATCCACCCGAGTGATAGTTCATGTGCTAATAGCATTAATATTTTCTGGGTTAGCAGATCCAGATGAAGGTCAGGTCGGGTTTATTTTCCCCCTCAGTGGGCTTCGGCTGGCTGGCTGGCAAATTGTATCGACCGGCCGTCCGATAGTCCTAGCGGGAGGCCCGGTCCATTTTGAAGGGCGCGCCTCGGGCCACACTCATCCAATCCTCGCTAGATATGGGGGTGGTGCCAGGGGACTGGAGGGTTGTTAATGTTGCACCCTGTGGTGATTATTCTTTATGTTTAGTAAGAAGTATTGTGATTGGTTGTTTGTTTCCTGCCTTGGGATATATGCTGTAATCTCATTGGTAGTTGATGTCATGTGATTTGTGGTGGCCATTTTAAATTCAGTTCTTTCCAGCCTTTAGTTGGGACTGGGTGTTGAAAGATGTGCTACAGGATTTTTAAGTTAATAAAGCCTAGATTAGAAAGGCAAATCTATTCTTTATTTCAATTTATTAACTTAATGTCAGAATGGAGCGATATCTTCAACCAGAACGATTCAATGCTGACCCTAATTCTGCAGGAGTGGATGATAAATGGAAACACTGGTATTGTACATTTAAAAACTTTTTGGGCGTGTTGGATCAAGAGTCTCTAAATAAGCTGAATATGCTGATCAACTACATTGCTCCGGATGTGTATAAGTATATTTTGGACTGCAAAACTTACGAAGTGGCTATTTCTACATTGGAAAAGATTTTTGTTAAACCAAAGAATGAGGTATTTGCATGTCACCTTCTATCTGCCCGTAGGCAGCAGGTGGGAGAATCTTTGGATACTTATTTACAAGCACTTCGGTGCCTTAGTGTTAACTGTAATTATAAGGCCGTGACGGCTGAAGAATATAAGGAAGAATCGGTACGGGATGCTTTTATTAATGGATTACTGTCTAGATCAATTCGTCAGCGGTTGTTAGAAAATAAGACTTTGGATCTTAAGAGTGCTTTTGAGCAAGCTTCTACATTGGATGTGGCTCAGAGAAGTTCGGATTCTTATGCTCTTTTTAATCAGCCTGTGACTGTGGTTTCGGCAGTTCCGGATGAAAAGGAATTATGTGGACTTAATAGGAGTGGTTTACTAGATTCTGAAACAGTTTCTACTTCAGCGGCTGTTGCCTCTAGGATTCAGAAGTGTTATTTTTGTGGGAACGTCCGGCACCCTCGTCTGAAGTGTCCTGCTCGGGAGGCTGTGTGTAGTAAATGCGGCAAGAGAGGTCATTACGCACGTGTGTGTAAATCATCAGGTTCAATTACCTCCTCTGTGGCTATTCAGCCTTTAGATAGGGCGTTTATTGCATCAATTTCTGCTGCATTTGCTCATGGCCTAAACAAAGCTATAGTTACGGCCCAAGTTAATGGGTTGGAAGTGAAGGCCCTTATAGATACGGGCAGTACCGAGAGTTTTATAAGTCTTCAGTTTGCAAAGGAGAAGCATTTGAAAATTTCGCCTGTTTCCTATCAGGTGTGTATGGCTCAGATGACTCTCACTTCACAAGTAGCTGGTTGTTGCCTTGTGAAATTGATTCTTCTAGGTAATACGTATACTGATATACGCCTATCTGTTTTGCCTAATCTCTGTGCGGATATTTTGATTGGTCATGATGTGCTTCAGTTACACGAGTCTCCCAGTCTTTCATTTGGCGGGACTAAGCCACCTTTATCTATTTGTGGATTAACCTCTTTATCCATTTCTCCATTATCACTTTTTTCCAATTTGATGCCGGATTGTAAGCCAATTGCTACCAAGTCAAGAAGGTATAGCAGTTAGGATAGAGAATTTATTAATTCTGAAGTTCAACGTCTCTTATTGGAAGGAATCATTGAACCTAGTTGTTCGCCTTGGCGGGCACAGGTAGTTGTCACGACTAACGAGAGACATAAGAAACGAATGGTGATAGACTATTCCCAAACTATTAATAGGTATACTCAATTAGATGCGTACCCTTTGCCTAAGATTGATGAGCTTATCAACAAAGTATCTCAGTATAAGGTTTTTAGCACTATTGACCTAAAGAGTGCTTATCACCAGATTCCTATTGTTAAGAAGGATCAACCATATACGGCCTTTGAGGCTGGTGGAAAGCTGTATCAGTTTTGCCGAATACCATTTGGTGTTACTAATGGTGTTGCTTGTTTTCAACGGGCAATGGATGCTTTTATAAGTGATAACTCTCTCTCTGACACCTTTTCATACTTAGATGACATCACGGTGTGTGGCAAATCAAGGGTGGAGCATGATTCTCATTTAGAAAGATTCCTTCAAGCTGCGGAAAAAGTTGGTTTAACTTTCAATAAAGAGAAGTGTACCTTTTCGACCACTGAGGTAAATCTACTGGGGTATATTATCTCGGGAAACAAGATTAAACGAGACCCAGAACATCTGCGACCATTGATTGATTTACCTTGTCCTACTAATTCTAAGGCTTTGCAACGAGTTGTTGGACTGTTTTCTTACTATTCTAATTGGATTGCAAATTTTTCACAGAAGATCCGGCCTCTTATTCGGGTTACGACATATCCTCTATCATGGGAGGCCAGGACGTGTTTTGATAATTTTAAAAAGGATATCCTTGGAGCAGTTGTGCATTCTATTGATGAGCAGGTTCCTTTTGTGATTGAGACGGACGCTTCTGATTTTGCAATTGGGGCTACTCTGAACCAAAATGGAAGACCTGTGGCCTTTTTCTCACGTACCTTGAACAATAGTGAAAAAAGGCATTCTTCAATAGAGAAAGAGGCGTATGCAATAGTAGAAGCACTGCGTAAATGGAGACATTATTTATCGGGGCGACATTTTACGTTGGTAACTGATCAAAAGTCTGTGTCCTTTATGTTTGATGTCAAACATTTTGGAAAGATTAAGAATGATAAAATAATGAGGTGGAGGATTGAGTTGGCATGTTACCATTTTGATATAGTTTATCGTCCGGGGAAGGATAATGTTGCTGCTGATGCGCTGTCGAGGGCTTATTGTTCTGTGATTCACAGAGATACGCTTATTAATCTTCATAATGCCTTATGGCATCCTGGGGTTACGAGGATGATACACTTCGTACGCAGTAAGAATTTGCCCTTTTCAGTTGAAGACGTCAAGCGGATGACTTCATCATGTTCTATCTGTGCTCGGTGTAAACCGAATTTCTTTAAGCCTCAACGAGCTCATCTTATAAAGGCTACTTCTCCTTTTGAACGTTTGAGCGTCGATTTTAAGGGGCCTCTTCCTTCAACTACTCAAAACCGATATATATTTACTGTTGTGGATGAGTTTTCAAGGTTCCCTTTTGCTTTTCCTTGCGCAGATGTATCAGCTGCTACAGTTATCAAATGTCTGACTCAACTTTTTGTCATCTTTGGGATGCCTGCGTATATCCATTCGGATCAGGGAAGTTCTTTTATGTCTTCCCAGTTGAAGGAATACCTTCAGAGTCGGGGAATTTCTACTAGCAGAACTACCCCGTATAATCCCCAGGGTAATGGACAGTGTGAACGATACAATGAATGATCTGGAAGGCAGTTATGTTGGCTTTGACATCCCGGAACCTTAAGAATACACAGTGGGAAATAGTACTGCCTGATGCCCTGCATTCCATTAGATCATTGCTTTCAACGGCTACTAATGTGACCCCCCATGAAAGGCTCTTTAACTATCCGCGGAGATCTACTACGGGATATTCGGTACCTTCATGGCTTACTATGCAGGGACCTGTGCTGCTTCGACGCCATGTTAGATTGTCAAAATATGATCCTTTAGTGGAGGAGGTGGAGCTGTTGGAGGCAAATTCCCAATATGCTCATATTCGATTCCAAGATGGGAAAGAAAGTACCGTTTCAATTAAAGACTTGGCTCCTTGTGGTGGCCAGCCCTCTTCTGAGGATATTAACAATAGTCATGATTCAGATAATGTGGATGCTGTTACAGATACTACGAATATTTCCAATCCGACTGCAGATAATTATACTTCTATTAGTCAGCCCTCGATGGATGTTCATGACCGTCCCAGTTTACCTCCTGATGGGATTTCTAATCCGGAAACCGTTGAAAATCGGGATATGGATAGCCTTCCTTCAGAAGATACTTCTGTGTCTCCTGGTGTGGGAGGGCAAGGAATTTCACCAAGGTTAAGAAGGTCGACATGAACAAGATATCCGGTCGACCGATTGAAAATGGACTTTTAAATTGATAGTAATGTTTTAAAATTGTTGAAATATTATATTGTTTTAGTTGAGAGATACTTAATACTTATGTGCAATGTTACTATTTGTTGTTGCTCACTTAGTATTGTGTCATGTTGAATAGTTTTATTTTGTCTGTGCATAGTTTTAGTTGTAAATAATTAATTATAAATTGTAAAGGTTATTTAGGTTGGAGTATATTTTAAAAGGAGGGGTGAATGTGGTGATTATTCTTTATGTTTAGTAAGAAGTATTGTGATTGGTTGTTTGTTTCCTGCCTTGGGATATATGCTGTAATCTCATTGGTAGTTGATGTCATGTGATTTGTGGTGGCCATCTTAAATTCAGTTCTTTCTAGCCTTTAGTTGGGACTGGGTGTTGAAGATGTGCTACCGGATTTTTAAGTTAATAAAGCCTAGATTAGAAAGGCAATCTATTCTTTATTTCAAGCATACACTCGGTTCAGGGACAGTGGCACTTCCATGACTGTTGAATAATGAAGCATTAAAGAAAGAAAGAACTTGCATTTATATCATAATATTTCATGACCTCAGGTCGTCCCAAAGTGCTTCACAGCCAATTTTGTACTTTTGAAGTGTAGTCACCTTTGTAATGTAGGGAAATGTGATCGCTAATTTGCGCACAGCAAGGTCCCACAAACAGCAATGAGATAAATACCAGATAATCTGTTATTTAGGTGTTGGTTGAGGAATAAATATAGGCCAGAACACTGGAAAGAACTCCCCTGCTCTTCATTGAATAGTGCTGTGGGATCTCTTTCATCCACCTGAGGGGGCAGATGGGGTCTCGAACTGAAGTTACGATGGGAGAGCGGAAGAACCCCCGTGGAATTTTATGTTTAACAATTTTAAGCAGAGGGCGGAATGTATGGAAATGAAATATCAAGGGAGACAATGGGGTCTGATTGTATCAGCAAATTCAAGAGAGGCCGGGTGAAAAATGTTATAGAAGAATACTTCCTGGATACTGTGATCAGGCAGATGAACTGCAATGGTCTTACATTCCTATGTTGTTATGAATATGGAGATGTCCGCCATCACTTTTCATGCCCTTCTAGTGTTTTTTTCCACAATCATACTGGCTAGACTGTATGGGTTAATTTTCTGAATTCACATACCGTGCATATCACGGAATTGTAGACATGCAACCCATGATTGTCTATCCATTATCAACAGAAAATCATGAGTTGTGCACCTGAAGTTTTCCAATACGTGTGATTGGTGAGTGAGGCTCCAGGCCAGTAATGTGAACTCAGAAAAACACCTTGTATAAACCTCACGATAGACAACTATTGGAAAAAATGAGGTCTCCTGGGACTAATGGACCGTTAGTGCGATGGATAGGAAACTTTAAAAAAAATGAATTCTGGGGATGTGGTCATCACTAGCTAGGTCAGCATTAATTGCCCATCCCCAATTGCCCTTGAGAAGGTGGTGCTGTGCCTTCTTCTTGAACCACTGCAGTCCGTGTGGTGAATGTGCTCCCACAGTGCAGCTAGGTAGGGAGTTGCAGGATTTTGACCCAGCGACGATGAAACTGGATTAGATCATGTAAACAGACAGTTGTTATTGATGGTAGCGGATCTGACTAGGCCCTGGTTATGAGTGGAGTTCCTCAGACTGGGTCTTTTAGCAATCATCATTTCCATTGATGAACTAAAGGATAACTTAAATGGTACCATACAGAAATATGGCGGGTTTAATGGAGAACAAATTGATAGGTGTCAGGCTGATTTAACTAAGTTAGGTGAATAGGCCCATGCCTGGCAGATGCCATTTAATGTGGATTTATGCAGTGTCAAGCACATGGAACTAGCCAACTCTGGGTAGGTCTATATTTGTTAAATGAAAAGATCAGGAAGGTGAGTTGGGAATACTAGTTCATCGCTCGTTAAATTTAAGGTGCACAAGCAGTGTGAGGTAGTTATAACACTTTAGACTATATTGCTAGCACTATTGCGTACAAAACAAGGAGAACTTTGGAGTATTGTGTCCAGTTTTGGTCCCCACACCAGGATAGTTATGCTCAGGAGAGGGTACAGAGGGGCGAGACCAGGATGATACCAAATCTTAAAGCACTTGGTTATGTGAGAGTCATTTTTTACTTTAGAGTTGCAGGCTTAGGAGCATAGGAACAGGAGTAGGCCATTCGGCCCCTCGAGCCTGTTCCGCCATTCAGTGAGATCATGGCTGATTTGTATCTTAACTCCATCCACCTGCCTTGAGCTCCATATCCTTTTATACCCTAGGCTAACAAAAATCTATCGATCTCAGATTTAAAATGATTAATTATTAATGGGATATGATTGAGGTTTTAAAAATGATGGAGGGGATAGAAATACATGGAACACGGAAACAGGCCATTCGGCCCAGCCAGTCCATGTTGGTGTTTATCCCCCACATGAGCAAATTGTTCCAATCGTATTTTCCCACCCTGTCCCAGGTCCCTTCAACTCTTTGTCCTTCAACCACCGATCCAATCTAATACTGTCCAGTTAAATCAATTATTATTTAATATGGATAGAGATGGTAGGACTAGAGGTCATGCCTGGAATATCCGTAAGCAAAGGGTTAGGTTAGACACCAGGAAGCGTTTCTTTCAACAGAGTCATCGTTTTCTGGAACAAACTTCCATGGCATGTGAGGAGTATGGGGTCGCTACAAAGGGAACTTGACAAGTTGCTGAGAGAAGACGCTGTGGCCAGTTACAGAGGGTACCTGGGTAGTCAGTTTGCTTGATTGCTTTAGGGAGCCAGAGCAGAATTTCCCAGAGTTCCCACAGTTTCTCCTTTCCATTACTGGGGGGTGTAATGATCAGTAATATGTCATTCTAGAATGGTACACTAGGTGGAGCTGTCTGTTTAGTAGGGGGCTACCCACAAGGCAGTAGTCAAGATGGATGTCTGTACACTAGTCCACATGGCTGAATAAATGACTAGCTCAAGCTAGCTGTTCACAATGAAAACGTCTATTTATTTATGAACATAACATGGTACCAGAAGTGGTAATATTTGCTGAATATTGCGAAACGCGACATGGAGAATTTGAAGCCACCGGAGGGTTTGAAACTCATGGGGAATGTCGACTGCAATTGGCGGACTTTCAAACAACAATTCAAACTCTACATTGCCGCCATCGGGTTCGGTACGATGCCAGACGCAAGGAAAATAGCGTTACTGCTCACGGTTGCAGGCCCACAGGCGATAGAGGTATTTAATATGCTTGTATTTGATCAAGAGGATGACAGAGAAAAAATGGACGATGTGCTAAAGAAGTTTGATACACATTGTTATCCAAAAAAGAACGAGAGCTATGAGAGGTACGTGTTCCATTCACGGACACAGCAGCAAAATGAGACTTTTGATAGCTTTGTGACTGATCTGAAACTGAAAGCACAGACAGGTAATTTCTCTCGTGACCAGATTGTGTTTGGTATTCATGATAAAAAGATCAGGGAACGTCTGTTGAGAGAAACCGAACTAACATTGGAGAATGCTGTGAAAATATGCCATGCCAGTGAGCTAGCTCAACAGCACGCAAAGACTTTCAGTGAAATTAGTAATGATGCGACTGTAATGAGTGACTGTGCTGCTTTTGGTGCTGTGTCCTACAAGGGGAAGAAAAGTGGGCAGAACAGAAATGCAAAGCAATCGGAGGATGGAATTTTTAATTGTAAATGCTGTGGTTACCAGCACCAGTCAAGACAATGCCCAGCGTTTGGAAAAATGTGCACAAAATGTAATGGAAAGAATCACTTTGCCAAACAATGCTTTTCAAAAGTAAAAACAAAGAAAGGGCAACAAGTCAATGTGATTGAGGACACTGATTTAAGTAGGAATGGTGTCATGTGACAATATAGAAAAGGATACAGAAAATGTGCAGTCCTCAGGAATGGACAATGCTGAACATAAAGTTAATGCAGTAAAAGAGGGCAAATGGATAATGCCACTGCAGGTAAATGGAGCATTAGTTACATTGAAACTAGATACTGGGGCAAAAACAAACTTAATCAGTATGAGTGACATTAAAAATATGAAAGAAAAGCCCAAAATACAGAAAAAGTCAGTACTACTGAAGAACTATAATGGACAGAAAATAGATAGCTTAGGTGTATGCAGACTTAAAGTGACAGTCAAAGACAAAGTGCATCATCTCATGTTTTCTGTTGTGGCTGAAGGACTTGATTCACTACTAGGTGACAAAGCTTGTGAGGACTTAGAACTGGTCAAGAGAGTCTACTGTATAAACTGTGCCATAAGCAGACCAGATGACTCAGTGGATTCTGTAGTGAGTAATTTCCAGGATGTGTTCAAAGGATTTGGAGTTCTACCATTCACTTACAAGATCCAGCTAAAGGAGGATGCTCAGCCAGTGGTACATGCTCCACGGAGAGTTCCAGCACCCCTGCGTGACCGGCTCAAGAAAGAACTGGACAGAATGACCACACTAGGAGTCATCAGGAAAGTCGAAGAGCCAACAGACTGGGTTAACTCCATGGTATGTGTAAAGAAAAAGAACAATGATCTAAGAGTATGCATGGACCCAAAGGACTTAAATGCAAACATAAAACGTGAACACTACCAGATTCCCAAGCGAGAAGAAATCACCAGTGAAATGTCAGGTGCCAGATACTCCACAAAGCTCGATGCCTCACAAGGATTTTGGCAACTAAAATTGGATGAAGAGAGCACCAAATACTGTACCTTCAACACACCATTTGGCAGGGATTGTTTCCTCAGAATGCCTTTCAGGATAATATCTGCATCTGAAATCTTTCATAGAGCGATGGAACACATAATTTAAGGTCTGGAAGGAGTTTGGGTCTATGTTGATGACATCATCATCTGGGGCTCCACACTGAAAGAACACAATGAGAGACTGACTAAAGTGCTACAGAGCATACGCCGGAATGGACTGAAGCTCAACAAAGCCAAGTGTCAGTTTGGCATCCAGGAAGTCACTTTCCTAGGAGATAATCTATCTGGTAAAGGAATAGAGCCAGATATGGAAAAAGTAAACGCCATACTCAACATGCTCATTAAATTTAAGGTGCACTGACAAAAAAGGAGTGCTACGCATCATGGGGATGATAAACCTCATTGGAAAGTTCATTCCTAACTTGTCAGCCAAGACAGCCTGTCTGCGAGACCTGCTACATAAAATAAATGAGTTCGCATGGACAGAAAGACATGAACAAGAGTGGATGAACCTTAAAACAGTGCTGACAACCACACCTGTACTCACCTTCTTTGACCCAACAAAGAGAATCAAAGTGTCAACGGATGCATCAAAAGATGGCCTAGGCGCGGTCTTGCTACAAGCAGAGGGTGAAGATTGGAAGCCTGTTGCCTATGCCTCCAGGTCTATGACTGACTCTGAGTGTCGATACGTCCAGATTGAAAAGGAATGTCTAGGCTTGGTAGTTGGACTAGAAAGGTTCCATGGCTACATATATGGACTTCCCACCTTCACAGTTGAGACAGACCACTGCCCATTGGTTGCCATCATAAAAAAAATCTGCATGAGATGTCTCCAAGGATTCAACGACTCATGATGAAGCTGCAAAGATATGACTTTGAACTGATCTACACACCAGGCAAACACATAGTGTTAGCAGATGCACTATCCCGAGCACCCACAATGAGTCATGTGAGCTCTACTGAAGAACACGTGGATGTTCATGTGAGTATGGTCACTGCTGCGCTGCCCATGTCAGACACAAAATCAAAGCAAATAGCAGAAGAAACAGTAAAAGATACAGGGGGAAAAATTGGGTGAGTAGCGCCACCTGTTAGCGCCTAAAGAGGCAGTCAGTGGCTGTAGCGCCACTGGCTGCGCCTCCCGCGATATTTAGCAGGGGCGCTAATGGTGGCGTTAGACATTTGCGCTGCGCCGCCACCGATGACGTCATCGGTGTGCGCAACGCCCCATTCGCGCCCCGTTCGCGATATTTGGTAGCGAACGCCGCAGTTGCGCCATTCGCTACCCGCGCCCGGTTCACGGGGCCTTACTGTGCCGGCAGAGGCGCAAGTTAAGGTGGAGGTGCGGGGCGGCCGCCTGCCAGCACCTCCATCCCCGGCCTCTTGGTCCCCCCCCCTGCGGCATTGCCGGCTGTTTCCCGAGAGCCCGGCACTTCTCCTTGGTGCCGGGCTCTTTTGCCGGCACTCGCGATCGGGGCTCGCGCTGTTGCAGGCCCCGCCCCCTTAACAGTGGGAGGAAGGCCTGCAGTACCGCAGCGTGCCGTGCCGCAGCATTGCGAAATTCACTTTCAGCGCCCTAAGAGGGACGCGGAGCGCCTCGAGCCACGCCCCGTTTCCCTCTAGGGGCACTTCAACTGAATTTGCGGCGATCGCTAATGCGGCGATCGCGGTGCAAATTCCAGCGCCCAGACAAACTTTGTGCCGCTTGGGCACCTTAGGCCAATTTCTAGGCCACAGTGTTACAAACAGTAATAGAGAACATTCATCATGGTTGGCCAAAAGGTTCCTGTCCAAAGTACTTTCACATCAGGTCAGAGTTGAGTGTCGCAAGTGGACTATTACTAAAACAGAACAGAATAGTCATTCCACAGACTCTACGTCGAGACATGCTCAAAAGGATTCATGAGGGACACCTCGGAATTGAAAAATGCAAAAGGAGAGCAAGAGACACTGTTTATTGGCCTGGCATAAGTAAGGACATTGAGAACATGATAGGCATATGTGAGACATGTCAGAAACACCAAAACAAACAAGCAAAGGAACCAATGATAGTAGCTGACTTACCAACTGCACCATGGCAAAAGGTTGGTATGGACCTCTTTCATTTGAATGGTAAAGACTGTCTAATAGTGATTGACTACTATTCTAACTATCCTGAGATGGCGCTGCTCTCAAGTACATCAGCAAGCAGTGTCATAATGCATATTAAATCCATCTTCGCCAGACATGGAATTCCCAGGATTGCCGTTAGCGACCATGGTCCGTGCTTCAACTGTAAGGAGTGGCAACAGTTTGCAGCACATTATGACTTTCAACACATCACATCCAGTCCTCTGTATGTTCAGTCGAATGGTAAGGCAGAGAAAGGTGTTCAAGTTCTCAAACAGCTACTGAAGAAAGCAACAGAAAGCAAGTCTGATCCTTATCTCGCCCTGCTGAGCTACCGAGCCTCCCCTTTAGACTCTGGTTCTTCACCTGCTGAAGTCCTAATGGGTCGCAAGTTGCGCACCATGCTACCCTGCTGTACAAAAGAAAAGCAGAGTAAGGAACTGAGACAGAGACTTCAACTGTTAAAGCTGAAACAGAAATCACACTATGTCAAGTCATCCAAAACTCTGAAACCATTGACAAGGGATGATGTTGTCAGGATTGAGGATCCAGATGCATGGAACAGGAAAGCTACAGTTCTTGAGGAAGTAGAACCAAGGTCATACACTGTTAGAACTGAGGAAGGACAGATTCTCAGGAGGAACCGCCGTTCCCTCCTGAAAACACAAGAAACTATCCAAGAGCAAATCGATGACAATGCCGCAACTGAATCTTGTCACTCACCACCAGAACAATCTAACACAAACACACATACAGGCTCTCATGAAAACACATCAGACTTACCTGTGCTGAGAAGATCCACACGTGAAGTAAAATAGCCTGATAGACTTAATCTTTGAGTACAAAGAGAAGTGTAATAAAAGAATGAAAAGCTTAGAGTTCATAAAGTAAAGCTTTGAAAATGTGTTGACTGTTGTGAAGATGTTTATGTCGTTATGATTGATTGATATTGATTTTGTTTAACCTCTAAGGAAGGGGGATGTAATGATCAGTAACATGTCATTCTAGAATGGTACACTAGGTGGAGTTGTATGTTTAATAGGGGGCTACCCACAAGGCAGTAGTCAAGATGGATGCCTGTACACTAGTCCACATGGCTGAATAAATGACCAGCTCAAGCTAGCTGTTCATAATGAAAACTTCTATTTATTTATGAACGTAACAGGGGGTGGGAGGCCCCTGTGCGAAGTTACATTACCAACTGTGGTGAGCTGGATGGGCCTGATCGTCTTTTCCTGCCCACCTTTTGAAATGTTCTGTGGCCAAAGCTACAGCCTTGAAGAGAGATGATTTAAAAAATAAATTAAGTTACATGTTTGAAGATGTGCAGGCCATTGGAGGGGGAGAATGGCCGTGGGGCAGGGGCTGGAGGGGGCAGTTCTGAATCGCTGGCACATTGTCAGTTTACTGTTGGTGCAAAACGATTTCAGCTTCGAACCAAAATGATTTCAGCCAAAGGGGGAAAAAAAAACACACCAATCAGGGATAAGCCTGTAGGTGGTACAAAAGTTATATAATATAAGCCATTACATGACAGAGGTGAAAAGAATGTAGTGCATTCTCCAGAAGATTAGTCACAGCCAGATCTGACACATGGTTTACCTGAAATAAGGGTGGACAATCTTTCTCATAAGCCATGTAAACTGGTTTGGCCACTCTCCTGCTTTACCAGAAAGCATATTATTACTGACTGCCATTGTTTGTAAAAATTCTACAAGACACCCAAATACGGTATCACAATAGAATGCAAGTTATTTGCAGTAACAGAGCCCCTCATTGTACTTTCCAAGGTACCATGACTTTTTGACTTGAGAAGCATTGTTAGTAGCTCGCCCATTAGCTGAGATGCCATATGACGCACAGCCTCTGACCTCCTTCTCATTCTGACTTATTTTTAATGCTAAATTCAAACACGCTTGTTCCTGCAGGTGGTATCTATGTCCTGGAAGTAAGCCAACACCAGGAAAAATGCATTGGTGACAGGCTTCTGATTTTTTCCTTCATACCAGAGAGCAGGACGGATTCTAAACTGTTGGCAGAAGGGAAAACTTCTTGTATTTTTATTTGGGTGTACAAATCGCAGAGCATTTGCCAGATCAGGAGCTCCAGGGCCTAGCTTGAAGGATTCACAATGAATCCGAATAAAATCCTACAAGCTTTTGAGTGTGTTTATTTGAATTGGATATTCTTGTAGGGTGTTCTGGGAGGGGGTAGGGGCAAGGTGCGTAGGTCCATGAAATCCAGTGACCTAGTGAGAGATACATGAACCCTCGCAGAGTAAGAGCCCATTGCCCCCAGGAGAGGAGAGGTCAGTACACTCATGTAGTGAGAACTAAGTAAACCCTTGCAGAGTAAGAGTGGGAGGATAGAGGTACGTATAAGTTCATTGGTGGACTAAAACGACTACTGGGGTCGCTGTTGGAATTATCTTGCAAGTGCAAATAAAAATACAAGTAGTTATGATGATCTTTCACTACGAATGAATAGAACTCTTGTAACGTGCCATGACTCATGATTGTTCTGTTTAAAACAGGGTTGGTTTCGAACATGTTCCAAAATGCATCATGGACCATTAAGTAATAATTAAGTGCTGTTGGGCATCATTTTGTTTTCATCACAGTTAATTATCCCATTGTTAGGCTTTGGAATGGCCTGCATTGATACCGCATGTGCAGTAAAGAACAAGTTTAATAATATTGCCAGACCTGATCCAAATAAACTCATGAAAGATGATGAACTTGGCTTATTGTGTGAAATGCAAGCCGTATATTTTATATTGTAATAATAGTTTTGAAGTAGGCCTGCCTACAAAGACTTTCCGAAATTCCACTGGGCTTCATATAGCATCCAGCAATTAAAGCATTGATATTCATATAAGTAGAAAATTAAAGTGACGCACCCACACACTACACCCAGTATCCACATTGCCCCATATTGAAGGTATGCTTAAGAGATGGCACGAGACTCTGAAAGCTGAATTAGAGATGAGCTTAGACTGATTTAATTAAGGTGAACGTGTAGTAGCAAAATAATGACCTCACACAGGTTGAAGAATAATGTCCATGTGCCCACGTGCAATGGCATTTCCAACTCCTGGATGATGCGTTTCTGAATCATGGTCCTCCTTGCAAAATTAGGGGTGTTGGAAAAACAAAATGGAGCCGCTTTTCCTCTCTGGGGCCCATTGGGAATTTGACAGTTGCACTGTGCCTGAGAGGCCTGCAGCAGTACTCTTGGCTGCTGGAGAAGGTCCTGAGGCTTGCAGCTCATCCTTTGAGGGGGGGAGTTAAGAAGTTCAACAATATCTGAAGGCTCCTTGTATCTATAAGCTGCCTCCCCTCCCGGGACCCTTGCAAACCATCTGGTCTGTGGAGGGTCCCAGCACGACCCCCATCCAGGTGTTTTCCGCCAGTTGTCCCTTACAATCTAATCAACATGCTTAGTCTGCAACTACTGTAGGCGCAGGCCTAGTTACGACCATTTAGGGAAGCCCCAGAAATTCCAGGGTAGTGTCGTAAGGGCGGAGACCTGACAAAGGTGACATGAGGGAAAACTTTTTTTTATGCAGCGAGTGGTTATGATCTGGAACGCACTGCCTGAGAGGGTGGTGGAGGCAGATTCAATTGTGGCTTTCAAAAGGGAATTAGATAAGTACCTGAAAGAAAAAAAATTGCAGAGCTACGGAGAAAGGGAGGGGGAGTGGGACTAGCTGAAGTGATGGCCTCCATCCTCGGTTCCTGTTCGTTGCATCTAGGTATTATTATCTTTGTCTATATCAATGCTCTATATCTAATGTAAGTGTATTGCCCATTCCTGGCTCATTAAGCCTGCTATAGTAACCCCATCCTACACACACATAGTCACATGCAACCACAGAACTGCGGTCTCCCACATATCGCCTATGATAACACTTTAACCACGTACATCAAATTTGGACTGCACTGGCACATATCATTAAGCTTGGCAGCAACGTGTGTCTATTAGCAGTTAGTGTAAGAGCTATTGAAAATCAGCCAAAGTAAATAAGTATCAAATCTCGAAAAGAACTAAGTGTTCAAAATCATGAGGGGTCTGGACAGAGTAGGTAGAGAGAAACGGTTCCCACTGGCGGAAGGGTCAAGAACCAGACGACACAGATTTAAGGTGTTTGGCAAAAGAACCAAAGGCGGCATGAAGAAAAACTGTTTTATGCAGCGAGTGGGTATGATCTGGAATGCACTGCCTGAGAGGGTGGTGGAGGTAGACTCAATCGTGGCTTTCAAAAGGGAATTGGATAAGCACCTGAAAGAAAAAAAATTGCAGGGCTACGGAGAAAGGGCGGGGGATTGGGACTAGCTGCAGTGACCTTGCAGAGAGCTGGCACAGGCGCGATGGGCATCCTACTGTGCTGTAACGATTCTATGATTTGGTATTTGGATCACAGAGCCATCGATTGCCTCAGCCAAGGCAAGAATTTTAAAAACTTTCAACTTTAAAAAGAAATGTGGGGAGTCCAAATCTAGGGGCCATAAATCTAAGAGAGTCACTAATAAATCCAATAAGGAATTCAGGAGAAACCGCTTTACTCAGACAGTGGGGAGAATGTCGAACTGGCTACCACATGGTGCAGTTGAGTCAAAGTGTAGTCACAGTTGTAATGTAGGAAACGCGGCAGCCAATTTGCACACAGCAAGCTCCCACAAATAGCAATGGGATAAATGATGTTGGTTAAAGCGGCCATTTAATTTTTAAAACCTTCCTGCAGCCCATAATAACACTAGTCGCTGGAAACACACCGGCTTTCCTGGCACTCATGTTGCTAGAGCACAACTGATGGGAAACATGTCATATGACATAATTCCGCCACTATCGTCCTATTATAAATTGCCCACCCACATCTGGGTGGATATATTATACACCTGATGTCACTTCCGACAGCAGATTCCGAAAGTGCTGCTGGGTGGTGGGAATCCAGCCAATCAGCTCCCCACCCGATCTTCGTCCCTCAACCGTCCAGTTACCAGCGGAGCTAGCCAGAAAAATTGGCCCTTTTCAGTCTATTCCTTAAGATATTCCATTTGGTTTCCTTCAACTCGGAAAATCAATGCTTCAGAAACACAGGGCTGAAAATCCACAGGCCCAACATCCCACTGCCAAGATTAGTCGTGTGTTGCTGACCTTGCTGGAGTATGTGGGGTCGGGGAGAGGTCATCTCACTATCATAACTTCTTCTCTTAGGCAGTCCCTCGGAACAGAGGATGACTTGCTTCCACACTAAAAATGAGTTCTCAGGTGACTGATGAGTCCAATGCGGGACCTACAGTCTCTGTCACAGGTGGGGCAGACGGTGGTTAAAGGGACGGGTGGGTGGGGTGCTTGGGTCCACTGTTTGCACTTGGCTTCCGCTTGCTCCCGGCGAAGAGACTCAAGGTGTTCGGCGCCTTCCCGGATGCTTCTCCACTTTGTGAGGTCTTGGGCCAGGGATTCCCAGGTGTTGGTGGGGATGTTGCACTTTTTCAAGGAAGCTTTGCCAGGGTCCCCCTCCAGTAACCCCATTTACCTGTAACCTTTTATTGCCTGGTCTTGAATAAGAAAATGCATCCCCGGCTCCCCACCCTCCACACCGGCACCTTTATCCATTTCTCCAATGATGATTCATGCCTGTTGGATAAGCAATCTTTCAATATATTTGCATCCTTAGGAAAGCTGTGTTTCTTCCATGAAGCTCTGACCTCCATAATCACATTGAAGGCATTGTTACTAATGAGAAATGAGCTAAAGCATGTGGCACAATTAAACTGGCAGTCTGGTTGCCAAGAATTTCCGTGCAATATTTTCCTGTGATGGCGAGGTGAATATTGATTAACATTTCCATGAAGTCTTAAAAGATCCGCTATCATCATGTAAAAACATTCGGCCAACCTTTTTTTTATGCAGAAGGGAAAATAACCTCATGCTTAAGTGACAATGCAATGAATTTCAGTTTAATTTATGGCCTTTGTGTCATGTGTTCATAAATAAACGAGAAAACATTCATCAAATATTTTTCATCAGGACTGCACCCCTTTAATATTGCTCCATTACTTTTCTCTCGTGAAGCGTTGACACCAAGCATCATGCAAAACATCCCACATAAAGGTTAGGATTTTAATTGGAATGATCTTAAGTGTCGTTCGTCAGCAGTTTAGATGTGTCAATGTTGAGGATTATCAGGGTTTTTTACATGCCAACTCTTACAGCCTCCATGACTCCTTCAGCATTGCAACATATCTCACATACAAACAAGCATAGACACTGATTTAATAATTATTCTTTTCCATTCAATGTTACCTAAGCCTTGGAGAAGGGTTTTACCCTTCCAAGGACAAATGGTGATCATTATTGTCCATGCTCCTTAGCATGAGTCACTTCAAAATGGTTTTAGGACTTCCCTGATGATTCATGTTATTGAGCCATACAGACCAGCAAACTTCCAGCTTTGATTTTATTGGAGCCGAGTTGGTTGGTTTCTTCCCACAGCAAAGGTGGACTAAAACTGGCGGCAGTACCTTGGGATAGGGATGGAGACAATCAGCATTGCCCCTTTCTGAAAAGGGCATCTGGTTGGACATTGCGTGAGGATAAGGTTGGACTCAGATGTGATGCCCCGCCGTGGGTAAGCTATCTGAGACTCACCATCCATGTGAAAGAGTGGGCAGTTGCATGAGTTACTGTCGGGCAGTGGAATCCTCGCTCAGCTTGAGCCACTGGGGGCGCTATTCGACCTCCACCCGAGACGGGTGCGAAGTCGGTGGTGCGTCCGCGGCGCCAGCTCAAGGTCAGCGTCAAGAGACCCGAACCATTTTCAGGTCCAGTCTTCGCTCAGATGCAGCCAGCAAGCGGCGAGCGGAAAACAGGCGTCGCACTGCAGCTCACCGATCGTGGGAGAGCGAGAAATCGGACTGCTCCAAAACTGCACCAGCTGGTAGCTCAAGCCTGGGAACCGGCTCAAGCAGGGGGAAACCGATCCTGGTGTGGGTCGAGCAGCGGCCCATGGTACTCTTGTGGAGCCGGGAAGGTTACATCTCGGCCCATTTGTACCTGGAAATAGCTGTCCTTGTTTCTGCCCTGTATAATTTACCCTGCGCTAATCTAACCATCTGAAGAGGCCAGATTGGCATTGGATGCAAAATGGTTGCCTAGATATGGGTCCTTAAAATATCAGGATTAGGAAAACAAGTTAAAGATAAGCCATGTGTTGTTTAGGCAATGTCTCCAATTACTTGGACTTTGAGGACCACAAACCTCAATTGCGTCAACCGAAAATCAGGTGATGACAGATAGCACAAAGCCTGTCGCCGTATTAGTAACTGCAATCTGAGCACCAATTAAACAGTGTGTGTGTGCGGGGAATTGTCTGCTTATAAATACTTCGCGAAACGCTATTGGTTGTCACGCAGGTCTCAGTATTTATTAAAATGAGAACGTGACACCATATAATAAGTGTTCTAACTTGACAACTCACCAGTAAAATAGCTTTGCATTACCAACACAAACAATTAAGGTGCTTCTATTTACTACATTAAGGTTGGATTTTATCAATTGTCTTAAGGGCTTTCTGTAGATTATTTCCAGTAAAGGTGTATAATGACATTCAATTGCTGATCTTGTTACCCTTTTATTTTGTTCAATTTCTTACTAGGTATTATGCCAGATAAATTTCACACTCAAAAAGCCGGAGGTGATTTCTCCATTTCCCCTGCCCCTCCTCCCCTGAAGGTGCTGCCTTCTACTGGAGTACAGGCACCAGCATGTATCTCACCCAAGTGACTACACTTCATGTGTCAGCCGAGACTGTGAACATTGGTAGGCTATTTGACTGCGGGGGATCTCGCAGTGAGGCTCAATCCTGTCTTCACTCAGGTACCTTCACCTGAGCAACAGTGGAATTCCTGGGTGACATTTTTCTCCCCTTACCTGTTGTATGAACGCATTAAAGCATAGAATCAGGCAGACAGGCTTATAACTGTGATCTTTACTTTATTTGTAAAATGGCTGACTGCTGCTTTCCCGGGTAATTCCCATAATGCAATGCACATTACATTACCGTATTAACTGGTGTCAAACTCGCAATCAATACACGACATTACCCAGCTCATCAACACTGAGGGACTGCTGCCCCAGCTAACTAACTCCATACAGATCAGTGATTTAATGGGTAGAAATTGATATGCATTGCACCTAATTTTCAGGCATAAAACAGACGCAATAATGACAGATTTAGCAGTGGGACGGCCTGCGCCCAATCTGCGAGGGCGATCGGGCCACTGCTAAATTTGCCGGGGACTTTATTCAGAGGTCCTTGGCGGCTGCTTTAAACAAGTGGTAGGCTCCTTGCATATGCTAAGGAGGGGCCCAATGCCAGTTTTAGGACCCCTCAGGGAAGTTGGGCTGCCCGGAGGCACCCAAGTCTGCCGAGAGCAGGTGTAGATTCTGAGGGTGGCCTGAAGTGGGCCCTGCAGCAGTCAATCCCAGAAGTATGGATCACCATTTCTGAACGGCTCCTCTACTTCCCGAGGAGAATTGTTTTAAACCGGATTTTCTTCTGTGCCCGCCAAGTCCTGCTGCCGCTGCTAGATAGGCACCTCTGTCGCAACAACAACTTACATTTATATAGCGCCTTTAATGTGGTACGAATGTGGGTGCCCACCTTGATTATGTAAATGATCTCCATAAACTTGAGTTCATCTGCCTGTATCCTAACTCGCACCAAGTCCCGCTCACTCACCACCCCTGTGCTCGCTCACTCACCACCCCTGTGCTCGCTCACTCACCACCCCTGTGCTCGCTCACTCACCACCCCTGTGCTCGCTCATTCACCACCCCTGTGCTCGCTCACTCACCACCCCTGTGCTCGCTCACTCACCACCCCTGTGCTCGCTCATTCACCACCCCTGTGCCCGCTCACTCACCACCCGTGTGCCTGCTCACTCACCACCCCTGTGCTCGCTCACTCACCACCCCTGTGCTCGCTCACTCACCACCCCTGTGCTCGCTCACTCACCACCCCTGTGCTCGCTCACTCACCACCCCTGTGCTCGCTCACTCACCACCCCTGTGCTCGCTCACTCACCACCCCTGTGCTCGCTCATTCACCACCCCTGTGCCCGCTCACTCACCACCCGTGTGCCTGCTCACTCACCACCCCTGTGCTCGCTCACTCACCACCCCTGTGCTCGCTGACCTACATTGACTCCCAGTCTGCCAATGCCTCGCTTTTAAAATTCTTATCCTCATTTTCAAATCCCACCATGGCCTCACCCCTCCGTATCTCTGCAACCTTCTCCAGCCCTCCGCAAACTCTGTGCTCCTCCAACTCTGGCCACATGCACATCCCCCGATTTTCATCATTCCACCAATGGCGGTGGTGCCTTCAGCTGCCTAGGCCCCAAGCTCTGGAATTTCCTCCCTAAACCTCTCCGCCTCTCGCTCCTCCTTTAAGATGTTCCTTAAAACCTGCCTCTTTGACCAAGCTTTTGGCCACCTGTCCCAATATCTTCTCATGTGGCTCGGTGTCAAATTTTGTTTTAGAACGCTCCTGCAAAGCGGCTTTGGTCGTTTTACTACGTTAAAGGCACATGTAAATGCAAGTCATTGTCCCTGCAATTTTGGACCTGGTCAGCAAATGGGCAAAAGCAACGGACACACTTCCGGCACCGCAAAGGGAATTTACAGGCTCTGATTTGTTTATTCATTTTCTTACTTTTTTTTCTCAATGATCTTCTCTCCACCTCTCCTCTTCTGAAGGAGTTCACTCCTTGCTCGGATTTTGTTCCGTGGGCGCTGGTTATCCTCCTTTAACATTGAATCATGGTCAGGTCTTGGAAACCTGTCTGTTTTGTTTTTGCTTCGTAACTCAGGGGCAGTGAGGCCAGTTGTATCCCCACCTGACTGAGTCTCGTAACTCAGCGTGGACCAGTAATGCATTTAGGATCCTCCTGGTCTCTATGGCCACACTGGATAAACCCGCTGTGCTATTTATTAAAAGGAATGTAAAATTCCCACGCCCGCACAGCGCTGAGTAGCATCAGCACCACACGTTGCAGTGTGACGCACAGCAGGTTGTCTATAGTGTTACAGTCCCCACCGCTTATAGCGGGCGCGTTGGTGCGAACCTGATTTGCCCGCTCTGCGTGATGGCAGGTATAATGCCTGAAGAAAGTTTATTTTCTCTCTTTCTCTCTTTCCTTGTAATGAGCCGCCCGCAGCTCCCCACTTTACAGCCTCTTCAGTGGGAGCGGATCAGATGTCGGCGATAAGATTTCATGTCTGCGATGGTGACTGGATATGTCCGGATAGAAAAATGTGAGAATGTCAACTTTGTTTCTTCTTTAATGAAAGATAAACCTTAACGGGGTGTGCGCTAGCAAGTAAGCACAGCTCTTTCTGCCCGAAATAAACAGAGCACTTAAGATGCTATAACCGTCAACTTTGCAATTGATGTTAATGCAAATGGCGAATGGTTTTCGCTCTTTGGCCGATATAAGCTACTGCCCATTTTAAACGTGGATATTTTAAGTGGTGGGGACTATGTTCAAATCTACTTTGGTTTCCTTTTTCTGAATCTAGCACAAAACTTTGTAAAAGGTTTCAGATTCTTATCCGTCAGAACTTTACACTGGGTGCAGTTGCTATACAATTTCCATTCACGGCATTTACAGGAACAGACATTGATTCAGTAGGTGTGTTGCCATAGCTGTTCGTACTAATAGTGTAGCATTACATGTTTCTGGATCAGGGTTTTGTTAGTAACAGCCAAGGAGGATGTGGAGATAGCTGGGCAGGGTTGTATTGTCTACTCTAACTTGTCTGGTAGTGTCTTTGGGCTGGTTCACTAGTCTTGTGATGCCTAGAACAGGTGTTGATTTAATCCCAACTTCCCTTTTTTTCAGCCTGTGTCCCCCTCGGTGGGGGTGCTGTGGAGTTGGTTCAGGGCTGCATGCCCCTGAAAATGGAGTTCAGACTTCCTGGTACATTCCTGGCCTAAGGTGGAGGCTGAACTGTCACTCACTCTTGCATAAGTCCCATAGATGCTTTGTTCTGGGAGAAATGTGTTGCCAAAGCAGGAAGAATATAAAAGATATGTTAACAAAATCAAGTTTTAAAACTAGAGGTTAAAATAACTCCCAGTCTCAGTACCTAAATCCTGATAGTGGGAGAAACATGTTGTGTCCTAGATTCCAATCTTTATACAGGGCCATGGGAGCTGCCTTCTCTTTGCCAGATGTTCCACACTACCCACCCTCTCTGCTAATCTGCTGTAACCATTTAAACATCTTCTGGACCCATCTTTTGTTTCTTTACATATCCCAATGATCACACCCCTTCTGCCTTACACCGTCATCACTTTTGTCAATTAACCACACCTGCCCTCCACCCCAGTGTTCTTTCTCTGGCCCCCTTTTCTGTGGCTCAGCACTTGCTTAAAAACTGTTCATCTCCAACATCTTCCAGTTCCGACGAAAGGTCAACGACCTGAAACGTTAACTCTGTTTCTCTCTCCAGAGGCTGCTGGGCCTGCTGAGCGTTTCCAGCATTTTCTGTTTTTATTTCAGATTTTCAGCATCCGCAGCATTTTGCTTTACTTTTTCATACAGTGTTTGTTTAATATGCATTTACTAACCACAGTTTTACAGGAACAGTGAAAGACAATTCATTAACGGTAAATCTCCAATGAATTAATGACACCAGTTTTGATTTCCCACTTTTGGCGCAATTTAGACTGGAATGGCTATTGACAGGCTTTAGACAGACTCAAATGGAAGGCCGTGACTTCGCCAGCCGTGGCGAGTCCGGTGCGGCCGGAGCAGACAGCAGCCTCAAACTCGCACCCGTCTTCATCCCACACCCGTCTTCATCCCGCCTCCTCCAAGTGATATTGCCCTGATTGGGCTTGTTAAGCCCACCCTGCGAGGCTCCCGGCCAATTAAAAGGAAGCGGGACTGATGACGTCATTTGATGACGCGTCATCAGCCGGTTTCCTTAAAGGGGCCATGTCCACATTTATTTTGACACTTGTGCTGTCAGTGTTCTACAACACTGAGGTGCTGCAAACACTGACAAGCACTGCACCCAGGCTCTCCCATGACTCCCTCCATATGCTTATGGAGGGAGTCACAGCACGCAGGGAGGTTCTCTTCCCTTCCATTGGGCAGAAGAGACCTCCTCAGGAGATCAACACAGCCTGGTTGCACATTGCACAGGAGGGCACAAGCAGGGATGTCGTCAGCAGGAGCAGGCTGCAGTGGCGCAAACCTTTCAATGATCACAGCAGATCAGGAAATGTTACTGCCAAGCCACACTCAACCTCATCCTGCCACTCATCACAGCCAAATCACTCTGCCTTCCCTACCATATTCCTGTACATCTTTACTCACACTAACTTACCTTGCACCTCCACCCATCCCTCTCTATCTACATTATCACTTCCCCATCTCACTAGCTACCCCTCACACTCACCCTCATCCTACTGCAAGCATACCAACTAAGAACACACAAGGGTAGCCACTTGAGTGGTTTAGCCAATGCTCATGTGAAGTTTCTGATAATGTGTTGTCAAACATTGAAATCTTTATTTTGAACACTTTGCGTTCTTGGACAGATTTGTGTGCACCTTTGGAAGTGGCTTAGTGAGTTGTAGTGAATGGTGAGACATAACGTCCCCCCGCCCAATGGCAATGAGTGTGAAAGGAACGACTTGGACATTGTAAGGATGCTGTATGGTGCTGGTGTGTGGTGGTGCCAACCTAATGCATTATGTGACAGCCCGGGTGTACAGTATTAAGTGAAGTTAATCTGGCTATGGTGAGGCCAGCCCTGGTGCCCAGGCAGCAATGTGGTCGGGTGCTGATGCCCTGTGTCCTGTGCAGCATCAGGTGATTGCGGAGAAGGTTGGTGTGGATGTTGGTGCTGCTGGTGTGCCTGGTGATGCTGGTGTTGGGGCTGATCGTGCTGGGATTCTGAGGACCAAGGTGAGATTTTTTCCAAGGGCACCGATGCTGATGGAATAGATGGCAGGTGAGGTTGAGATGACAGAAGTAATCTGTCAGTGTTGAGATAGGTTGTTCAAGAAGGTGACAGTGGATAGAGAGAATACTCCAAACACTTCAAAAGTCCATAAAGCTCAAAAATGGGTTCCAAATTGTTAAGTCTGTGTGTTCTAGTTGTATGTAAGATTAATTACTGACACAGACTACAAGAATAACGTTTCAACAGGTCTTTACTAGTTGGAGGTCAGGGCTATACCAACAGCAATATCACTACACGGTACAGGTAGACTATCCTTTATCCGAAAACCTCGGGACCACCCAAGTTTCGGATAAAGGAGAATTTCGGATTTCGGAAGGTGGGTCGGCAGGGGTCCGCGGGGGGGTCGGCGGGGGGTCGTGCGCACGACTTACGCTGACGCTCAGCGTAAGTCAGTCGGGGTCGGCGGGGGTCGGGGCCGGCGGGGTCCGCGGGGGGGTCGGCGGTTGTCGGGGCTGGCAGGGTCGGCGGTTGTCGGGGCCGGCAGGGTCCGCGGGGGGGTCGGCGGGGGGGATCGGCGGCTGTCGGGGCCGGCGGGGTCCGCGGGGGGGTCGGCGGGGGGGATCGGCGGTTGTCGGGGCCGGCGGGGTCCGCGGGGGGGTCGGCGGTTGTCGGGGCTGGCGGGGTCGGCGGTTGTCGGGGCCGGCGGGGTCCGCGGGGGGGTCGGCGGTTGTCGGGGCTGGCGGGGTCGGCGGTTGTCGGGGCCGGCGGGGTCCACGGGGGGGGGTCGTGCGCACGACTTACCCTTTATCCGAACTTCCGAAACCGGAACCCTCTAAAAACCGAACGTTTTTTCGTTCGTACGCACGACTTACGCTGAACGAAAAAACCTTCGGTTTTTAGAGGGTTTCGGTTTTCGGAAGTCCGGATAAAGGGTAGTCTACCTGTACTTATATACCGGTGGTCACCACCGGTATTGCGTATACAGCAGCCAGAGAAAGTAGTACATCTCTTAAGGTGGAACAGGCTTAAGTTCTCTTAAGGTGGAACAGGTTACATACACCACAATCCTCCCTTTTTAGCTTAACAGTCATATCCCCATTTAACATAACATAATAACATATATACATATATAACTTCAGGTATAAACAGTTCAAAGGTTCAGTCTCTCAGGAGGCCTTCTGATTCGGGTTGGATAACGCCTTTCAGTGGTCTCTGATTCTTGTTGCTGAGGTGACTCCTTTAATTGGTTTCCTATGTATTGGACGTCATCATCAGGTACATTCCCTGCCGAGGTAGATGCTTCAGGTTCATTAACGTCTTCCACAGTTGTCTCTGTCGCAACCATGGGTTCGACCCTTGCTCTCGATTCTACCAGTTGATCCGCATGACGCCTTATCACATTGTTACCAATATCTACTGTGTACATCAGAGGTCCTTGTCTGGCCCGAATTGTTCCGGACTGCCATTTTTCGTTTCCATAGTCCCTTGCCAACAATGGTTGTCCTACGTCGAAACTTCGAGTGGTCTTGTTATTAATATGCCGGAACTGTTTGTTTTCCACTTCCCTCCGCACATTTGGTTTTAACAAGTCCAACCTGGACCGCAACCTCCTGTTATAAAACATCATGGCAGGACTTTGGTTAGTCACTGCATGAGCGGCGTTTCGATATGCCATTAGGAAATTGTCCACCTTGTGTTGTAACGGAATCTGATCATCGTTCATGGCCTTTATTGCCTTTTTGAATGTTTGGACAAATCTCTTGGCCAACCCGTTTGTCGCCGGATGATATGGGGCAGAGGTATAATGTTTCACCCCATTCTTCTTTAAGAATTTTTGGAATTCTTCCGACACGAACTGTGGTCCGTTGTCCGAACATATCTGTTCTGGCAATCCGTTCCTTGCGAATATTGTTCTTAACACCGCAATTGTCTTTTCTGAAGTAGTGGTATTCATCTTGATCACTTCTGGCCATTTGGAATGTGCGTCCACCGCAATTAGGAACATGGAGTCCATGAATGGACCAGCAAAGTCAATATGTACGCGTTGCCATGGGGCTGAAGGCCATTCCCATGGGTGTAGCGGTGCGATCGGAGGTGCATTTTGCACTTTTTGGCACCCAGCGCAGCTTTTCGTCAACTCCTCTATCTGTTGGTCAATACCCAGCCACCATACATAAGCCCTAGCAAGACTTTTCATCTTAACTCCCCCCAGATGACCTTCATGCAGTTCCTTTAGAACTCTTTCCCTTAACTTGGGAGGAATAATCACTCTTGTCCCGTACATCAAAGTACCATGGCAGACGGACAGCTGGTCTCGCCTTGCCGAGAATGCCGGTAACAGAGGATCACCATGTGTTGGCCATCCCTTCACTGTCACCTCGTAGACTCGGGACAGTGTCGGGTCGTTCCTGGTTTCTCTTTCAATACTTGCATTGGTGACTGGTAAACACTCGATGATGGTCGAATGAAATAACTCAACAGGGTCAACTTTCGTTGTCTCTTCTTCTTCAGGTAGTGGCAGGCGCGACAGCCCATCAGCATTGCCATGCTGCTTTGTACCTTTGAATTCTATTTGATATTGATGTGCCCCTAGGAAAAGGGACCATCTCTGGAGTCTCTGTGCTGTCATCACCGAAACACCCTTCTTAGGGTTAAAAATGGATACCAACGGCTGATAGTCTGTCAGAAGTGTGAATTTTTGGCCCTGCAGGTAATGATTAAACGTCTTCACTCCCCATACAAGGCTGAGAGCCTCCCTATCGATCTGCGCATAGTTGCGCTCAGCGGAGGTCAATGATCTGGATGCAAACGCGACTGGCCTTTCCGTGCCATTTGGCAACTTGTGTGAGAGTACTGCCCCAATACCATATGGAGAAGCATCACAAGCCAACCGAATAGGCAGTGTCGGGTTGAAGTGAGCCAACACTTCCTCTGAGGTGATCAATTCTTTGCTTTTGCGAAATGCCTTCTTACAGTTTTCGCTCCATTCATATGGTACCCCCTTCTGTAAAAGAGCGTTCAGCGGGTGCAGTACCGTGGATAGATTCGGTAGAAACTTATGGTAATAGTTAATCAATCCTAGAAATGACCTCAACTGAGAGACATTATCCGGAGCGGGAGCCTTTACAACTGCCTCTATCTTGTCAGGAGACTTATGAAGCCCCTCCCGGTCAATGACATGACCACAGTACGAGATCCGCTTCTGGAAGAACTCACATTTCTGCCGATTAACTCGAAGTCCATACTCTTTCAGTCTGTTGAGCACCAGTTCCAAGTTTGCGAGGTGTTCTTCATCACCATCTCCTGTAATCAGAATATCGTCCAGGTAACATTGTGTGCCTGGAATTCCCTGTAATACCTGCTCCATGGCCCTCTGCCAAATTGCTGGAGCCGATGCCACTCCAAAAACCAGCCTATTATACCGGTACAAACCTCTATGCGTGTTGATCGTGAGGTACTGGCGTGACTCTTCTTCAACCTCCGTCTGCAAGTATGCCTGCGCCAGGTCTATCTTGGTGAAGTGTTTCCCGCCAGACAACGAAGCAAAAATATCCTCAATCCGTGGAAGCGGATACTGCACCGTGTGAAGCACCGGATTAACGGTGATCTTGAAGTCTCCACAGATGCGAACCTTCCCTGGTTCTCCTGGCTTGTTGCTCGAAGGACGTTTCATAACGGGAACAATGGGCGTAGCCCACTCACTCCAATCTACCTTAGACAGTACACCTGAACGTTCTAGCGCTTCCAGTTCCACTTCTACAGGTGGAACAGGCTTAAGTTCTCTTAAGGTGGAACAGGTTACATACACCACACAAATCATTAATGCTCCAGCTTCTGACAGTGTAAAGTGACCAGCTATAAAATGGGAGGTTTGAGACCATTTTTGCAGTTGTCACCTATTCAAAGAAATGGAGAGTTATTCAGAACTCGACATACTTACCTGACGTGATCCCTGAGCAACGGGAACCTCGTGCAAAACTTGGGAAAATGCATTGTACCTGGTAAAATGGTGAATAAATAGCTTTAAACACCCTCTTAACTAGCACAATTGAATGACCCGCCACTTAATGACGTGTCTGTAAAGCGCAGGCAGAAACGGTACTTGGGAAACTGAGAAGGAGGCAGGTTCAGAGCGGGATACCGGCCCGCTGTCAATCCTTTTGATTTTGACAGCGGACCCGCCTCCGAACCCGCCCTCTGAGCGCCGGCAAAATTCAGCCTGAAGTGTGCGGTTTACACCCAATTTTCCCATGGTCAGCTCATTGGGATAACATTTCCATGCCCTTGCTTGTGGTGATGTATCTCGCCCACCGCTGCCACATAGCGGAAAATTGCAGGCGTGGTCCCCACGATTTTCTAATACACACTTGCAGCGGGGGGGGGGGGGGGGGATTCGGAATATCAGGACACAGTGATTCGCTTGATCAGTGGCTCGGCCACTCTACTTAATATCCATCCCCTCCATCACCACCGCACTGTGGCTGTAATATTTACAGGATGCATTGCGGCAACTCACTTCGACAGATCCTCCCTCCCTTACCACTGAGAAGGAAAAGAGCAGCAATGTTGTGGGAACACCATCGCCTGCACCTTCCCCTGCAAGTCACACACCATCCCAACTTGGAAATATTTTGCCATTCCTTCATCGCCACTGGGTTAAGATCCTAAAATTCCCACCTAACATTATTAAGGGAATACCATTACCACTTGAATTGCTGTGGTTCAAGAAGGCCCACCACCATCTGCTCAGGACAACTCGGGATGGACAATAAATAAGACCTTGACAGTGTTACCCACATCTTGGGGAGAATTTCTTTTAATAAACTTCTATTAGCATAACTTTAGCTGCTGATTTGGATGGTTTGAGAGTTACACTAGTGATGGGAATGGAAAATTATGTGCATGTGAAATTTAAAGGGATAGGAACAGTTGAAGGGGAGTGCCACAATGAGGTGACAAAAATTCAGGAAAGATTTGAGGAACCTCAAAACACAAGTCAATCCATTAGCAGCCCTTTCCCAAGACTGAAGGAACAAGGGACTAAGACGAGACGGGTAAAAATTAAGGAATGAATGAATAATCCATGCATCTGCAAGCAACTGACAGGCCAACTCAGGACATGATCCCCTTGTTTGATGGCTGCTGAAATGAAGGTGGTCCTGCACGAGGTCGTTGAGAGGATAGTGATCCTCGTTGTCATTTCACCTCACCAGCCCCATGGCAGCACTGGTGGTAGACATGTGGAGACTCTGGGCAAGGGTTAAGGCATGAGCCACTCCCCTCCCTCCTCCTACCTGCTCTTTGGATTAATTCCACTATTACTTAACCTAGTGGGCCCCCTATCCCACCCCCCACATGTGGCCTGGGACTCCAGGCATTAGCCCAGGTTGCTTGCTCCCAGGGCCTGCATGGCAGCAAGGAGGTGGAGCCAAGTGTCAGGTCACACCTGGATTTACTTGGAACTGGGTGCATTAACTAGACTTGAAACTCTGGATTACGTCCAACACCAATACTGCATTCCACTACATTATGATTACCTAATTAGTCAAACCTTCTGTTCAAACAATGCTGCAGATTCCAAGGATTTAACTTATAGAATGTTTAAGCATAGGTCACAAGCACACCTGTTTCGGTCAGTATAGAGTGTATGCAGATTGCAGACCCCCAAGTTGTAAGTAAACTCAAAATGTGCAGCTATTTTATCAGAGGTTAACCTTTAGGCTGCACATAGCATGAGTGGAGCATAAACGCTGGCATGGACTGGTTGGGCCAAATGGCCTGTTTCTGTACCGTATATCCTGTGTAATCCAACGTAATAGTAATGATGAATGTGCCGAAGGTCAAACGATTTTATTTTTACAAATGCTGTACATATGGTGAAAGATATGTTTCTTGTTTTTGGTCATATAAGGAAAAAATAAAGAACTTCAGATTTCTAAATCAGGAACTTTAATGAAATAATATTTTAAAAACTCCAGGCTGGCAGCTCTTTGTAGTTTTCTTTCCTACTGACTGATTATTGAATTAATTGACAGATTTCTGTCATAAATTGCCTGCTATCATGACGTATACTATCCCCAGACTAGATAACCCCTCTACACTGCCAGGCAAATACATGCCTTGGGTGCACCCCACCCCACCCCGCTCCTAATTGAGAGAAACGGACCCCTTGGCTGCTGGTTTGAACCTCCAATCTGACTCAGAGGCGAGGGTGCTACCACTGAGTCAAGGCTGGCACCTTGTAGCGTGTAAACATTCTTCGGGACTATTTCTTCCTGGATTTTATTACACATGTGTGTTTTAATGGGTGCCTGAAGAGCGGCCCTGAATATTCTTGGTGCCCAGAGCCCCAAGAATTCTTAATCTGGCTTTGAGTGTGTTGTATATTAGAAAATGTGCTTATGATTTAACCTCTGGCCTAACTCATCCTCACTCCACAAGTTAAACAGAGGGTCACCATGTTACATGTGCTGACAATTTGACATTTCACACCACAACCAGATTCACTTAGCCCGATCTCTTTCTCTAGTACTGACTTGTCCTCGCTTTACACATTCCTTTTGGCTGACTGGCCTTTTTTATTTCGATACCATCAATTGAATAATAGAATTCTACCAAAAGTGAAGCCAAGGTTATACAAAAACAATGCAATAGTAGTCAACTCCTAAGGCTTACTGACAGTCTGCATCACACACAAGAAAAATCAATCATTAAAGTTAACCACAGTGAGAAATGTGACACAACCAAACCAGAAATGCTGCACTAATGCTTCATAAACAAATTCCATTTAACAATAAAGTGCAATCAATATTTTTCTCCTCTGATAAGAGTGAATATCTGGCAACTTTATACAGATTCATTACCAGCTACTTAGGATAATAAATTCACTAGAGTTTTATATATGTTTGGGCAGCGGGTCAGAATGCCATCCTATTGCACGGAGGACAATGAGGAGGTTTTTTTTTAATGAATCAAAAGGATTTGTCTCCGTGAGTTTATCAGATTTGATCTGTAACATCGTATTGGACACAAGGTAAGCATTGCCTGTGGATCTGAGCCATTCGATCTAGGATAGTTCCAGGTCTGATCCCTGGCCGGTGCAGTTATTTGACCTCAGGCAGTGTGAGTGCAAGACCTCTAACATTTGGTCTCAGGTTGCCTGGCCCGAGGTGTTCAAAATCATGAAGGGTTTCGATAGAGTAAATAAGGAGAAACTGGCGGCCAAATTGGGCTCTGTAGCACCCGTTTTTTTAGATGCTACCCGGCAACCTAACGCTCGAAAAGGGGGCCTGAGATGTGACACACACTGCCGACAGGAAGTGCACCAGATGCCATCTTGGTGAAGGGGTTTGTGCACACACACATAACGGCCGCATGTAGACTCTGTGGGCTGAATTTTGCCAGTGCTCAGAGGGCAGGTTCGGAGGCGAATCCGCTGTCAAAATAGCAAAGATTAACAGCAGGTAGGGAACCCACCTCCACGCAAGTTTCCCAGGTTTCGGGTCCGTCGGCGCTGAACAGACCTGACACCAAGCAGCGGGGGAGGCAATTCACATCATTAAATGCGTTGTTAACATCCAATTAAGTGTTAATTTAAGCCTACATTTGAATTTTACGTGCTCTCCCACACGTTACCTGCTGCTCGGGGAACACGTCAGCTCAGCATGCCGTGAGTGGATTCAGCATTGAATTATCTCATGACCTGACAGCTGACAAAGTTGTATGAAACTTCCCATGTTACAGCTGTTCACTTTCAAAGCTCAGAAACTGTTGCTTACTGCATTTGGAAGACATATTGAGCTTTCTGCAGCTTGCAAGTATTTGGAGCCAACTCTCTATCCAGTGCCACCTCATTGGAACAACCTCTCTCACCATTGACAGATCGCTTCTGTCATCTCAACTTCACCTGCCATCTATTCCATCAGCATCATTGCCATTGAAAATATCTCACCTTGGTCCTCAGAATCCCACCACGATCAGCCCCAACACCAGCATCACCAGGCACACCAGCAACAACAACAACAAAAGCCTTCTCTGTAATCAACTGATGCTGCACAGGACAGAAGGCATCAGCACTCGACCACATTGCTGCCCGGGATGGCCTCACCATGGCCAGATTTACTTCACTTGATGCTGTACACCCTGGATGCCAAATGATGCGCCAGGTTGGCACTATCCCACATCAACACCATAAAGCATCCCTACAGTGACCAAGCCATTCCTTTTACTCACCACCATTGCGGGGGGTACCCTTATGTCTCACCAGTCACTACAACTCATTAAGCCACTTCCAAAGGTGCACACAAATCTGTCCAAGAATGCAAAGTGCTGAAAATAAAGGTTTCAGCGTTTGACAGCATATCACCAGAAACTTCACGTGAACATTGGCTAAACCACCCAAGTGCCTACCCTTGTGTGTTCTTAGTTGGTATGATTGGACTAAGATGAGGGTGAGTGAGGGGGGTGGCTAGATGGGAAAGTGATAATGTAGATAGAGAGGGATGGGTGGAGGTGCAACTTAAGTTGGTGTGAGTAAGGATGTGCAGGAGTAGGGTAGGGAAGGCAGAGTGATGGGGATGTGATGAGTGGCACAGCAGGATGAGGTTGAGTGTGGCTTGGCAGTAACGTTTCGTGATCTACTGGGATCATTGATGTGGGAAGGGAAGAGAACCTGCCTGCGTGCTGTGACTCCCTCCATAAGCATATGGAGGGAGTTATGGGAGAGCCTGGATGCAGCTGTGCATCTTTATGCAGTGCTTGTCAGTGTTTGCAGCACCTCAATGCTGCAGAACATTGACAACAGAATGGTCAAAATCAATTTGGACATGGCCCCTTTAAGGAAACCGGCTGATGACGCATCATCAAATGACGTCATCAGACCCGCTTCCTTTTAATTGGCTGGGAACCTTGCAGGATGGGCTTAACAAGCCCCATCAATGAAAAATCGCTTGGAGAGTGCAGGCTGGAGCAGGCAGCGGGCTGGGACTGCGACACCGGCCGCCCCGGACGCCGAAATCGCGGCCATCGACTGCTTTTTGTACCCAAAAAATACCTGTTTCTTTATCCAATTGAGCAAATGGCATAAGGCAGCAGTTCAACAATATTGTGCATGCTGCTCATTATGTAACCTTCCCCAGCCATCTGCTCTTAGCTTATATCCTCTCTGTACTTTGTCACCAATAATAAAAATGGCAGGAAAGCATTAAATACAAACATTGGACCAATTTTCTCATGTGCTTACAACATCTGCTTAGATCAGCACTCTAGCTGACTGAATTGATATAATTTAATTTGATTTTCAGAAGGCATTTGATGAAGTTCCACGTGAGACTGTTAAATAAGGTTAAGGCTCATGGACTTAGTCATACATGAGCTGATTGAATAGAAAAAGTCTTGGCAACAGGAAGAAAAAGGTGATAAATGGAAAATAGAGCTGCCTAGTGGGCTGTGATTAGTGGAGTTCTACAGAGGTCCCCTCTCCCATTCACACTATTCATACATGACTCAGAGAAAAGTACTTCTTGTGATATTGCTAATGTGCTGATAGCTAATTATGTGACCAGATGATAAATAGGAATACCAACACTCCTGGTTTGCCCGGGAGTCTCCCAGAAATAGACATGACTCTCCTGGGCAGAACTTTGCTCTTTAACTTTCCTGCCTCCACACCGTGATGTCACCAGGTCCCACCCCAGAGCAGCCTTCAGCGTGGTGACGTCACCCACCCTGCCACCACAGAGAGCTGGCCTCCGCTTAGGGGTGACCGGAAATGGGACTGGCTAGTTGCTGGGAGTCTACGGGGGGGGGAGAGAGAGAGAGAGAGATGAAGTGGGGAGAAGTGAACTGGGCTAGAGTGAACAGGAACTGGGGGTAGGGGAGTGGGGCTCAGGAGTGAGAGAGTGACAGCAAACTGGGGCCGGGGCGGAGGGAGACAGGAGACTGGGGGGGGGGGTCGAGGGTAAAGTGGGAGACTGGGGAATGGGGTTCAGGGGATGGGAGGTCGGACAGGGGAGAGGGGGATACTGGGGATGTGGGTCAGGGGATTGGAGCTCAGGTGGAGGGGGGGGGAGAGAAGAGAAGGAGACTGGGGAATGGGGTGGGCATGGGGCCCACTGGTGGGCGAATGAAGAACAAGAGAAAGGAGACTGAGGATTCTTGGTTCACGTTGGTCTATGGTGCAGAACCATGAGCAAAGATACTCAACTACCGGGGACCCAATCTTTACAAAGCAAATGAAATAACATTCGTAGAAGTCATGTGATTGAACATCACGTGATCAAACCTCCTGGAATACCTCTAACCAAAGTCGGCAAACCTAATGATAAAGTAAAGATAAGGGTTGGGAATTTCTTGGGAGCTGCTCCCGCTCCACTGCCTGAACTTCACCAGCAGTGCGGCAGAAACCCCGTTTACGCACCTTTTGGTGAAGTTATAGTGTGGAAGCAGGAGTAGCTCGCAGGAAATTCACAAACCAATGTAATGCAAAACTGGGAACAGGAAGGAGAAAACATGTATACCTGAGAAACAGGTTTCTATTGGCAAAGGTATACAAGAAAAAATTTGCTGTGATTGCTGAAAGTTTCCAGTCAATGTGAATCTGTTGCCAACAAAACTAATTAATTACTGGTAATCATCCCAAGGGCACCTGACTCCAAATAGAAACAAACTATTCCAATATTTTATAGAGCAATCACTTATGGCATCCTGCCTTCAGGGGAAATTTCGAGGTTGGGACCAGCTCAAAGAAGAGCGATGCAGATGATTCTGAGAGTTTGGGTCCTTCGTTCGGAGGAGAAATTTTCAGATCTGAACTCGTTTCATTGGGGGAAAGGAGATTGAGGAGGGACATGATCTAGGTCTTTAAAATACTGAGAGGTATAGATCATATGGATGTAAGCAGGCCATTTGATTTGGACTGTGAACACAGAATAGAGGAAACGGGTTTACGTTAAGAAGCTTGTAGAGGAATTCACAGAATCACAGAATCACAGAAACCCCACAGTGCAGATAGAGGCCATTTCGGCCCATCGAGCCTGCACCGACACATATCCCACCCGATCCCCGTAACCCCACGTATTTAATCCCATTAACAATAAGGGTCAATTTATCATAGCCAATCAACCTAACCCGCACATCTTTGGACTGTGGGAGGAAACCGGAGCCCCTTTTCTCCCTGCATTGCAATGGAACAGAGTTCAGTAAAATCAGTCGATGCTGTGGCAATTGAGTCCTTCAGAAAGAAGCTAGACCAATATTTGGTTGAGAAGGTGGCAGGGATAGGGATAGATTGAGATAGCTAATGGACATATTGGTTGCTGTGCTGCTAAGGTTGGTGGGTGGGGGGGGGTGGTCAAGGTTGAATAGATTGCAGAGAGATAACTATTCTAAAGTTTTCCTCATCTACTTTTGGGCATCTGAAATATTTATGCAGAACTTTCCTTGGAAAGTGAAATGGAGTGGAGTCCACATTAGGGTAAATTCTATACAGACTGTAAAAGGAGCAGGTTTGCCAGGTAAATGGCCTTTTATCACTCCATTCTTTCTTGTGCTCTTACTTATTACCCGAGATCCATAGAGTTTTTAACAGAGAGGGCTGGACCAGTTAAAGTCTTTTCCAACTTTATGAACTTAAGAATGCTTTCCACTTTCATTTTCTCAAACCTTTAGCAGATTTATTGCAAATAGTACAACAACAACTAAGCTCCAGCCATTTTGAAATAATATAAATTATAAGAACATAAGAGCATAAGAAATAGGAGCAGGAGTCGGCCATTTGGCCCCTTGAGCCTGCTCCGCCATTCAATGGCTGATCTTCTAGCTCATCTCCACTTTCCTGCACTATCCCCATATCCCTTGATTCCCATAATATTCAAAAATCTATCAATCTCTGTCTTGAATATACTCAACAACTGAGCCTCCACAGCCCTCTGGGGCAGAGAATTCCAAAGATTCACCACCCTCTGAGTGAAGAAATTTCTCCTCATCTCAGTCCTAAATGGCCAACCCCTTATTCTGAGACTGTGACCCCTGGTTCTAGACTCCCCAGCCAGGGGAAACATCCTCTCTATATCTACCCTGTCAAGCCCTGTAAGAATTTTGTATGTTTCAATGAGATCACCTCTCATTCTTCTAAACTCTGGAGAATATAGGCCTAGTCTACTCAATCTGTCCTCATAGGACAATCCCCCCATCCCAGGAACCTGTCTGGTGAACCTTTGTTGCACTCCCTCTATGGCAAGTATATCCTTCCTTAGGTAAGGACACCAAAACTGTATACAATACTCCAGGTATGGTCTCACCAGGGCCCTATATAATTGCAGTAAGACGTCTTTACTCTTATACTCAAATCCTCTTGCAATAAAGGCCAACGTACTTTCCTAATTGCTTGCTGTCCCTGCATGTTAACTTTCAGTGATTTGTGTACAAGGACACCCAGGTCCCTCTGAACATCAACATTTCCCAATCTCTCACCATTTAAAAAATACTCTGCTTTTCTATTTTTCCTACCAAAGTGGCTAACTTCACATTTCTCCACATTATATTCCATTTGCCATGTTCTTGCTCACTCACTTAGCTTATATATATCCCCTTGAAGCATCCTTGCATCCTCCTCACAACTTACATTCCCACCCAGCTTTGTATCATCAGTAAACTTGGATATATTACATTTGGCCCCCTCATCCAAATCATTGATATAAATTGTGAATAGCTGAGGCCCAAGCACTGATCCTTGCGGCACCCCACTAGTTACAGCCTGCCAACCTGAAAATGACCCGTTTATTCCTACTCTCTGTTTTCTCTCTGTTAACCAACCCTCAATCCATGCTAGTATATTACCCCCAATCCCATGAGCCCTAATTTTGTTTAATAACCTCTTGTGTGGCACCTTATCGAATGCCTTCTGAAAATCTAAATACACCACATCCACTGGATCCCTCTTATCTATTTTGCTAGTTACAACCTCAAAAAACTCTAACAGATTCGTCAAACACGATTTCCTTTTTATAAATCCATGTTGACTCTGCCCAATTCTATTATTATTTTCTAAGTGCCCTGTTACCACGTCGTTAATAATAGATTCTAGCTTTTTCCCTACTATTACAGTCAGGCTAACTGGTCTGTAGTTCCCCGTTTTCTCTCTCCCTCCTTTCTTAAATAGTGGGGTTACATTTGCTACCTTCCAATCTGCAGGAACTGTTCTAGAATCTATGGAATTTTGGAAAATGACAACCAATGCATCTACTATCTCTATAGCCACCTCTTTCAAAACCCTAGGATGTAGGCCATCAGGTCCATGGGGATTTATTGGCTTTCAGTCCCATTCATTTCTCCACTACTATTTTTTTTACTAATACTAATTTCTTTCAGTTCATCATCAGTAGAATGAAAGTATCATTTCCATATGAAATGTGAAAGAAGCCATGCTGTGATTATGGAGCATGATTCTTAGAGTAGCGATAAAGGTGGGCTTAAGTTGAAGACTGCTTGCATGTCCACGCATGGGTCTCTCATGACTTTATTTGGTCTGTTGGATTTAGCCCTCTTTAGATTGTGTTGTTTGACTGTTACAATAATTTCATGGAGCACAGCCAGCGGACCCACCCAGAATGGAAGGAATTTGCGTACCAGAACTCATTTCAGTCTTGCACCAAAAGATTATTTTCTCATCAACACAGATAAAAGCAGCGGTAGAAATGAGGCAACACTATCACAGTGGAGATCACAGCCTAGACATTCCAGGAGCTCTGCTCTGCTACCAGAGGTGTGGTGGGAAGTGGCTTCTGCTGTCTGCCCTGGCTCGAGCCCATCCGACATCCCAGGGACGGGGTCATTTGCTACACCGTTCAGGGGTACCTGCCCCATGGAGGAATGGGGTTTCAAAATAAAAAGAAAAAAGACTTGCATTTATACAGCGCCTTTCACGATCTCAGGATATCCTAAAGCATTTTTCATCTGCTACCCTAACAGCAATCGATCTCTCTGAGATATGGCATGGTGGGGCCCAGCTCTGGTCTTTGTACAGCAAATACTCCCTCATCGCGCAGGCTTACTTACCATTGGCTGTATCTTGGGTGGAACTGGCAAGATTTCCAGGAGAGTCTGGCATCCCACAGTCCTGCCTCCAAATATGATGTCACAATAGAGAGGAACAAGTGGAACCAGGCCCAAAAGGAGCTTAGATGAAGTGGGATCAGGTTCTGCCCCAAATTCCTCACTCAATCCCCATGCTTACATTAATTCTACATCCAAAACATTACAGAATTTCTGTGCTTAGTTCTTTATAAGCTTCAAAAACAGGAAGGCAGATTATTATCTGAATGGCAATAGAGTGGGAGAAGGGGAAGTGCAACGAGACCTGGGTGTCCTTGTGCACCAGTCGCTAAAGGTAAGCATGCAGGTGCAGCAGGCGGTTAAGAAGGCAAATGGTATGTTGGCCTTCGTAGCGAGAGGGTTTGAGTACAGGAACAAGGATGTCTTGCTGCAGTTGTACAGGGCCTTGGTGAGACCACATCTTGAGTATTGTGTGCAGTTTTGGTCACCTTATCTGAGGAAGGATGTTCTTGCCATGGAAGGAGTTCAGCGAAGATTCACCAGGCTGATACCTGAGATGGCAGGAATGCCGTATGAAGAGAGATTGGGTCGATTGGGCTTATACTCGCTGGAGTTTAGAAGAATGAGAGGGGATCTCTGAAACTTATAAAATTCTGACAGGACTGGACAGACTAGATGCAGGAAGGATGTTCCCGATGGTCGGGGAGTCCAGAACCAGGGGTCACAGTCTAAGGATAAGGGGCAGGCCATTTAGGACAGAAATGAGGAGGAATTTCTTTACCCAGAGAGTGGTGAACCTATGGAATTCTCTACCACAGAAGGCAGTAGAGGCCAATTCATTAAATATATTCAAGAAGGAGTTGGATATATTTCTTAAGGCTAAAGGGATCAAGGGGTATGGGGAGAAAGCAGGGACCGGGTACTGAATTTGGATGATCAGCCATGATCGCATTGAATGGCGGAGCAGGCTCGAGGGGCCGAATGGCCTACTCCTGCTCCTATCTTCTATGTTTCTATGTTTCAACAAATTAAATTGGTTTGGATAAAGAAGGCTCATCAGCCCAATTTTCTCTCCAATTCAAATGGCCTGCTCCATTTCAAATGCCCCCCTCCGCCTGGTTTCTGTCAGGCAAGGGGAGTTAGGATCAGCCCCACTGTGTGGGGCTCAAACACCCAACCTTGTGACCCAGAACTAAGAGTGTAACCAACTGAGCAAAGCTGATACCTTAACAAGTTCAGAATGTGAGCCTGCAGCATCATTGTGAAGGCATTACCTTAGCTAGACCCTATAATTAAAACTAAAATTCTCATGATTGTTTTTATTGATTCTGGGGACATGGGCGTCACTAGTAAGGCCAGCATTAGTCGCTCTTGAGAACGTGGTGGTGAGCCGCCTTCTTGAACCGCTGCAGTCCACGTGGTGAAGGTACTTCCACAGTGCTGTTAGGGAAGAAGTTCCAGGATTTTGACCCAGCGGCGATGAAGGAACGCCGATATATGTCCAAGTGAGGATGGCGTGTGACTTGGAGGGGAACTTAGAGATAATGGCATTCCCATGCGCCTGCTGCCCTTGTCCTTCTAGGTGGCGGAGTTCGTCATTGGTTTGGGAGATGTTGTCGATGTCATGTTGCTCCTTGACTCAACCTCTGAAGACGGAGTTTTCCACCAATGCAAAGCCACTCTTAGGAATCGTGATTTCACCATATTCGCGTGCAAGGGTGTTTACTTTCAAATAAATAAATGGCCTAGCAGAGCTTGGAAGACGATACATGAAACCCTTTAAGCACCTGTGGCTGAGGTAAGGTGTAGTTTCACATATCTCTCACGTTAACACATCCCTCCCCTGTAGCGCTGTTACTAGGAAAGCTGGTCACCTGCTTCATTCAATTGTTGCCAAGTAGCTGTCCTCAACATTTTCTTGTTCTGAAGATTAAGATTAACATTCGGCTTCATTAAGCAATCTTCCTGAGTACAATAAAAATAAAGCCAGCCTAAATACACAGCTACCAGCTACCATGACAAGCAAGTGGCTCCATATAATACCTCATGAATAGGATTTTGCAGCAGTTCTGCATCTGACTTTGGTTGCTATGGCTACTGAAAGGTTTCCTCTACAGCACTTTTCTTTTCGTAACAAAATAACTAGGCTCGCAAGCATCTGTTGAATGTTCTCTTAACAGGAGTATATTAAAGATCTAACAATTAAGTCAAAAAAGAGTCACTTCAGTTTTTTTAGTGAACATAGGAACAGGAATAGGCCATTCAGCCCGAGTCTGTTCTACGATTCAATTAGATCATGGCTGATCTGTATCGCAACTCCATTTACCTGCCTTGGTTCCATATCCCTTGATACCCTTACCTAACAAAACCTATAAAACTCAGTTTTGAAACTTTCAATTGACCTAGCCTCAACAGCTTTTTGGGGGAAGAGATCTCCAGATTTCCACTATCCTTTGTGTGAAGAGGTGCTTCCTGACATCACCACTAAACTATGTCCTCTGGTGGGGGAGTCCAGAACAAAGGGGCATAACCTTAAAATTAGAGCTAGGCCGTTTCTTCTTCTTCTGTTCGGTTCCGAGGGACTGCCTAAGAAGAGAAGAAGAAGAAACGGCCTAGCTCTAATTTTAAGGTTATGCCCCTTTGTTCTGGACTCCCCCACCAGAGGAAATAGTTTCTCTCTGTCTATCCTATCAAATCCTTTGACTCCTCTTGCATGATTTTTGATCTATATACATCTATAAGCACAATTGCAAGTGTAATAACTGAAGGTCATTCATACTTGTTCAGCAGCTAACTAATGCCATTTTTCCACCTTACCGAGATATAAACACATTTTTATCTCCTGATTGTCACGTATTATCTGTTGGTTTGAGAGAAATTTTACAATATTCTCAGCAAACACCCGAAGCCTAAACATACACCACGTGTCTTTTATACACACTATCTACATTACCTATTAAGTAAAAGTGAAACTATCCTTTAGCATCCCCCCTCTCCCAACTGTACAAGCACTTCTACATTGAAAAGCATTATCTTCAGAAGAAAAGCCTAGAAGAATAGACTAGGCTCCACTTTCCCCTTCTCTGTGCAAACCAAGAAACACAACTTTACTTGTGCATAAGAAATTGGATTCCTCCTTCCCTTGAGTCACTCCCTTGCAACTTGATGTGATTGTGCTGTTTATATTCCAACATCCATCATCACTTTCAGTTACAATTGTGACCCAGGCTGACATAGTCTTTAAACGCTGTGCTTTTCCCTCACTCCATAATATTCAATTCTGCAGCAGTGAGAAGGTGGGGCACAAACCCAGATTGTGATTTGGAAGCACCCTTTCAGTGTTTCAGATCACAGGCAAGGCTGAGACTGCAGTAGCGAGGGAGTACCGCATTGTCAGAGGGCCCGACTTCAAATGAACATTAAGAATCCTACGACACTAAGGAAGAACGGAGAATTCAACTGGTGTCCTCACCAAAAAAAATCGCAAATTAAACGGATTTAATGCTGTTGGGTGTTCCTGTCACAGATTGGTTGTGTAACATTTGCATATTGAATTATCATTGGCCCGCAGGCATCTGTAAGGAATACCTATTATATTCACATGTGATCACATGTTGAGTTGTCATTGGCCTGTAGGCATCTGTAAGGACTACTATTGTTTGGAAGACCCAGGCTAGGGGTCCTAATGCCAGGTTTTCCCCACTGGTGCTGCTATGAGTAAGATCACAGACCTAATGCTTAATACAAGAGTTAAACTGTAATACTCTGTTGTCCTGCAATTTATTATTTTTATACAAAGTGTGCAAAACAAGACATGGTGTCAGAATAGGAATTGAAAATGGACATCGTTGGAGCTCCCTTGCCTCAAATGGATTGGGAATCTTTGAACTTACCTAAAGAATGGCACAAGTTCAAGCAACATGTGGAGTTGATGTTCTCGGGCCCGCTGAAAAGCAAAGGGGAGGAAGAAAGATGAAGCTACCTACTCCTGTGGATCGGAGAAAAAGGGAGAGACATTTTTAACACATGGTCTCTCACCGCGGATGAAGCACAGGTACTGAAAAGTTATTTTGACCGTTTTGAATCATATGTGATGCCCAAGACAAATACGAGTTTCAGGAGAAAATACAAGGAGCTAGTGAGTCATTTGAACAGTTCGTGACTGAATTAAAACTGCTGGTAAAAGACTGTGAATATGCAGATAAAGATGAGATGGTCAGAGACCGCATCATGTTTGGAATACATTCAGCTAAAGTGAGAGTGAAACTTTTGAATGTTGGGTCCGGGCTAACGCTGGACAAAGCTATGGACATAGCTAGATCGCACGAGATAGCCCAAGCACTGTTGAAAACCATAACCGGTGCCATGAGCAGCTCGCATGAACAGACAGTGCACGCAGTTAATAGACACATACCAAAGAACACTGCCCAGAGAGCGTGTTTCAGAACAGAAAGAACAGATAGAGCTCTAAAAATGAGCGACACAGACACAAAACGCTTCAAAAACTGTGGATATTGTGGAAACAAGGTTCATGGGGAAAAGGAGCCCTGCCCTGCCAAAGGAAGGCAATGTGCTAAATGTGGTAAACGGAACCACTTTGCTAAAGTTTGCAGGACTGTTTGTGGAATAGCAGTACACACAGCGAGTGACAGCCAAATGCCAGATAGAGAGCCAAATGCAGAGGAACTGTTTATTGATTCTGTGTCACTGGAAAAACAGATTTCAGAGACTGAGCAAGCCTTTGCAGATATTGTGATAGGAAAACAGGGCACAGAGCTTAAGTTTAAACTAGACACTGGAGCTCAGGTTAATGTAATTCCTCTGAGTGAGTATTACAGATTGAAGGATGAGTGTGAGCTACAGCCCACCTCACGCAGACTGACCAGCTATGGGGGTGAGCAGCTCAATGTAAAAGGCACATGCGTGATGAAATGCAAGTACAAAGAAAGCGACATGATGTTGGACTTTTACATTGTTGGCACTCGAGCACCTCCAGTGCTAGGTCTAAAGGCATGTTTAGACATGGACCTTGTCAAGCTAGTGTTATCATTGACAGCACCAGTGGAGAAGCAGACAGTCATGGAGGAGTTTGCTGACGTTTTCAAAGGAATCGGACTATTCCCAGGTGAATGCACTATTCACCTTGACCCAGCAGCAACCCCTGTGGTTTGTCCACCGAGAAGGATACCCCTTGCTCTACGTAGTCACCTGAAGGAGGAGCTGCAGTGCATGGAGAATACAGAAATCATCGTCCAGGAAACAGAACCGACAGAGTGGGTCAACGCGTTAGTAGTGGTTGAGAAACCACGTACAGGCAAGCTCAGAGTCTGTCTCGACCCCAGAGATTTGAACAAGGCTATCAAATGCCCTCGCTACCCTCTACCAATGCTAGATGACATCAAACCCAAGCTAGTGGGAGCACGTTACTTCAGTGTAATGGACGCACGATCAGGATACTGGACTATCAAGCTCACGGAAGAGTCATCTAAGCTAACAACGTTCAACACACCATTCGGACGCTACCGATTTCTGCGTTTACCATTTGGTCTTATCTCAGCCCAGGATGAATTCCAGCGGAAGATCAACGAAACCTATGGAGGCCTCAACGGAGTAGTCGCAATCGTAGAGGACATCCTCATCTATGGCAGGAATAGAGAGGAACATGACAGGAACCTCCGTGCGATGCTACAAAGATCACGGGAGAAAGGTATCCGGCTCAACCCCGAGAAAAGCATAATCGGATCCACCGAGATCAGTTATTTCGGGCATCGCCTCTCAACTGATGGCATTAAGCCGGATCCAGAGTAAATCTCCGCCATCAAGAAGATGGAGCCGCCGAAGAACCGCGCAGAGCTAGAGACAGTACTAGGCATGGTTAACTACTTAGCCAAGTTTGCCCCTAGCCTCTCCAAAATCAACGCACCCATGCGTCAGTTGCTCAAACAATCCAATGAGTTCCTGTGGGACAAACAACATGACACAGCATTTCAGAAAATGAAAGACCTAATCACCAGAGAACCAGGACCAGTTCTTGCCTACTTCGACCCCAACAAAGAGCTCAGACTACAAGTGGACGCATCAAAGTATGGACTAGGCGCAGTATTACTGCAAGAAGGAAAGCCCATCGGCTACGCTTCCAGATCTCTCACAGACAGTGAAATCAACTATGCTCAAATCGAGAAAGAGCCATATGCAATTCTGTTTGGATGTAAGCGTTTCCACCAGTACGTCTATGGCTGACAAGTCATTGTGGAATCCGACCACAAGCCCCTCGAGTCAATCATGAGGAAACCACTAGCCGCAGCCCCACCAAGGCTACAGAGAATGATCCTTCAGCTACAGAAGTACGACTTCACAATCATTCACCGTCCAGGCAAAGACATTCCTGTCGCAGACATGCTCTCCAGAAAGTCTCTTAGCTACCAGGACAGCAGCCTCAGTGAAGGCATGGATGTGCAGGTGCACATGGTGTACAACAGCTTACCTGTGAGTGACTCAAAACTGAAGGAGATCCAAGCAGGAACAGAGAAAGATGCACAACTCACACTGCTGAGCAAAGTCATACATGAAGGATGGCCTGAGGAAAGGAGGAAATGCTCTCAGAGCATATCTGAATTCTGGAACCACAGAGATGAACTGTCACAAATCAACAGAATCATCTTCAAAGGGGAGAAAATCATCATTCCTACCAGTCTCAGAGAAGAGATGTTGACAAAAATTGATGCTGGACATATGGGCATGGAAAAATACAAACAAAGAGCATGTGACATTATGTTTTGGCCCGGAATGTGCAAACACGTTGAGGACATTGTCGGAAAATGTTCCATTTGTCTAGAACTCCGCCCATCAAATGTCAAAGAGCCCATGATACTTCACCGTATCCCAGACAGGTCCTGGCAGGTCGCGGCAACGGATCTGTTCACATGGAACAGCGAGGACTACATAGTGACTGTTGATTGCTACAGCAGATTTTTTGAACTGGACAAGCTTCACAGCACCAAATTTGCAGCTGTGATCCACAAGCTAAAGGCAGCCTTTGCCAGGCATGGTGTGGTAGAGACTTTAGTCTCAGACAATGGCCCCCAATACAAATCAAAAGAGTTCGAGTTGTTTGCCAAGGCATGGGATTTCACACATGTCACATCAAGCCCACATTACCCTCAAAGTAATGGCCTTGCTGAAAAAACTGTCAAGATTGCAAAAACACTCATGGACAAAGCCAAAGCAGACAAAAGAGACCTCTACATCAGTCCCCTTGAGTACCGCAACACTCCAGTTGACAACTTCAAGTCACCAGCACAGCTGTTGATGAGCCGCAGACTTCGCTCAATCCTTCCAAGCACCAACCAGCAGCTGCAGCCAGAGGTTGTCAGCTGCAAGCAAGTGCATGCAAAACGTGTACAGAGACAGCAACACCAAAAGAGATACTATGACAGGTCAGCTAGACTACTGCCGCCGCTACACATTGGAGAATCTGTCAGAATCCAGGAGCATGACTACTGGAAGCCAGCAGTCATCATCCAGCCAGCTGACACTGAGCGATCGTATCACGTCCGCACCCCAGAAGGACAGGTGTACCGCCGCAATCGCAGGCACCTCCTGAACACCAAGGAACAACACCGTCATTCCGACGAGAGGATCAGTTCAACAGAGTGTGATGAACAGAGTAATACACAAAACACATCATACTTACCTGAACCTAAACCTGAACCTGAATTGTTGACCAATTCAGGAGCATGCTCAGTTGCATACCACACAAGGTCGGGATGAGAGGTCAAGCCTAGAGTTATCCTTGACTTGTGAACTGTCAAATGGTGTAGGCGGATCGCTGCCCTAAAAAAAAACTGTACATCATTATTGAAATGTTGAGATGTTTTCAGTGCTAGTTAAATGCTGAGTTTACTTATATGTTTATGCTACCGAGAACATTATGTAGAAGAAAGGTTTAAAAATAATGCATAACATTTTTCTTTTAAAAGAAAGGGGATGTAACATTTGCATATTGAATTATCATTGGCCCGCAGGCATCTGTAAGGAATACCTATTATAGCCACATGTGATCACATGCTGAGTTGTCATTGGCCTGCAGGCATCTGTAAGGACTACTATTGTTTGGAAGACCCAGGCTAGGGGCCCTAATGCCAGGCTTTCCCCACTGGTGCTGCTATGAGTAAGATCACAGACCTAATGCTTAATAAAAGAGTTAAACTGTAATACTCCGTTGTCCTGCAATTTATTATTTTTATAGAAAGTGTGCAAAACAAGACAGGTTGTAGCTTTTGCCTACATAACAATGGCGACGGCACTTTTAAAGTAATTAATTGTGTGAAACACTTTGAGACATTCTGAGTTGATAAACCACTACACAGAGGCAAAACACCAGCGCCTAGAAATTTGGTCGCATCAATTTTTAGGCGCCTTACCCGCAGCCAGTGCTCAAATGGGGAGGCCCGAGGTGCCTTGGGTCTCATCATCATGTAGATGGCGCAGTGGTCGGAGCCCGCACAGGTCCTGGTGCCAATTTTCAGGTAAATGAATGGGGAAGAAGATGGTGGGGTTGTGGAGGGGGAACGGCTGGGCCTTGGGGTGTGATCAGACGGCTGTTGGGGGGTCAGGGAATAAGATGGTGGGGTCTAGAATATTGTTGGGGAGGTCGGGGCCGGTGAGAGATCAGGGTGCCTGGTGGTTAGAGTTGGGAGTGAGGTCGGAGATCTTGGGTCCAGGAGAGGTGGTGATTATGGTTAAGTACTTACTTTTTTTTAAATTCTGTGCTGTTTAGCGTTGGTTTTCCCGGAGGCATTCAGCACTGGTGCAGGTTGCCTCAAATGCAAGCCAAAATTGCAAGAGGCAGCAGAAGCCTGCGTTAGGCTCCTTATTTGCATATGTTGACCCAATGGTTGCTTCAGACATGGGTAAAGGATGCTTCTTGTTTTTAGCCTTTACCAAGATGGCGTCCAGTGCGGCCTGCACCAGAATTGTGCGTTTGTGGCTTGGATGCCATTTTGGACACAAAACGGCACCCATATTGCCGTAAAACTGGGCATTATGGAGCCAAATTTCTAGGCCCAGTAGTATAGTACTAACGGAAGCCAATAAACACAGTTAAAGTTCTCCAAGTATCGTAACAAGCCTGTACACAAAGCTTGAACAAAAATTAGAATTTGGAGGGGGAACACCAATATGGACCGAAGCTAACTATGGCCCCTCTTTACCTATGGTCTTCATAAAACTTACTGTTCCATGTAGCTTTGGGCCTCAGTTCATGGTCTTTCTAGGTGTGAAATGTTGAGCAAGTTGGGATTAAGGGCTAGAAATTCGGTGCATTTGCGCAAATGATTTTTGCCCGGGCACGGTGCTGCTAACGACTCTTGCTAAATTCAGCCGGAGTTTAGTGGCGGCAGTAACCGGTAGCGCCCTGCTCCACTGTGCAGGCGATGACGATGTCATCACCGTGCACAGCGCTCCATTTTTGCCCCGTCTGCAAAATTGGCCCGTGCCCCCGAATCTGCACTGGGCGATGACAGTGACTGATTCAGGGGGCGGGAACGGAGCAGATGGAGGCTCACGGGGCAATAAGTAAAGGATTACACAGGATATACGACACAGAAACAGGCCATTCGGCCCAACCAGTCCATGCTGGTGTTTATGCTCCACTCGAGCCTCCTCCCATCTTTCATCATCTAAATCTATCAGCATAACCCTCTATTCCCTTCTCCCTCATATGCTTGTCTAGCTTCCCCTTAAATGTATCTATACTATTCGCTTCAACCACTCCCTGTGATAGTGAGTTCCACATTCTCACCACTCTTTAGGTAAAGAAATTTCTTCTGAATTCGCTATTGGATTTCTTGGTGACTCTCTTGAATTGAAGGCCTCTAGTTATGCTCTTCCCCACAAGTGGAAACATTCTCTCTGAATCCACTCTCTCAAAGCCTTTCATCATTTTAAAGACCTCTATTAGGTCACCCCTTGGCCTTCTTTTTTCCAAGAGAAAAGAGACCCAGCCTGTTCATCCTTTCCTGATATGTATACCCTCGCATTTCTGGTATCATCCTTGTAAATCTTCTCTGCACCATCTCCAGTGCCTCTATATCCTTTTTATAATATGGTGACCAGAACTGTACGCATACTCCCTAAGTGTGGTCTAACCAAGGTTCGACACAGGTTTAGCATAACTTCCCTACTTTTCAATTCTCTAGAAATAAATCCTAGTGCTTGGTTTGCTTTTTTAATGGCCTTGCTAACCTGTGTCGCAACTTTTAGAGATTTGTGTATTTGTACTCCGAGATCCCTTTGTTCCTCTACCCCACCTAGACCCCACTTGCACCCTCCAAGTAATAAGTGACCTCCCTATTCTTCCTACCAAAATGTAATACCTCACATTTATCTGTGTTGAACTTCATTTGCCAATTATATGCCCATTCTGCAAGTTTATTAATGTCCTCCTGTAATTTGTTGCAGTCCTCCTCAGTATTGACTATCCCCGCCCCCGCCCCCCAAATTTGGTGTCATCCGCAAATATAGAAATTGTGTTTTTGATTCCAAAGTCTAAATCATTAATGTAAATTGTGAACAACAGTGGCCCCAGCACTGATCTTTGTGGAACACCACTACCCACCTTCTGCCACTGTGAATAGCTACCCTTTACCCCAACTCTCTGCTTTCTGTCTTGAAGCCAGCTAGCTGTCCATTCTGCTACTTGTCCCCTGACTCCATATTCTCTGACCTTGTTCATCAGTCTATTATGGGGTACCTTATCGAAGGCCTTTTGAAAATCTAGATAAATTAAATCTATTGCATTACCATTGTCTACTCTCTCTGTTAACTTCAAAAAATTCAATGAGGTTGGTCAAGCAAGACTTTTCCTTTTGAAATCCATGCTGACTTCATTATTATATTTTTGGTTTATAGATGTTCTTCTATTTTCTCCTTTAGTAGGGATTTCATTATTTTTCCTACCACTGATGTTAAGCTGACTGGTCTATAATTTCCTGGACATGTTCTATCCCCCTTCTTGAATATAGGTATTATGTTAGCTATCCACCAGTCTTCTGGCACTATACTGTTTTCTAATGAATTATCAAATCTGTGTAGTAATGCCTCTGCTATCTCTTACTTAGATTCTTTTAAAATGCGTGGATGCAATCCATCCGGACCAGGGGTTTTATCCTCTTTGAGTTTGATTAGTTTATTTAATGTATCCCCTCTTTTTATTTTCAATGCACTTATCTCATTGCTAATCTCATCATCCAGTGTCATGTCCACTTGTTCTATCCTGGGCGGGGAAAAGAAAATCAGCCGACTTACTTGTCGCGGCTCATTGCCTCTGTAAACGCGGGGTCTGTGCCGCGATCTGGCAGCCCGGCACTGCTCTTGTGTGCCGGGCTGCTGGCACGGCACCCCGCTCCCCAGTGGTCCAGGTATTGCTCCGCAGAGTTGTGGGCTTGGGCCCTTCCCTTTAATGATGGGAGGAGCCCTTCCATGCGGCAGCGCTACGTGGTCCAGTGCAGAGCGCTGCAGAACGCACCGCCCCAATATTCGGTGTTAGCACCCTAAGAAGGAAGTGGAACGCTTGAATTAGTGCTCCACCTCCCTCTTGGGGCGCTAAAACTGAATTTACCGATTGCCAGCGCTATTTAGCGCCCAGGTGATGTTAGCAACCCAAAATGATTGCTAGCGAATTTTTCCCCCTCAGTCTTATTCCCTCTCCTCAAAATATTTGGTTTGGAGCACAAAATGTCAAGTATATAATTGCAGAGTGTGTAGATACTTCAGAGATGATTGGTATTCCTGATTATTACTGAGACTTTGTGTTCATTCCTGTATGGATTTGAAGGGGGTTATAGGACAGGGATGGGTAAACCCAATGAGAGCTGTAAAGTCTAGGGAAAGATTCATTCAGTGTGAGCCAGGGCAGGGCTTGTGAGCAGCTGCATCATCTGACTTACTTCAGTTATTCCTTTTAGCTACTTTATGGCTAATTGATGCAACCATTGACCTACCTTCAGAATGCAGGCCAATACATCTGTTAATGAATGATTTTGTTTAGGAGAAGAGCTTAAAGGAGGACACCGCCTTTCTGAAAGGAAAGGGGGAGAAATTCAGTAGCACCCAGCAAGGGACGCTAACTTTTGAGAAGTTGAAAGTTTAGCGCCAGGCGCTATTCAACCTCGCTGCCCGCTAAAGTCAGTCTCAGCGCTCAAAGAATGCAGGGGAGCGCTAGATCAGGCACTAATGGCGTAGGTGAGTGGCGTTAGGCTCCAAGCGATAACGAATATGAGATATTGTGTAATCGGGAGTGAGCATTGGCACAGGCACCTTCCAGCCATTAAAGGGGATGGTCACTGTAGTCTGCAGACCAGCCCCCAATGATTCAGGGAGTGCAGAACGGCAATAGGCTGTGGGATGAAATGCAAAGTCCTTTGATGGCCCGCAACACTCCGGGGACTAAGAAGCCTTTATTTGGCTGCAGATACATCCTGCGCTCTCTGCCACTCATAGCTGACCTTTGGAACGGAAGTTCCTTGACAGCTGGGGCGCATCCCTTTAAGTAGCACCCCACCAGCCGGCTGGTTCACGTCTCCACTCCCTGGCGCTGTCTGCGTAAGGCGGGGGGCGCTACTGAAGTTTGCAGATCAGGCGCCCAGTGAGCGTTGCACACTCGCTGACATCATGATCTGCATGGCGAAAGGGCGATACGGGGCCGGCGAATTTGCCGTGCGGCGCCTGAGTGCCCTGTTAGCGTCCCTGCCAGTTGCGAACTGGGGGTGCTAACCTACTGAATTTCTAGCCCAAAGTGTTTGACAAACTACTTATTTTGTTTTGGGGAGGGAGAAGCAACAAAGGGGATTTGGGTCATTTTATCACAATGCCACTGATTGCAACCGGCACAGCTACATGTCTTGACCCGATTCGTATTTATCACATCTTGGGGGGAGTTTTAACCCCGAGAGGGTCGGGGGTGGGGTTGTTAAAATTAAAAATCATATAATGTGACCGCAACCTACCGCATACACTCTTGCCGCCATTTTTACGGCAGCAGGCAGTGTGCCGTGTCTGTGTCTGTGTCCCGCTCTCGAGAGGTGGGACAGTTCATTATAGTAGTGCAGTTGGGAGTCTGATTTCAATTTAACGCTGGCCGGCCAGATTTCTCTGGGTTCGGGAAACCAGACAGCAAAATGGAGATAGGAGCAGCCGGATCAAGCAGGTAAGCGCTTTTTATAGCACTGCTTGTGAGGCAGGAGGAACAGGAGTGCTCCCCCTGCCCCCTGCCCCCCCGGCCCCTTGTGCCGCGATCTGCTGACTCCCCTTGCTCCAAACCCACGATCACCCCCCTTATGCCCCGTGATCTTTCCCTCCCTCCCGATTCCCGGTCCAACACCCCCCTTATGCCCCGCGATCTTTCCCTCCCTCCCGATTCCTGGTCCAACACCCCTCTTATTCCCCGCGATCTTTTCCGAACCCCCTGCACTTTCAACTTGCTATCGTTCCCAATTTTTGGGGAACCCCCCAATGGCGGGAAACGGAATTAAAAAATGATAATGAGGTCCAGGTTCCCCCCACCCCGCCACAAAAACACTCCCTCCACCCCCCCCTCCCCCCCACCCCGCTCTCTCCCAGCCTCCCTGTAAATATCCAGGCCCATGTATCAGAAACAAATTAAAATGACTTGTCAAGCATTGTTCATGAAGTACGTGTCCCTTGAAAAATGATGCAAACCGATCACTATCCAGAAAGTATCCATTGAACGTGTAGCTGAATCATTGAACTATAAAATCTTTACTCCATGCTTTTGTTAGCAAGGAAGTCTCTCCATTACTCCATTTTAAATCCAATGTTTGCTCTATACCTGTTGGATTTTAATGTACCTATCTTTGCTCGGAATGAGCGTCCACAGATTGAACACTGGATCCCAGCCTGTGACGAAATGGCTCACTACAGCCTCTAGCCTACACATGGGGTTTCCTTGCCTTTTCAATTCTTAATCTCCAGCCCCTTCAATCTTGGTAAAAGATGCCTTTTTGAGCCTTTTGAAAGGCTTTCTGACGTTTGAGCCTCCCATTACAAAATGCTGATTGTCCCCATCCCTTTAAATTTCACTTATATGCAATTTTCCTCTCCCACCATTGCGTGCTCCTTACATTTGACGGGGTGAATTGTCAGGCCTCCCACCTGGCGGAAACGGGGTGGTAGCACCATGAAAATGGTGGGCAATGACCTACCACTGTGTTGCTGCCGTCGTTGTTGCCGTGGCAATGTTGCTTCGGGCCCACTGCTGGGCAGCCGGAGCAGTCCCCCTATGTCAGGTGGTAGGACCATTTAAAATGCATACACTGGACCGCAGTTCCCATTTTTGGGCTAAACTGGGCCCAGCCAAAGAGGATCCCAAAGGTAAGATCCTCTATTTTAGTGGAGCGCTTCTCTTGAAGCCTATTTCTATCCTCATTATTTACTATATTTTTGAGTTTTGTGTCATCTGCAAATATTGAAATGATGCCCTGTATACCCATGTCCAGGTCATTAAATAAAATCAAAATGAGCAGTGATCCAAATATCGATCCCTGGGGAACACCACTGTATGCTTCCCTCCAGTCTGAAAAACAACTGTTCACCACTACTCTCTGCTTTCTGTCCCTTAGTCAAAATGTATCCATGCTGCCATTTTTCCCTTAATCCCATGAGCTTCAGCTTTGCTAGCAAATCTATTACGTGGCACTTCAGCAAACGCCTTTTCAAAGTCTATATACACAACATCAACCGCACTGCCCTCATCAACCCTCTCCATTACTTAATCGAAAAACTCAATCAAGTTTGTTAAACACAATTTGCCTTTAACAAATCCGTGCTGGCTTTCATTTATTAACCCATATTAATCCAAGTGCTAATTACAGGAAACTTTTTTTACTGGCACCTAAATATCCGGAAATCTCTCTTAACCAGCAAAATTCAGGAGTAGGTTCAGGTAAGTTTTACTTCATATTAGTGGCTGTGTAACCGGGGTTCCTGGATCTGTGGCCGTGTAACCGGGGTTCCTGCACCTGTTGCCATGCAACAGGGACGCCTGGATCTGTGGCCGCGTAACCGGGGTTCCTGCACCTGTTGCCATGCAACAGGGACGCCTGGATCTGTGGCCGTGTACGGGGCTCTCGTACCTTAGTAAGTATACCTCTCTGTAATCCGGACTTTTTGATCAACCGGCACCACGCCGGTCCCGTCGGTGCAGGATAAAAAAGTTTCCTGTAATATTCTTCCAGATTATTGTCTCTAAATGTTTCCTCACCACCGACGTTTGGCTGACTAGCCTGTAGTTGCCGGGTTTATCCCTCTCCACTTTTTTAAACAGGGGTGTGAAATAAAGAATAGATTTGCCTTTCTAATCTAGGCTTTATTAACTTAAAAATCCTGTAGCACATCTTTCAACGCCCAGTCCCAACTAAAGGCTGGAAAGAACTGAATTTAAGATGGCCACCACAAATCACATGACATCAACTACCAATGAGATTACAGCATATATCCCAAGGCAGGAAACAAACAACCAATCACAATACTTCTTACTAAACATAAAGAATAATCACCACATTCACCCCTCCTTTTAAAATATACTCCAACCTAAATAACCTTTACAATTTATAATTAATTATTTACAACTAAAACTATGCACAGACAAAATAAAACTATTCAACATGACACAATACTAAGTGAGCAACAACAAATAGTAACATTGCACATAAGTATTAAGTATCTCTCAACTAAAACAATATAATATTTCAACAATTTTAAAACATTACTATCAATTTAAAAGTCCATTTTCAATCGGTCGACCGGATATCTTGTTCATGTCGACCTTCTTAACCTTGGTGAAATTCCTTGCCCTCCCACACCAGGAGACACAGAAGTATCTTCTGAAGGAAGGCTATCCATATCCCGATTTTCAACGGTTTCCGGATTAGAAATCCCATCAGGAGGTAAACTGGGACGGTCATGAACATCCATCGAGGGCTGACTAATAGAAGTATAATTATCTGCAGTCGGATTGGAAATATTCGTAGTATCTGTAACAGCATCCACATTATCTGAATCATGACTATTGTTAATATCCTCAGAAGAGGGCTGGCCACCACAAGGAGCCAAGTCTTTAATTGAAACGGTACTTTCTTTCCCATCTTGGAATCGAATATGAGCATATTGGGAATTTGCCTCCAACAGCTCCACCTCCTCCACTAAAGGATCATATTTTGACAATCTAACATGGCGTCGAAGCAGCACAGGTCCCTGCATAGTAAGCCATGAAGGTACCGAATATCCCGTAGTAGATCTCCGCGGATAGTTAAAGAGCCTTTCATGGGGGGTCACATTAGTAGCCGTTGAAAGCAATGATCTAATGGAATGCAGGGCATCAGGCAGTACTATTTCCCACTGTGTATTCTTAAGGTTCCGGGATGTCAAAGCCAACATAACTGCCTTCCAGATCATTCATTGTATCGTTCACACTGTCCATTACCCTGGGGATTATACGGGGTAGTTCTGCTAGTAGAAATTCCCCGACTCTGAAGGTATTCCTTCAACTGGGAAGACATAAAAGAACTTCCCTGATCCGAATGGATATACACAGGCATCCCAAAGATGACAAAAAGTTGAGTCAGACATTTGATAACTGTAGCAGCTGATACATCTGTGCAAGGAAAAGCAAAAGGGAACCTTGAAAACTCATCCACAACAGTAAATATATATCGGTTTTGAGTAGTTGAAGGAAGAGGCCCCTTAAAATCGACGCTCAAACGTTCAAAAGGAGAAGTAGCCTTTATAAGATGAGCTCGTTGAGGCTTAAAGAAATTCGGTTTACACCGAGCACAGATAGAACATGATGAAGTCATCCGCTTGACGTCTTCAACTGAAAAGGGCAAATTCTTACTGCGTACGAAGTGTATCATCCTCGTAACCCCAGGATGCCATAAGGCATTATGAAGATTAATAAGCGTATCTCCGTGAATCACAGAACAATAAGCCCTCGACAGCGCATCAGCAGCAACATTATCCTTCCCCGGACGATAAACTATATCAAAATGGTAACATGCCAACTCAATCCTCCACCTCATTATTTTATCATTCTTAATCTTTCCAAAATGTTTGACATCAAACATAAAGGACACAGACTTTTGATCAGTTACCAACGTAAAATGTCGCCCCGATAAATAATGTCTCCATTTACGCAGTGCTTCTACTATTGCATACGCCTCTTTCTCTATTGAAGAATGCCTTTTTTCACTATTGTTCAAGGTACGTGAGAAAAAGGCCACAGGTCTTCCATTTTGGTTCAGAGTAGCCCCAATTGCAAAATCAGAAGCGTCCGTCTCAATCACAAAAGGAACCTGCTCATCAATAGAATGCACAACTGCTCCAAGGATATCCTTTTTTAAATTATCAAAACACGTCCTGGCCTCCCATGATAGAGGATATGTCGTAACCCGAATAAGAGGCCGGATCTTCTGTGAAAAATTTGCAATCCAATTAGAATAGTAAGAAAACAGTCCAACAACTCGTTGCAAAGCCTTAGAATTAGTAGGACAAGGTAAATCAATCAATGGTCGCAGACGTTCTGGGTCTCGTTTAATCTTGTTTCCCGAGATAATATACCCCAGTAGATTTACCTCAGTGGTCGAAAAGGTACACTTCTCTTTATTGAAAGTTAAACCAACTTTTTCCGCAGCTTGAAGGAATCTTTCTAAATTAGAATCATGCTCCACCCTTGATTTGCCACACACCGTGATGTCATCTAAGTATGAAAAGGTGTCAGAGAGAGAGTTATCACTTATAAAAGCATCCATTGCCCGTTGAAAACAAGCAACACCATTAGTAACACCAAATGGTATTCGGCAAAACTGATACAGCTTTCCACCAGCCTCAAAGGCCGTATATGGTTGATCCTTCTTAACAATAGGAATCTGGTGATAAGCACTCTTTAGGTCAATAGTGCTAAAAACCTTATACTGAGATACTTTGTTGATAAGCTCATCAATCTTAGGCAAAGGGTACGCATCTAATTGAGTATACCTATTAATAGTTTGGGAATAGTCTATCACCATTCGTTTCTTATGTCTCTCGTTAGTCGTGACAACTACCTGTGCCCGCCAAGGCGAACAACTAGGTTCAATGATTCCTTCCAATAAGAGACGTTGAACTTCAGAATTAATAAATTCTCTATCCTAACTGCTATACCTTCTTGACTTGGTAGCAATTGGCTTACAATCCGGCATCAAATTGGAAAAAAGTGATCATGGAGAAATGGATAAAGAGGTTAATCCACAAATAGATAAAGGTGGCTTAGTCCCGCCAAATGAAAGACTGAGAGACTCGTGTAACTGAAGCACATCATGACCAATCAAAATATCCGCACAGAGATTAGGCAAAACAGATAGGCGTATATCAGTATACGTATTACCTAGAAGAATCAATTTCACAAGGCAACAACCAGCTACTTGTGAAGTGAGAGTCATCTGAGCCATACACACCTGATAGGAAACAGGCGAAATTTTCAAATGCTTCTCCTTTGCAAACTGAAGACTTATAAAACTTTCGGTACTGCCCGTATCTATAAGGGCCTTCACTTCCAACCCATTAACTTGGGCCGTAACTATAGCTTTGTTTAGGCCATGAGCAAATGCAGCAGAAATTGATGCAATAAACGCCCTATCTAAAGGCTGAATAGTCACAGAGGAGGTAATTGAACCTGATGATTTACACACACGTGCGTAATGACCTCTCTTGCCGCATTTACTACACACAGCCTCCCGAGCAGGACACTTCAGACGAGGGTGCCGGACGTTCCCACAAAAATAACACTTCTGAATCCTAGAGGCAACAGCCGCTGAAGTAGAAACTGTTTCAGAATCTAGTAAACCACTCCTATTAAGTCCACATAATTCCTTTTCATCCGGAACTGCCGAAACCACAGTCACAGGCTGATTAAAAAGAGCATAAGAATCCGAACTTCTCTGAGCCACATCCAATGTAGAAGCTTGCTCAAAAGCACTCTTAAGATCCAAAGTCTTATTTTCTAACAACCGCTGACGAATTGATCTAGACAGTAATCCATTAATAAAAGCATCCCGTACCGATTCTTCCTTATATTCTTCAGCCGTCACGGCCTTATAATTACAGTTAACACTAAGGCACCGAAGTGCTTGTAAATAAGTATCCAAAGATTCTCCCACCTGCTGCCTACGGGCAGATAGAAGGTGACGTGCAAATACCTCATTCTTTGGTTTAACAAAAATCTTTTCCAATGTAGAAATAGCCACTTCGTAAGTTTTACAGTCCAAAATATACTTATACACATCCGGAGCAATGTAGTTGATCAGCATATTCAGCTTATTTAGAGACTCTTGATCCAACACGTCCAAAAAGTTTTAAAATGTACAATACCAATGTTTCCATTTATCATCCACTCCTGCAGAATTAGGGTCAGCATTGAATCGTTCTGGTTGAAGATATCGCTCCATTCTGACATAAAGTTAATAAATTGAAATAAAGAATAGATTTGCCTTTCTAATCTAGGCTTTATTAACTTAAAAATCCGGTAGCACATCTTCAACACCCAGTCCCAACTAAAGGCTAGAAAGAACTGAATTTAAGATGGCCACCACAAATCACATGACATCAACTGCCAATGAGATTACAGCATATATCCCAAGGCAGGAAACAAACAACCAATCACAATACTTCTTACTAAACATAAAGAATAATCACCACAATGCTCCCACGATGTTTCTTTGTGTTCTCCTACCTAATCTGGTTCTTCTTCTGAGTGTAATCCCCGTGGCAAGATAGCTCAATGCAGAGGCTCCTGGGATCGAGACAGCTCTCCAACTCGGGCTGCAAGGACCACGGGTGGTGCTGTTTGAGGCTGCTGCCTATCAGCCGGTGTAGCGATAGCCTGCCCCAGGTCAACTTGAGGCTCCTGGGGGTGGTGGGGTTGGGGGGGGGGGTGGCGGGGGAGGTTCAGATTGGTGTGAATCTGTTGCCCCTAAAGGTCTGACCTGTCCCTACTGCCGGCCTCCACATTACTGCGCCTGCCAGTCTGTGGGTGAACAGACACCATCACAGCTATAACATAGTGGATGCCCGTCCCCATCTCTCACCTCACTTGGCTAAGCTCCTCACTTGGCTAAGCTCACCAGCCATCCTGCCCAATGAGGTGTGTTTGTAGTCCATAGCCTGTTCGCCAGCTGAGTTGTCATAAGGCCTCTGCTGTGAGGCTGATGTCCCAGCAGCTGCCATTTATTCCAAGGTGAACACCTCACACATGTGGGTTGTGGACTCCCTCTATACTGACCACCAGTGGTTGAAAGCTCATAGGCAGATCTTGCAGTGACTCCAACAATCTGGGGATCCAGGCCAGAATTGGAGCCGGAGGGATTCAATTTTATTTTTGAAATATCACAAACGGCTCCAAACACAGGTGGCTGCTCAGGCAGCTTTGTCCCCTTTCTGGGGAGGAGGCTGTGGAAGTCAGCAGCCCTGAAAGCTTCAGCTGGTGTTTCTGGCCTCTTCAATCCGAGGATGCTCCAAATACACCCTCCAATCACTAAAGGCCGCTTGTGGCCCCTTGCCGACCCCATGAACTTTAGCAAGGTCAGTGGTGGGCACATTTCAGCACTTATGGTGGGATGCAGCTCTTCCCCGCCTCCCCGCGGATTTAAGCCCGTGTCTATGATGGCCCAGACATGTAGCGACCAAAGGAAACCTTCTCACCGTATCTATGATGGACTTAACACTTAGTAACCAGAGGAAACCCTCCCCACACTCTCCACTTTGTTAAGGACATTTGCAGTCAACCTCTTATTTCTTTAATAATGTCAAAAAGGACCTGAGTGTCCTTCACTTTGTGTAACATTTTTTATGTTTTTAGTAAATATTTTATAATTGTTATGTATAAATTAATGACAGTATGGAATGTGACTATATAAACACACACTTGCCTAGGGCATGGGTAAGGATAGAAATTATGGAAGGTGGAATAGCCATCAAAGTTGAAGTATAATCTTCAGATTACCTTCAGGAGGAGGAGGACACAGAACTCTCCACAGATGCTGCCTGACTTGCTGAGTATTTCCAGCATTTCCTGTTTTAGTTCAGATTTCCAGCATTGCTTTTGGAGAAATTTCAGAGATTCCTCTTCTTGGTAGTGTTCCCTATATATTTGTGTGTCTATTTCTGGAGATTAGATCAATTATAGAGATACTAGGAGATAGAAGATACTACAGATTGTACAAACTCTTCTTGTTTCATTTTTTCTTGGCCAACCTCAGTGAAGAAGACCCATGTTACCCAATGCCGGACCATGCTAAGGTTACGGAGTAGGAGAGAAGATGAGGCTATTTATGAAATAGAGGTTAGTTGAAACCAAGTTTAGATTTAAAAAGCCTATAGAGTATAGAAGGAAGGGGAGACCAAGGGTAATAAGGAGTTCCACAGTTTGGAGGTTCTGGAAAGAAGGAGTTATTATCTTATGTTCTTGCTTATGTTCCTGTTTCCTGGCAGAATAAAGCTGGGCCGGATGAACCAATGCTAGACCAAATAATTATGTTTTTCATATCAAACTTGTATACAATTAGGCTTACCTAGTAAACCCCAGTAATCATCTTCATTATGGCTACTGCCTTGAAAGATAACAGAGAAATGATAAAAATAGACAGTAGGATAATTAGGTTATGGGCAATTACCAGGAGAGAGAAGGCAGAGGGATGTGGTACATCAGTCAGAATGGTGGCCATGATTACCTATTCTCCCCAGTGTGGACAAAAACTGTGAAACCAATTAAGAAGAAAGAACTTGCATTTATATAACGCCTTTCATGTCTTCAGGACGTCCCAAAGTACTTTACAGCCAGTGAATTATTTTTAAGTATAGTCACTAATGTTATGAAGGCAAATGCAGCAGCCAATTTGTACCTAGCTGGGACCAATGAACAGTGCTGAGATAAATGAGTTGTTAATCTGTTGTCATGGTGATAGTTGAGAGATAAAAGTTGCACAGTTCACCAGTTTGGCCTGATACCATTTCCACATAAGTGGAGGTAATCAAGAATGAGCTGGTGTTAGCACTGCTCCACCTTCAATACTTCCTCTTAATTTTTCAATTATCCCCTTTTTCTGCTGTTCAATGACCATTGTTTCTCTCAGTTCTGTAACGCACTCTGAGCTGTTTCTGTGTATGCTGCAGATATGTAATCTGTTGTTGCTAGTCTTAGGCTTGTTATTTATGGCATATAAATCAGAATACTTGGATTCTTTGGGTGTGTCATGGACACAAACAAACTTCTTATTCACAGAATCACAGAATCACAGAAACCCCACAATGCAGATAGAGGCCATTTCAGCCCATCGAGCCTGCACCGACACATATCCCACCCGATCCCCGTAACCCCTACACCAACACATATCCCACCCTATCCCCGTAACCCCACGTATTTAATCCCCCTAACACTAAGGGTCAATTTATCATAGCCAATCAACCTAACCCGCACATCTTTGGACTGTGGGAGGAAACCGGAGCACCCGGAGGAAACCCACGCAAACACGGGGAGAATGTGCAAACTCCACACAGACAGTCACCCGAGGCCGGATTCGAACCCAGGTCCCTGGCGCTGTGAGGCAACAGTGCTAACCACTATGCCACCTGTGCTAACAGGTCTCCTTTAAGCAAAGGTAGTGTTTGAATTATGAAGGGTTTGTGGTTTATACGTCAACACGGCTTAATGATTCGGAAGGGGACAAAAGCATAAAGACAGACACAATAGGATTGGTTTAACTCTACCTGCCCAGTGTAAACTGGGCGAGATACCGTTAAAATCCACCGGGTGACTTATCCGCTGATGTCCCACCCGGATCCCGCTATTTTTGATTTTTACCAGCACTTCTGGACTGGTGGTTGAGTGGCTCACCCAGAGCCGGCGGGGTCCTTCTTTAAATAGGCAGCTCAAGCTCCGATGACATCATCGGGCCCCGACTGCAATTTTAACTCCAGCCTGAGCAGGAAAGCCACTCCCACCTGGTGAAGGCCTGTCAGAAGAGGCCAGTGAAGGTAAGTGTTTTATTCTTCTTTGTGGGGTCTGGAGCAGCAAGAACGCTAATCTGGGCCCCACAAGGAAAGTTTAGGCCTCCCTGAATATGAATTACGCCCCCCCCCCCCACCAACAACCTTCCCACCCTGATTCCGACTGGACAGTGCATTCAAACAGGTCCAACTGAGCAGGAAATCACCCAGATAGAGACCCACACACATCTTCATTGGTGGTAAGGCTTCATGGCCTTCTCTGCAAGAAACAGGTCCTTTTTGTGCCATTTCACTCTCATCAGGACAAGGGATAACAAGAGTTAAAAAATAAATGTTTCCCTTCAGTGGCAGCATCACATGTTCTTGGAATAGGCGTTTGTTTACCATATCAGAGTCCTTATATTTCTCTCAACCTCAGAACTATGCTCGTAGAATTACAGTCCTTTGTACTAGTTTCAAACAGAGTAGAATTTTTTTATAAGCAGTAGATCAAGACAGGCAAAGATGTATTTTATAAATCAGTCTTGTTCCAAGTGGGAATAATTATACCTGCATGTTGTAAACTAGGAATGAGTTAAGATTTGAGATCTGACTGTTTGGGGAGTTTTTAGCTGAAGAGATTTGACTGTATTCTACATCTGTCCTTTGAATTGTTTGGAAGCTTTTGTCCTACCACTGCTGTATTTTGATGGCAGTATTTTGCTGCCCAATGACACTTTACTGACTGGTTACTCATCAAGCACTTTCACTGTATCTCACCACACAAAGCTTAATGTGTTCTGAAAATTGTGTTTTTGATTGAGAAACCTGCACCAATGGGCAAGATGCTTTCTATAAAACACCACGAATGTTAAAAACCAGAGGAGATGAGACAAGGTAAATCGCAAAGTAGTAATGGCAACATTTGAGTGGTGATTCTGCGATTGGACACACCCGGTTGGGAGCAATGCTCGTAGAGAGCATACGTCAGGAAACCATGGGCATGCAGGCCTGATTTTCTGTAACAGCAACAACAAGCCTTTAATGTAGTAAAACGTCATTCATTTTGTGTCAGCTGTGGCTCAGTTTGTAGCACTCTTGCATGAGTCAGAAGGCTGTGGGTTCATAGTCCCACTCCAGCGACTTGACATAATCTATGCTGACACTCCAGTGCAATACTGAGGGAGTGCTGCACTGTCGGAGGTCCTGTCTTTCGGATGAGACGTCAAACCGAGGTCGTATCTGCCCTTTCAGGTGAATGTAAAAGATCCCACGGCACTATTTTGAGGAAGAGCAGGAGCGTTTGCCCGGTGTTCTGACCAATATTTATCCCTCAACCAACATCACTAAAACAGATTATCGAGTCAATATCACATTGCTGTTTGTGGGAGCTTGCTGAGCGTGAATTGGCTGCCGCGTTTCCTACATTACAACAGTGACTACACTTCAAAACTACTTCACTGGCTGTAAGCTGTTTTGGTACATCCTGAAAGGCGCTATATAAATCCAAGATTTTTCTTTCTTTCTTAAATGAGAGTCACACGCTACGTGTCCATGAAATGTATCTCCTTCATATAGACGTTCCCCACCGCATCCAGAAATCACCCCTTTAATGTCAGCATTGGGTTGTAAAAGCCTGCCGATATTAAGAGGAAGACTTAGAGTAAGGAGCTCCAGACTTTTCGCAAACCTAGGAGAGAATGAGTTTGATAGAAGATGCCACAATGAGTTTTGATTTCAACAAAGGGAGAATGAAAGACTCCGTAAAGTGTCATCTCTATTAAATTTGCAGGCAGTTGTTTTATCTGTGTCTGTGTGTGCAGCGTTCGTGGGCAACGCCTGCTTTATCCATCGGTGCATCTGAGAGAATTCATGTAGATGACTGTCCACAGTGAGCTATAACACAAACAGAAGCTAAATAACCAAACAAACCCACACTCTGCATCATTACACTGACACAGCCACGCTGGCAGCAGTTTCACCCACCTGAGCTCACACGAGTCTGTGCTTAAGCAAAACAAGATGAAATGTATATCAGTGAGATAAACTCACCAAACGACACTTAACAATGCATTAGTGTGCAGCACAGATCTAATGATTCAAACCACCAGGGAATGGATGCTGGTTAAGGTCAAGATCGTTTATTGCCCAGTGATGGGATGAAATGTTTCTGTATTCAGTTTGTATGGAACTTGTTTGGATGATTTTGTAACTTAGATCGAAACTGATAGTAAAGCATTGACCAGTAATGTGAAACCAGCCCCTTAATTGATTTTTTTGAATCCTCATTTCGAATCACTCCTTGCCTGAATGTGCCGACTCTTAGTGGAGTTCATTTCCAAGGACCTGGCAGCTCACCCGGTACCACATCCAAGTGGCCATTCTACATGTGTTTGCCTAGAAGACAGTGAGTGTTGGTTAACTATTCCACCAAAGGCTGCACCCAATCAGCACAGACACGCATTTCCCAGCAGGAGTAACTGAATAATAAGCAAGGGTGAGGGTTGGATGGTCCTCCTGGTATTCACACTCTCAGTGGCACAGTGCGAGAGGGTGGAAAGGTGCATTTAGCAACTACTATCCCAGCCCCTCAAGGAAGTCATCGGCCTCCTCCCTGCCAATCTCGGTCTCTCTCCACCCCACCACCCCCTCCCCACCCCACTCCCGATTGGCAACCTCCCCTCCTCCAGTCCCGATGTCCTCTCCCCCCCACCGTGATGCCCTCTCTCTCTCTCCCCATCGTGATGTCCTCTCTCTTTCCACCCTGATGTCCTCTCTTTCCCCCACTGTGATGTCCTCTCTCTCCCCACCATGATGCCCGCTCTCTCTCCCCACCATGACGCTCTCTCTCTCTCCCCACCGTGATCTCCTCTCTCCCTCCCCACCGTGATGTCCTCTCCCTCCCCACCGTGATGTCCTCTCCCTCCACACCGTGATGTCCTCTCTCTGTCCCCCCACCGTGATGTCCTCTCCCTCCCCACTGTGATGTCCTCTCTCCCCCCACCGTGATGTCCTCTCTCTCCCCCCACCATGATGTCCTCTCTCTCCCCACCGTGATGTCCTCTCTCTCCCCCCACCGTGATGTCCTCTCTCTCTCCCCACCGTGATGCCCTCTCTCCCCCCCCACCGTGATGCCCTCTCTCTCCCCCCACCGTGATGTCCTCTCTCTCCCCACCGTGATGTCCTCTCTCCCCCCACCGTGATGTCCTCTCTCTCCCCCCACCATGATGCCCTCTCTTCCCCCACCGTGATGTCCTCTCTCCCCCCCACCGTGATGCCCTCTCTCTCCCCCCACCGTGATGTCCTCTCTCTCCCCACCGTGATGCCCTCTCTCTCCCCCCACCGTGATGTCCTCTCTCTCCCCCCACCATGATGCCCTCTCTTCCCCCACCGTGATGTCCTCTCTCTCTCCCCACCGTGATGTCCTCTCTCTCCCCCCACCGTGATGTCCTCTCCCTCCCCACCGTGATGTTCTCACTCTGTCCCCCCACCGTGATGTCCTCTCCCTCCCCACCGTGATGTCCTCTCCCTCCCCACCGTGATGTCCTCTCCCTCCCCACCGTGATGTCCTCTCCCTCCACACCGTGATGTCCTCTCTCTGTCCCCCCACCGTGATGTCCTCTCCCTCCCCACCGTGATGTCCTCTCTCTCCCCCCAACGTGATGTCCTCTCTCTCCCCCCACCGTGATGTCCTCTCTCTCCCCACCGTGGTGTCCTCTCTCTCCCCCCACCGTGATGTCCTCTCTCTCTCCCCACCGTGATGCCCTCTCTCCCCCCCCCACCGTGATGCCCTCTCTCTCCCCCCACCGTGCTGTCCTCTCTCTCCCCACCGTGATGTCCTCTCTCTCCCCCCACCGTGATGTCCTCTCTCTCTCCCCACCGTGATGCCCTCTCTCCCCCCCCACTGTGATGCCCTCTCTCTCCCCCCACCGTGATGTCCTCTCTCTCCCCACCGTGATGTCCTCGCCCTCTCCCCACCATGATGTCCTCGCTCTCTCCCCACCGTGATGTCCTCTCTCCCCCCACTGTGATGCCCTCTCTCCCCCCACCATGATATCCTCTCTCCCCCCACCGTGATGTCCTCTCTCTCCCCACCGTGATGTCCTCTCTCTCCCCCACCGTGATGTCCTCTCTCCCCCCACCGTGATGCCCTCTCCCCACCGTGATGCCCTCTCTCCCCCCCCACCGTGATGTCCTCTCTCTCCCCACCGTGATGCCCTCTCTCTCCCCCCACCGTGATGTCCTCTCTCTCCCCCCACCATGATGCCCTCTCTTCCCCCACCATGATGTCCTCTCTCTCCCCCCACCATGATGTCCTCTCTCTCTCCCCCCACCGTGATGTCCTCTCTCTCCCCACCGTGATGTCCTCTCTCTCTCCCCACCGTGATGCCCTCTCTCTCCCCACCATGATGTCCTCTCTCTCTCTCCCCACCGTGATGTCCTCTCTCTCCCCACCGTGATGTCCTCTCTCTCTCCCCACCGTGATGTCCTCTCTCCCCCCACCGTGATGTCCTCTCTCTCCCCCCACCGTGATGTCCTCTCTTTCCCCACCGTGATGTCCTCTCTCTCTCCCCCCACCGTGATGTCCTCTCTCCCTCCACCGTGATGTTCTCTTTCTCTCCCCCCACCGTGATGTCCTTTCTCTCCCCCCACCGTGATGTCCTCTCTCTCTCCCCCCACCGTGATGTCCTCTCTCCCTCCACCGTGATGTCCTCTCTCTCTCCCCCCACCGTGATGTCCTCACTCTCCCCCGTGATGTCCTCTCTCCCCCCACTGTGATGCCCTCTCTCTCTCTCCCCACCATGATCTCATCTCTCTCTCCCCACCGTGATGCCCTCTCTCTCCCCCCACTGTGATGCCCTCTCTCTCTCCCCCCACCGTGATGTCCTTTCTCTCTCCCCACCATGATGTCCTCTCTCTCTCTCCCCACCATGATGTCCTCTCTCTCTCTCCCCACCGTGATGTCCTCTCTCTCTCTCCCCACCGTGATGTCCTCTCTCCCCCACTGTGATGTCCTCTCTCTCCCCCAACGTGATGCCCTCTCTCTCTCCCCCCACTGTGATGCCCTCTCTCTCTCCCCCCACCGTGATATCCTCACTCCCCACTCTGGTGTCCTCTCTCCTCGCTGCGATGTCTGACCTTCCTCATTCCTGATTGCCATGGACCATTCCCAGTGGTCCCTGGCTGCGGCCTCCTGTCGCTGGTTTTCTCTCCCAGCTGCTGGCCAAGGAGGGAAACATATGCAACAAATGATAATGAGGTCCTGTCCGCGTTCCCGGTCTTGCTGGGTTCTTCAGGCGTTTTTGGCCTCCCGGCCTCCCTGTAAATATCTGGGCCATTGTCCTTCAGATGAGATGTTTACAGCTGATCATGGGTTAACAATCTGGGTACCACTTAATGCTTTCCTCACTGTTGGAGCTAAATGCTTTGATTCAGAAGCTTTCTTCCAATAACCCTTCCCCTCATGTCCTCTCAATACCCTAGCGAAGAATTATGGAACTAGTTCATGCAGCGGCTTTTTTAAAATATTTGTTCATGTTATCAGGGCGTCGCTGGCAATGCCAGCATTTATTACCCATCCCTAGTTGCCCTTGAGAAGGTGGTGATGAGCCGCCTTCTTGAACCGCTGCAGTCCGTGTGGTGATGGTACCCCCACAGTACTGTTAGGTAGGGTGATCCAGGATTTTGACCCAGCGACGATGAAGGATCGGCAATATACTTCTAAGTCAGGATGGTGTGTGACTTGGAGGGGGACTTGGAGGTGGTGGTGTTCCCATGCGCCTGCTGCCCTTGTCCTTCTAGGTGGAACAGGTCGCGGGTTTGGGAGGTGCTGCCGAAGAAGCCTTGGCGAGTTGCTGCAGTGCATCTTGTAGATGGTACACACTGCAGCCACGGTATGCCGGTGGTGGAGGGAGTGAATGTTTAAGGTGGTGGATGGGGGGCCAATCAAGCGGGCTGCTTTGTCCTGGATGGTGTCGAGCTTCTTGAGTGTTGTTGATACTGCACTCATCCAGGCAAGTGGAGAGTATTCCATCACATTCCTGACTTGTGTCTTGTGGATGGTGGAAAGGCTTTGGAGAGTCAGGAGGTGAGACACACGCCGCAGAATACCTAGCCTCTGACCTGCTCTTGTTGCCACAGTATTTATGTGGCTGGTCCAGTTAAGTTTCTGGTCAATGGTGACCCCCAGGATGTTGATAGTGGGGGATTTGGCGATGGTAATGTCATTGAATGTCAAGGGGAGGTGGTTAGACCCTCGCTTGTTGGAGATAGTTATTGCCTGGCACTTGTGTGGCGCGAATGTTACCTGCCACTTATCAGCCCAAGCCTGAACGTCGTCCAGGTCTTGTTGCATGCGGGCATGAACTGCTTCATTATCTGTGGAGTTGTGAATGGCGCTGAACACTGCAGTCATCAGCAAACATCCCCATTTCTGATCTTATGTTGGAGGGAAGGTCATTGATGAAGCAGCTGAAGATGGTTGGGCCTATGACACTGCCCTGAGGAACTCCTGCAGTGATGTCCTGGGGCTGTGATGATTGACTTTCAACCACCACAACCATCTTCCTTTGTGCTAGGTATGACTCCAGCCAGTGGAGCGTTTCCCCCCTGATTCCCATTGACTTCAGTTTTACTAGGGCACCTTGATGCCAGACTCGGTCAAATGCTGCTTTGATGTCAAGGGCAGTCACTCTCACCTCCCCTCTGGAATTCAGCTCCTTTGTCCATGTTTGGACCAAGGCTGTAATGAGGTCGTGAGCCGAGTGGTCTTGGCGGAACCCAAACTGGGCATCAGTGAGCAGGTTATTGGTGAGTACATGCCGCTTGATAGCACTGTCGATGACACCTTCCATCACTTTGCTGATGATTGAGAGTATACTGATGGGGCGATAATTGGCTGGGTTGGATTTGTCCTGCTTTTTGTGGACAGGACATACCTGGGCAGTTTTCTACATTGTCGGATAGATGCCAGTGTTGTAGCTGTACTGGAACAGCTTGGCTAGAGGCTCGGCTAGTTCTGGAGCACAAGTCTTCAGCACGATAGCCGGGATGTTGTCGGGGCCCATAGCTTTTGCTGTATCCAGTGCGCTCAGCCATTTCTTGATATCACGTAGAGTGATTCGAATTGGCTGAAGAATGGCTTCTGTGATGGTGGGGACCTCGGGAGTAGGCCGATATGGATCATCCACTCGGCATTTCTGGCTGAAGTTGGTTGCAAACGGGTTAGATCTGAAGTTGTATGGCATGGCTTGTCAGAGGTCCAAGGCTAACGTGCCTCTGCTTCATTGAAATTATTACATTTATCAGGGTGAAATTCGTGGAGGGAAAATCGTTCGGATCGCGTATGAGGCTCACCGACCTCCACGCCCAATTTTACTATCAGCACAAAGCTCTGCACCGGGAGCACAACCTCGTAAAATTGCCCCATGGTTTCTCCGCTGCAGGTTATTTTTAGTGACTCCTTTCTGGTCTGCCGCCAGTTTTTTTAAATTATACCACTCCCTAAACAGAAACTGTTGAAGTGATTTTGCAAAAATTAAATACCACTTTTGTGTCACAAACCTGTATGACAGGGACTGGTTCTGTGTGAGCAGTAATTACCCGTGAAAAAATAATTACTGCCCCTGGTTACACTAAGGTTTGCCTATCCGACAGTAAGCTTATTATATTCATTTTTAGAATTCTGTGGGCAGGAGTCAGCTGTGTCAACACCTGGAGTAGTATTTGTTTTCAGATTAATGGACAGGTAGAAACCTTCAGGCAGGAGTGAAGTATGAGCTGAACAGGAAAGCACAATAACAACATGTGGACTTGCACATCTGTGGGATGTGCGTCGGTTAGCGAGTCAATTCAGCCTCCATCTACACCACCCCCCTGCACCCCATCTCCACCGCCCCCCCCCTTCTCCACAACCCCAAAGAACATCCATAAAGAAAGGGGCAAAGAATGGGAGTTGCTAGCAGGCAACACAAGAATGACTAATAAGGTCAGAGAATGCTGAGTCAGGGGACAAGTAGCAGAATGGATTGCTGGCTGGCTTCAAGACAGAAAGCAGAGAGTTGGGGTAAAGGGTAGCTGTTCACAGTGGCAGAAGGTGGGAAGTGGTGTTGCACAAGGATCAGTGCTGGGACCATTTGTTCACAATTTATATTAACGATTTAGACTTTGGAATCAAGAACACAATTTCTAAATTTGCGGATGACACCAAATTCGGGGGGATAGTTAATACTGAGGAGGACAGCAACAAATTACAGGAAGACATTAATAAACTTGCAGAATGGGCATATAATTGTCAAATTAAATTCAACAGAGATAAATGTGAGGTATTACATTTTGGTAGAAAGAATATGGAGGTCACATTACTTGGAGGGTGCGAGTCTAGGTGGGGTAGAGGAGCAAAGGGATCTCGGAGTACAAATACATAAATCACTAAAAGTAGCGACACAGGTTAACAAGGCCATTAAAAAGCAAACCAGGTACTCGGGTTTATTTCTAGAGAGATAGAATTGAAAAGTAGTGAAGTTATGCTAAACCTGTATCGAACCTTGGTTAGACCACACTTAGAGTACTGTGTACAATTCTGGTCACCATATTATAGAAAGGATATAGAGGCACTGGAGATGGTGCAGAGAAAGCTTACAATGATGATACCAGAAATGTGAGGATTTACCTATCAGGACAGGATGAACAGGCTGGGTCTCTTTTCTCTTGAAAAAAGAAGGCTGAGGGGTGACCTAATTGACGTCTTTCAAATTATGAAAGGTTTTGATGGCGTGGATACAGAGAGAGTGTTTCCACTTGTGGGGAAGAGCATAACTAGAGGCCATCAATATAAGATAGTCACCAAGAAATCCAATAGGGAATTCAGAAGAAACTTCTTTACCCAGAGAGTGGTGAGACTGTGGAACTCGCTACCGCAGGGAGTGGTTGAGGCAAATAGTATAGATGCATTTAAGGGGAGGCTAGATAAGTATATAAGAGAGAAGGGAATAGAGGGTTATGCTGATAGAGTTAAATGAGGAAAGAGGGAGGAGGTTTGAGTGGAGCTTAAACACCGGCATGGAGCTGAATGGCCTGTTTCTGTGTCGTATATCCTATTTAATAATGATGCCACCCAATGGTACCCCACAGGTAAGGTGTTAGCCTGTGCCCTGACCTCGGAGAATATAACATTACTCCACCAGTAAAGACCACTCTGCCAAGGGACTCGTGCTACCAGTGCATCATCTTGTAATTGCTGTAAAAAGCAAAACAAAGCCCCAACATATAACCCAGTTCAAAATTCAGAATGTTTGTTGAAACTTGCCCTGATTGCCAGGAGTTGGGGGCCAGCCTTTGAGGACACAACTCACACCTGTGCCCATGGAGGAGGTACAGTATAAGATCTTTCTTTAATGCCATAAGTGATGTGTTGGCACAAGCTGGACTTGGCTTTTTCCTGATTATTGCACATCATCCTAAGAGGCATAATTAAGTTGCCTGTATTTGCACCCATCTGAGCAAAGTGTGGGCAAGGTGGGTCAAATACCAAGAGTAGAAATCAAGGCCCAAATGTTGCCAAAAAAAGGAAGTAGAATGAGACTGAGAACATTTTTTATCTTAACATTCTCAGAAAAGCAGGATTTTTAAAATGTATTCATTCATGGGATGTGGACGTCACTGGCAAGGCCGGCATTTATTGCCCATCCCTAATTGCCCTTGAGAAGGTGGTGGTGAGCTGCCTTCTTGAACCGCTGCAGTCTGTGTGGTGAAGGTACTCCCACAGTGCTGTCAGGGAGGGATTTCCGGGATTTTGACCCTGTGACGATGAAGGATCGGTGATATATTTCCAAGCCAGGATGGTGTGTGACTTGGAGAGGGGAACTTGGAGGTGGTGATGTTCCCATGCGCCTGTTGCCCTTGTCCTTCTATGTGGTACAGGTCTGCCGAAGAAGCCTTGGCGAGTTGCTGCAGTGCATCTTGTAGATGGTGCACCAGGCAGCCACACTGCGCCAGTGGCAGTAGTGAAACAAAGTTTACAATAGTCATCAATTGGGGGTGGAGAGGCACACCAGAACGGGGTTCAAATTCAGCAGACCATGGGGGTGAAAATCTCCTCTGTGTGTTGGCTGTGATGGTCCTATCTGGACTGAGTTTGGACGGTGTCAATTCAGCTCATAGTGGCCATGGTCATGTTACAGTTCTCAGCAAAAAGACAAGTTTCCATAACCAGTCTCCCAGGAAGCCAAACCTGTCCCCTTGGTGTGCTGTGAATAAGATAACGTGCCATTTTAGTTATGCTGCACCACACTGCAGGAGACCACACGTGATACCTACACTCTGCTGTCTGCTGTCTGCTCCAAAAGACTGTAAATAGTTGCATCCAAGCTAAAACTGATTTGTTTGCAAGCAAGCTAAATGCAAAGAACTAAAAATATACAGCAAGATACTAAAATATAGAAAACAATTAAGATTGAATCAGTCACAAGGAGTTAAAGTATCTTCCTCAAAACATATTTCTCACAAAGTCTGATAATGTGCAAGACTTTTGGAGAAACCAGTCTTTCGTAGACTACCCAATACGATGTTTGTACTTGGGTAAGGTGATTTCCTATACACTGCAAAGAGTCTAAATGCCAGTTCCTGAAACACAACTGAAATTAAACTAGGAGAGAAAGAGGGAAGTCTGCAGTATATATTCCAGATATATGGGCCTCTTAATAAAGGGGTGCCAACCATTCCAGTTCAAAGGCACAATGATCATCCTGCACATAGGAAGGAATTGATTAGCAGAGACTAACATCTTGACAGGGATCTCATATCATAATAAGGTTTGGACATTACAATTACCATTTGACATCCCATCACTGCATGGTGCAGCCTACTGTAGGATTCCGGAGAGCACCCCTGAAGCAAGGCATTGTGACATTTATAAAAAGCTGTCTGTTCCCTTTACAAAATATGTTGTCCTCCCTCAGAAGAAGAATTGCCACAACAGCATTCCACTTTGCCAAATCCAAAAATCACTTGGTCTCGATTACTATGAACTACGACATTTTCCTTTCACCTGCAAAACCCATGGAACAAACAACTGACTGGAATTGCCCTTCAGTCAATGATTGCTAATCGCAGCCAAATCCTTTCCCATTGCACCCACATTTCAGGTTTCCAGACCAATGTGTTTTACCTTATATTTTCCACATTAAATTTAATCTATTGCTGCTTAGGCTACCTACTTAATTTGCCCATGTCTCTGTAAACACGACACATCTCCCCAGTGTTTGTTAATACTAGACAAACTATCTAATTTATGGAATGTGAACAGGCCCCTGCAGATCTCCACTGGTCAGTGCCCCCCCACACCAGGCAGGAGACAGTTCATTTATCATCACCCCCCCCCCCCACCCCCCAGCCCGCTTTCTATTGCCGATTCAATCTAAAATCTAATTGACAATTAATTTCATGAGGCTTAATCTTTCATAAAAACCTCAGATGTGAAACGCTAGCAAATGCCTTCAATAAATCCAAGTATGTTACATCCACAGGCTAGCAACCCCCCACCCCGGTCCACTAATCTAGTTATCCCCTCAAAGCATTTCATAAAATTTGTGAGCCATGATACAATGTGGCTCCAGAATAACATTAATCTCCACCAAGGTATAGGGTCAATCTGAAGCCGTTATCAACAGGGCTAATTAAATTCTGGGATGTACCTCAAGGACATTTGATTACAAATCAAAACAGTTTTTTTTTTAACCCAGTGTTAGTCATTGGTAAGACTGTGGCCCTGAATTTCCCCAGACCTTCTATTGCTGTGCTACCTCATCTTACTGGGCATACTGGCAGTCGCTGTTACACTGGCTCCCAACTGAGGGTCAGGAGCAGGAACTCCTGCCTTAGGCAATCACTGCCTCCCAGCCCAGTGTTTGCCTTGTGTAGGGCGGAAACCCAACTGTAACTGTGGGGGGGTCCTGCAATGGGATCCCTGAGGAGTTTCTCGCTGGATTCTCCGATCAGTGTTATTTTAGCACCGGGGTTAACCCCATTTATTTTACACTAGTTAGCATCGTAAAATCTAGGCTTGTGTTAGCAGTGTAGTTATCCAAACAGACGATCTAATGATGAAGGTCGCCTCATGAAAAAGCCTGGCTCCAGTTCTTTTGCGTGTGGAATGCAGCCTGATGGGCCTGTACCTTTTAGCTTTCAATGTTAGACTGACAACTTGGAGAAATCTTCCTCTAGAAAAGTCAGAAAGGAATTCCCCAGTGCTTTTGTTTTATGGACCATTTATTTGTGCTGTTCACCTTCCTCGAGAGATGAATTAAACAGATTGGGGAGGGGCTCTGACAGTACAGAGGTCTGGCACCTGTGGCTCCCCTGCGACTACTGTTGGCACATCTGCTACTGAAGTGCGTTTTATCTTTTTAATGTCAGTTAATGATTCGATCCAACAGATGGCGCCGGCTATCACAAACCATGATCTGCTGCAGCCTGTGCGCTGGACTCTCGCGATGAAGAGGGAGCTTTACGCTTGGTCTTAAGATTGCTAAGTGGGAAAAGATGAAGACAACAGATAGGAAACGGAGAGAAATGGTAGTGGTATTTAAGAGAGACAGATTATCCAGCTGGCGTATCATTCAGGAAGCTTACTTTAATATATGACTGACATGGCCTAATTAAAGGACATAAATATGTTTTCTTTTACAATTTTAGAATACAACTGAATCGGTGTCGCACTTTATTGCATTGAATCAAATGGTATTGTTTCCATTAACCTGTTGAGTGAAATGTTTAGTTGATAAGTGGGTGCTATTCTCTATTGCTTGCTGTCCTTCAGCCATCAAATGGTTCGGTTTTGGTTAACAACAGGTCCAGTCATCACGAATACCGGCCGAGTGGATATATTTTATTGTAGTAATTATAGAACTGAGCTGCTCTAGTTATAGACCTGCACCTGTTCAATTAATAGAACTAACTAGACATAACTAGGGGAGAGTGCAGTATAAATAAGTCAACTTCCTCTGACCTGAAATTCAGAATTATTCAACATACATCTTTCAACACAACGTTTCAGTGCTGCAGGGAAAGGGTGAGGGTGATGGAGGAGAGGGTTGGGGAAAGGACTAGGGTGAGGGTGATGGAGGAGAGGGCCAAGGAAAGTCCTGGGATGTACCAGGTTGACTGAAGCCCGAACAGTCACTGCCATCCTCTCGGTCTAAGGGCCCGGGGATGCGGGAGAGGGGAAGGGCTGTAGGGGAATGAGCCTTTCTGCCCAAGCTATGGACTCCTGTCATTTGTTTGACATTGACCTGGTATGATCGATGGAAGTGATTAAAGACGGGAAAAGAAAAGTAGCAGATGTTTGTATCCTGATGGATAGAGGAGGAATCTGAAAGGATTATCAATACAGTGGATCAGGTGAATACATTTTTAAATTTAATGCACCCGCAGAGCTTCGCATGACAGGAATGCGTACCGGGAATTCGGATACAAAGGTCAGCATGCCCAATTCACGGCCCGTACAATTCTCCATCCATGGGCTTTGCATGAGCACGCTGACCTCTGACCCGAATCCCTGATGAGCACTGCCCCAGGAGCGCTCAATCAGAACACAGACTCCACAGTGCTCAGATCCCATTTACATAAATCCTGACAACTTCCACCGGTTATACTGAGCCCTGTTGCGCTGAGATTCCCATTGTTTCCCACCACGCTGTCTCCTCCTCGATATAGTGCGACAGCGCGAGGCAGTATTGTTGACTCGGCGAGCAGCGCTGCACAAAACTCGAGCAGCATGCACCTCTGCGCCCCGACCCATAAACAGCAATCTGGTAATGACCAAATAATCTGTTTTAGGTGTTGGTTGAGGGATAAATATTGGCCAGGGCACCCGGAAGAAATCCCCTGCTCCTAATAGAGCCATGGGATCTTTTACATCCACCTGAGAGAGCGGACAGGGCCTTGGTTTAAAATCTCACCCGAAAGACGGCACCTCCGACAGTGCAACACTCCTTCAGTATTGCACTGGAGTGTCAGCCTGGATTTTGTGCTCAAGCATCTGGAGTGGGACTTTGAACCCACAACCTTCTGACCCAGCAGTGAGAAGTGCTGCCAACTGAGCCACAGCTGACACAGGTAAAAGATTGTTCCATATCATTGGTAGAACCTCCACCCGCCCTGTATAATTTCAGGCCAAATTTATTTACAGGTGGGACTCCCATCACTTGGTTCCACTCTTATCTATCCAATTGTAGTCAGAGCATCTCCAGAAATGGGTTCGCTTCCCAGCCCTACATTGTAACTTCAAGACAAGAACACCACCTCCTGGAGCTTTCAAAGTTACCCAACCAAGAGGGTAAAGAATTATTCATTAATTTATTCTTAGAAAAAATAACTGAGAAACTAAAACAAGTACTACAGGTATTATTGAAAGTAAATTCTGAAAACCGTTGAGCTCATCCTGAACGCACACCGTCACTTTTTTTCGGTTTTCCCGCCTCTATCCTGAAGGTAGGGTTGCTGAGGATGATGTAACATGGCCAAAGGAGCCACTCTTCAGTGAGTTTATACAGTGAGTGCCGACAGACTATTTAACCGGTGAGGCCACATACATGTTTCCCAGCAGGGGTCAGTAGGTAGTGATTCAGAGCAGGCCCGCTTTACTGATTCGTCCCTCCCTATCCTAATCACAGTAAACCGCTTTCAGGAGGAAACATGGGGCGTCCACTACATTCTCCCATCACCTTCAAAAGTAGAAAATAACTCCGGTTTGTACAGGGTCAAACTAATTGGCCAAATTTACTTACAGGCAAAACGCCACAATATCCTGTCCCCCTCCCCGTCCCGTGCTAACTAACATTGTAGATAGTTCCCTCTCCTCAGGAACTACCCCCATCCCTTACAAAACCACTGCCATCACTCCCTCCTCAAAAAAACCACCGTTGACCCCCCTCTCCTTGCAAACTAATGCCCCATTTCTACCTCCATTTCCTCTCCAAAGTCTTTGAACGTGTTGCAGCTTCCAAATGCATGGCCAACCTTCCCGCAACTCCATGTTTGAACCCCTTCAATCAGGTTTCCGCTCCTGCCACAGCACTGAGACAACCCTAGTCAAAGTCATAACTGACATTCTTGTGACTGGTAATGTGACACGTCATCCCTCTCAGCTGCCTTTGACACGGTTGACCACATCATCCTCCTCCAACGCCGCTCCTCCATTGTCCAGATCGGTGGGACTTCCATCACTTGGTTCCACTCTTATCTATCCAATTGTAGTCAGAGCATCTCCAGAAATGGGTTCTCTTCCCACCCCTACATTGTAACTTCCGGAGTCCCCCAAGGGTCTATCCTTGGCCTCCTCCTTTTCCTCATCTACATGCTGGAGTTGGCGACATCATCTGAAAACACAGGGTTAGCTTCCACATGGACACTGACAACACCCGGCTCTACCTCTCCGCTGCCTCTCTCGATCCCTCCACTGCCTTTGTGTTGTCAGACTGCTTGTCCGACATTAAATCTTGGAAGACCGAAGCCATTGCCACAAACTGCATATCTTTGCCACCGATTCCATCCCGCTCCCCAGCCACTGTCTCAAGTTGAAGCAGACTGTTTGCAACCTTAGCATCCTATTCAATCCTAAGCTAAGCTTCCAATCCCATATCTGCTCTATCACAAATACCATATACTTCCAACTGTGTAACATCACCCATTTATGCCCCATCTTAGCCCATTTGCTGCTCAACCTCACATCCATGCCGTTGTCATCTAGACTCGACTGTTCCAAAGCTCTCCTAGCCGACCTCCATTCCTCCACTCTGTAAACTTCAACTCATTTAAAGCTCTATCTGTATCCTATCCCACATCAAATCATGCTCACTAATCACCCCTGCCTTTGCAGACCGACATTAGCATTTGGTCCCCCAATACCAAAAGAAAGAAAGACTTGCATTTCTATAGCGCCTTTCATGACCTCCGACGTCCCAAACTGCTTTACAGCCAATAAAGTACTTTTTGAAGTGTAGTAACTGTTGTAATATAGGAAACGCGGCAGCCAATTTGTTCACAGCAAGCTCCCACAAACAGCAATATGATAATGATCAGATAATCTGTTTTTGTTATGTTGATTGTGGGATAAATATTGGCCAGGGCACCGGGAAGAAATCCTCTGCTCGAAATAGTGTGTTTGGGATACTTTACATCCACCTGAGAGAGCAGACAGGGCCTCGGTTTAACATCTCACCTGAAAGACGGCACCTCTGACAGTGCAGCACTCCCTCAGCACTGCACTGGATTGACAGCCTGGATTTTGTGCTCAAGCGTCTGGAGTGGGACTTGAACCCACAACCTTCTGACCCAGCGGTGAGAAATGCTACCAACTGAGCCACAGCTGACACAGGTGAAAGATTGTTCCATATCATTGGTAGAACCCCCACCCGCCCCGTATAATTTCAGGACCAGTGATTCGATGGTTAAACTGCCTGTGCGGCAAATAAAACAATAGCACCACCTGCTGGGGCTTTATAGTACTGCCTTAGGAATTGGGCTAATGGGATTGGTTGCTCAGCAGAAATCTTAGACAAGAGCACCACCGCCTGGAGCTTTCAAAGTTACCCAACCAAGAGGGTAAAGAATTATTCATTAATTTATTCTTAGAATAAAGAACTTCAAGAAACTAAAACAAGCACTGTCATTGAAAGTAAATTCTGAAAACCGTTGAGCTCATCCTGAACGCACACCGTCACTTTTTTTCGGTTTTCCCGCCTCTATCCTGAAGGTAGGGTTGCTGAGGATGATGCAACATGGCCAAAGGAGCCACTCTTCAGTGAGTTTATACAGTGAGTGCCGACAGACTATTTAACCGGTGAGGCCACATACATGTGTTTCCCAGCAGGGGTCAGTAGGTAGTGATTCAGAGCAGGCCCGCTTTACTGATTCGTCCCTCCCTATCCTAATCACAGTAAACCGCTTTCAGGAGGAAACATGGGGCGTCCACTACATTCTCCCATCACCTTCAAAAGTAGAAAATAACTCCGGTTTGTACAGGGTCAAACTACTTGGCCAAATTTATTTACAGGCAAAATAATATAGAGGCAAACGACACAATATCCTGTCCCCCTCCCCTCCCCGTCCCGTGCTAACTAACATTGTAGATAGTTCCCTCTCCTCAGGAACTACCCCCATCCCTTACAAAACCACTGGCATCACTCCCTCCTCAAAAAACCCACCGTTGACTCCCCTCTCCTTGCAAACTAATGCCCCATTTCTACCTCCATTTCCTCTCCAAAGTCTTTGAACGTGTTGCAGCTTCCAAATGCATGGCCAACCTTCCCGCAACTCCATGTTTGAACCCCTTCAATCAGGTTTCCGCTCCTGCCACAGCACTGAGACAACCCTAGTCAAAGTCATAACTGACATTCTTGTGACTGGTAATGTGACACGTCATCCCTCTCAGCTGCCTTTGACACGGTTGACCACATCATCCTCCTCCAACGCCTCTCCTCCATTGTCCAGATCGGTGGGACTTCCATCACTTGGTTCCACTCTTATCTATCCAATTGTAGTCAGAGCATCTCCAGAAATGGGTTCTCTTCCCACCCCTACATTGTAACTTCTGGAGTCCCCCAAGGGTCTATCCTTGGCCTCCTCCTTTTCCTCATCTACATGCTGGAGTTGGCGACATCATCTGAAAACACGGGGTTAGCTTCCACATGGACACTGACAACACTCGGCTCACCTCCCCGCTGCCTCTCTCGATCCCTCCACTGCCTTTGTGTTGTCAGACTGCTTGTCCAACATTCAGTCTTGGAAGACCGAAGCCATTGCCACAAACTGCATATCTTTGCCACCGATTCCATCCCGCTCCCCAGCCACTGTCTCAAGTTGATCCAGACTGTTTGCAACCTCAGCATCCTATTCAATCCTGAGCTAAGCTTCCAATCCCATATCTGCTCTATCACAAATACCATATACTTCCAACTGTGTAACATCAGCCATTTATGCCCCATCTTAGCCCATTTGCTGCTCAACCTCACATCCATGCCGTTGTCATCTAGACTCGACTGTTCCAAAGCTCTCCTAGCCGACCTCCATTCCTCCACTCTGTAAACTTCAACTCATTTAAAACTCTATCTGTATCCTATCCCACACCAAATCATGCTCACTAATCACCCCTGCCTTTGCAGACCTACATTAGCACCTGGTCCCCCAATACCAAAAGAAAGAAAGACTTGCATTTCTATAGCGCCTTTCATGACCTCACACGTCCCAAACTGCTTTACAGCCAATAAAGTACTTTTTCAAGTGTAGTCACTGTTGTAATATAGGAAACGCAGCAGCCAATTTGTGCACAGCAAGCTCCCACAAACAGCAATATGATAATGACCAGATAATCTGTTTTTGTTATGTTGATTGTGGGATAAATATTGGCCAGGGCACCAGGAAGAAATCCTCTGCTTGAATTAATGGGTTTGGGATACTTTACATCCACCTGAGAGCAGATGGGGACTTGTTTTAATGTCTCATCCAAAAAACGGCACCTCCGACAGTGCAGCACTCCCTCGGTACATCTCTGGAGTGGCAGCCTAGATTTTTGTGCTCTTAGGTCTCTGGAGTGGGACTTGAATCCACAACCTTCTGATTCAGAGGTGAGAGCTATGCGCTGAGCCATGGCTAACACTTAATTACCACCACTTTAAAATTCTCATCCACCTGTTTAAATTATTTCATGGCCTGACCCCTCCCTATCTCTGGAGGCACTTACAGCCCTACAATGTCCCCCCACCAAACTCTCCGTTGCTCTGACTCTGGCCTCTGTGCAACCCCCTCTTTGATTATACCTCTGTGAAAAACATGATGTATAAATGCAAGTAGCTGTTGGTAGTAGTGCCACAACTACCTCATTGCCAAGGACTAGGCATGGACCAGGCAATCAGCTAGGCTTTCTGCTTCTGATGACTATCCAGTAATGTCTGTTGCAAGGTGAGACTATGTGGACATCGGGAGATGACAAGATTGTGCTTAGCTGTGATGGTCTCAAATAGCATCTTGACTGAGTCTATGCTCATGCATGAAGAATGGTCCATTTGGTGAGGTTCAGCTGGTACCCAATCACCGGTAAGAATTAGTGTATTTAGGGCAGATGGCAACAGCCTGTGCAGAGTCTGCTACACCTGGTGCAAGCTCTCACTGCAGTAATAGGCAGTTCAGAGTTTCAGGTCTCGTAGTGTTCCAGGTAGGGCTTGTTGGCTTGGATTAGCTCAATTCAACACAAGCTAAAAATCTTGGGATGTGGGTGATGCTTTTATTGCCCATCCCTCTGAGAGCATCGAGAGTCAACCATGTAGCGTGGGGGTGGAGGGATGTGTAGGCCAGACCTGGTAGGGGTGGCAGGTTCACTTCCCTGAAGGACAATAGTGACCCAAAAGCAGAATACTGCGGATGCTGGAAATCTGAAATAAAAACAGAAAATGCTGGAAACACTCAGCGGCCAGGCACCTTTCATCAGGTGAAAGATCCAATGGGCAATAATCGACCTGAACCATTGGCCCTGAATTTGTGGTTGGAGGCTTCCCGCGGGGAATTACTTCCGATCCGCAAATAAAATGCCCGCGTACCTGGGGCCTTGGGATCCACGGAGACTCGCAGTCCTGGGACTCTCCGGGTACCCGCGGGCAGAGGCCCACATAGCGCAGGGGCCCAGGCGGTTCGTAGGCACCCCTGGGATCAGGTGGGCCAGCCCAACCGGCCCAACCAATGAAAGAAGGGGATCCCCTTTCTGTGGTGTATGTAACCGTTCCACCTTTAAGAGAACTATTTTAAGAGTTGCACTACTTTATCTTGGCTGCTGTATACTGTAATACCGGTGGTGACCACACCGCTATATAAGTGCTGTGTAATGATTTATTGGGCAGTTCCGCCCTGACCTTCGACTAGTAAAGACCTGTTAAATTTACTCTTGTGGTCTGTGTAGTAATTTTCACTATAACACACAGACTTAACAGTGGCGACGAGTACGATCTTACCCTGCGGCAGAGATACATCCAAGGCAGTTGAAGGGCGTTGAGAGGAGGCATCCGCCCTCATCATCCTGCGGAGAAAAGACGCAGGTCTGAAGAGCAAAGGAAGAATCCTGACACGAAGTCTTCCATCAGCAACAGGCAGTGATCATCCCTTCTATCACGGTGGTGGGTAAGCCGATCAGCGACGGGCAGCAAGTCGGCCACGTTGGCTGTGAAGTAGGGGAGGGAAAAACGGAGGATATAAGGGCGGAGAACTCGACCACGGCCGGGGAAAAGAGCCGGACAGAAGTCGGGGCCAAAGGCGCTGAGACTGGGGCAGCGTAAGGCACGGGAGCCGCGGTGAATGCAAACGCAGCCGGTGTAAAAGACCGGGCTGCAAGCGGGCTGGGAGACGCAACAGCGTCGAGAGGGAGCTCGACCGCGACCGGTGAAAAAGGCCGGGCAGCTACCGAGGCCACGAGGCGCAGTGACCGGGTCAGCGTAAGGCGCGGGAGAAAATTTTTTTTTTTAAAAACCGCGGAGAACTCAGCCGCAGCTGGGGGAAAGGACCGGACTGCAAGAGGGGCTGGGAGGCATGATTTGAAAACCGCTGGGGAGGGCGAACGCAGCAATACGGCAATCGCCATTACAGCCAGCGGGGGAGAAAGGCAAACGCGGGAAGCCGCCATTTTTGTAGGCGGGGGAAGAAGACAAGCGCGGGAAACCGCCATTTTGAAAAAAAAAATAAAAGAAAAATTTCTTTTTGTTTCTCAAGAAGATTGCGAGGATGCCTAAGCGTGGTAACATCAACGATTTCGATCCCGATGTTGAAGATTGGGCCACGTATGTAGAACGCATAGAGATATATTGTAAGGCAAATAAAATATCAGATGAAGATAAAGCACTAACCTTACTAAACTCAATGGGTGCGAAGACATACGGGCTATTGAAGCATCTTCTATCACCAGCTAAACCGGCGGATCAGACTTTCGCTAATATTGTTGCTGTCCTGAAGAATCATTTGAACCCCACACCGCTGATGTTAGCGGAACAATTTAAATTTTATGCGAGAACGCAACTGAAAGAGGAAAGCAACGCGGAGTATTTAATTGAACTGCGTAAGCTAGCGAAATACTGTCAGTTTGGGGAAAGCCTGACAGAGGCACTGAGAGACAAATTCGTGTGTGGATTGTCGAAAGAAGGAACATAAAAGCGGCTGCTTGAAGAGAATGATCTTACACTTGATAAGGCTGTCACTATTGCAGCATCGCACGAAGCCGCAGCGAGAGGCACTGCGGAAATGCAGCTGAAGGCAGCGGTACTCAGCGTAGATCAAATGGCTTTGGGTACAACGAAATGTTATCGTTGTGGGAAGACAACACACGATCAGAACCAATGCTGGTTTAAAAACCAGGAATGTAGAAACTGTGGCAAGCTTGGTCACATAGCTAAAGTATGCCGGTCGGGAAAGAAGACCAGCAACAAAAAGTCACCGCAGGAAAAGTGCAGAAAGGTACATAAGGTGGCTGAGAAGAGTTCGGATGAACAGAATTCGGATTCAGACTCCAACAGCAAGGAACTGGGTAGTCTGAGAATTCACAATGTGAGTAAGGAAGCTGACCGACAAACTATCTGGGTCACACTGCGGATAGCAGGAGTCCAAGTGAAGATGGAATTGGACACCGGATCGGCGTTGACGGTCATGAATAAGCAAGATTACAAAAGGTTATTCACACATATTCCCCTACGGGATACGGAGATAGTATTGCAGACATACACAGGGCAAGGAGTATACCCCATCGGAAAGATAAAAGTCAAGGTGATACACAAGGGCAAAGAACACCAAGGAATGGACATATATGTACTACCTGAGGGAGGTCCACCACTTCTGGGACGGGAGTGGATCAGGAAAATAAATATGGACTGGCACTCCCTAAAAGCAATAACGGTAGATTCCAGAAAAAAAGATGTCAAACCTGAACGATTATCCAGAATATTGGATGAGGCTAAAGAGGTGTTCCAACAGGGACTGGGAACACTGAGAGGAATTAAGGCAAAAATCAAGATTGCAGAACATGCAAACCCAAAATTTTTCAAAGCCAGACCGGTACCTTATGCGATACGACCTGCTGTGGAAGCTGAGCTGGAAGGGCTAGAACGTTCAGGAGTACTGTCTAAGGTGGACTGGAGTGAGTGGGCCACGCCCATTGTTCCCGTCATGAAGCGTTCATTGAGTAACAAGCCCAGGGGAACCGGGGAAGGTCCGCATCTGTGGAGACTTCAAGATCACAGTTAATCCGGTGCTTCACACGGTGCAATATCCGCTTCCGCGGATTGAGGATATCTTTGCTTCATTGTCTGGCGGGAAACACTTCACCAAGATAGACCTGGCGCAAGCGTACTTACAGATGGAAGTTGAGGAAGAGTCGCGCCAGTATCTCACAATCAACACGCACAGAGGCTTGTATCGATATAATAGACTGGTTTTTGGAGTGGCTTTGGCTCCAGCAATTTGGCAGAGGGCCATGGAGCAGGTATTACAGGGAATTCCAAACACTCAATGTTACTTGGACGATATCCTGATTACAGGAGATGACGATGAGGAACACCTTGCAAATTTGAAACTGGTGCTCACCAGATTGAAGGAATATGGACTTCGAGTTAATCGCCAGAAATGTGAGTTCTTTCAGAAACGGATCTCGTACTGTGGTCATGTCATTGACCAGGAGGAGCTGCACAAGTCACCTGATAAGATCGAAGCTGTTGTGAAGGCTCCCGTTCTGGAAAATGTGTCCCAGTTGAGGTCGTTCCTAGGGTTGATTAACTATTACCATAAGTTTCTGCCAAATCTATCCATGGTGCTGCACCCGCTGAATGCTCTTTTGCAGAAAGAAGTACCATGGAAGTGGAGCGAGGACTGTAAGAAGGCCTTTCGCAAAAGCAAGGCATTGATCACCTCAGAGGAAGTGTTGGCTCATTTCAACCCAACGCTACCTATTCGTTTAGCTTGTGATGCTTCTCCTTATGGTATTGGAGCAGTACTCTCACACAAGTTGCCAAATGGCCTGGAAAGGCCAGTCGCATTTGCATCCAGATCATTGACCTCCGCTGAGCGCAACTATGCTCAGATAGATAGAGAGGCTCTCAGCCTGGTGTGGGGAGTAAAGAAGTTTAATCATTACCTGCAGGGCCAGAAGTTTACACTGCTGACAGACCACCAGCCGTTGGTATCCATATTCAACCCTAAAAAGGGCATTTCCATTATGACAGCGCAAAGGCTACAGAGGTGGTCCCTTTTCCTAGGGGCACACCAATATGACATAGAATACAAAGGATCAAAACAGCATGGGAATGCTGACGGTTTATCGCGCCTACCGTTGCCAACGGTAGAAGAGGCGCCTACAGTGGACCCAGTGGAGATGTTCCACTCAACCATAGTGGAATGTCTACCAGTAACAAATTCTACCATTGAAAAGGAAACGAGAAATGATCCGACTCTCTCACGAGTCTACTATTTAACGGTGAAGGGATGGCCAGCACATGGCGAACCACTGTTGCCAGCATTCTCACAAAGAAGAGAACAGCTGTCAGTGTGCCGAGGAACCTTGATGTGTGGATCCAGAGTGGTGATTCCACCCAAACTTCAGCATAAAGTGCTAAAGGAGCTTCATGAGGGGCATCTGGGTGGAGTGAAAATGAAGAACCTAGCCAGAGCGTTTGTGTGGTGGCCAGGTATCGATGGAGACATCGAAGAAATGACCAAGAGCTGTCTAGGATGCCAGAAGGTCCAAAACGCCCCACCACAAGCCCCTCTACATCCATGGGAGTGGCCATCATCTCCATGGCAAAGGGTACATATCGACTTTGCTGGTCCATTTATGGACTCAATGTTCTTAATCGCGGTGGATGCACACTCCAAGTGGCCGGAGGTAATAAAGATGTCCTCCACCACCACGGAAAAAGCCATCACAGTATTAAGGACCATATTTGCCAGGAATGGGCTGCCAGAACAGATCTGTTCTGATAATGGACCACAATTTGTGTCTGAAGAATTCAGGAAGTTCTTAAAAAACAATGGGGTTAAGCACTACACGTCCACCCCATACCATCCCGCCACCAATGGATTAGCTGAAAGGTTTGTCCAGACCTTCAAGAAGGCCATAAAGGCCATGGGTAATGAAGACATAAATCTACAACATAAGGTAGATAACTTCTTGTTGGCGTACAGGAATGCAACACATGCAGTCACAAACCAAACTCCCGCCATGATGTTTTTCAATAGAAGACTAAGATGCCGGCTGGATTTGATCAAGCCAAACATCAGAAGGGACGTAGAGAACCGGCAATTTCAAGGCATGAATGAAAGGCCAACTAGAACCTTCCAGATAGGTCAACAAGTTTTGGCCCGGGACTACCGTACTGAGAAATGGCAGCCTGGAACTATTTGCACACGACTAGGACCGCTGATGTATACCGTGGACATTGGTGAAAGCATAATAAGGCGCCATGTTGACCAGATCATAGAGTCATCCGAAAAGGGACAACCTACTCCACAACTCTATACGCCTAATGATGAAGCAGAGATACCCATAGTATCTACCTCCGATCCGGTGATACTGGAATCAGATGAACCCGACACTGGCATTCAAGACGAATCGACCTTGCCAAAAGAACCTAATACAACACCGAAAACTACTACACCACCGAGGCGTTATCCAGACCGAGTCAGGAAGCCTCCAGAGAGACTGAATCTGTGAACTGTTTTTACATGAAGTTGTGTATATATGTTATTATTTTATGTTAATGGAGAATATATACTGTTAAGCTAAAAAGGGAGGATTGTGGTGTATGTAACCGTTCCACCTTTAAGAGAACTATTTTAAGAGTTGCACTACTTTATCTTGGCTGCTGTATACTGTAATACCGGTGGTGACCACACTGGTATATAAGTGCTGTGTAATGATTTATTGGGCAGTTCCGCCCTGACCTTCGACTAGTAAAGACCTGTTAAATTTACTCGTGGTCTGTGTAGTAATTTTCACTATAACACACAGACTTAACACTTTCATACTTATGGGGATTCTGTAAGTACGGAACTCCCATAAGCATGAATGGGAATACCCCAAAAAATACATCTACACATCGAATAAATGTTTTAAAAAACCATCACACATTTAAAATGAATTAAAATTGCATTTAATTAAATATTTAAAACAAAAATTTAATTTTAAAAAAGTACGTTTTAAAGGGGCTAAAATAAACTTACCTTATTTACTTACCAAGTTTTTAAATGTATAAATTATTGATAAAATTTTATTTTTGTTTTTTTAAAACTCTTACGCTGATAAAAGCAGGCCATATGTCAGGCGTAAAAATTTCACAGGCACTCGCCGGACAGAAGTTAGGCAAGTGGCCCAACTTGCCAACTGCGGATGCCCTTTTCCCAGGGATGCAGATGATGTCAAGAAAATTGTTGACAGATCGTAAGTTCTGAGTTACAGCGCATGCCTAAACCCGGAGCTTGCGAGGGCCCTACGGGCGCGTACACACCTCGTATGCGCCCACAGGAGCCGCAAGTTACTGCCCATTAACTTTTTTTTCTCTCTCCACAGATGCTGCCTGACCTGCAGTGTTTCCGACAATAGTGACCCAGTTGGTATTTTACAACAATCCTGCAGCATTCATGGTTATATTCTAATGCTAGCCCACAAATTATTGAATGCAAAAGCAAAGAAAGAGCTTGTATTTATAGAACACAACCTCAAGACATCGCAAAGTACTTCACAGCCATTGACATACTTTCCGAAGTGTAGGAAACACCAATTTTGCACACAGCAAGGTCCCACAAACAGCAATGAAATAAATGACCAGATAATCTGTTCCTAAGTGTTGGATGAGGGATAAATATTGGCCAGGCCACCGGTGAGAAATCCCCTGCTCTTCTTCGAAATAATGCCATTGGATCTTATTTAACCCACTTGAGGGGGCCTTGGTTTAACGTCTCATCAGAAAGACGGCACCTCCGACAGTGCGGCACTCCCGTCAAAATGGACAGGGCAAGCCAAGGGCAAGAAAGTAAAAGGTTTTGAAAAGCTAGAACAGAGTAAACACAAATAATAAAATTAGTCAAATAAATAGAAATAAGAATGAGGGAAAGAACAACTAGGAGGGTGGGATGAGCAGGACAGGCGAGAAGGACAGGATGAGCAGGAGGAAAGGAGAAGACTGGATGAGGACAGGATGAGAAGCCCTTCCTTTAATTAAAATTCCCCATTGGATGCTATTTTGCAATCGAGTTAATATTCCAGTAATAAGGGTTTTCCTGTAACGTTAGTGTTTGAGTCACAGGGCAGGATTTTCATTGGGCCGTGGAGGGGGGATTGGGGGCGTGTGTGGGGTTAAAATCCCGAAATCGGGGGGCACGAACCCATCCCGCCTCCACGCCAGTTTCAAAGGAGGCGGGTACCCGCCCCGCACTGGGACCCGCCTCCCCGATGCGGGAAGGGGATTAGTGCCAATTAACTGCCTGTTAACAGGTAGTTAACAGGTAGTTTTTAGCCTAATCCCTATTTTCATTGGTGAAATGTGGGATTCCCGACGGCTCCAAACCACGTCAAGTTAACGAGGCGGGCCGTCGGGATGAAGGGCTTGGAGGGGTCGAAATGTCCGGTGTTCAGGTGAGTGATGGGTGCATTACTGCAGAGGTAAGTGTTTGGTGTGTGTAAAGTGTTTAAAGAAGTTTTACTTACCTTTACAACCTTCCTTCCTTCAGGTCTCGGGAGTCCCTCATCTCACCGGCACAGAAAGCAGAATGGCCGCGAGCTGTCAAAAATTGCAGCATTCAGCTTTCTGTTCCGCAGAGATCTCTAAATCATCCTGAGAGGAAGGAATTGACTTGGAGTACAGATTGTCAGCATTGGGACAGCTTCAAACAGCTGTCGAATGCTGATATTTCATCTGTCAAAAGGTCTTGACAGATGAAATTTCAGTCTGTGACATCACCTGTTGCCGGGTGGCCCTTAATTGGCCTGCTGAGCTCGCTAGGCGGGCTCAACAAGGTCACTCAAGTTAAAATCGCGTGGATTGGCCGCATCTCGATGGAGGCGGGACTACAACCCCGAACGTCTGCATTCATGTTGATTAAATTTGGGAATAGGCCCAAAGCAAACAATGTATTTATTTAGAATTTGTGATTGGTTTTAAGGTTGCACTGCATGTTCCAAGACATCATTCTCATTGTTTCCATGTATATTAGGCAGGGAAAAAATCATAAAGCTTTTCTTTATTCAACACTCCTTTGTCACAAATCAGTTCACAATCACAAATCAAAAAACCTGAGTTTTGTATTTCCCAACATCTGATCTCGAGTCCATTTCCACTTTACGTTCAGAATCAAAACGGGAGTTAATGTTTCACAGTGTGAAATCTACATAAGCCCACACTGATTCCAAGTACAGAGTTCCAACCTATGATTTCATTCACTCCCATATGTAATCTCCACTCCTCTTCTCTCCTGAAGGCACAAGCTCTTGCTGGGCTCTGACTTTTGCAGGTGCTGGTAGCCCTCTTGTACCTGACAAAACTTCAGTGTAAGTCTGCCGCTTAATGTCAGGCAGTCTGTTTAGCGCATTGATACCAACATACTACAGGGGGAAAAATACAACACACTAAAACCAACTCTTTAGCACTGTACCATCCACTTCACCTTTCATTGCTCCCACGATGGTCAGAAGTGGTAATATCAGATCTGTACCCACCATTACTTCACCCGAGTGTTGTATAGCTCCCCTGACCCAGCTAAAGATTGGAAATGTGCTGTTGGGGGTTTTTTCTCTCCGTTCAAGCTAATGCAGCCATGAAAGCTTCACGTGCCACTAAAGCACTGTCTAACACGGTCAATGTTGAGATGATATTCGTAAACCACTCAGACTTCACTCTCGGATCCTATGACGCTTTAATCACTGGAATAAATGACAGTTTATGACTCACTCCCAAGCAGCTGTAATTTCAGACAAATTTCATATTAATTTGATTAGAAATATAAAAAAAGGCAGCACAGCAGAAGGGTTATGGAATTTTAAATAATTTAGTGCAAAGGCGCCAAGACCAATCACAACAACATTCCTCTGTTCAATAGAATCCATTTTGTCAATTAGAAAAATAAATTGCAGTCCACACCAGGGTTACCATCCCCTAGACAGTCACAGTCCACACCAGGTTACCATCCCCTAGACAGTCACAGTCCACACCAGGGTTACCATCCCCTAGACAGTCACAGTCCACACCAGGTTACCATCCCCTAGACAGTCACAGTCCACACCAGGTTACCATCCCCTAGACAGTCACAGTCCACACCAGGTTACCATCCCCTAGACAGTCACAGTCCACACCAGGTTACCATCCCCTAGACAGTCACAGTCCACACCAGGTTACCATCCCCTAGACATTCACAGTACACACCAGGTTACCATCTCCTAGACAGTCACAGTCCACACCAGGTTACCATCCCCTAGACAGTCACAGTCCACACCAGGTTACCATCTCCTAGACAGTCACAGTCCACACCAGGTTACCATCCCCTAGACAGTCACAGTCCACACCAGGTTACCATCCCCTAGACATTCACAGTACACACCAGGTTACCATCTCCTAGACAGTCACAGTCCACACCAGGGTTACCATCTCCTGGACAGTCACAGTCCACACCAGGGTTACCATCTCCTAGACAGTCACAGTCCACACCAGGGTTACCATCTCCTAGACAGTCACAGTCCACACCAGGGTTACCATCTCCTAGACAGTCACAGTCCACACCAGGGTTACCATCTCCTAGACATTCACAGTCCACACCAGGTTACCAGCCCCTAGACAGTCACAGTCCACACCAGGTTACCATCCCCTAGACAGTCACAGTCCACACCAGGTTACCATCCCCTAGACAGTCACAGTCCACACCAGGTTACCATCCCCTAGACAGTCACAGTCCACACCAGGTTACCATCCCCTAGACATTCACAGTACACACCAGGTTACCATCTCCTAGACAGTCACAGTCCACACCAGGTTACCATCCCCTAGACAGTCACAGTCCACACCAGGTTACCATCCCCTAGACATTCACAGTACACACCAGGGTTACCATCTCCTAGACATTCACAGTACACACCAGGGTTACCATCTCCTAGACAGTCACAGTCCACATCAGGGTTACCATCTCCTAGACAGTCACAGTCCACACCAGGGTTACCATCTCCTAGAGTCACAGTCCACATCAGGTTACCATCTCCTAGACAGTCACAGTCCACACCAGGGTTACCATCTCCTAGACAGTCACAGTCCACAACAGGGTTACCATCTAGACAGTCACAGTCCCCACCAAGTTACCATCTCCTAGGCAGTCACAGTCCACACCAGGGTTACCATCTCCTGGACAGTCACAGTCCACACCAGGGTTACCATCTCCTAGACAGTCACAGTCCACACCAGGGTTACCATCTCCTAGACAGTCACAGTCCACACCAGGGTTACCATCTCCTAGACCGTCAACAGTCCACACCAGGGTTACCATCTCCTAGACAGTCACAGTCCACACCAGGTTACCATCCCCTAGAGTCACAGTACACACCAGGGTTACCATCTCCTAGAGTCACAGTACACACCAGGGTTACCATCCCCTAGAGTCACAGTCCACACCAGGGTTACCATCTCCTAGACAGTCAGTCCACACCAAGGTTACCATCTCCTAGACAGTCACAGTCCACACCAGGGTTACAATCTCCTAGACAGTCACAGTCCACACCAGGGTTACCATCTCCTAGACCGTCAACAGTCCACACCAGGGTTACCATCTCCTAGACCGTCACAGTCCACACCAGGGTTACCATCCCCTAGACATTCACAGTACACACCAGGTTACCATCTCCTAGACAGTCACAGTCCACACCAGGGTTACCATCTCCTAGACAGTCACAGTCCACACCAGGGTTACCATCTCCTAGACAGTCACAGTCCACAACAGGGTTACCATCTAGACAGTCACAGTCCCCACCAAGTTACCATCTCCTAGACAGTCACAGTCCACACCAGGGTTACCATCTCCTGGACAGTCACAGTCCACACCAGGGTTACCATCTCCTAGATAGTCACAGTTCACACCAGGGTTACCATCTCCTAGACAGTCCAGTTTTGGAGTAGGTTGTCCAGAAATATCTCCAATGTGAACCAGGCACAAAAGTTATTATTTTTTTTAAATAAGAAATAATTTTCTCTCATGTCTCTCATGTATTCATTATGGATGTTATTAAAAGTGTGCAATTAATTTTCATCAACAGCAAACCAAACCAAACCTCGGAACACAAGACCTCTCACTACCTCCTCACCCGTGGCCTTGTCCAGTACCGGACTTGGCAATCCCAGTCCACACATCCCCCACTGGAATGTTAATTCAAATTCTATCTTGTACAATATTTTCAACAGCTCACTGAGGACGTGGGTGATCATTCCTCATTGTGTCACAGCCATCTTGGATAGGAAGATTACAGTTCCCAGAATTTTCAAAGAGTACATCAGGTTCTGTCCACTCCCGCTTTGGAAATGGGTTCTAGTTTTAGCTGCAGCCACATCTCTAAAGCTTTCCAATGTTTGTCACCAGAGAGTGGGGGAATCAAACCTCTAATTAATTCGCTTCAATGAAGGCACAAGGGACTCCTCGAGTTGTGAAGTGCACAGGCTCATGCCAAGGAAGGAAATAAAGGAAGACGACTCAAGAGGGTGACGTTCATTTTCCACTGGTCAAATGTCACATCTTCTCTCAAAGTAAATTCGCGTCCCCGTGACTTAAATCAATTAAAGAACATTACTGTTTGCTAACTCTTCTTCTGAAAGAAATCAATCGTTGTAAACCGAGCATAAATATTTACCAGTTTTGGTGAATGTGATTTGTCAACACTAACTTGATCAGTCATTTCCCCCCAAAAGACATTGGGTAAAGCAAGCCTTAAATATTCACAAATAACATTTCTAATACCATTTATGAATATATTAAAGTTATATTTCCCAAACCCATCCTAGCAGAGGAGCATGTCAGCATTTTACTCCAATTCTGCTTATACCGCGAACTCTTGACTCCAGGATTACGAATCCACGGTTGACAGGAATTTGGAGCGGGAGTGGGAGGGAATGACCCAGGAGCTAGTGGCGAAAGTGTGTAAACCACGTGTACCTGAAGTTGATGCCTGTAGTAAAATCTCACACTAAACAGAAGCCAATCAATAAAGCACTGCAAGGAAGACACAGGTCGCGCTTATAGCTCCTCCCTGTATAGGCGACCTGTCTCCAACAGGCTGCTTTTTGGGCCGCTGTTTAAATGTAAACTGGACACCAAAAGTCTGTTAATAAAAAAAAAATATATAGAAATCCACTTTCACCCAGTTAATCTGTGTCTGGTAACGCAAATTAATTAATGTTTTCAATCATTCCCATCAGCAGCACAACAAACCTCAAACTCAAGGCTTGATCCCCCTCCCGCCCCACCTCTGTCCTACCTGGGGGTGGACTTGGCAGCAAGTAGCAGCCTACCCATGTATAGCTGCAGTAACTGTAAGGCTTTACATTTAAAAGTAGGTCCAGCTATTTGACATTGGACCACAGGGCAGTGGAACTTTATATGGAGGGGGGGGGGTTCTGGCGATTAGGCATCGGTGATGGTTACTGTAAGTCTGCAGTCGGGAATGGGGGTCATTGAACCGCCAGTAACACGGAGACCGTTCCCACCGGCAGAATTGGTCGGATGTCTGATCATATCCGAGTAAAGGTCGGCATCCGGATGCTTGAAAGAATCCGGATTAAAATCTGGCTTCTGGAGGGTGGGCAGGAATCGCAAACAGAAGACGGAGATTTCCGGAATGTCCCGATGATAGACGGGAACTAGGAAAGAAATGGCAAAGCCAGTGTCCGTTTCCCCGTAGCGGTAAGTCAAGATCCCAGTGATGCCGAGGTTGGGGTTTGGGGAATTGGAGAACTCCAGCGTTGCATCTTTTCCATGAGGCAAGTCCTGTGGTTTTATTAATGGATTTTCGGGTGCACCCTCCTTCATATATAAACTGCAAAAAAAATTAAAATACTTCTCAAGAATTGGCACATTGTTACTGGCCCTAAAATAGTTTAATAAAAGTTGTCAGGACACCCATCCCGTGGCTCCGAGGATAAATGTCAGCTGTGGCTCAGTTGGCAGCACACTCGCCTCTGAGTTAGAAGGTTGTGGGTTCAAGTCCCACTCCAGGGACTTGAGCACATAAATGCTCGGCTGACACTCCAGTGCAGTGCTGAGGGAGTGCTGCATTGTCAGAGGTGCCGTCTTTCAGATGAGACATTAAACCGAGGCCCCGTCTGCTCTCTCAGGTGGACATAAAAGATCCCACGGCACTATTTCGAAGAAGAGCAGGGAAGTTATCCCCGGTGTCCTGGCCAATATTTATCCCTCAACCAACATAACAAAAACAGATTATCTGGTCATTATCACATTGCTGTTTGTGGGACCTTGCTGTGCGCAAATTGGCTGCCGCGTTTTCCCACATTACAACAGTGACGCCACTTCAAAAGTACTTCATTGGCTGTAAAGCGCTTTGAGATGTCCGGTGGTCGTGAAAGGCACTATATAAATGCAAGTCTTTCTCTTCTTAAATACACCGCCCTGTATGTTACTGAGCCATCTAACCATGAAGGCACCAGGTTCAATCCCTGGTCTCTGCTGAGTTAGCTTATCACAATTGTGATGCTACATTGGCCTCAGTACGTTTGGGATGGTGATAGGGGGCAAATCAGCTATCCAGTGGTAGTTGGGTAAAGACAGGATCAGGATCAGGCATGGGTGAGATGCTTTCCCCAGTTCACTATCTCACCAGTGGCCTTGGCTCAATGGTAACATTGTTGTCTCTGAGTCAGAGGTGATGGGTTCAAACCCACTCCAGAGACTTGAGCCCATAATCTGGGCTGACACTCCAGGGCAGTACTGAGGGAGTGCCGCACTGTCAGAGGTTCCATCTTTCAGATCAGCCGTTAAACCAAAGTAAGTTAGCAAAATACTGCAGATGCTGGAAATCCGAAATAACAACAGAAAATGCTGGCAAAACTCAGCAGGCCAGGCAATAACCTCAGATCATAACCTCGGCCCCTATTACATTTTTACTTATATGTTTTATCCACACCTTTGTTTTGGTTTTTCCCTCCCCCCCCCCCCCCTTTCCTTCTTTTTCCTCTCTCTCCCACATGGCAGCTGTCTCCCATTCTGCCAGCACATTTCACACCTAATCTAGAGCCGTCTTTTGTCTCCACCAGTCCTATCACCATCTCGTCTTGTTTTGAATACCTCTTAATGTCTCTTCTCTTTTGTTCTCGCCCAGCCCAGCCTCTTAATCTGTTTAATTCCCTGTGCCTCTTTAGTGTTGATAAAGGGTTTGACCCGAAACGTCGACTCTATTTTCTCTCCACGGATGTTGCCTGGCCTGCTGAGTTTTTCCAGCATTTTCTGTTGTTAAACCAAAGTGTTTTGCCACTGGCACACATCACTGACATGAAACGGCGCAGATTAACCCTTTTGAGCACGGAGTGTCTTTTAGAACTTGCACGTTTTGTTAACTGTCAAAAATAATTTGCCCTCTCAAGTGGACATAAAAGATGCCACAGCACTATTTGAAGAAAAGCAACATTTATCCTTAAATGAACACAATTGAAAAACAGATTCTCTGGCCATTATCTCATTTCTGTTTGTGGGACCTTGCTGCCCACAAACTGGTTGCCGCGTTTCTCTACGTTGTAACAGTGACTACACTTCAAAAAGTACTTCACTGGCTGTAAAGCTCTTTGGGACGTCCTGAGGATGTAAAAGGTGCTATGTAAATGCAAGTTCTTTCTGCAATTTGCTGTATTACTGTACTTACTCGCAATACTTCAGATCAAATACTTCTGATCGATTGCTCAAGGTCAGTGTCAGGTGTCTGGCAGGCATCATGAAATTCCAAACTCTGAATAAAACAAGCAGACACATTTCACTCAGTTCCAGTTCTACACAAGAATGCAGCAACACCAAGGTTGGAAAGAAGATAAAAACCAACAAGCCCTCTTTAGGAAACACCAAGCTTTAAAATCTTACAGATTGTAGGAGGCAGGGATAACTGAGGCAGGTGAGGAGTGCTGTACTTTTGGGCTCCTGGGCATGAATGAGTGAGTCTTGATTTCAACACAGAGGATGCAGAAGAGTGCATAGCATCATGCATTCGCAGCTTAGGAGGAACGACAGAGAAAGTATTTTTTCCCTGTTTCTTTGCCTCTCCCAGGAGATAGTGTAGCAGCTAGTGGGTGAGGGTAGCAGCTAGTGGGTGAGGGTGATTATGAGGGTCACGGTGCCCAGTTGCACCATGACGATATGGTCTTTTACCCATCACCATTTTTATATGTTCCCAGAACTTTCAGTTTCTGTCTTTTCAAACTCTACCGTGCCTCATCTGTACACAGGCGGTGCTCGGTACCGCCCCTAGATGGGAGTCAGAACCCCACATCCTACCAGCATGTGGCACAGTCCATCAGTACTGTGAAATTCACACCATCATAGATTGGCAACGCCAACAGTGCATCAGTATGGGGAGATTTGGTGCCAACACACCATCTTAGATTGGCACTATCACCAGTACATTAGTACGGAGAGAGTTGGTGCCATCACGCCATCTTAGATTGGCACTATCACCAGTACATTAGTACGGAGAGTCGGTGCCATCACGCCATCTTAGATTGGCACTATCACCAGTACATTAGTACGGAGAGAGTCGGTGCCATCACGCCATCTTAGATTGGCACTGTCAACATTCACACCTTTACAAGCTCCATGAATGGTTTAGTGGGTAAATACATTGCCAGGGATGGCCTAGGTTTGATTTTTAGTCTGTGCTGAGGTAGCTGATCTCAGCGAGCAACCTCTGCACCTTAACCTAGGAAGGAAAAACAAAGGTCAGCCAGGGCTCCTGCTCCAGACTGTTATCCAGTGACTTCTGCTGGAGAGTCGCCGTGCGCGGACATCAGGATTGGGCTGGCTGTGATCCCACCATGGTCGAAAAGCCTGCCAGTGTTCACTCTCTAAGCTTTAACATGAAGAATAGCCATGAAGATGGCTGCAGGCTGTACTCCAGCAAGTTTGCCCAGACAGAAGGGAGGGAGAAAAATGGAGCAGGAATTCAACAATTCATATAAAAGAGTAGAATGCATTTTCTATGCTTTCATACACAATAATTAAACTTCTATTTCACAAGTCATCAGCTGCTCACCTTATTCCCATCTAAACAAGTCTAGACTCGTGTCTTACAGCTGCCAAAACTCCAGGCTAACAGAACTCTGACTCCCTCGCTCCCCCACCTCGAGATTCAGGGTTTCACAGTGAAAGTTTCGATTGCTGCTGGGCCATATTTTTTGTTTGCTGAAGCAATATTTTCAGTGTTTCTAGTCCATGTCTAGAAGATGTGTTTTTTTTTCTTTTTGGAACAACCATATTCCCCGGATCAAGAGAAAGACATTTCGACTCATTTTTAGAGTTGGCTCTTTGTGCTGTACAGTCTCTCCCTGCAGTTGGTTCTAATAAACAAACAGATCCCTGCAAGTAATTCCCCAAAGAGTTTTATGAGTGAAATAAATCACTTAGTCCTTTGTTCCGCTTCCCTCCCTCTCCTTCCCTCCCCTTCCCTCTCCCTCCCTCTCTCTCTCCCTCCCTCCCTCCCCTTTCCTTCCCTCTATCTCTCCCTCCCTCCCCTTCCCTCTATCTCTCCCTTTCCTTCCCTCTCCTTCCCTCTCTCTCTCTCCCGCTCTCCTTCCCTCTCTCTCTCCTGCTCTCCTTCCCTCTCTCTCTCCTGCTCTCCTTCCCTCTCTCCCTCCCGCTCTCCTTCCCTCTCCCTCCTGCTCTCCTTCCCTCTCCCTCCCGCTCTCCTTCCCTCTCCCTCCCGCTCTCCTTCCCTCTCCCGCTCTCCTTCCCTCTCTCCCGCTCTCCTTCCCTCTCTCCCGCTCTCCTTCCCTCTCTCCCGCTCTCCTTCCCTCTATCTCTCCCTCCCTCCTTCCCTCTATCTCTCCCTCCCTCCCCTTTCCTTCCCTCTCTCACTCATCTCCCCTTCCCTCTATCTCTCCCTTTCCTTCCCTCTATCTCTCCCTCTCCTTCCCTCTCTCTCTCCCGCTCTCCTTCCCTCTCTCCCTCCCGCTCTCCTTCCCTCTCCCTCCCGCTCTCCTTCCCTCTCCCTCCCGCTCTCCTTCCCTCTCCCTCCCGCTCTCTCTCCCGCTCTCCTTCCCTCTCTCTCTCCTGCTCTCCTTCCCTCTCTCCCTCCCGCTCTCCTTCCCTCTCCCTCCTGCTCTCCTTCCCTCTCCCTCCCGCTCTCCTTCCCTCTCCCTCCCGCTCTCCTTCCCTCTCCCGCTCTCCTTCCCTCTCTCCCGCTCTCCTTCCCTCTCTCCCGCTCTCCTTCCCTCTCTCCCGCTCTCCTTCCCTCTATCTCTCCCTCCCTCCTTCCCTCTATCTCTCCCTCCCTCCCCTTTCCTTCCCTCTCTCACTCATCTCCCCTTCCCTCTATCTCTCCCTTTCCTTCCCTCTATCTCTCCCTCTCCTTCCCTCTCTCTCTCCCGCTCTCCTTCCCTCTCTCCCTCCCGCTCTCCTTCCCTCTCTCCCTCCCGCTCTCCTTCCCTCTCCCTCCCGCTCTCCTTCCCTCTCCCTCCCGCTCTCCTTCCCTCTCCCTCCCGCTCTCTCTCCCGCTCTCCTTCCCTCTCTCTCTCCCGCTCTCCTTCCCTCTCTCTCTCCCGCTCTCCTTCCCTCTCTCTCTCTCCCGCTCTCCTTCCCTCTCTCTCTCCCGCTCTCCTTCCCTCGCTCTCTCCCGCTCTCCTTCCCTCGCTCTCTCCCGCTCTCCTTCCCTCGCTCTCTCCCGCTCTCCTTCCCTCGCTCCTTCCCTCTACCTCTCCCTCTCTCCTTCCCTCTACCTCTCCCTCCCTCTACCTCTCCCTCTCTCCTTCCCTCTCCCTCTCCCTCTCTCCTTCCCTCTACCTCTACCTCTCCCCTTCCCTCTACCTCTCCCCTTCCCTCTACCTCTCTCCTTCCCTCTACCTCGCCCTCTCTCCTTCCCTCTACCTCGCCCTCTCTCCTTCCCTCTACCTCGCCCTCTCTCCTTCCCTCTACCTCGCCCTCTCTCCTTCCCTCTACCTCGCCCTCTCTCCTTCCCTCTACCTCGCCCTCTCTCCTTCCCTCTATCTCTCCCTCTCTCCCTCCCGCTCTCCTTCCCTCTCCCTCCCTCTCTCCTTCCCTCTCCCTCCCGCTCTCTCTCCCGCTCTCCTTCCCTCTCTCTCTCCCGCTCTCCTTCCCTCTCTCTCTCCCGCTCTCCTTCCCTCTCTCTCCCGCTCTCCTTCCCTCTCTCTCTCCCGCTCTCCTTCCCTCTCTCTCTCCCGCTCTCCTTCCCTCTCTCTCTCCCGCTCTCCTTCCCTCGCTCTCTCCCGCTCTCCTTCCCTCGCTCTCTCCCGCTCTCCTTCCCTCTCTCTCTCCCTCTCTCCTTCCCTCTCTCCTTCCCTCTCTCTCTCTCCTTCCCTCTACCTCTCCCTCTCTCCTTCCCTCTACCTCTCCCTCTCTCCTTCCCTCTACCTCTCCCTCCCTCTACCTCTCCCTCTCTCCTTCCCTCTACCTCTCTCCTTCCCTCTACCTCTCCCTCTCTCCTTCCCTCTACCTCTCTCCTTCCCTCTACCTCTCCCCTTCCCTCTACCTCTCCCCTTCCCTCTACCTCTCTCCTTCCCTCTACCTCTCCCTCTCTCCTTCCCTCTACCTCTCTCCTTCCCTCGCCCTCTCTCCTTCCCTCTACCTCGCCCTCTCTCCTTCCCTCTACCTCGCCCTCTCTCCTTCCCTCTACCTCGCCCTCTCTCCTTCCCTCTACCTCGCCCTCTCTCCTTCCCTCTACCTCGCCCTCTCTCCTTCCCTCTACCTCGCCCTCTCTCCTTCCCTCTACCTCGCCCTCTCTCCTTCCCTCTACCTCGCCCTCTCTCCTTCCCTCTACCTCGCCCTCTCTCCTTCCCTCTACCTCGCCCTCTCTCCTTCCCTCTACCTCGCCCTCTCTCCTTCCCTCTACCTCGCCCTCTCTCCTTCCCTCTACCTCGCCCTCTCTCCTTCCCTCTACCTCGCCCTCTCTCCTTCCCTCTACCTCGCCCTCTCTCCTTCCCTCTACCTCGCCCTCTCTCCTTCCCTCTACCCCGCCCTCTCTCCTTCCCTCTACCTCGCCCTCTCTCCTTCCCTCTACCTCGCCCTCTCTCCTTCCCTCTACCTCGCCCTCTCTCCTTCCCTCTACCTCGCCCTCTCTCCTTCCCTCTACCTCGCCCTCTCTCCTTCCCTCTACCTCGCCCTCTCTCCTTCCCTCTACCTCGCCCTCTCTCCTTCCCTCTACCTCGCCCTCTCTCCTTCCCTCTACCTCGCCCTCTCTCCTTCCCTCTACCTCGCCCTCTCTCCTTCCCTCTACCTCGCCCTCTCTCCTTCCCTCTACCTCGCCCTCTCTCCTTCCCTCTACCTCGCCCTCTCTCCTTCCCTCTACCTCGCCCTCTCTCCTTCCCTCTACCTCGCCCTCTCTCCTTCCCTCTACCTCGCCCTCTCTCCTTCCCTCTACCTCGCCCTCTCTCCCTCCCGCTCTCCTTCCCTCTCCCTCCCGCTCTCCTTCCCTCTCCCTCCCTCTCTCCTTCCCTCTCCCTCCCGCTCTCTCTCCCGCTCTCCTTCCCTCTCTCTCTCCCGCTCTCCTTCCCTCTCTCTCTCCCGCTCTCCTTCCCTCTCTCTCCCGCTCTCCTTCCCTCTCTCTCCCGCTCTCCTTCCCTCTCTCTCTCCCGCTCTCCTTCCCTCGCTCTCTCCCGCTCTCCTTCCCTCGCTCTCTCTCCTTCCCTCTACCTCTCCCTCTCTCCTTCCCTCTACCTCTCCCTCTCTCCTTCCCTCTACCTCTCCCTCTCTCCTTCCCTCTACCTCCCTCTACCTCTCTCCTTCCCTCTACCTCTCCCTCTCTCCTTCCCTCTACCTCTCCCTCTCTCCTTCCCTCTACCTCTCCCTCTCTCCTTCCCTCTACCTCTCCCTCTCTCCTTCCCTCTACCTCTCCCTCTCTCCTTCCCTCTACCTCTCCCTCTCTCCTTCCCTCTACCTCGCCCTCTCTCCTTCCCTCTACCTCGCCCTCTCTCCTTCCCTCTACCTCGCCCTCTCTCCTTCCCTCTACCTCGCCCTCTCTCCTTCCCTCTACCTCGCCCTCTCTCCCTCCCGCTCTCCTTCCCTCTCCCTCCCGCTCTCCTTCCCTCTCCCTCCCTCTCTCCTTCCCTCTCCCTCCCGCTCTCTCTCCCGCTCTCCTTCCCTCTCTCTCTCCCGCTCTCCTTCCCTCTCTCTCTCCCGCTCTCCTTCCCTCTCTCTCCCGCTCTCCTTCCCTCTCTCTCCCGCTCTCCTTCCCTCTCTCTCTCCCGCTCTCCTTCCCTCGCTCTCTCCCGCTCTCCTTCCCTCGCTCTCTCCCGCTCTCCTTCCCTCGCTCTCCCTCTCTCCTTCCCTCTCTCTCTCTCCTTCCCTCTACCTCTCCCTCTCTCCTTCCCTCTACCTCTCCCTCTCTCCTTCCCTCTACCTCTCCCTCTCTCCTTCCCTCTACCTCTCCCTCTCTCCTTCCCTCTACCTCCCTCTACCTCTCTCCTTCCCTCTACCTCTCCCTCTCTCCTTCCCTCTACCTCTCCCTCTCTCCTTCCCTCTACCTCTCCCTCTCTCCTTCCCTCTACCTCTCCCTCTCTCCTTCCCTCTACCTCTCCCTCTCTCCTTCCCTCTACCTCTCCCTCTCTCCTTCCCTCTACCTCTCCCTCTCTCCTTCCCTCTACCTCTCCCCTTCCCTCTACCTCGCCCTCTCTCCTTCCCTCTACCTCGCCCTCTCTCCTTCCCTCTACCTCGCCCTCTCTCCTTCCCTCTACCTCGCCCTCTCTCCTTCCCTCTACCTCGCCCTCTCTCCTTCCCTCTACCTCGCCCTCTCTCCTTCCCTCTATCTCTCCCTCTCTCCTTCCCTCTATCTCTCCCTCTCTCCTTCCCTATCTCTCCCTCTCTCCTTCCCTCTATCTCTCTCTCTCTCCTTCCCTCTATCTCTCTCTCTCCTTCCCTCTATCTCTCTCTCTCCTTCCCTCTATCTCTCTCTCTCCTTCCCTCTATCTCTCTCTCTCCTTCCCTCTATCTCTCCCTCTCTCCTTCCCTCCCTCTCTCTCTCCTTCCCTCTCTCTCTCTCTCCTTCCCTCCCTCTATCTCTCCCTCTCTCCTTCCCTCTATCTCTCCCTCTCTCCTTCCCTCCCTCTCTCTCTCTCCTTCCCTCTATCTCTCTCTCTCCTTCCCTCCCTCTCTCCTTCCCTCCCTCTATCTCTCTCTCCTTCCCTCCCTCTATCTCTCTCTCCTTCCCTCCCTATGTCTCTCTCTCTCTCTCCTTCCCTCCCTCTATCTCTCTCTCCTCCCCTCCCTCTATTTCTCAATCCTTCCCTCCCTATGTCTCTCTCTCCTCCCTCCCTGTCTATCTCTCTCTATCTCCCCTTCCCTTCCCTCCCTCTGTCTCTCTATTTATTTCAGGGCCATGCTGAGGTCAGAGTCAGCAGTTTGGGCCCACCTCAGTCACACAGCATTTTGCAATCATCCCCCATTTCATTCACATTGATTTTCTCTCCTTTCCATTACCTGCAACGCCCGGTGTCTCAGACACTCAGAGCCAGGTGATCCTGTGCTGAGAAGGCCCAGGCTCCACTCCTACTTTGCAGAGAAGGATTCCCCATGGTCCTAGCGCCCTTCCAGTTTTACTGGAATTTTTTTTAACTAAAACATCGCAGTAGTTGTGAATGGCTCAATTTGCCATTTTCTGTCACACCCAAAAAAAAAGCTTGTGAAACCACACACTAGTGGGTAATTTGTTCAGCCTGTGATACTCACTTTCCAATGTCATTCCTATTTTTGTGGCCTTTTCCAATTCGGCAATGAATCCTCTACTCTGAGTATCACCGCCATAATAGAGAAGCATCTACAGTTACACAGGCTGCTGGACCACGTGCTGCTTCTGCAGTTGAACAGCACTCTGTGTGTATGTGGACTACACTCACCTGTAGTGTTTCAGAGACAGGCTAGGTGTCATACTCATTCAAATATGGTACTCTCTGGATTTTTTTAATTAGAACAACTTGTCGGGTATATTTTCCTCTGCTAATGTTAGTGAAAATAGCCACTGAAAGTATAAAGCAAGACAACCCCCCTCTATCCTAATGCTGACTTTATATCGCCTGTAAAACTTATGACATTTCAATCAGATATAAAGGGCTGGAGGAGACAACAGGGGCAATTCCACTATTTGGAGTAGGGGCTAAGAGGGGGAAAGATTCAGTGCCCTCTCACCTCCTTCCCCATTTGCCCCTCCCCAAATGTTGCATCAATGCTGCTTTCCTTTGAAATTGTAAACTGCTTTCTCCTTCCCAGCCTCATTGCAAGTCTGAAGGCGCTTTTTTTTCTTCTTCTGGGGCTTGTTACCAATGCAAGGGAGCAGATGCTTTATCACTATTACATTGGATGGATCATTTCCTGACTCCCCAAAGCCTTTCCACCATCTACAAGGCACAAGTAAGGAGTGTGGTGGAATACTCTCCACTTGCCTGGATGAGTGCAGCTCCAACAACACTCAAGAAGCTCGACACCATCCAGGACAAAGCAGCCCGCTTGATTGGCACCCCATCCACCACCTTAAACATCCACTCCCTCCACCACCGGCGCACCGTGGCTGCAGTGTGTACTATTGACAAGATGCACTGCAGCAACTCGCCAAGGCTTCTTCAGAAGCACCGCCCAAACCTGTGACCTCCATCACCTAGAAGGACAAGGGCAGCAGGCGCATGGGAATACCATCACCTCCAAGATCCCCTCCAAGTCACACACCATCCCAACTCGGACATAATTCGCCATTCATTCATGGTTGCTGGGTCAAAATCCTGGACCTCCCTCCCTAACAGCACTGTGGGAGCACCTTCAGCTCATGGACTGCAGGGGTTCAAGAAGAAACTTCACTACCACCTTCTCAAGGACAACCAGGGATGGGCAATAAATGTCAGCCTTGCCAGCAATGCCCACATCTCAAGAGTGAATTTTTTTTTAATCTATAGAATGACAATAGCATCTCAGAACCCTGATTGAGTGAAGCCAAATTGTGTGAAGTTTGAGGACTGGTTTAGTTTAACTTCCCAGTCAGTTCTCTTTAGAAGTAACCTGAGAGGGTTTGGCCCCAGTGCTCTGTGTTTGAACCAGTTCCATTGCTTAATTTTACTGAAGGTTATCGTAATGTGTATTTGCTGTGTTTATTTATATCCACAATATTATCTCCATATTCTGCGATAAAACAGGCATCGCACTTGTTAGATCCGTGGTTCAGTGGATAAATAATCACACGGATGCTGTACATTAACAAATAACAGGTCTTTATTGGAGGGGGGTAATCTCTAGACTGGGGTACAGAGGCATGCGCAAAGCTTATATACCGGTGTGGTCACTGCCGGTACTACAGTATACAAGAGCTGTAAAAAGTAGTTCTGACTTAAAGGCACATACACTACAATTCCTCCCTTTTTAGATTAATAATACCCCCTTAATATTCAAATAACAATTACATTTTTACATGTACATTAAATAACAAAAGTCCATTTATAGATTCAGTCTTTGGGGCGGCTTCCTGACCCTTTCGGGATAGCGCCTTTCCAGAGGTTCTTGTTCTTGGTGCAGAGGCGATTCTGACCCCTTTTCATCGGGTAGTTCATCGGGTTCCACTGCTACTGGGTCTGAAGTAGATGCTACCGGTATGTCGGGTTCATCCCCAGGTACTCGAGACATGGGGTTGACGCATTCCTGTGACGCTAAGATCTGATCGACGTGGCGTCTCACAATGTTCTCCCCGACATCCACTGTGTACATTAATGGCCCCTGCCTTGTACATATCGTTCCGGGTTGCCACTTCTCTGTTCGATAGTCACGGGCCAAGACTGGTTGCCCTACATTGAAGCTCCTTGTCGGCTTCTCGTTGATGTGCTGGAATTGTTTGTCCTCAACATTTCTTCGCACATTTGGTCTGAGCAAGTCCAGACGAGATCTCAACCTTCGGTTAAAGAACATCATGGCCGGGGTCTGGTTGGTAACTGCATGTGTCGCGTTTCGGTAGGCTAATAAGAAATTGTCCATCTTATGCTGTAGTGGAATTTCCTCATCGCACATGGCCTTTATCGCCTTCTTAAAGGTTTGTACGAACCTCTCAGCCAATCCATTGGTGGCTGGATGATACGGGGCAGATGTGTAATGCCTTACCCCATTCCTTTTCATGAATTTTTGGAACTCGTCGGACACAAACTGTGGTCCATTATCAGAGCAGATCTGCTCTGGCAAACAGTTTCTGGCAAATATGGTCCGTAGGACTGCAATCATTTTCTCTGTAGTGGTTGAAGACATCTTTATCACCTCAGGCCACTTTGAATGAGCATCCACTGCTATTAAGAACATTGAGTCCATGAATGGACCAGCAAAATCAATGTGCACCCATTGCCATGGAGAGGAGGGCCACTTCCATGGGTGTAGAGGGGCATGTGGTGGTGCATTTTGGACCTTCTGGCATCCTAAGCAGCTCTTAGTTAGGTCTTCGATTTGTTGATCGATTCCCGGCCCCCACACATAAGCCCTAGCAAGGCTTTTCATTTTTACTCCCCCCAGATGACCTTCATGTAGCTCATTTAGCACTCTCTCCCTTAACTTGGGTGGAATCACAATTCTGGATCCACACATCACTGTCCCCTGGCATACTGACAGCTGTTCTCTTCTGGATGAGAATGCTGGCAACAGTGAGTCGCCATGTGTTGGCCATCCCCTCACCGTCAATTCATATACCCGTGAAAGCGTCGGATCATTGCGGGTCTCCTTCTCTATATCCGCGTTTGTTACTGGCAATCATTCAATTACCGACGAATAAAATATCTCGATAGGGTCCACTGCTGGTGCTTCCTCCACAGTAGGCAGTGGCAGGCGCGATAGCCCATCAGCGTTCCCATGCTGTTTCGTGCCTTTATATTCTATTTCATATTGATTCGCCCTAGAAACAGGGACCATCTTTGTAACCGCTGTGCAGTCATTACTGGCACGCCCTTCTTAGGATTAAAGGTGGAGACAAGTGGTTGGTGGTCAGTCAGCAAGGTGAACTTCTGCCCATGCAGATAGTGGTTGAATTTTTTTACTCCCCATACTAGGCTGAGGGCCTCCCTGTCAATCTGGGCATAGTTGCGCTCGGCTGAGGTTAGTGACCGAGACGCAAAGGCTACTGGCCTCTCCAACCCATCTGGGAATTTGTGCGACAGCACCGCTCCAATGCCGTAGGGTGATGCATCACATGCCAAACGAATTGGTAGTGCTGGGTTGAAATGGGCCAACACCTCTTTTGATGTGATCAATTCTTTACACTTCTGGAAAGCTTGTCTACGTTCGTCATCCCACTTCCATGGTACCCCTGTTTGCAGTAGGGTGTTCAGCGGGTGTAATACCGTAGACAAATTTGCTAAGAACTTGTGGTAATAGTTTACCAGCCCGAGGAACGACCTCAGTTGTGGCACATTTTCCGGTGCTGGAGCCTTGACTACTGCCTCAATCTTGTCAGGGGATTTATGTAACCCCTCTTCATCGATGACGTGGCCGCAATACGAGATCTGTTTCAGGAAAAACTCGCACTTGTGGCGATTAGCTCGTAGCCCATACTCCTTTAATCTGGCGAGCACCTTCTCCAAGTTAGCGAGGTAATCACCGTCTTTTTCGCCCGTGACCACGATGTCGTCCAAATAACACTGGGTCCCTGGAATCCCTTGCAGGACCTGATCCATCGCCCTTTGCCAGATAGCCGGAGCCGAGGCTACTCCAAACACCAGCCGGTTGTATTGATAGAGACCTTTATGAGTGTTGATCGTAAGGTAATGTTTCGAAGCTTCTTCTACCTCCATTTGCAAGTACGCCTGGGCTAGATCAATTTTGGTGAAGCGTTTACCACCAGATAGCGAGGCAAAAATATTCTCAATTCGTGGAAGCGGATATTGCACCGTGTGAAGGACTGGGTTCACCGTCACCTTAAAATCCCCACAGATGCGAACCTTCTTTGGTTCCCCAGGCGTATTACTCAACGACCTCTTCATTACAGGAATGATGGGTGTAGCCCACTCACTCCAGTCCACTTTGGACAGTACTCCTGAACGTTCCAACCCTTCCAGCTCTGCTTCAACCGCTGGTCTGATCGCATAAGGCACTGGTCTGGCCTTCAGAAATTTTGGGCTTGCATTTTCCTCTATTTTAATTGTTGCTGTTATTTCTTTTAGTGTTCCTAGTCCCTCCTGGAACACTTCTTTTGTGTCAGTTAGCATTTTTGACAGTCGTCCAGGTGTGACGTCGTCATCCTTTTTGGCCTCAACCTTCAGTGCCTGTATGGAATGCCAATCTAATTGTATCTTTCGGATCCATTCACATCCTAGCAGTGGTGGTCCTCCATTTGGCAATACATATATATCCATTTTAGGTATTTCCTGGCCTTTACATGTCACTTTCACCCTTATTTTCCCTTTGGGGTAGACTTTTTGCCCCGTATACGTCTTCAAGACAATCTCTGTAGCTTTCAAGGGTATGTGTGAAAATAGCCGCTTGTAGTCTCTTTGATTTATGACTGTTAGAGCTGACCCTGTGTCCAATTCCATTTCCACTTGGACTCCGTCTATCTTGAGTGTAACCCAGATAGTCTGGTGATCCTCCATTTCGGTTACATTATGTAGTTTCAGACAACCCAGCTCCTTGCTTCCGGAGTCTGTGTCACTTTTCTGTTCGTCTGAACCACTGTCCATCACCTGGTGTACCTTTTTGTACTTCTCCTGTGGAGATTTCTTACTGTTGGTTTTCTTCCCAGACCTGCAGACTCTTGCTATGTGTCCTGCTTTCCCACACTGTCTGCACACTTGGTCCTTGAACCAACAATCTTTCTGGTCATGTGTTGTTCTGCCGCAGCGATAGCACTTCCCTGTTCCATCGGTCATTTCGTTGGTGCCATATTCTTGCGGTCTCCGTTGTATGTCTGCAGCGCCCCTTGCGGCTGCTTCGTGTGATACTGCTATACTGAAAGCTTTGTCCAGCGTAAGGTTCTTTTCTGATAGAAGCTTTTTCTGGGTTCCTTCACTTTGTAGTCCACACACAAACTTGTCCCTTAACGTGTCTGCTAGTCCCGCTCCAAACTGGCAGTATTTCGATAGCTTGCGCAGTTCCGTTAGGTACTCAGCATTGCTTTCATCTTTGTGTTGGTTCTTTTTATGGAACTTAAATCGTTCTGCTATCAGCAGCGGTGTGGGGTTTAAGTGGTCCTGTAGGATTTCTACTATGCTTTCAAAATTCTTGTTTACCGGCTTCTCTGGGGTTATTAGATTTCGCAGTAACCCATAGGTTTTTGCACCCATGGAATTTAACAGAACCAGTGCTTTATTAGCATCTGGCACTTCATTCGCCCTGCAGTACACCTCAATACGTTCCACATATGTCGCCCAACCTTCGACTTCATTGTCGAACGTAGAGATACTGCCACTCTTTGGCATCCTTGGTTGTGCATTAACTATCACCAATGGCGCCTCCCGCGCTTCCCCTTCTTCTCCGCTGGCACAAAATGGTGTCTCCCGTGCTTTCCTTCCTTCCCACGCTCGCCCTTCTTCTCCGCTGCGGCTTCGCAAAATGGCGTCTCCCGCGCTCTTCCTTCTTCTCCGCGGCTCAATGATGTCTCCCGCGCTCTCCCTGCTTCTCCGCGGCTCAATGGCGTCTCCCGCGCTCTCCCTGCTTCTCCGCGGCTCAATGGCGTCTCCCCTTGCTTCGCCCCGTGGACCCTGATCAGCCCGTGATCCCTGGCTGTGCTCTGCGCGTTCTTCTCTTGATATTTGTCGAGGCCGCTCAGTCTAGAACCCGGCTGTTTCTTACCCTCTCTCTCTCCGGTTTGCAGTATTTTTCCTCGACGCCACTCGGTGTTCAACCCCCGGCTGCGCCCTGCGCTCTTCACCCTCTTTCTTACCCCGTCGACGCTGCTCGTCTCTCTCTCTGCCGTCGGTCGGCTCCAGCCGCCGTTGCTCGGGAAGGGTCTGCTCTGGACCTGTCGTCGGTCTCTTACTGCTCGTTGTGGCTGGGGAACCAAGCCCGGCTCTCCACAGCCTCCCCAGCGAAGTTGGATTTCTGCCTGACTGCTGGGCGGTTGCTCACGGTCGACGCCCGTGTTCCTGGACTCGACTATTTAAAAAAAAAAAAAAATTTATGTTGCAGGTAGATTCGAATCGACACTCGTCGCCACTGTTAGATCCGTGGTTCAGTGGATAAATAATCACACGGATGCTGTACATTAACAAATAACAGGTCTTTACTGGAGGAGGGTAATCTCCAGACTGGGGTACAGAGGCATGCGCAAAGCTTATATACCGGTGTGGTCACTGCCGGTACTGCAGTATACAGGAGCTGTAAAAAGTAGTTCTGACTTAAAGGCACATACACTACAATTCTAAGAAACTGTGAATCAGGAAAACCATCAAATATTTTTGAGACTGCTGATTTTTATGCAAATTAGCTGACCTCAAGAAAACTACTGAGGTCAAGTGGCAGGTTCAATGATCAGGCAGAAGTCTGACAAAAGTGTGCATCGGGAAAGAAACAGCTGCAGTTCAACTCCATGTCCCAGCTCAACTCAATACAGATGCCACAGCACAGCCTGCTCTGGCTTCCTAACTGAAAGGCTGGAGGGAGGGAGGAGCAGAGTGGCATTCCAGCAAATACATACAGCGTGTTTTGCTCACTTATGTGTATGGCAGTCAGTTTCTTATGGATACAGGTGACTATTGTTCAAATCGAGGAAAGCACCAGCAACTGTTTTCGGGGGGATTTAATGAGCTGAAGCTTTTAGACAAGCTGAGTAGAGTTCATCTCAGTTGAGCTGACTTCAGTTCAGTCGAGTCAGTTGGACTCTTTAGAGGAAGATAGGTTTGACTATCTAGCATCTGCAAGTAGAAGACACTACAAGAAGAAAAAACTGTTATCTACAAAAGAATAGCTTAGCATATAGATTATATGGTATTTTACTGTATTATATTAGTGGTATATATTTGCTTGTTCATCTTCCAGTAACTAAATTCACTTTTTAGCTAAAGTCTAAAATGAGGAGTGATATTGTGAGATTTTAAAGAAAGAAGACAATTCCTCTGGAAAGTTTTTTTTTAATTCATTCATGGGATGTGGACGTCACTGGCAAGGCCAGCATTTATTGCCCATCCCAAATTGCCCTTGACAAGGTGGTGGTGAACTGCCTTCTTGAACCGCTGCAGTCCGTGAGGTGAAGGTACTCCCACATTGTTGTTAGGGAGGGAGTTCCAGGATTTTGACCCAGCGACAATGAAGGAACGATTATATATTTCCAAGTCAGGATGGTGTGTGACTTAATGGGGAACTTGCAGGTGGTGGTGTTCCCATGCGCCTGCTGCCCTCGTCCTTCTGGGTGGTAGAGGTCGCGGGTTTGGAAGGTGCTGTCGAAGAAGCCATGGTGGCTTGCTGCAGTGCATCTTGTAGATGGTACACACTGCAGACACGGTACGCTGGTGGTGGAGGGAGTGAATGTTTAAGGTGGTGGATGGGGTGCCAATCAAGCGGGCTGCTTTCTCCTGGATGGTGTCGAGCTTCTTGAGTGTTGTTGGAGCTGCAGTCATCCAGGCAAGTGGAGAATATTCCATCACACTCCTTACTTGTGTCTTGTAGATGGTGGAAAGGCTTTGGGGAGTCAGGAGGTGAGACACTTGCTGCAGAATACCTAGCCTCTGATCTGCTCTTGTTGCCACAGTATTTATGTGGCTGGTCCAGTTAAGTTTCTGGTCAATGGTGGCCACCAGGACGTTGATGGTGGGGGACTCGGTAATGGTATTGCCGTTGAATGTCAAGGGGCAGTGGTTAGACTCTCACTTGTCGGAGATAGTCATTGCCTGGAACTTGTGTGGCGCATATGTTACCTGCCACTTATCAGCCCAAGCTTGAAGGTCGTCCAGGTTTTGTTGCATGCGGGCATGGACTGCTTCATTATCTGTGGAGTTGTGAATGGCGCTGAACACTGTGCAGTCATCAATGAACATCCCCATTTCTGACCTTATGTTGGAGGGAAGGTCATTGATGAAGCAGCTGAAGATATTTGGGCCTAGGACACTGCCTTGAGGAACTCCTGCAGCGATGTCCTGGGGCTGTGATGATTGACCTTCAATCACCACAACCATCTTCCCTTGTGCTAGGTATGACTCCAGCCAGTGGAGCGTTTTCCCCCCGATTCCCATTGTCACCAGTTTTACTCAGGCTCCTTGATGCCACACTCGGTCAAATGCTGCCTTGATGCCAAGGGCAGTCACTCTCACCTCACCTCTGGAATTCAGCTCCTTTTGCCCATGTTTGGACCAAGGCTGTAATGAGGACGGGAGTCGAGTGGTCCTGACGGAACCCAAACTGAGCATTGGTGTGTAGGTTATTGGTAAGTGCCGCTTGATAGCACTGTTGATGACACCTTCCATCACTTTGCTGGTGATTGATTAGATTGATGGGACGGTAATTGGCTGGATTGGATTTGTCCAGATTTTTGTGGACAGGACATACCTGGGCAGATTTCCACATTGTCAGATAGATGCCAGTGTTGTAGCTGTACTGGAACAGCTTGGCTAGAGGCGCGGCTAGTTCTGGAGCACAAGTCTTCAGCACGACAGCCGGGATGTTGTCAGGGCCCATAGCCTTTGCTGTATCCAGTGCACCCAGCTGTTTCTGGAGTGAATTGAATCGGCTGAAGACTGGCTTCTGTGATGCTGGGGACCTCAAGAGGAGGCAGAGATGGATCATCCACTCGGCCCTTCTGGCTGAAGATAGTTGCAAACGCTTCAGCCTTGTCTTTTGTACTCGCATGCTGGGCTCCATCGTCATTTAGGATGGGGATATTCATGGAGCCTCCTCCTCCCGTTAGTTGTTTAATTGTCCACTACCATTCACGACTGGATGTGGCAGGACTGGTACTTAAAATATAATTTGTATAGCATCTAAAAGTCTCATGGCAGTTATATTATGCCATTGTCTCATGTACTTCATTCTGTTGGTTGCTGAGGTCTCAGGAAGAATTAGAGCAAATGGTACTTGGGTATCAAATGCCAAGAGAGCAATCTCCTTTGGTCCAGTGCCTTGGTCCAACCACATATGTTGGAGTGATGAACAACTTTGGGGTTAATCAGCTGTTTTTCTTTATGACCTGGTTTAGGCAACAACGCACAGATCTTGGCTCTGACAGAGACTCAGACACATAGCGCAGGAATTCTGCTGATGGGGAGGTGGGCAACCAGTGGCCCCTCTCCCAATACCACTGGACACCATCTTACCAGTGCTGTAGAATGTCATCATTTACAACGCAGACATTACGCAAAAGATGCATTGAATATATCTTTATTTTAAAATGCTCTGAAGATAAATCTCAAACTGTCATCATACATAGGTAGGTATTTAACAGGAAAGTAGTGCAATGGTTAACAAGATCTAGCCTATACCTTATATACCAAGCACCACCCCATTTACACAGATTGAATCTAGTTCTGACTGATTCTTAAAACTACACAGTATCCAATTGCCTCCAAAAGCAGGACATGCAGGTGGAATCAAATTCAACCTGGGTCGAGCTAGATCCAGGCAATGTGTCTTACAAAGAACAGATCAACGGGAGTTCTACTATGAAGTTTTCACAGTGCAGAATGAAATAATTTGAAGTCCGAGTTATGCATTCTTAGCTGCAATAACACTGGGGCAGTCACAAGACTTATTGAATGCCTCTTAATGTGAAACAAGCCTGAGTTAGCAGCTGCTAGCTAATTGGATATTGGGGTTGCTGGAGCCAATGTAGGACTTGGGATGAAGTGGTACACGGGTGACTAAATGAACCAGCAATCCGCTATGCTCAGCCCAATGCCATGGTACAGTCAGTTCTCTGACAAGTGTTGTGCACTTCTATTCAGAGAACTCACCAAGCATTCATGTGCATTTGCTGAATACATCTGCCACCATATGTAAATTAGATTCTCAACCTTTGCTCCGACCCCAATCCAGAAGGATAGTATTAGAAGTCACACACCTGACGTGTCCTTTCTAGGTGTAACTTTTCTTGCTATATACAGAACAATATTCCTGTACAAATACAACTGTTAATCTTGTACTGAGGTGTTGCATTTCCATTTTTCCCAACTGCACACCCTATCCGGACTGGATACAGGGTAACGATGCGAGAAATCTTTGTATAAAATAGAGCAAAGCTAAATGTACTCATTTATATTAAACAATAGCAGGTTGTTGGTTTTAGGTTTTGAAGAGCTCTCAATTGCTCCATGTGGTCAGTCCTGAACCAACACTAATGGTTTTACTTGGTTTACATACAAGGTAACGAGTCACAAAAATGGCAGAGTGAGTGCTTAATAATAACCAGCCTGGAATGTTCTATTAGTGACTGCAAAAACATACCATCTTCACCATAAATGTTGTTATTGCAAAAATATTAAACCAAAAATGTTGCAAGTACATAGCAGGCCAATGTAAAACCAAATTTAAGTGTTTCAGGTTGAGATTGTTTACCCGCTTAAGAGTACAGAACTCTAATTGAAAGGCCCATCTCAAAATGTTAACCTATTTTTTCCTTATACCAATCAACAGCTGTTTTTATTCCTGATTTCCAGCATTTCTTACTTTACAAAAATACAGTGATGCAGCAGGGTTGCAGACATACCCGATGATTGGGTTACATAAGCGGAATGTTGTAGCCAAGTTCCTAATAAATGGCTGCAAGAGTTGAACAGAATCACCTGTAAAACCAGGCACCAATATCAGGGAACCCAAAGAGGACATGATTTGAATATATTTTGCCTCGTCTTCTCAGCTGAAAGGAGCAGGCAGAGAAAAAGTAAAGAACTTTATCTAAAAAGAGTTTAAACACCTTTAAATGGAAGCTATAATCAAACTAGATTCCTAAACATGGCAAAACTCTCCAGCAACACATGCTTTCAATTCCATATTGAGTGGTATCTTTTTTGTTCGTCTAATTCACATTCTAATGATCAATCATTAAAATTCACCAGGCTCTGCATCAAAACGTTCTACTTCCAGAATGCCTCATTTAGTTGATGCATGTTTAAAAAAATGATATAGTGCTGAAATTGCCAGGCTCCACTGCCAGCGTGTTGTGAGCGCAGGTCAGAGGAAGGGTGGCAACACTGCAGCCCCGATTGTGCAACCTGTTCGCCCATCTGATGAGGCTCTATGCAGGAAGTGGTACCTCACAAGTTGGTCTTAAATATGTAAACCCCGACCCTCACTACAATACCTATACAAGGTGCGCTCTCAGAGGAAAGGGGGGGTATGGTTTGCCTGCACGGAGTGTATATCGGAAATTTAGAAGTCCTCTGTGCACGATTTTCCAGCCATTCTGGTCAGGAAGCTGTGTTCAGCACACACCTACATTCCCGATACATGCTCCCAGTGGGCAAGGCTTCCGCTCAGAACTGGAAAGTCAGAAAATAACCCCTTTAGCATTTGACTCTCAAACTTTGCATGCAGCCTCTTCACATTTATTTTTCAAGGTTGGAATATTACTCAAGTTTGGCTCTCGTGGTTCATGATGTATTTTGAACTTTTCCATTATGCTTGCAGTTAATATGGCAGCTACCTGTCAGGCTGTGCAGCGGGTAGAATTGAGTTTTTAATGTTAGTACAATGCAGGTGCAGGGTCCACTTTTTCCAGTAAATGTATGAATGGCCCCAGAAGAACCAGCAGAAATGTGGCTTCAGACCGAGTCAGAGTTAATCCGCACCCACTGAAAACTCAAAGCCGTGTGAGGCTGCCAGAGGGAATCTCGCACCACCTGCTTTTAGTGGAGTCAGATGAAAACCGGACTACTGAGCCATATTGTTGCTTTCACATTTGCATGCCCAAAACCTGTAGGGGGTTTCTCTTGCTTGCTCTGGTCTCCTGCCAGGCTTCTTGCAATAATTACCCTTGAGTGGTTCGACCCACTCGCCCCTACGGTTCTAGACCTTGGACTTAGGTGCAGGGAACTGTAGTGCAGAGAAAAACTCAATAGACCAGGTTGAATAGCACGAAATGGATGCTTTTATTAAACAGTTTGCAGCATTATAAAATACATGTTATAAGCACAGATTAAAGCAACTACAAGCATGCACACATCTATGAACTTAACTCTATGGAAATGGGGAACACACGGCACATCGTAAAAGGGGTAACACATTACAACTACCCTTAACCCCCTCCCCTAGACCTAACTAAGTTTCGATTTGAGGAACTCGGGATCATGCTCACCACTTTCAGAATTGCGAAAAGGGTCTCGCAGCCTTTTTGGCACAGCTTTCCGTCGTCACGTGGATTTGGAAACTTCTGGCGCAGCTTGTTTTCCTCTTGGTTCTCCTGCGATGTAGGCAGCCGGTACAGCCTTGGTGAGCGCTCGCCACGGATGAATCCGTTACCGATGTGATGTTGAAGCACTGAATTCACCTGTGAGAATCCGTTACCGATGGGATGTTGAGGCACTGGAGTGCTGGGCCCGGAGTGTCCTTTTTCTCCGACCTGGATCGTCGTTTTCCCCGAGGGTGTCTTCTCCTTCAGCCTGGGTCGTCGATGATCTCCCGACAAAAGTACCCGGGCCATCCTCGTCGTCTTCCCGTCGTGGCCGAGCCTTGCCTGGCCGAACATCGACCACATTCCGAGACCGAAGTGCTGCCTTAACCGAAGAGTCTGTCCTGAAGCGTTGAAGAAAATGAAAACCGAAGTGAAGCCCCTTAGAAGTTCCGAAGCTACTCCCAAGCGTTGAGCGTACTGATGGACTTTTTCAATCCATAGTTATACCTTTTTGGAACATTCTTATCTCCCGCCAGATCATAGTCCTGTCTTTGTAATAATTTTGGCGGGCAGAATTCTCTGCAGGGGTGTTTTGTCTTCATAATGGGAGCCGGTGATAGTTTAACTGGCCTTCCTGGGCCGATAATGTCTTTGCTTTGTCACCGTAACTTGGTTTGTATATTGATCGGTCTGGAGATTGCCCTTGATGGCTGTTAAACGGCTTTTCTTTGTACAGTAAATGGGTTTAAGTGTTCGTTCAATTGTCCGCCCATTCCTTGATGGGCCTCATCCTGCTACCCAAAACTGTCCTGTACTTACAATCTAATCAATATGTATGCTCAGTTCCCTGAGTTTCGGTTTCCCAAAACTGGTTTTCGCGGGCTTAATGTCCTCAATCCACAAGCCTGTCTGACTTGCAGTAACAGAAATTCAAATGGTCCCAGAAGCTGGTCATGAGGTCCGGCGGCCATTTTGTGTGCCCTTTTATCAAAGGTTTCTCTGTACAAGCTTCTTTTGGTCAATAAAACTGTCTTATTAACCCGATTTTACTGCGTGATTATTAATGAAAATTTCTAATCTTACAAACCATTGCCCATTAACACAAAAGTGACAGTATAACTGCAGGTTAAGACTACCGTTGTGGATTCATTCCCCAATTTCTTTCAGTAAATCAAAAAGGATCTGGTCAGCTCAGATGCTATTCCCATCTGATCTTGGACACCATTCACTAAGCTATGGCGATCAATTATTTTTTTTAATACGCGATCCAAACTTTTAACTACATAGCTGAAGAGGTCGGAGGTTACAATATTGCAAAATGTAAAAGAAAATTCATTAAGGAAACTAGGTGAGTGGCCAAGAGCCATGGTGTAAGACATTCCCATTGTTGAAAGAGTAGAAGAGGCAAGGAGGGGGTAAACGGGCGATAGTGTAAAACGCACCATATCGGATCAATCTCCCGATTTCCATTTGGGAAGAGAGGTATAACGTATGGCTGATCTAATATCATGCATTTTGCACAACCGCCCAAAGTCACAATTTCCCCCAAGGTAAGTTCAATAAAAGTGGTTATACAATGCCAGTCTTAGGTTTTAGAAGCCTTTAGATTATAGAAGGCAGGGCGTGTAGACGGAGGGAGATAAGAGTTCCACATTTTTGCGGTACTGAGAAAGAATGAGTTACAATAGGAGACAGCGCAAGTGTGTTTTGTTTGAACAACTGATCAGTCTCGATGTGAATGTCAGTGCAAGAAAATATGAAAAGAAAGATATTCAATTAACGTGAGTGACTGAATTTTCAGATATTTTTCCACTGGAGATATTTTTAATTATTAGGCCTGTATGGAGATGAGGAATGATCTTGAACCTCCAGTTTGATTATAGCTTTGTAGTTCACATTTGACATTGTAGCTGAAACCACCATTCCCTCTTTGCTAAGGTGCAGAGCTGCATTTCCTCTACCGATAGCAGTTTTTGTGAAGGAATCAGATTCATGGAGCTGTGAGTACATCTTATTATACAAATTTCGATCAGTCATTGTTTTTGCCTCAGGAATGTGCAGAGCGAACTCTGTGTCGTATTTGATGCAGTCAAGCGGGTTGGAAAACAGAAGGGAGATCTGCTGACTGCCAAAGGCGTAGCTGAGGACCCCAACAGTGCCATAGAACGAGAATGGGGTCTTGATGAACAAACACGTTCCTTTCTTTTCCTTCTGTATAGCGGGCGGTGGTGGACTTTGTACAACACCGCATTCAGCATATGTCCTGCAAAATGGGATGATACACATGCAATATATGCGTGAATATTATAAACCAGTAAAAAAGATAAAATTTCACTTTTGCACCTTCTCTCAAAGAAAATAGAAGGAACGACTTGCATTTGTATAGTGCCTTTCACATCCTCCGGATGTCCCAAAGCGCTTCACAGCCAATGAAGTACTTACTTGAAATGCAGTCACTGATGTAATGTAGAGAAACTTGACAGCCAATTTGTGCACAGCAAGATCCCACACCAGTTGTAGGAACCCCCCAAGTGCGCAATTCAGGTACAAATGTCAGCAGAGCGTGTGCCGTGCAAGCTCTGCCTAGTTGTACCAGGCCTCACGAGGCCTCACCAGCAATCCTTAAAAAGGAACTGCTGGAGGCCCCTCAAAAAAAACAGCCCAAGAAATGTTTAGGTTCTCATTTTGTGCACTCATTTCACACCCGCAGCAGCATTCAAATCAGGCCCGAGACCAAACTTGGCTCAGGCTGGCACCGAGCCATTGCCAAGCCGAATTTCTTGACGATCGTGCGCAATTGACTGCTGCATTTGCCAACCTAACCAGAGTGGTCTTAAGAGCTTTGAGGTACAAGTTGCAATTTATTTTATTTTCCTGCTCCTAATGGCTCTCTAGTGACTCCCTGCTGGAAAATTGGTTGAAATTAACCTGAACTGTGACGCCCCCCACACAAACTGTCGATCAGCCTGCTGCCATTGAGTGACTAGGCTCAGGTGACAAGAAAAATCACTTAAGCAAAGTACTAAAGAGCTGTCGGCATGTGTGGAACTCAGCTCGAGTCAAGGTGCTCAAGATAGGGGAGAAAATCTGAGAGGGATTTAAAAAAACTGAAAACGTACATTTTATAGTTTATAACCAGAATGGAAATTTCTGTCAAGTTTAGATTCCTTATTGTACGTGAACAATGGCATTAATGTAGTCAATTGGCCACATTTGTAAACATGTATTGGTGCCACACTGTTCGCGTACATTTTTACAGATTTGTTAACAAGGCAGGAAGTGGCACAATGAGATAATGTCACTGCACCGATTGCATCTGCCACAACAACACTGAGGGGGGTTGGGGGGAGTACACATTACAAGGGGTAGAGGTTAGTCTTGGGCAGCACCACTTCACCGTCTGCTAAACGCCTCGCCCCATATTCAGCTGCACTGAAGCCAAACTGAACCGAATATCGGTTACCTCCCATTTTGAGCTATTGCCTCAAGACAAATTTCTACCCCCGGGTGTTCCTGCTGCACCCCAATTATCAGCACCAACGCCAATCCACCTGTTAAGAGGCTGACTTTGACCCTAACGCGAATGTTTCCAGAACCAGGTATCCGAGACTTTAAAAAAAAATCTAATAAAACACTTTCCCTCTTAGATTTGCCCCCTCCTCTTTTGAACACTTAAGACTCCAGCTGCTGTGAATCCTGCTGTTTCCAGGTCACGGCAGTAAACAGTCAGTTTCTGCCAAAACAAACATACAAATTCCTTTCGATTTATCAGGTCTTACATCAGCCAATGAGCCTGGCCTGCAAGTGGGCTGAGGCACTGGGTTGTTGAGCTGATTTGTAAGGCAGCAAAGTTCTGAAGGAAGCTTGGTCTCTCCACACGGCACGCTGATCTGCACATTTCCATGATTCTCTCTTACTGTATCACATTACCAGCATTTCGATTGTTTTTTCCTTTTTGTTATTGAAGATTTCAGGGCTGACTGCCAAAAAATTGCCAACAGGCTTCAATTCTGAATCCTGTCCCTTCATTCCCAGCTCACACACCACCCCCGCTAACTTAACCCATCAAACCCCCCTCATTCCCAGCTCACACTCACCGCCCCCCCATTCCCAGCTCACACTCACCGCCCCCTAAATCCCAGCTCACACACTCACCGCCCCCTCATTCCCAGCTCACACACACCAGCTCCCCTCATTCCCAGCTCACACACACCGCCCCCCCTCATTCCCAGCTCACACACACCGCCCCCCCATTCCCAGCTCACACACACCACCTCCCCCTCATTCCCAGCTCACACACCACCCCCCTCATTCCCAGCTCACTCACCGCCCCCTCATTCCCAGCTCACACACTCACCACTCCCCTCATTCCCAGCTCACACTCACCGCCCCCCTCATTCCCAGCTCACACACTCACCGCCCCCCTCATTCCCAGCTCACACACACCGCCCCCCCATTCCCAGCTCACACTCACCCCCCCTCATTCCCAGCTCACACTCATCACCCCCCTCATTCCCAGCTCACACACCACCACCCCCCCCCCATTCCCAACTCACACACCAGCCCCCACCCCATTCCCAGCTCACACACCAGCCCCGCTGACTTAACCCTGACTGCTGGGACGGTGTCAAATGTTGATAGAAACAGTAAATACAGAAACGGAGATTGGAAAACAACTAAATAGGCAGGTGGAAGGGAGATGGACGCATCGTCAGGCGGGCAGATAGCATGGTTTTATTTATTTGTGGGGTTTTTAAGAAGTTCGAGTTTGGAAGTTGCTGCCAGCTTTCCTCAGGGAGGAGGCGGCCTGATCTTCACCGTCCGACCCCAAAAAGCGGCCGCTGAAACTCCCCAGGACCGGTAGATGCAAAGCCAACCTCTCGAGTTACAACCTTTAAAAAGAAACAGCGACGGGGTGGGTGTGGGGGAGATCGACACATATAACTCGGTGGACAGAATAGTTATATAAAGAACTAATCTGGGCTGGGCTGGGCTGAAGTGCAATATCAGCGAGCTGGCTGTTACTCACGCGGCTGAGGTTAGATCATAGTGTTTGCTGCTGTTGGTGATTTCAATCCCCACTATAATGCTCGAGTCAACCGATTTTATCATTTCTTCAATCGGAGTCGCCATTCTGTTAAAAAATAACACACCAGAGACTGCTGAAGGCACTGTTGAAAATGTAAATAATATACATTAGCAGCAAATGTCATCAGCTCACCTAGCCTGTATTCCAGGGTCAATCTCACACAGCCCAGAGTCTGGAGTCCACTTCCTGTTCCTCTCTCCTCTTGTGTTTTCTCTCCTCTTGTGTTTCCTGTTCCTCTCTCGGCAGAATGCAAACTCTCAACAAAAGCAGCTGCCAATCACCCTGTGCCCCCACCCTCCTCATACTCAGAAGGACAACTTCAGATTGTCAATCAAGAAAAACACATGCCTGCTGCTCACCTATTTATGGACAATTTTTTTCTGCAAAGGGAGACTCCATCTGCAGGTTCCGGTTGGTGCTATTGGTGTACTCTTCTGATTTTGATTAAACAAATAGTCTGTAACTTAATAAAACTTTAAATAAAACTTAACAAATTAAATTAAAATTGTGTTGGCCGGGGTGATGATGCACTCCAGTCCCCGCGGCGCCCACCGGTCGCGGAAGTGCTATTGGTGTACCGAGGGTGTGGTGCAGCTCACAGTAGCTGCTGCTTTCTACTGATTGCTGACAAGATGCATGAGTAAAAATAAAAAACAGAAAATGCTGGAAATACTCAGCAGGTCAGGCAGCACCTGTGGAGAGAGAAACAGAGTCAACGTTTCAGGCCATATGAACATATATGAAGTAGGAGCAGGAGTCGGCCATTTGTCCCTTCGAGCCTGCTCCGCCATTCAATAAGATCGTGGCTGATCTTCTACCTCAACTCCACCTTCCCGCACTATCCCCATATCCCTTAATTCCCAAAAAATTATTGACCTTTGTCTTGAATATACTCAACGACTGAGCCTCCGCAGCTCTCTGGGGTAGAGAATTCCAAAGATTCACCACCCTCTGAGTGAAGAAATGTCTCCTCATCTCAGTCCTAAATGGCCGACCCCTTATTCTGAGACTGACCTCGTGTTCTAGATTCCCCAGCCAGGGGAAACAACCTCTCAGCATTAACCCTGTCAAGCCCCTTAAGAATTTTATATGTTTCAATGAGATCACCTCTCATTCTTCTAAACTCGAAGTAATAGATGCCTAGTCTACTCAATCTCTCCTCATAGGGCAATCCACTCGTCCCAGGAACTAGTCTAGTGAACCTTCGCTGCACTCCCTCTAAAGCAAGTATGTCTTTCCTTAGGTAAGGAGACCAGAACTGTACACAACACTCCAGGTGTGGCCTCACCAATGCCCTGTATAATTGTAGTAAGACTTCTTTACTCTTATACTCTAATCCCTTTGTAACAAAAGCTAACATATCATTTGCTTTCCTAATTGCTTGCTGTACCTGCATGTTAACTTTCTTTGATTCATATACAAGGACACCCAGGTCCCTCTGAGTGCAAACATTTCCCAGTCTCTCACCATTCAAAAAATATTGAACTTTTTTATTTTTCCTACCAAAGTGGATAACTTCATACTTCCCCACATTGTGTTCCATTTGCCATGTTCAAGTCCATTCAGTAACTTGTTTATGTCTCTCTGCAGCCTCTTTGCGTCCTCCTCACAGTTTACTTTCCCACCTAACTTTGTATCATCAGCAAACTTGGATACGTTACACTCAGTCCCTTCATCTAAGTCATTAATATAGATTGTAAATAGTTGAGGCCCAAGCACTGGTCCTTGCACTACCCCACTAGTTACAGTCTGCCAACACAAAAAGTCTGGTTTATTCCTACTCTCTGCTTTCTGTCCATTAACCAATCCTCAATCCATGCTAATATATTACCCCCAATCCCATGAGTCCTAATTTTGTGTCATAACCTCTTGTGTGGCAACTTATCAAATTCTTTTTGAAAATCCAAATACACTACATTCACTGGTTCCCCCTTATCCATCCTACTAGGTACATCTTCAAAAAACTCTAACAGATTTTCCTTTCATAAGACCATACTGACTCTGCCTAATCAGATTATGATTTTCTAAGTGCCCTGTTACCACATCCCTAATAATAGATTCTAGCATTTTGCCCACTACTGATATCAGGCTAACTGGTCTATAGTTCCCCGTTTTTCCTCTTCCTCCTTTCTTAAATAGCGGGGTTATGTTTGCTACCTTCCAATCCTTGGTGACTGCTCTAGAATCTGAGGAATTCTGGAAGATTCATACCAGTGCAGTATCTCTGCAGCGACCTCTTTTAAAACCCTAGGATGCAGGTCGTCAGGTCCAGGGGATTTGTCGCCACTTAGTCCCATTAATTTCTCCAGTACTATGTCTTTACTTATACTGATTTCTTTAAGTTCCTCATTCTCTCTAGACCCTTGGTTCCCCATTATTTCCAGAATGCTTTTTGTGACTTCTACTGTGAAGACAGACACAAGGGGGGTGATTTTCACTCAGAAGTCGGGAAGGAGGCGGGACTACAACTTTCAGGGTTGTAGTCCCGCCTCCATCGAGATGCGGCCAATCCACGCGATTTTCCCTTGATTGACCTTGTTGAGCCCGCCCAGCAGGCTCAGCAGGCCAATTAAGGGCCACCCGGCAACAGGTGACATCACAGACTGAAATTTCATCTGTCAAGACGTTTCGACAGATGAAATATCAGTGTTTCACAGCTGTTTGAAGCTGTCAAACACTGACAGTCTGACTTCTAACCTGAGTCCTTCTACACAGACTCAGTTAGAAATCTCTCCAGCACAGAAAGCTGCAGGCTGTCACTTTTGACAGTTCGCAGCCGTTCTGCTTTCTGTGCCGGTTAGATGATGGACTCCCGAAACCTAGAGGAAGGAAGGCTGTAAAGGTAAGTACAGGTAATTTAAACTTCTTTACACACTTTAGACACACCAAACACACTTACCTTTGCACTCATGTACCCATCACTCACCTGAACACTGACATCTCAACCCCTCCAAGTCCTCCGATGACCCGACTCCTCTAACTTGGTGTGGTTTGGAGCTGTCGGGAATCCCACACTTCAAGATTTAAAATTGGGATTAGGCTAAAAACTGCCTGTTAACTACCTGTTGACAGGCAGTTAATTGTCACTAATCCCTTCCTGCCTCGGGTCGGCGGGTCCCAGTGCGGGGCGGGTACCCGCCTCCTTTGAAACTCACATGGAGGCGGGTTTGGGGCGGGATGGTGTCGGGACCCCCGAATTCGGGACTTTAACCCCCCACATGCCTCCAATCCCGACTCCATGGGTCAGTTAAAATCGAGGCCAAAGGCTGCGAATTTGCAAATGGATGCGGCTTGGGAGAGGGTCAGTTGGTTTCCGGGTTCCAGTCTCACCTCCAACTTCATCCGGCCAACGGACATGATGTTACAACGATTGGCCTTGTTAAGCCTGCCCTGCAGGCTTGCTGGATAATTAAGAAGAAGCCGGTCAGATGATGTCATCTGCCAGTTTTCTTAAAGGGACCACGCACAATTTTTCTTTGACAGCTCATTTGTCAGTGTTTGACAGCATTGAGGTGCTGCAAACACTGACAATGACTGTTCACAGGTGAGCTCTTGCACCCAGGCTCTCCACTGACTCCCTCCTTAGGCTAGAACAGATGGCAGCTGCATGTGAGGTTACAGAAGCGATCTGTCACTGGTGAGAGAGGTTCTCCCAATGAAGTGGGACTAGACATCCAATTCAAAACTTCTTACCAACAGAAAAATGTAAATGCATTAAAAATAATTTTCCCAACATTTCCTTACCTCTGAAACTCACCAGTGTACCATTGGATCCTTCACACCACTTCTGCAGCTGTCATCAATGCACAAACATTAGAGCAGACTCACAACACGCCACACTTACCTGGCGTGGTGTCTGAATGTTGGGTAACCCGAGGCAGAAGCACCAAAATTGAAAAAGAGCCTGTTAACAAGTATCAAGTACCTGTTAACAGCCAGGTAATTGGCTATAATCCTCTTCCGGTCACTAGGTCTTGTCCATGTGCAAATCGGGGACCTGACACTTGGGAAGTTTGATTGGAGGTGGGTTGACAGCGGGTTTCCTGCCTGCTGTCAATCTTTGCCATTTTGACAGTGGTCCCGCCTCCAATCCTGCACTCTGAGGACTGGCAAAATTCCAGCCAAAGTATTTGTTTAATGTCTCTGCCATTTCCTTATTGCCCATTATAATTTCTCCTGTCTCTGCCTCTAATGGGCCCATGTTTACTTTCACTAATCGCTTCCTATTTACATACCTATAGAAATGTTTACAATCTGTTTTTATGTCTCTTGCTAATTTACTCTCATATTCTTTTTTTCTCTTTCCATATCAACTTCTTGGTCCTCCTTTGCTGAATTCTAAAATCTTCCCAATCCTCAGGATTACTACTCTTTTTGGCAACATTGTAAGCCTCTTCCTTTGATCTAATATTCTTTAACATCTCTTGTTAGCCACCGTTGGACCTCTTTTCCTGTGGGGTTTTTGTGCCTTAAAGGAATGTATATTTGTTGTAAATTATGTATTAATTCTTTAAATGCTAGCCATTGCTTGTCTACCATCATACCTTTTAATGTAGTATCCCAATCTACCGTAGCCAACTCACCCCTCATCCCTACGTAGTTTGCTTTGTTTAGATTGAAGATCCTAGTTTCGGATTTAACTAAATCACTTTCAAACTCAATCTAACATTCTATCATATTATGGTCACTCTTCCCTAAAGGCCCCTTTACTACAAGGTTATTCTGATGAAAGGCCATCAACCCGAAACGTTGGCCCAGATTTTGCAGTGGGTATGACGGCGTACGAGAGTACACCAGGAGTTTGGGATTTCCACATGCGCTTGCGCTGAATCCCGAACTTGTGATCTGTCAAGGTATGCCGTGACAAATCATCCACATTGCTGAGGAACTCACAATTGCTGGTGCAGAGTTGGGCTATTTGCCAACCAACTGCCCAGAAATTACAGACGAAACTCTTACGGTTGCTGAAAGCAAGTATAGGAGCCTGATTTCCTCTTCACTTAAGAAATGACTACCACCCTATTAGCACTTTAACAGTATCGGGACTGGCTGGAGTAACTCATGGCATTATGCACAAGGCATTATGCATCATGTAAATGTACAGTGAAATAAAAATAGCAATAAGGAAAATCAATTTACAGTTTAATATCTAAAGCCATTAAAATCCTGAAGCTGCTTTTCCTAGTTAATCTCCGCTGTCTTTCGCTTCATTAATTATTAACCCCAAATGCAGCCATGGTAATGGACTATTTTTTTTCTAGACACATGCCAAGAGCAAATAGTGGAAGCTCTTTTGGGGGTTAGGTGATAGGCAAAAGAAATCTGTGATCGAGCCAACATTATTTTTTAACGCTCAAACCACATCGTAAAAGAAGATCTGCTGTTGAAAGATTACCAATTTGCATTGCCCCGATACCAAGACAAACACAGGCTCGCACCGTTTACAATCTTATCAATCGATTCTGATTGGAAATGCATTGGAAAATGATTAATCCGCCCTTACATGTTTTCTTAACAATGCTACAAAGCAGTTTTAGGAGTATATATATTTTGGCCATTTACTTATATTTTCCCAAGAAATATTAAAGGAGGTCTGAATAATATTTTAATCCTGAAAATTAACATTGAATATATGGCTGGGAATCTCTTTCTGAAGTTCAACAACAGTACTTGTTGGAGTGTGAGACCTTTACCGACTATCTAAACAGGAAGTCGTATATATAGGGGCTAATAAATTGTGAATTCAGATGAAAAAAATAAAACAAAATGCTGATATATGAAATAAGTCCAAATACCAGTTTAATTAGAAGTTTTTAGAAGTTTATAGAAGGTTTTTAAAAGGTTTTTAAATGTAATTTCAATGTAAAAGACTGAGAGAAATTTCTGTGGGTGTGGCTTAGTTTTGATAGATTTTGTGGGCATGTCTTCCCTTACGTATAGGCTGTACACTGCGCGCCAGACCTTCCTGACGTCAAACGCTGCGCAGAACTCTGCAGCGCTGAAGAGGAAGTCTCTGATTCAAGGTATTTTTGGCCCAGTAACTCCGTTTCTCTCTCCACAGATGCTGCCTGACCTGCTGCGTCTTTCCAGCATTTTCTGTTTTTATTTCAAACTTCCAGCATCCGCAGTTTTTTGCTTTTGTAAGGTGAATGAGTACATAAGAACATAAGAAATAGGAGCAGGAGTAGGCCAATCGGCCCCTCGAGCCTGCTCCACCATTCAATAAGATCATGGCTGATCTGACCCTAACCTCAAATATACTATCACTCTCCATCCCACCCGAACCCATGTGATCTCCCGCGAAAGGCGAAAAACCAGATTAAAAAAAACCCAAAGGCCAATTTGGGAGAAAAAATCTGGGAAATTCCTCTCCGACCCATCTAGGCGATCGAAACTCGTCCAGGAGATGACTCTGTCCCTATATTTTCTACAGTACTTGCCTTCTGTAAAGGCGATCTCCACCCCAGCCAAGAACAGCAATAAAACCATCTCCTGAAATCTAACAGAATTAGAACACAAGAAGTAGGAACAGAACCAGGCTACACGGCCCCTGGGCCTGTTCCACTACCCACAGGGCCACGACCATTCCGAACCTAGACTCATGTCCAAATTCCTGCCCGCTCCCCGTAACCCTTAATTCCCTTTACATCTAGGAAACTATCTATTTCTGTTTTAAATTTATTTAATGATGTAGCTTCCACAGCTTTCTGGGGCAACAAATTCCACAAACCTACCACCCTCTGAGTGAAGAAGTTTCTCCTCATCTCAGTTTTGAAGGAGCAGCCCCTTATTCTAAGATTATGCCCCCTAGTTCTAGTTTCACCCATCATTGGGAACATCCTCACCGCATCCACCCAATCAAGCCCCTTCACAATCTTGTATGTTTCAATAAGATCGCCTCTCATTCTTCTGAACTCCAATGAGTAGAGTCCCAATCTACTCAACCTCTCATCATATGTCCACCCCCTCATCCCCGGAATTAACCGAGTGAACCTTCTTTGTACTGACTCGAGCGCAAGTATGTCTTTTCTTAAGTATGGACACCAAAACTGTATGCAGTATTCCAGGTGCGGTCTCACCAATACCTTGTACAACTGCAGCAAAAGCTCCCTGTTTTTATATTCTATCCCCCTAGCAATAAAAGCCAACATTCCATTGGCCTTCTTGATCACTTGCTGCACCTGCATACTAACTTTTTGAGTTTCGTGCACCAGGACCCCCAGATCCCTTTGTACTACAGTACTTTCCAGTTTCTTGCCATTAAGATAATAACTTGCTCTATGATTTTTCCTGCCAAAGTGCATAACCTCACACTTTCCAGTATTGTATTCCATCTGCCAAATCTCTGCCCACTTATTTAGCCTGTCTATGTCCCTTTGCAGGTTTTTTATGTCCTCCTCACTCACTACTTTCCCTCCCATCTTAGTATCATCTGCAAACTTTGATATGTTACATTCGGTCCCCTCCTCCAAATCGTTAATATAGATTGTAAAGAGTTGCGGACCCAGCACTGACCCCTGCGGAACACCACTAGTTACTGATTGCCAGTCTGAGAATAAACCATTTATCCTAACTCTCTGCTTTCTGTTAGAGAGCCAATCCTCCACCCACGCCAGAATATTACCCCCAATCCCGTGATTTTTTACCTTGAGCAATAATCTTTTGTGTGGCACCTTGTCAAATGCCTTTTGGGAGTCTAAATACACTACGTCCATTGGTTCCCCTTTATCCACCCTGTATGTTACTTCCTCAAAGAACTCAAGCAAATTTGTCAAACATGACTTTCCCTTCATGAAACCATGCTGAGTTTGTCCTATTAAATTATGTTTATCCAAATGTCCCGTTACTGTCTCCTTAATAATGGACTCTAAAATTTTACCAACCACAGATGTTAGGCTAACAGGTCTATAGTTTCCAGCCTTCTGCCTACTACCCTTTTTAAATAAGGGTGTTACATTAGCAGTTTTCCAATCTGCCGGGACCTTTGCCGAGTCCAGGGAGTTTTGGAAAATTATTACCAATGCATCCACAATCCCTACCGCCACTTCCCTCAAGACCCTAGGATGTAAGCCATCAGGTCCAGGGGATTTATCCACCTTGAGTCCCATTATTTTACCAAGTACCACTTCCTTAGTGATTTTAATCGTATTTAGCTCTTCCCCCCCTAGAGCCCCCTGTTTGTCCAGTGTTGGGATATTCTTAGTATCCTCTACCGTAAAGACTGATACAAAATATTTGTTCAGCGTTTTTGCCATCCCCATGTTTCCCACCATTAATTTCCCGGTCTCATCCTCTAAGGGACCAACATTTACTTTAGCCACCCTTTTCTTTTTATATAACTATAGAAACTTTTGCTATCTGTTTTTATATTTTTTGCTAATTTACTTTCATAATCTATCTTCCCTTTCTTAATCAATCTTTTAGTTATTTTTTGCTGTCTTTTAAAGACTTCCCAATCTTCTATCCTCCCACTAGATTTGGCTACCTTATACGCCCTTGTTTTTAGTCAGATACTATCCTAAATTACTTTACTTAGCCACGGATGGCTATCTTTTCTTTTACACCCTTTTTTCCTCAGTGGAATATATATTTTTTGGAAGTTGTAAAATAACTCCTTAAATGTACACCACTGATCATGTACCGTCTTACCCTTTAATCTATTTTCCCAGTCCACTCTAATCAATTCCACTCTCATACCTTCATAGTCTCCTTTATTCAAGCTTAGCACGCTTGTTTGAGATCCAATCTTCTCACCCTCTAATTGAATATGAAATTCAACCATGTTATGGTCACTCATTCCAAGGGGATCCTTTACTAGGACATTTTTAATTAATCCTGTCTCATTACACAGGACCAAATCTAAGGTTGCTTGCCCCCTGGTCGGTTCAGTTACATACTGCTCAAGAAACTCATCCCTAATACACTCAATGAACTCATCCTCAAGGCTGCCCTGCCCAATTTGATTTGTCCAGTTAATATGATAGTTAAAATCCCCCATAACTATAGCTGTTCCCTTATTACAAGCCTCAACTATTTCCTGATTAATACTTCGTCCAACAGAGTTGCAACTGTTCGGAGGCCTATAGACTACGCCCACTAGTGTTTTTTTCCCCTTATTATTCCTTATCTCCACCCAAACTGTTTCACTATCCTGCTCCTTTGACCCAATATAATTTCTCTGTATTATAGCGATTCCTTCCTTTATTAACATAGCCACCCCACCTCCACTTCCTTCCTGCCTGTCCTTCCTGATTGTTAAATAATCTGGTATGTTTAATTCCCAGTCATGGTCACCCTGCAGCCATGTTTCTGTAATGGCCACAAGATCATACCCATATGTAGCTATTTGTGCCATTAACTCATCCATTTTGTTACGAATGCTACGTGCATTCAGATAAAGAACTTTCAAATATGTTTTGTGACACTTAGTTCCTGTTTTTTCCCCTTTTACTACTTTACCTTTTACTCCATACCTTCTGTCCCTTCCTGACATGTTCTGTTTTTTAATTCCCCCACTGCTACCTAAGTCTATGACCTTCTCCGTTGTCATTTTTATTATTTGCTCTCTAGAAATCTCCCCCCCACTAATTAGTTTAAAGCCCTCTCTACAGCCCTAGTTATATGATTCGCCAGGACTCTAGTCCCAGCACTGGCCAAGTGAAGTCCGTCCCAACGGAACAGTTTCCTCCTGTCCCAGTACTGGTGCCAGTGTCCCAAGAAGCAAAACCCATTTTTCCCACACCAGTCTTTGAGCCACGCATTTAACTCTTTAATTTTATTCATCCTAGCCAAATTCGCTCGTGGCTCAGGTAATAATCCAGAGATTATTACCCTTGAGGTTCTGTTTTTTAATTTGACCCCTAGCTGCTCATACTCCTTTAACAGAACCTTCTTCCTTGTCCTATCTACGTCATTTGTACCAACATGGACCACGACAACTGGATCCTCCCCCTCCTACTCCAAGTTTCTTTCCAGCCCAGAAGAGATGTCCTTAACCCTGGCACCGGGCAGGCAACACAGCCTTCGGGACTCCCGCTCTTGACTGCAGAGAACCCTATCTATCCCCCTAATGATACTATCCCCTACCACTACAACATTTCCTTTTACTTCCTCCACTTGAATGGCCCCCTGTTCCACAGTGCTGTGGCCAGGTTGCTCATCCTCCCTGCAGTCCCCGCTCCCGCCCTCACAGGGAGTAAGAACCTCGAACCTGCTTGACAAGAACAAGGGCTGCGTCTCCGTCAACACTACCTCCTGGATCCCTGTACCTGCCTCACTCGTAGTCACACTGTCCTGTCCCTGACCACGGACTACATCTGCATGAAACATAGAGTCCAGGAACTTCTCCCGCTCCCTGATGTGTCGCAGTGTCTGAAGCTTGGTCTCAAGCTCTTTAACACAGAGCCTGAGTTCCTCTAGCAGCAAACACTTATCACAAATGTAATCACCGTGAGCCTCAATGGGGTCCACCAGCTCCCACATTTCGCAACAGTAACACATCACCTGTTCACCCATATCTATGTAATTAATTAAATTTCTTATTATTAGTTATGAAGGCCCTCTGCCCCGAAATAGATGATAATATTACACCACTTCTGCACATGCACACGCCTCGGGAGCCTCAACACTGCCCACAGCTGCGCCTGCACGCCCAATGTTGCGGCCGCACATGTGCCTAGCCAAAGCCTGTCCTGCATGAGGAGTGGTTCCTGTGTGCTGCTGTCTTGAAGAGTTTGTTATTGATGGAATAAGTGGTACTTGAGTGGAAAGTGCACCATTTTCCAAAGCTAACTCTTTCTTACTGTGTTTCTGTAGTATTCTAACCAGTGGCCTAAAAATACTCAGCACAAAATATTCAAATCATGGATTCATTGCATTAATCCACTGTGTGATGTTTGACAGTGCTTTGTGAAGGTTCCTCTCCTGTGTGTTGGTGGTTTGTGTGTGACATCAAACACCTACTTCTTCTAAATGATCCCCTTCTTGAAGGACTAAGTATGTTTATGGTTGCAGGGATTTGGGTGACCTTAGACCTTGTGGTGCATGTTGCAAGGCATGTTTTCCCTGCCTGGGATTCTGGCCTCTCTACTGCCACTTGCACAGGGATGGTTAATGAATTGGAGGCACCATTGTCTTGACAAGCAGCTACTGTATCTGTGACTACAAAGAGGCATGCTACTGCTGCTGGGCACTCTCTCAACAAGGCCACTGAGCAGAACTTAGGGCAGCTAGGAGGTCTGCCAACCCCTCACTCAAAGGTTGCCTCTGATTTCCCAGCATGGTGAAGCTGGTCAAGAGCCTTTAGGCATCAAAAGCAGCAGTATGAGCATTCATGGGAGATGTTCTCATTGTGTCTATGACCTACTGAAAGCTCTGCTACAGATGCCACTGGAATTTCGTGTCCTCAATAGCAGACAATAATGACCTCCCACTAGCATATACTTGACCTTGAACACTACTTTCTCATCATCTGTGTATTGTAACTCATTCTGCACTTCCTTCTCAAACCTGCTATCTATATCCTCTGGTGTATATGTACCTGAGCTGGTGCTTGGCAGAGGTGGCGGTAGTGGTACAGGATGTTGGCTTGCTTGGGGGCACTGGCTGTGGCTGGAGTTTGTTCTTCCAATCCTAAGGAAACAGAAAAGGAACACTATGTCAACATGCTGGCTGAAATAACCACCTTCAAACCCTCCTCTCATTGCATGATGCTCTCCGTGCTCTTGCTGAAGGTGAGTGTGTGCCTGGGTGGCAGCCACTCAGTTGGACAACATGACATGAACATTATGGTACTGTCCATGAGCTTGAGGGTAGCCTCCAGCTTCACCATCCCCCGCTCACTTGATGCTCTCCCATCCAATGCCTTCAGAGGTGGCCGTTTCTAAAGGCATCAGTGGCTTCAAGTGCTGGGCAGTGTTAGTAACGCTACCACCTCATTGGAAAGTTCAGGTATGCCTTAGAAGAGTCAGGTGCATAATGGTAGGACCCTGAACTCAGCAGAATTTTCAGCCCATCCATGCGAACAGCATGAATGTGGGGTTGCTGGAAGTGACGATGTCCATACCAAATAGTGGATGGTTGCCCACTATGGTGTTCTTCCTTCCTGTCCTTTTTTCTTGTCTTTACTGTATGCACTCCTCCTTCTTTGAACAGATTAAGAGTCGAGGAAGATGTATAATGATGAAAAAGATTATGACTAATTTAGGACCACAATTCGTGTTTATCAGAAAGGGGTTTCATGTGATACTAATAATGTTCCTACTTTCCCTGACTTGGTAAGAAATTGGTTACTTGATGGCACTGACAGTTGTGATTGGGTGGAGGTGAAGAATGGACTACAGAGCACTGAGACTTGACAGATCCATGTACAATATGCCACATGCCAGTTTAAAGGAGCATCTATAGTGAAGCAAAAGGACCAATCTATACAAGGATGTTTTATCAAATAGGCTTGTTGTGACTTGTAGTTATTTTCAGGAAGTGTCATTTATTACTGTGGTCAGTAACATTTTGATATCAATCTTACACATTTGTTACCACTGTCAAACTCAGGACTTCTTATAGCTGAGTGTTCAGTGAATTCGACACTGATTACATTTGTTGCTTGTACTTATCATTTGGCTGTCATTTGAAGAACACGTTAAATGATACATAGTTTGTTAATTTGTGCTCATGATGAAGGAGACAACAGGTGGGGCTAAAATTCAATTAAACAACGCGGGTTAGTTAGTACTAAAGCGTGATGTCAACCTCTTTTCAACCCTTGTGCTGATGACACCACAGCACCAACCCACAAAATGATAAAATACTTACTCCACCCAAATTTGACATTGCTTTCTAACGATCAGTGAACAGTACATGCACAAGCCATAAGGGAAATCTACCTGCTTATTCTGGAAAGCAAAATATTTAAATCTGAGAAGTCCCATTGGTGGTTCAATTACTGCCAGGCTTTCCGTATTTCCCATTGCACTAAGGCACTGCAATATAACTATGTGGTAAAAATGACACTACGATATATGGAAAGTGACAAAAATAGAATACACAAACACACATCAACACATACACACAAACAGCTAGTGCTAATTATTACTAAGGAATCTGTTAAATCTGACCTTTGTATATCCTTGAACTGTGATTAATTATTTGAGGGGTGATAGGACATTTTTAATTTGTTGGCAAAATGTGATCTTGTCAAAGTACAAAAATGACAATCCAATATCATCCAATAATGGTCTAAGTTCAACCAATTCATGTAGCCTCTACGGTGGTTGAGAAAGATCTCCCATCTTGATCTGAGACGAACATTGGTGTCACTAAACAAGCACACAAACCTCATTCCTGAATTCTGGTGCCTTGCAGCCACCTCATGCTCCCACATGACAATTATTTTTCCATTCTTAACCTGGCTGTTGCACAGCTCCCAGATGGAGCGAAGTAGATTTTTATTTTCAATCACTGCACATAACAAGGGCTAAAAACAAGGGCCTTTGATTCGAGTATGAATGCCAGGACGCATCACAGTTGACCTGCAGCACTGACCCTGCCAAAGGTTATGGGGTACGGGAGAGCTCACCACATATGCATACCCTGGGCGGGCACCTGCAACATTAGAAGCATATCATGGGTTCCCACTCAACCCAGGGTGCGTAGAGTCCTGGCAGATCTTTTTCACCATATCTGGACACAACCCCCCGCCCCCCTCTTAGGTGGGTCCTACTGTTGTGTCCGTCAGTAGTAAGACACAGACTGCAGGAGAACGGTACAATAGGTATTTACTCAACGTGGCTCACTCTGGAACTGAACTGTACAGATTACTACTCAGTGCTATATACAGGTGTGGTCACTGCCGGTACTACAGTATACATGAGCTATAAAAAGTAGTTCCCCCTTAAAGGTATATACATTACAATTCCTCCCCTTTTAGATTAACAGTACCATAACACTCATTTAACAATTAATATCAAACTAATTACAATTAACACTTTTAACATACAACGTTAGCTGAAAATAGTCCATTTATATATTCAGTCTTTGGGGAGGCTTTCTGATCCTTTCTGGATAGCGCCTTTCCCGAGTGTCTCGCTCTTGGTGCGGAGGCGATTCTGGCACCCTGTCGTCGGTTGGGTCATCAGCTTCCGATGCTACTGTTTCTGGGGTAGATGCGACCTGTACGTCGGGTTCCTCACCAGGTACGTATGGACGAGGCATGGGGTTGACTTGTTCCTGTGACTCTAGGATCTGGTCAGCATGGCGTCTCATGATGTTCTCCCCAACGTCCACTGTGTACATTAGTGGGCCCTGCCGTGTGCATATCGTTCCTGGCTGCCATTTTTCTGTTCAGTAGTCGGGGGCCAAGACTGGTTGCCCTACATTGAAGCTCCTTGTTGGCTTCTCATGGAGGTGCTGGAATTGCTTACTCTCAACATCTCTTCGTACGTTTGGTCTGAGCAAATCCAGGCGAGATCTTAGCCTTCGGTTAAAGAACATCATGGCCGGGGCCTGGTTGGTGACTGCATGTGTCACATTCCGGTAGGCGAACAGGAAATTGTCCACCTTATGCTGCAGTGGAATGTTGTCATTGTACATAGCCTTTATTGCCTTCTTAAAGGTTTGTACGAACCTCTCAGCCAATCCATTTGTGGCTGGATGATACGGGGCAGATGTGTAATGCCTTACCCCATTCTTCTTCATAAACCTCCGGAACTCTTCGGACACAAACTGTGGTCCATTATCGGAGCAAATCTGTTCTGGCAAGCCGTTCCTGGCAAAAATGGTCCGTAGGACTGCAATAGTTTTCTCCGTGGTGGTGGAGGACATTTTGATGACCTCAGGCCATTTTGAGTGTGCATCCACGGCTATTAAAAACATTGAGTCCATGAATGGACCAGCAAAATCAAATATGCACCCGTTGCCATGGAGATGAGGGCCACTCCCATGGGTGTAGAGGGGCATGTGGTGGTGCATTTTGGACTTTCTGGCATCCTGAGCAGCTCTTGGTCAGGTCCTCGATTTCTTTCTCGATTCCCGGCCACCACACATAAGCCCTGGCAAGGCTTTTCATTTTTACCCCTCCCAGATGACCCTCGTGAAGCTCATTGAGCACTCTATCCCTTAACTTGGGTGGAATTACCACTCAGGATCCACACATCAAGGTCTTCCGGCACACTGACAGCTGTTCTCTTCTTGTCGAGAATGCTGGCAACAGTGAGTCGCCATGTGCTGGCCATCCCTTCACCGTCAAATCATATACCCGAGACAGTGTCGGGTCATTTCGGGTCTCCTTTTCTATACGAGCATTAGTTACCGGTAGGTATTCAACTATAGTCGAATGAACTATTTCGACAGGATCCACTGCTGGTGCTTCCTCCGCAGTAGGCAGCGGCAGGCGTGATAGCCCATCAGCATTTCCATGCTGTTTCGTGCCCTTATATTCAATCTCATAGTGGTGCGCCCCTAGAAAGAGTGACCATCTTTGTAGTCGTTGCGCAGTCATCACCGGAACGCCCTTCTTCGGATTAAAAATGGAGACAAGAGGCTGGCGATCAGTCAGCAAGGTGAATTTCTGCCCGTGCAGATAGTGATTGAACTTTTTCATTCCCCACACTAGGCTGAGGGCCTCCCTGTCAATCTGGGCGTAGTTACGCTCGGCTGAGGTTAGTGACCATGATGAAAAGGCTATTGGCCTCTCTGAGCCGTCCGAGAATTTGTGCGACAGCACCGCTCCAATGCCGTAGGGTGACGCATCACACACCAACCGAATTGGTAGTGCTGGGTTGAAATGGGCCAATACCTCTTTCGATGTGATTAGTGTTTTGCTCTTCTGGAAAGCTCGTTTACATTCGTCACTCCACTTCCATGACACTCCAGTTTGCAGTAGGGTGTTCAGTGGGTGTAGTATTGTAGACAAATTTGGCAAGAACTTATGGTAGTAGTTTACCAGCCCGAGGAACGACTTCAGTTGTGACACGTTTTCCGGTGCTGGAGCCTTGACTACTGCCTCAATCTTTTCTGGGGACTTATGTAACCCCTCTTTATCGATAACGTGGCCACAATACGAGGTCTGTTTTTTAAAAAACTCGCATTTGGGGCGGTTAGCTCAGAGCCCATATTCCTTCAATCTAGTGAGCACGTGCTCCAGGTTGGCAAGGCGATCTCTGTCATTTTCGCCCGTGACCAGGATGTCGTCCAAATAACACTGGGTCCCTGGGATCCCTTGCAGGATTTGTTCCATTGCCCTTTGCCAAATAGCCAGAGCTGATGCTACCCCGAATACCAGCCGGTTGTATTGGTAGAGACCTTTATGGGTGTTGATTGTGAGGTATTTTTTGATGCTTCTTCTACCTCCATTTGCAGATACGCCTGGGCCAGATCAATCTTAGTGAAGCGTTTCCCTCCAGATAGCGAGGCGAAAATATCTTCATTCCGCGGAAGTGGATATTGCACAGTGTGAAGGACTGGGTTCACTGTTACCTTAAAGTCCCCACAGATGCGAACCTTCCTTGGTTCCCCAGGCGTGCTGCTCAACGACTTTTTCATCACAGGGACGATGGGTGCAGCCCACTCGCTCCAGTCTACCTTGGACAGTACTCCTGAACGTTCCAAACTCTCCAGCTCTGCTTCGACAGCTGGGCGGATCGCATAAGGTACCGGTCTGGCATTAAAACATTTTGGGCTTGTGTTTTCTTCAATTTTAATTGTTGCTGTCATGCCTTTTAGTGTTCCGAGTCCTTGCTGGAACACTTCTTGCACGTCGGTTAGGATCTTTGACAGTCGCCCAGATGTGACGTCGTCATCCTTTTTGGCAGCCACAGTCAGTGCTTGTATGGAATGCCAATCCAGCTGTATTTTCCGGATCCATTCACATCCCAGTAATTGTGGTCCTCCATCTTGCAATACATACAGGTTTAGTTTTGGTGTTTCCTTACCGTTATATATAACGGTCACCCTTATTTTTCCTTTGGAGTAGACTTTTTGCCCCGTGTACGTCTTCAAAATAATTTTTGTGTCTCTCAAGGGTATGTGTGAGAATAGCCGCTCGTAGTCCCATCGGTTTATGACTGTTAGGGCTGATCCTGTGTCCAATTCCATTTTTACCTGGACTCCTGCTATCTTGAGAGTGACCCAAATAGTTCAGTGATCCTCCGTTTTGATCACATTATGTAATTTCAGACAACTCAGCTCCCTGCTTTCGGAGTCGGTATCACTCTTTTGTTCATCTGAACTATTCTCCGTCACCTTATGTACCTTCTTGTACTTTTCTATTGGAGATTTCTTATTGCTGGTTTTCTTTCCCAACCAGCAGACTCGTGCTATGTGTCCTACTTTTCCACACTGTCTGCACACTTTGTCTTTGAACCAGCAATCACTGTGATCGTGTGTTGTTCTGCCGCAGTGATAGCACTTCTCTGTTCTGTATGACATTTTGTTTGTGCCATATTCTTGCGGTCTCTGTTGTATCTCTGCAGCGCCCCGTGCTGCTGCTTCATATGATACCGCAATGCTGAAAGCCTTGTCCAGCGTAAGGTCCTTTTCAGATAAAAGCCGTTTCTGGGTTCCTTCACTTTGAAGCCCACACACAAACTTGTCCCTTAAGGTATCTGCCAGTCCCGTTCCAAACTGGTAGTGTTTCGATAGTTTGCGCAGTTCTGTCAAATATTCAGCATTGCTTTCATCCTTCTGCTGGTTCCATTTGTGAAACTTGAATCTTTTTGCTATCAGCAGCGGTGTGGGGTTTAAATGTTCCTGTAGTATCGTCACTATGTCTCCAAAACTCTTTTCCACTGGCTTCGCTGGGGTTACTAGATTTCGTAATAAGCCATACGTCTTTGCACCCATTAAATTTAACAATACCGGCGCTTTCTTGTCATCTGACACCTCATTTGCCTTGCAGTATACCTCTATTCCTTCGACATATGTAGTCCAATCTTTGACTTCATTGTTAAATGCGGTGATACTGCCACTCTTCGGCATTTTGGGTGTGGTTTAAAATGGCTTAAAATGGCGTCTTCCGCGCTTTCTTTCCTCCCCCGCTGCTGCCAACGCCGTTCTCGGCAGTCCTCGTGGCAATGGCGGCGCCCTGTAGCTTTCGCGCGCTTCTCCTGCGCTGCTGCCAATGCCGCTCTCGGCGGTCCTCGTGGCAATGGTGGCGCCTCGCGAGTTTCTGCATGTCTCTCTCCCTCTCCTCGACGCTGCTCAGCCCCTGAACTCCGGCTGCGCCCTGTGCAATCTGCCCTCTCTCTCTCTCTCCCGTCGATGCTGCTCGGCCCTTTGCTGTTCCGCTCGGTCGGGCTCTAGCCCACCGCTGTCCGGGAAGGGTCTGCGCACTACCTGTTGCCAGCCCGTTTCGCTGTACCACTGCGACTGGAAAGCCAAGCCTTGCTCTCAACAGCCTCCCCCGCGATTCTCGAGTCTCTGCTGGATGACTGGGCGGTTGCCCGTGGTCGACGCCCGTGTCTCTGGCCTTGACCTCCAATCTACTGGTCTCCAGGAACGAATCCCTGGGAGGTGATGCAGAGTTGCAGGTAGGATCGAATTTGCCTCGTCGCCAATGTTGTGTCCGTCAGTAGTAAGACACAGACTGCAGGAGAACGGTACAACAGGTGTTTACTCAACGTGGCTCACTCTGGAACTGAACTGTACAGATTACTACTCAGTGCTATATACAGGTGTGGTCACTGCCGGTACTACAGTATACATGAGCTGTAAAAAGTAGTTCCCCCCCTTAAAGGTATATACATTACACCTACTTCTGCTGTTGCATAGGCCTGCTTTCACTCAGCCTACCAACCTGCTGTTGTCCTACCAAATGGGGACATGGGAACTCCCAGCCTGGGACTCCAAACTCCAGCTAATGTCCCCTCCTTCACCACTGGCCTTGTTTGAAGTGGGCAGAGGCAATTCCCCCTTGGAATTTTCCAGGGAAGGCTGGGATCTGGAATGTCTAGGTCCCAGTCTACCTCACAGTTAGCATTGTATACACCTGTTTGATGTATTCCTGGAGATTTTATATAGGATTACATCAGATATACCACACGGAAACAGGCCATTTGGCCCAATCAGTCCATGCCGGTGTTTATGCACCACTCGAGCCTCCTCCCATCTTTCCTCATCTAATTCTGTCAGCATAACCCTTCTCCCTCATATGCTTATCTAGCCTCCCCTTAAATGCATCTGTACTATTTGCCTCAACTACTCTCTGTGGTAGCGAGTTCCACACTCTCACCATTCTCTGGGTAAAGAAGTTTCTTCTCAATTCCCTATTTGATTTCTTGGCGACTATCTTATATTGATGGCCTCTAGTTATGCTCTTCCCCACGTGGAAACACTGGGCTGAATTTTGCCAGTGCTCAGAGTGCGGGTTTAGAGGTGGGTCCGCTGTTAAAATCAAAATGATTGACAGCGGGCTGGGAGACCGCTCCGAATTCGCCTCCATGTAAGTTTCCAAAGTGTCGTATCTGCGATTTCAGAACAGACCTGACACCAAGCAGGCAGGAGGAATTTAAAATAGTTGAATGCTTGTTAAACCTTTGTTAACTACTATTTTGCCAGCCTATTTCTATTTTACCACGTTTTTAACAGGGTTCACGTCGTTCAGAGATCACATCAGGTGAGTAGGTCGGGTTCTCTATGTCTCCCCATTGCTGTGAATAGGTGACAGCTACAAAAGTGGTCTGAAAGCTACTATTTCACAGCTGCTCACTTTTCAATGTCAGAAGCTTGAGCCTTCAGGACTTGGAAGCCACTTTTGAGCTGTATGCAGTTTGGAAATGTTTGGTGTAAACTCTCTATCCATTGTCACCTCCTTGGAGCAAGCTCTCTCACCATTTATAGATCGCTTCTGTCATCTTAACTTCAGCTGCCATCTATTCCAGCAACATCGGTGCCCTTGAAAAAATCTCACTTTGGTCCTCTGAATCTCTCCACGATCAGCCCCAACACCAACATCACCAGGCACACCAACATCACCAACAACAACACCACCCTTCTCCGCAATCACCTGATGCTGCACAGGACACAGGGCATCAGCGCCCGACAACATTGCTACCCGGGAGGCCAGGGATGGCCTCACCATGGCCAGATTAACTTCATTGACGCTGTACACCCTGGCTGTCACATGATGTGCCAGGTTGACACCACCCAACACCAGCACCATAAAGCATCCCTACAATGTCCAAGTCATTCCTTTCATACCCATCACAATTGGGGGTGGGGGTTGGTGGGTGATGTTATGTCTCAACATTCACTGGAATTCACGAAGACACTTCCAAAGGTGAGCACAGATCTGTCCAATAAGGAAAAGTGTTGAACATATAGATTTCAGTGTTTGACAACACATTAACAGAAAATTTATATGAACATTGCATAAATCACTCAAATGCCTACCCTTGTGTGTTGTTAGTTGATATGATTGCACTAGAATGAGGGCGAGTGTGAGGGGTGGCTACTGAGATGGGGAAGTGATAATGTAGATAGAGAGAGAGGGATGGGTGGAGGTACAAGGTAAGTTGGTGTGAGTAAGGATGTGCAGGGGTAGGGTAGGGAAGGCAGAGTGATGGCGATGTGATGAGTGGCACAGCAGGCTGAGGTTGAGTGTGACTTTGCAGTAACGTTTCGTGATCTACTGGGGTCATTGAAAGGCTTGCGCCACTGCAGCCTGGCCCTCCTGATGACATCCCTGCTTGTTCCCTTCTGTGCAATGTGCAACCAGGCTGTGTTGTGTCCTGGGGAGGTCTCTTCCGCCCATGGGAAGAGAAGAGAACCTCCCTGCGTGCTGTGCTGTCCAGGAGTCATGCGAGAGCCTGGGTGCAGCCCTGTACCTTTGTGCAGTGCTTGTCAGTGTTTGCATCACCTCAATGCTGTAAAACACTGACAGAACAACTGTCAAAATGAATGGTTGAAGTGTAAACTTACGCGAATCTGGCATGGATGAGTGCATCCCTTGCCTGACGGCCAGCAATGTGTTCGCCTGCTGCTGGATTGGCCATATCCGGCCCCGCAAAGCGTCGCTCCCCGTCCTCATCCGCATCCTTTTCCTCATCCTTTTCCTCATTCTCTTCCTCATCCTCTTCCTCTGAGGAGGCTGTGTGCTGAGCCACGTGTTCATGCGGCAGCGCTAAGCCGCACTGCTGTGCGATGTTGTGCAGAGCACAGCAGACCACGACAATTCTGGACACCCTGGCTGGTGCATACTGCAAGGCTCCTCCAGATCTGTCCAGGCATCGGAAGCGCATTTTGAGCAAGCCGATGGTTTGCTCGATGATGCTTCTGTTGGATATGTGGCTCAAATTGTACCGCTCCTCAGCATCATTTGATGGCCTCCTCATCGGGGTCATAAGCTACTTTTTCAGGGGATAGCCCTTGTCACCAAGAAGCCATCCGGAAAGTTGGGTTGGCAGATGGAAGAGCTGAGGCACAGTAGACTGGTGCAGGATGAAGGAGTCATGGTAACTGCCAGGGTACTTTGCGCAAACATGCAGGATAATCTTCCTGTGGTTACACACCAGCTGGACGTTCAGGGAGTGGAATCCCTTGCAGTTGACAAATACAGCTGGGTTGTGATGGGGTGCCCTAATGGCTGCATGTGAGCAGTCAATGACGCCCTGCACCATTGGCAAGCCTACCACACGCTGTCACACTTGGGCCATCCGTGGAGAAGTGGATATAATTGTGGGCCTTTGCAAAGAGGGCATCAGTGACCTGCGTGATGCAGGTGTTTGCGGCCTACTGGGAGATGCTGCTTATGTTTGCAGCTGATCCCCGGAAGGAGCCGGAAGCAAAGAAGTTGAGTGCGGTGGTGACTTTGACAGCCACTGGTAAGGGGTGTCCACCCGCTCCTCTGGGCTCCAGGTGTTGGTGCAGCATTGTGCAGATGTCAGCGACTACGTCTCTTGAAAGTCTCAGCCTCCTTAGGCACTGCTGCTCAGTCATGCTCTACCTGTAAACCCTGTGTTGGGGGTATCTCCTGTGGTGAGGTGTGGGCCTGCGCTGAGGCCCTCTGCCCTGTGCAGCATCAGGTTGGCGCTCCTGGTGCTGGTGCTGCTGTTGTGGCTGGTTGTGGTGCTGCCGCGGCTGCTTTTCCTCCAAATCTGACGACCAAGGTGAGAGGATGTAAATGTTTCCCATCCCGTAGCTATAGATTTCACTTGAGTCAAGCGCACGTTAGAAGTGGCCTGAAATTATTCCTATCAGGTCACACTGCAGATGGCTGTCAGCTTGAACAGTCAAAATCAGTAGATTAGCAAAATCTTATCCCAAACCTCCAACAACAAGGTTGTTGCATTTGAATGTCAGCCATGTTTCAGGGGCGCTTTTAAAGTGATGCACCAATGAATACAAATCATGTCCTCCAGCAACTCGTCTCCTTGCAGCTGGCCTGTTTCTGATAAGACAGGAAACAGGAGCCAGAGGCACGAAAATGGGAAACCACTATCAAAATAGGATTAGCAAGGCAGTTAACAGGCTCTTAACTGCCTTAACTACCTGTCCCACAGGTTCCAGTCGGGTCAGTTTGGGAGCGGCTAAACAGACACTCACGAAAATCGGGCGGGGGCGGGATGAAGGCGGATTGGGTGTCTGAAGCTATTTTTTCCCAATTTTCGCTACAGAACCGCCTCCAAACCCGCCTCCTCAGGGCTATTAAAATCAAGCCCCTAGCCTCTGACCTGCTCTTGTTGCCACAATATTTATGTGGCTGGCCCAGCTAAGTTTCTGGTCAATGGTGACCCCCAGGATGTTGATGGTGTGGGATTCGGTGATGGTAATGCAGTTGAATGTCAAGGTGCGGTGATTAGACTCTCACTTGTTGGAGATAATTATTGCCTGGCACTTGTGTGGCGCGAATGTTACCTGCCATTTATCAGCCCAAGCCTGAATGTCATCCAGGTCTTGTTGCATGCAGGCATGGACTGCGTCATTATCTGAGGAGTTGCGAATGGCACTGAACACTGTGCAGTCATCAGCGAACATCCCCATTTCTGACACTCTGCTACTTGTCCCCAGACTCTGCATTTTCTGACCTTGTTCATTAGTCTATTATGGGGTACCTTATTGAAGGCCTTTTGAAAATCTAGATAAATTACATCTACTGCATTACCCTTGCCTATTCTCTCTGTTGACTCTTCCAAAAATTCAATGAGGTTGGTCAAGCAAGACTTTCCCTTTTGAAATCTATGCTGACTATTCATTACTATATTTTTGGTTTCTAGCTGTTCTTCTGTTTTCTCCTTTAGGAGGGATTCCATTATTTTTCCTACCACCGATGTTAATCTGACTGGTCTATAGTTCCCCGGACATGTTCTATCTCTCTTCTTAAATATAAGTATTACGTTAGCTATCCACCAGTCCTCTGGCACTACACCTTTTTCTAATGAATTATTAAATATGTGTAGTAATGCCTCTGCTATCTCTTCCCTAGATTCTTTTAAAATGCCTGGATGTAATCCATCTGGATTTGGGTTTTTTCCTCTTTGAGTTTGATTAGTTTATCTATATATATTTTAAATGCAGTTATTTCATTACTAATCTCATGATCCAATGTCATGTCCACCTGTTCTATCTCCCTGGTAAATGCTATCTATCACTGCCTGTGGTATTATCTTGTCCATCACTTAGTGGCCCTATTCCCATCCCAAACTTCCTTTTTTCATTAATAATAAAAAACAGAAAATGCTGGAAATACTCAGCAGGTCAGGCAGCATCTGTGGAGAGAGAAACAGAGTCAACGTTTCAGGTCGATGACCTTTCGTCAGAACTGGAAAAAGTTAGAGATGTAACAGATTTTTAAGCAAGTGTAGGGGCAGGGAAAGGGGAGGGGAGGAAAGAACAAAAGGAAAGGTCCGTGATAGGATGAAAGGCAGGAGAGATTAAAAGACAAAAGGGATGATGGTGCAAGGCAAAAGGAGATGGTAATGGGACAAGTTAAGAAACAAAAGATGAGTCGAGATGAAGTGTAAATGGGAATGACAGAATCATCAACAGCTGCCATTTGAAAAAAATAAAAGAGGGGCTGACCCGCTGAGTATTCCCAGCATTTCCTGTTTTTATATCAAATTTCCAGCATCTGCAGTATTTTGCTTTTATGTTCCTTTTTTTATTGATGTGCCTGTAAAATATTTTACTATTGTGTTTTATGTTCCTTGATAGTTCCTCTTTGCCTTCCTAACTGATCTTTTGACTTAAGAACATAAGAACATAAGAAATAGGAGCAGGAGTAGGCCAATCGGCCCCTCGAGCCTGCTCCGCCATTTAATAAGATCATGGCTGATCTGATCATTACTGCCAATCTACTATCACAGAACCATCTCCTGAATCTAACATAATTAGACACACGAACTAGGAGCAGGATCAGGCTACACGGCCCCTGGGCCCGCTCCGCTACCCACAGGGCCATGTCCGATCCGAACCTAGACTCATGTCCAAATTCCTGCCCGCTCCTCGTAACCCTTAATTCCCTTTACTTCTAGGAAACTGTCTATTTCTGTTTTAAATTTATGTAATGATGTAGCTTCTACAGCTTTTTGGGGCAGCATATTCCATGGACCTACCACCCTCTGAGTGAAGAAGTTCCTCCTCATCTCAGTTTTGAAAGCGCAGCCCCTTATTCTAAGACTATGGCCTAGAAATTCAGTTAGGGGCGTTAAGCTCGCCTGGGCGCCGGAATTACCGCTGCGCGCGGAGCCACTTGCGCCAGCGGGAAATTCAGTTTCAGCGCCCCAAGTGGAAGCCGTCCGCTAAACAAGGGTTCCGGCGCCCCGCTTGGGGCGCTGAAACTGAATATCGGCGTGTAAAGTGCCGCAGTGCCACCCGCTGCGGCACGGCAGCCTGCGATACTGCAGGCCTTCCTCTCATTCTTAAGGGGGAGGTGCCTGCAACAGCACGATCCCCGCTCGCGAGTGCCGGCAAATGAGCCCGGCACCAAGGAGAAGTGCCGGGCTCTCTGGAAACAGCCGGCAATGCCGCGGGGGGGGGGGGTGGTGTAGGAGGCCGGGGAAGGAGGTGCGGGCAGGCAGCCGCCGAAAAAGCGGCCGGCCGCACCTCCACCTTAACTCGCCCCACTACCGGCACAGGTAGGCCCCGTGTACCGGTCGCTGTTTGCGGCCAGCACGGGGGAGGCGGCAGCAACCAAATATGGCCAGCGGGGCGATAGCGGGGTGCTGCACACACCGATGACGTCATCAGTGGCGGCGCAGCGCTACTGGCTAACGCCGCCATTAGCGCCCCGCTAAATATCGCGGTAGGTTTGCACAGTGGCGCAAAAGCCCTCTTTGGGCGCAAACTGGTGGCGCAGGCCACTGAATTTCCAGGCCTATGTCCCCTAGTTCTAGTTTCACCCATCATCGGGAACACCCTCCCTGCATCCACCCAATCCAACCCCTTCACAATCTTATATGTTTCAATAAGATCGCCTCTCATTCTTCTGAACTCCAATGAGTAGAGTCCCAATCTACTCAACCTCTCCTCATATGTCCATCCCCTCATCCCCGGGATTAACCGAGTGAACCTTCTTTGTACTGACTCGAGAGCAAGTATGTCTTTTCTTAAGTATGGACACCAAAACTGTATGCAGTATTCCAGGTGCGGTCTCACCAATACCTTGTACAACTGAAGCAATACATCCCTATTTTTATATTCTATCCCCCTAGCAATGAAAGCCAACATTCCATTGGCCTTCTTAATCACTTGCTGCACCAGCATACTAACCTTTTGAGTTTCGTGCACCAGGACCCCCAGATCCCTTTGTACTTCAGTACTTTCCAGTTTCTTGCCATTAAGATAATAACTTGCTCTACGATTTTTCCTGCCAAAGTGCATAACCTCACACTTTCCAGTATTGTATTCCATCTGCCAAATCTCTGCCCACTTACTTAGCCTGTCGATGTCCCCTTGCAGGTTTTTTATGCCCTCCTCACTCACTACTTTCCCTCCCATCTTAGTATCATCTGCAAACTTTGATATGTTACACTCGGTCCCCTCCTCCAAATCGTTAATATAGATTGTAAAGAGTTGGGGACCCAGCACCGACCCCTGCGGAACACCACTAGTTACTGATTGCCATTCTGAGAATGAACCATTTATCCCAACTCTCTGCCTTCTGTTAGATAGCCAATCCTCTATCTATGCCAGAATATTACCCCCAATCCCGTGATTTTTTATCTTAAGCAATAATCTTTTGTGTGGCACCTTGTCAAATGCCTTTTGGAAGTCTAAATACACTACGTCCACTGGTTCCCCTTTATCCACCCTATATGTTACTTCCTCAAAGAACTCCAGCAAATTTGTCAAACATGACTTCCTCTTCATAAAACCATACTGACTTTGTCCTATTAAATGATGATTATTCAAATGTCCTGTTACTGTCTGCTTAATAATGGACTCCAAAATTTTACCTACCACAGATGTTAGGCTAACCGGTCTATAGTTTCCAGCCCTTTTTAAATAAGGGTGTTACATTAGCAGTTTTCCAGTCTGCCGGGACCTTTGCTGAGTCCAGGGAGTTTTGGAAAATTATTACCAATGCATCCACAATCCCTACCGCCACTTCCCTCAAGACCCTAGAATGTAAGCCATCAGGTCCAGGTGATTTATCCGCCTTGAGTCCCACTATTTTACCGAGTACCACTTCCTTAGTGATTTTGATCGTGTTTAGCTCCTCCCCCCCTATAACCCCCTGTTTGTCCAGTGTTGGGATATTCTTAGTGTCTTCTACTGTAAAGACTGATACAAAATATTCATTCAGTGTTTTTGCCATCTCCATATTTCCCACCATTAATTTCCCGGTCTCATCCTCTAAGCCACCCTTTGTCTTTTTATATAACTATAAAAACTCTTACTATCTGTTTTTATATTTTTTGCTAATTTACTTTCATAATCTATCTTCCCTTTCTTAATCAATCTTTTTGTTATTTTTTGCTGTATTTTAAAGTTTTCCCAATCCTCTATCCTCCCACTAGATTTGGCTACCTTATATGCCCTTGTTTTTAGTCGAATACTATCCTTAATTTCTTTACTTAGCCACGGATGGCTGTCTTTTCTTTTACACCCTTTTCTTCTCAGTGGAATATATATTTTTTGGAAGTTGTAAAATAACTCCTTAAATGTACACCACTGATCATGTATCGTCTTACCCTTTAATCTAGTTTCCCAACCCACTCTACTCAATTCTGCTCTCATACCTTCATAGTCTCCTTTATTCAAGCTTAGCACGCTTGTTTGAGATCCAACCTTCTCACCCTCTAATTGAATATGGAATTCAACCATGTTATGGTCACTCATTCCAAGGGGATCCTTTACTAGGACATTTTTAATTAATCCTGTCTTGTTACACAGGACCAGATCTAAGGTTGCTTGCCCCCTGGTCGGTTCAGTTACATACTGCTCAAGAAACCCATCCCTAAGACACTCAATGAACTCATCCTCTTCTTTCTGAATCTCTTCGTATTCTCCCTTGCCATGCTCTCCCCTGCCATCCATGTATTTAATGTATGCCTCTTTCCTTACCCTCAATTTTTCCTTAATGGCATTATTTATCCATGGTGTCTCATTAGTGTTTAGTCTGTTCTTGTTGTTTTATCACACGACCTCCTGCCTCCAATTGCCCCACTCAGTCGAACACCTTTTCCCATTTCCAATCTATCTATCTATATATATAAAAGGATCGATCTGTCTGTCTGTCTGTCTGTCTGTATGTATGTCCGGGCATCACTCAAAAGTTATAGAGCGTACCTACACATATGTTATATCAAAAGAAAGCTTATGATTAGGGGAGCATCATAGGCATGTTTACTTTTTGGTCAGACAAAAATTGTTCGGACAGTATACAAAAAACGTTCAAAAAACGGCAAAATTCCGCTCATTAGCGGTTGACCAATCCTACCGCTCATTAGCGTTGAGTGATGTGAAGGTTGACCAATCCTACGGGGGGAGCGTGCTGCATCACGGGGGGCCTTTCATGACGTGTGTGGGCGTGGCCTAATCTTTCAAACTGCCGTTAATTCGGCTATCTTTACCTCAGCTTTTAGTTTTATTCACATTTTAACAGCTGCCACCTTCCTGTTCTATATGGCTTAATGCCAGATCATGTAGTGCAGTTGTCTTCTTAGCTATGGGGTGCTTAAAAACCTGAACTTTAATACAGGGAACAAAGGAACAGAACAAATTAATTCAGTTTTAAATAGTATTTAGGAACAGTTAGAAATGAAGTGATCCATTTCAAGTATGAAGGAACTCAGTTTCTTCCAGGGAAGGTCTCCCCACCTTGTGGAGCTGGAGGCCCCAGCCGGGGACTCAGGCTTTCCCCCCCTCGGCCCGGTCCTGGGGCTCGGCTCCGTTTGTGGCCGCGGGCCGGGGACTCGGGCTTTCCCCCCCTCGGCCCGGTCCCGGGGCTCGGCTCCGTTTGCGGCCGGGGACTCGGGCTTTCCCCCCCTCGGCCCGGTCCCGGGGCTCGGCTCCGTTTGTAGCCGGGGACTCGGGCTTTCCCCCCCTCGGCCCGGACCCGGGGCTAGGCTCCGTTTGCGGCCGCGGGCCGGGGACTTGGCCTTTCCCCCCCTCGGCCCGGTCCCGGGGCTCGGCTCAGTGTCCCAGCGCCGAGAACCACGTGACACCCCACCCCGCCCACGGGGTTCACCCTACTCGGTTCACTCTCAGTGTCCCAGGCCAGCAACTGCCGGAGGGAGTCTGGCAAACCCGGCTCCGAGAACCACGTGACACCCTGCCCCACCCCCGCCCATGAGGTTCACCCTACTCGGTCCGCTCTCAGTGTCCCAGCCCGGGGAGGGAGGGAGCGGGCGGGCGAAAGCGATCACGTGCTTTCTCCAATGGTTTTGTTTGATTTCAAACTCTGGCGCGCTCCCTGTTACTCGCACGTCGCCCACTCGTGCTCTTGCTTTTTCCCGCCTTCCCCGCCCCAATGGCCGGCTGTTGGCAAACCGCCGCCATCTTTCCTGTGGCAGCTCATTGAAGCTCTCTCCGCTTTGTATTTTTATTTTTGGAATTAACTGTCACTTTTCTTCTCCAGCAATAATAGTGCACTTTTTTTTTTAATGGCTTTCTCCTTCAAAAATCTGAAGTAGTGTCTGAAACAAGCCCAAGGTGTTTTTTCCCCCCCCTTTCATTTGAAGTTTCATCCACATTTGTTCAATTTCCAAATCTGGTAGCCTTTGACACAAACATTGGCATCTCAGATGACTGGTAAGAGTGGAAGAGGGGTTTTGTTGTTGTTGCTCCCAGGGCAGCGACAGCACGGGTTAGATACCGAGTAAAGCTCCCTCTACTGTCCCATCAAACACCCGAGGTCCCAGGGGAGAGGGGAGCGAGCAGGTGAGCGCAAGATAAACTGCCTACCCCTTCCCCGCGGTATCAACCGCGCGGCCCGAGAGCCCGGGGGAGAGGGAAGCGAGCAGGTGAGCGGCGGCGCACGGGGGCTTCAGTTCACCAAGGCCTCTCTGAATCTCTCTCCTTCCCTCTCTCTCTCTCTCCCCTTCCCTCTCTCTCTCTGTCTCTCTCTTTCGCTCTCTCTCTCCTTCCCTCTCTCTCTTTGTCTCTCTCTCCTTCTTTCTCTCTCTCTCTCCTTCCCTCTCTCTCTCTCTCCTTCCCTCTCTCTCCCCTTCCCTCTCTCTCTCTCTCTCCTTCCCTCTCTCTGTCTCTCTCTCCTTCCCTCTCTCTCTCTCTCTCTCCTTCCATCTCTCTCTCTCTGTCTCTCTCTCCTTCCCTCTCTCTCTCTCTCTCCTTCCCACTCTCTCTCTCTCCTTCCCCCCTCTCTCTCTCTCCCTCCCCCCTCTCTCTGTCTCTCTATCTCTCCTTCCCCCTCTCTCTCTCTCTCTCCTTCCCCCCCTCTCTCTCCTTCCCTCTCTCTCTCTCTCTCTGTTTCTCTCTCTCCTTCCCTCTCTCTCTCTCTCTCTCTCTCTCCTTCCCCTTTCTCTCTCTCTCCTTCCCCCTCTCTCTTTCCCTCTCTCTCTCTCTCTTTCACTCTCTCTCTCTCCTTCCCACACAGACAGACAGACAGACAAACAAACTCATTTATATATATCCTTCTCCCCAGTCGCTCTCTCTCTCTCTTCCCCCAGTCTCTCTCTTCCCCCCAGTCTCTCTCTCTCTCTCTTTTCCCCCAGTCTCTCTCTCCCCCCCAGTCTCTCTCTCCCCATCTCTCTCTTCTCCCCCCAGTCTCTCTCTCTCTCTCTCTCCTTCCCCTCTCTCTCTCGCTCTCTCCCTCTCTCTCTCCTCCCCCCTCTCTCTTTCCCTCTCTCTCTCTCTCCTTCCCACACAGACAGACAGACAGACAAACTCATTTATATATATAAAAATTATTTCTACTTTTTCATAACAACATGCCCTCAAAAAACCCTCGGCACCGCCGGGCACTCCAGCTAGCATTTTAATAAATTAAAGTGTTCAAAGAAAATCAGGAAAATGAAAAAAATGATTTGAGTATTAAGCATTGCTTTAAATGACATCGGTGCCAAATGTGGCAAATTCCAGCCACCCAGTGATGGCCAAAGAATGTTTTTGCTACCTGCTTGATCAAAACTTAACACCAGCTCCAACATGCTCTTTCACATCAGCCTTCAGCTTAGCTTCAGAATTCTATCATCCCACTGGTTTGGCTGAAATTTTGAAGTATTAATCCAGAAGCCATGGATGTAAATTTCAAAGTTGTTTACTTCCCCCCCCCCCCTAGAAAGAATGTGGTTCCTTTCCTTGGCTTTCTGCTCCACCTGTGTCACGGGGCCGTGCATTCACGGGGCCGTTTGCTAGGGTTTTGGTAGTGGACCCAAGCGCAGGAAACCTATCCAAGGACTCGAGAGCGGGTAGAACTCGAAAGATGCTTCACTTGATACTCGAAAACACAGAGAACAGGATAACACTCGAAAGGAGATTCAGTTGAGACTCGAAAACACAGAGACATGGCAACACTCCAAAGGAGATTCACTTGAGACTCGAAAACACAGAGAAACTTGAGAACTCCAGAGACACAGCAAGAGCTGTTACTTGCACGCAGGCAAACCCAGGACTGAGCAAAGAGGACAGGAAACATGAAGCTTAAATACAGGCCAGAGTGGTCACGTGACATAATTAATCAAATGAGACAGGAGACAAATACATTAACAACACACAGGTGAGGCCAGAGGCACAGAGGACAAGACAAGGACAAAAACGAACAACTTTATTAACTAGCCTAATTACTCTGATGAGATCAATTACTCGAGAAACAGGTGAGGAGAGGGACCCAGAAGGCACGGCAGCAGTGCACCGAGGCCTCAAAAACCGCCCTCAGGCGGCGAGCAGAGGGAAGTGCCGCTGAAGCCGTTACAACCTGGGGACAACCAAGCTAGCAAAGGTTTCAAGTGTTGGCCATGGCTCAGTACTAGTGCTCTTGCCTTTGAGTCAGAAGGTTGTGGGTTCAAGTTCCCGCCCCAGAGACTTGAGCGCAAAAATCTAGGCTGATACTGCAGTGCAGTGCTGAAGGAGTGTTGCACTGTCGGAGGTGCCATTTTTCAGATGAGATGTTAAGCGAGGTCCCGTCTGCTCTCTCAGGTTGACGTAAAAGATCCCATGGCACTAGTTCGAAGAAGAGTTATCCCTGGTGTCCTAGCCAATTTTTATCCCTCAATCAATATAACAAAAACAGATTATCTGGTCATTATCACATTGCTGTTTGTGGGAGCTTGCTGTGAGCAAATTGGTTGCCATGTTTCCTACATTACAACAGTGACTACACTTCAAAAGTACATCATTGGCTGTGAAGCACTTTGGGTAGTTCTGAGGTCGTGAAAGGCACCGGCTTTTTTACAGAGGCTGGTGTTGGGAGCAACAGGAGAGAACAATAAGTATTTAAACTCACTTTCGCAGGCTTTTTTTGTCAAGGGCTTACCAATCTCACAGACTGGCGGCAGCGTTCCAGAGCCGCGTCACGATTCAAAAAGTGACACGGGCAAGAGGAAGCAGCTGATTGGGTGAGTATGGCCAGGTGAGTTTTATACTACTCTAGTTTGACAGTTAAGGTTAATAGTTTATAAAGTTTAGAAGGTCTTAATTTTTGTGGTTATAGTTTCTAAGGTCTCTGTTGTGTAGCGGGGAGTGCTCGTAAACAAGAGCCGTTAAGTATATCATTTAGTGGTATTGATTTGATTTAATTTAATTTAAATTAATTAAAGGGTAAGTCATGGCAGCACAGCTTGGCCCCATGGCATGCTCCTCCTGCACTATGTGGGAAATCAGGGACACTTCCTGTGTCCCTCACGACCGTGTGTGCGGGAAGTGTATCCAGCTGCAGCTACTGGCAGACCGCATTGCGGCGCTGGAGCTGCGAATGGATACATACTGGAGCATTCGTGATGCTGAGGACATCGTGGATAGCACGTTTAATGAGTTGGTCACACCGCAGGTAAAGGCTGCACAGGCAGGAAGGGAATGGTTGACCACCAGGCAGAGTAGTAGGCGCAGGCAGATAGTGCAGGGGTCCCCTGTGGCCATCCCCCTCTCAAACAGATATAGCATTTTGGATATTGTTGAAGGAGATGGCTTATCGGGGGAAGGCAGCAGCAGCCAACTTCCTGGCACCATGGGTGGTTCTGCTGCACAGGACGGGGGGAAAAAGAATGGGAGAGCTATAGTGATAGGGGATTCTATTGTAAGGGGAATAGATAGGCATTTCTGCGGCCGCAAATGAGACTGCAGGATGGTATGTTGCCTCCCTGGTGCAAGAGTCAAGGATGTCTCGGAGCGGCTGCAGGGCATTCTGGAGGGGGAGGGTGAACAGCCAGTTGTCATGGTGCATATAGGTACCAACGATATAGGTAAAAACTGGGATGAGGTCCTAAAAGCTGAATATAGGGAGTTAGGAGGTAAATTTAAAAATGGGACCTCAAAGGTAGTAATCTCAGGATTGTTAGTCAGAGTAGAAATAGAAGGATATTTCAGATGAATACATGGCCAGAGGAATGGTGCAAGGGGGAGGGATTCAAATTCCTGGGACATTGGAACCGGTTTTGGGGGAGGTGGGACCAGTACAAACTGGATGGTTTGCAGCTAGGTGAGGCCGGGACCGATGTCCTAGGGGGAGTGTTTGCTAGTGCTGTTGGGGAGGGTTTAAACTAAAATGGCAGGGCGTTGGTAACCTGTGCAGGGAGACAGAGAAAGAGAAGCTAGGATAGAAACAAAAGACAGGAAGGAGAAAAGCAAAAGTGGAAGGCAGAGAAATCAAGGGTGTAAATCAAACAGGGCTACAGTAAATAATAATTCTAAAAGGACTCAAGAGTGTTAAAAAAACAAGCCTGAAGGCTTTGTGTCTTAATGCAAGGAGCATTCGTAATAAGGTGAATGAATTAGCTGCGCAAATAGATGTAAACGGATATGATATAATTGGGATTACGGAGATATGGGTCTAGGGTGACCAAGGCTGGGAATTCAACAGCCAGGGGTATTCAATATTCAGGAAGGACAGGCAAAAAGGAAAAGGAGGTGGGGTAGCATTGCTGGTTAAAGAGGATATTAACACAATAGTAAGGAAGGATATTAGCTCTGATGATGTGGAATCTGTATGGGCAGAGCTGAGAAATACCAAGGGGCAAACTACGATGGTGTGAAGCGCAAGTTGGCTAGGATGGATTGGGGAGTGTTACTTAAAGGGTTGACGGTGGATAGGCAATGGCAAACATTTAAAGATTGCATGGTTGAACTACAGAATTTGTTCATCCCTGCTTGGCATAAAAATAAAACAAAAAAGGTGACTCAAGCGTGGCTAACAAGGGAAATTAGGGATAGCATAAGATCCAAGGAGAGGACATATAAATTGGCCAGAAAAAGCAGCAAATCTGAGGATTGGGAGCAGTTTTGGATTCAGCAAAGGAGGACAAAGTGATTAATTAAGAGGGGGAAAATAGAATATGAGAGTAAGCTTGCAGGGAACATAAAGACTGACTGTAAAAGCTTCTATAGATATGTGAAGAGAAAAAGATTGGTGATGTCAAGCGTAGGTCCCTTGCAGTCAGAATCAGGGGAATTTATAATGGGGAACAAAGAAATGGCAGACTGTTGCGTCCGTGTGTTGATAGAGACACTGAAGACAGGAGTTGGTTTCACAGGTGTTTACTAAACAATGTCTGGAGGGGAACTAACTGATACAACACAATATACAGGCTTATATAGCCCGAGTGGCCATTACCGGCATTACAGTACACATGGGGCTCTTAAAGGCACATACACTACAATTCCTCCCCTTTTAGCCAACCAGTACATAATATTTTAAGTAATCATTAATTACATGTTACAAGAAAAATAATCTACACATTGCGGCAGTTAATTAATTATAAGTCAGTCTCTCTGGAGGCTTCCTGACTCGGTCCGGATAACGCCTCGGTGGTGCAGTAGTTTCTGGTGGTGTAGTAGGTTCTTTTGGCAAGGCTGATTTGGCTTGAATGCTAGTGTCGGGTTCATCGGGTTCCAGTATCACCGGATCGGAGGTAGATATGGGTATCTCTACTTCATCATTAGGCGTATAGAGTTGTGGTGTAGGTTGTCCCTTTTCGGATGACTCTATGATTTGGTCAGCATGGCGCCTTATTATGCTTTCTCCGATGTCTACGGTATACATCAGCGGTCCTAGTCGTGTGCAGATAGTTCCAGGCTGCCATTTCTCGGTACGGTAGTCCCGGGCCAAAACTTGTTGACCTATCTGGAAGGTTCTAGTTGGCCTTTCATTCATGCCTTGAAATTGCCGGTTCTCCACGTCCCTTCTGATGTTTGGCTTGATCAAATCCAGCCGCCATCTTAGGTTTCTATTGAAGAACATCATGGCGGGAGTTTGGTTTGTAATCATATGTGTTGCATTACTGTATGCGAACAAGAAGTTATCCACCTTGTGCTGAAGTTTTATGTCTTCATTACCCATGGCCTTTATGGCCTTCTTGAAGGTCTGGACAAACCTTTCAGCCAATCCATTGGTGGCGGGATGGTATGGGGCGGATGTGTAGTGCTTAACCCCATTGTTTTTTAAGAACTTCCTGAATTCTTCGGACACAAATTGCGGTCCATTATCAGAACAGATCTGTTCCGGCAGCCCATTCCTGGCAAATATGGTCATTAATACTGTGATGGTTTTTTCCGTGGTGGTGGAGGACATCTTTATTATCTCCGGCCACTTGGAGTGTGCATCAACCGCGATTAAGAACATTGAGTCCATAAATGGACAAGCAAAGTCGATGTGTACCCTTTGCCAGGGGGATGAGGGACACTCCCATGGATGTACAGGGGCTTGTGGTGGAGCGTTTTGGACCTTCTGGCATCCTAGGCAGCTCTTGGTCATTTCTTCGATGTCTCCATCGATACCTGGCCACCATACAAACGCCCTGGCTAGGTTCTTCATTTTCACTCCACCCAGATGCCCCTCGTGAAGCTCCTTTAGAACTTTATCCTGGAGTTTGGGTGGAATCACCACTCTGGATCCACACATCAAGGCTCCTCGGCACACTGACAGCTGTTCTCTTCTTTGTGAGAATGCTGGCAACAGTGGTTCGCCATGTGCTGGCCATCCCTTCACTGTTAAATCGTAGACTCGTGAGAGAGTCGGGTCATTTCTAGTTTCCCTTTCAATGGCAGAATTTGTTACTGGTAGACATTCGACTATGGTAGAGTGGAAAATCTCCACTGGGTCTACGGTAGGTGCTTCTTCTACTGTTGGCAACGGTAGGCGCGATAACCCGTCAGCATTCCCATGCTGTTTTGATCCTTTGTATTCTGTGTTGTATTGGTGTGCCCCTAGAAAAAGGGACCACCTCTGTAGCCTTTGCGCTGTCATAATGGGAACACCCTTTTTTGGGTTGAATATGGAGATGAGTGGTTGATGGTCAGTCAACAAGGTAAATTTTTGTCCGTGTAGGTAATGGTTGAATTTCTTCACTCTCCATACCAGGCTGAGTGCTTCCCTGTCGATTTGGGCATAGTTACGCTCAGCTGAGTTCAATGAGCGTGACGCAAAAGCTATCGGCCGTTCCGAGCCATCAGGGAATTTATGCGATAATACTGCTCCTACGCCGTAAGGGGATGCATCGCACGCCAGTCTGATTGGCAGTGATGGGTTGTAATGAGCCAAAACTTCTTTGGACGTGATTAAGTCTTTGCATTTATGGAAGGCACGTTTACAGTCTTCGCTCCATTTCCAAATTACTCCTGTTTGTAGCAATTCATTAAGAGGGTGTAGAAGAGTTGATAAGTTCGGTAAAAATTTATGATAGTAATTTATTAATCCCAGGAACGAACTTAATTGTGAAACATTTTCAGGTGCTGGGGCTTTTATGACCGCTTCAATTTTTTCAGGTGACTTATGCAACCCTTCCTTATTAATTATGTGGCCACAATATGATATTTGATTCTGGAAAAATTCGCACTTGGGGCGATTTGCTCGTAGGCCCCATTCTCTCAGCCTAGTGAGCACCTGCTCCAAATTGGCAAGGTGCTCGTTGTCGCTTTCTCCTGTTACCAGGATGTCGTCTAGGTAGCATTGAGTCCCCGGAATCCCTTGGAGGACTTGCTCCATAGCTCTTTGCCAGATAGCTGGAGCGGATGCTACTCCGAAAACCAGTCGATTGTACTGGTACAGGCCTTTGTGTGTATTTATCGTGAGATACTTTTTAGAGGCCTCTTCAACCTCCATCTGTAGATATGCCTGTGCCAAGTCAATTTTGGTGAAACGTTTCCCTCCGGATAGTGAGGCGAAAATATCTTCTATCCTCGGAAGAGGACACTGTACCGTGTGAAGGACCGGGTTTACAGTCACCTTGAAGTCTCCACAGATGCGAATTTTTCTCTGTTCTTCAGATTTATCATTATTCAACGTTTTCTTCATGACCGGGACGATGGGTGTTGCCCACTCGCTCCAATCTATTTTGGATAATATGCCTGCCTTTTCCAAATTCTCCAGCTCTGCCTCGACTGCTGGACGAATTGCGTATGGCACCGGTCTTGCCTTAAAAAACTTGGGAATTGCCGCATCTTCCACTTTTTATTGAGGCGGTGATGCCTTTCAAGGTTCCTAGTTTCTCTTGAAACACTTCCTTGGCGTTGGCCAAGATGTCCTTTAATTGTTCAGGTATGACATCATCGTCATTTTTTTCCTTACTGGTCACCGTCAGTGCCTGAATGGAGTGCCAGTCTAAACGTATTTTCCTGATCCATTCACGTCCCAACAGCGGTGGACTACCATCTTGTAGAACGTATAAATACAACTTCTGTATTTCCTTGCCATTGTATACAACAGGCACCCTTATTTTTCCTTTGGGGTATACTTTCTGCCCCGTATATGTTTTCAAGATAATGGATGTGTCTTTTAAAGGTATATGCGGAAATAGCCGCTCGTAAGCCCGTCGACTTATGACGGTCAGAGCTGATCCTGTATCTAGCTCCATTTTAACTGGGGACCCTGCTATTGTGAGGGTAACCCAAATGGCCTGGTAATCTTCTTTGGCAATTACATTATGTAATTTGAGAGAGCTTAGTCTCTTGTTTCCGGAGTCGCTATCGCTCTTCTGGTCTTCGGAGCTACTGTCCGTCATCATTTGTACCTTTCTGTGCTTTTCCTTATTGATTTTTTTTCTGTTAGTGGATTTTTTGTTTCCAGATTGGCATACACGTGTAATGTGTCCCATCTTTCCGCATTGCCTGCATGCTTTGTCCTTGAACCAGCAGTCCCTCTGGTCATGGGTGGATCTGCCGCAGCGATAACATCTCTCGAAACCCCATGTCATTTCATGGGTGCCGAAGTCCTGTGGCTTTTGCTGTATCTCTGCAGCTCCTCTTGCACTGAAAGCCTTGTCCAGTGTCAAATCTTTCTCAGAAAGTAGCCATTTTTGTGTTCCTTCACTTAGGAGACCGCAGACGAATTTGTCTCATAGAGAATCTGCCAGTCCTGCCCCAAATTGGCAGTGTAGGGTATCAACAATCTCCTTAAAATTCTTGTCCATCGGCTCGGCTGGAGTGATTAAGTTTCGTAACAGCTTGTATGTCTTTGCGCCCATTAGATTTAGAAGTACTGAAGCTTTTTTTTCATCTTTTATTCCATTTGCGGTGCAATATACCTCCACTCTTTCCACATATGTGGTCCAATCCTCTATCTTGTTATCAAAAGCATCAATATTGCCAGACTTAGGCATCCTAGAAAAAAATGGCGCTTTCCGCGATTTTCTTTCTTTTCTGCAGAAAAGATATGGCGCTTCCCCGCCGCTGCTGCCGATGACAACGCTGTTTCCCGCGGTTTCCGTTCTTTTTAGTTATTTATTTACAGTTGGAGACTCGTTCCCACCGGACTCTCTCTCTAGGTCTGAACGCCGATCTGCTTGCAGCGCCGGCCGTCTCCCGAGTGCTCCCTCCCCGTCTGTTACTGCTTGCCTCCGCTTTCGCTGTTTGGCCTAGCTGCAGAGCCAGCCGCTGGAGCCCCAGCCCGACGCCCAGGAAGGATTATTGCAGTACCTGCCACCAGCTTGGCTAGCTGGTGAAACCACAGCTTTTTCTTTTTCTTGATTTCTTTTCAACTTTGGACGCCAGAGGAATCGATGTCCTTGAGGTGCTGCCGAATTGCAGGTAAGTCCGTTTCCAATTCGTCGCCACTGTTGCGTCTGTGTGTTGATAGAGACACTGAAGACAGGAGTTGGTTTCACAGGTGTTTACTAAACAAAATCTGGAGGGGAACTAACTGATACAACACAATATACAGGCTTATATAGCCCAAGTGGCCATTACCGGCATTACAGTACACATGGGGCTCTTAAAGGCACATACACTACACAGACCAATTAAATACATACTTTGGTTCTGTCTTCACAAAGGAGGACACAAATAACCTCCCAGTGATGTCGGGGAACATAGGGTCTAATGAGAGGGAGGAATTGAATGAAATCAGTATTTGTAGGGAGCTGGTGTTAGGGAAATTGATGGGATTGAAGGCTGATAAATCTCCAGGGCCTGATAATCTACATCCTAGGGTACTTAAGGAAGTGGCCCTAGAAATAATAGATGCATTGCTGGTCATCTTCCAAAATTCGATAGACTCTGGAACAGTTCCCATGGATTAGAGGGTAGCTAATGTAACCCCACTATTTAAAAAAGGTGGTAGAGAGAAAATGGGGAATTATAGACCGGTAAGCCTGACATCGGTAGTGGGGAAAATGCTAAAGTCCATTATAAAAGATGTAATAGCAGAGCACTTGGAAAACAGTGACAGGATCGGACAAAGTCAATATGGATTTACAAAAGGTAAATCATGCTTGGCTAATCTACTGGAATTTTTTGAGGATGTAACTGGTAGAATAGATAAGGGAGAACCAGTGGATGTGGTGTATTTGGACTTTCAGAAGGTTTTCGATAAGGTCCCACATAAGAGATTAGCATGCAAAGTTAAAGCAGATGGGATTGGGGGTAAGGTACTGATTGGTTAGAGAACTGGTTGGCAGACATAAAGCAGAGTTGGAATAAATGGGTCTTTTTCCGAGTGGCAGGCAGTGACTAGTGGGGTACCGCAGGGATCGGTGCTAGGACCCCAGCTATTCACAATATATATTAATGATCTAGACGAGGGAACTAGGTGTAATATCTCCAAGTTTGCAGACGACACAAAGCTGGGTGGGCGTGTGTGCTATGAGGAGGATGCAGAGAAACTCCAGTATGATTTGGACAGGTTGGGTGATTGGGAAGATGCATGGCAGATGCAGTATAATGTGGATAAATGCCAGGTTATCCACTTTGGTGGCAAAAACAGGAAGACAGATTATTATCTGAACGGCAGTAGATTGGGAAAAGGGGAAGTGCAATGAGACCTGGGTGTCCATGTGCACCAGTCGCTGAAGGTAAGCATGCAGGTGCAGCAGGCGGTTAAGAAGGCAAATGGTATGTTGGCCTTCATAGCGAGAGGATTCGAGTACAGGATCAAGGATGTCTTGCTGCAGTTGTACAGGGCCTTGGTGAGACCACACCTTGAGTATTGTGTGCAGTTTTGGTCGCCTTATCTGAGGAAGGATGTTCTTGCATGGAGGAAGTGCAGCGAATATTCACCAGACTGATACCTGGGATGGCATGAATGACGTATGACGAGAGATTGGGTCGATTAGGCTTAAATTCACTAGGGTTTAGAAGAATGAGAGGGGATCTCATTGAAGCTTATAAAATTCTAACAGGACTAGACAGACTAGATGCAGGAAGGATATTCCCGATGGCAGGGGAATCCAGAACCAGGGGTCACAGTCTAAGGATAAGGGGTAAGCCATTTAGGACTGAGATGAGGAGGAATTTCTTCACCGAGTGAGTGGTGAACCTGTGGAATTCTCTACCACAGAAGGCAGTTGAGGCCAATTCATTATATATATTCAAGAAGGAGTTAGATATATTTCTTAAGGCTAAAGGGATCAAGGGATATGGGGAGAAAGCAGGGACAGGGTACTGAATTTGGATGATCAGCCATGATCTCATTAAATGGCAGAAGAGGCTCCATGGGCCTACTCCTGCTCCTATCTTCTATGTTTCTATATAAATGCTCATCTTTTATTTCTGCATTTGAACATAGTTTAAGGCCTGCACTTTTGGACTTTCAGTACTGGTATAGCATCTCGTATCAAACAGGTACCATCACATAGATTCAAATGTCCACCAAGAGGATCAAGTTTTGTTAACTGAGAAAATAACTTATACAGTTCTTGCAGGAATCTAAAACCACACCCAGCAGTAAATGGTATATCCTACAGCAGCCTGTACCTCTTGATTCAGTTAGATTCAGATTGCGCCTAGTCAGCACAGGAAATGCTGCAAGCCACGGGTATTCGTGTCCCAGCTGTATTGTTACCGATCCATATGTTTATTGGCAATTTTGCTGGTGGATTGCAAGCCTGTCTTTATCAAATAGTGTTGAAGAAGTCCAATCTTCTCATGCTCTTGAAGACCATGTTCACTGGTAATCAGATAACTCTGCATTTTATGAAACTAGCAGCATCTGTGCTGCCACATTTCACCTCACAGAATTCTGTGGCAAATTCTGCATCCTGATCTGATGCAACACACTCTATGACCACAATTGTTTCTGTCTGTCAGCATCTTGCATAACATCCTCCTCAGCAATTGACTTTCTTCCATTAAAGTATTATCTAAAAATATTGCTCTTTCTTGTCACATTACTTAACTGGTTCTCTTGTCTTTCATTTAGCTTAATTCTGTGTGGTGTACTAGAGCAGGGGAATGGAACATCTTCCACTGGAAAATAAGGCAGGAAGGCCTACTGCTGGATTCTCACTTCTGAAACTGCTACTGGGATTTTTTCCCATCTTGTCCAGCAGGGGACTCTGCACCCGACCCTTGACTGCCCCGCGTCGGGGAGCAGCCAGGGAAATCTCGGCTGAAGTATAGCTTTTTACCAATTTGCTCTCTGTACCCGTTGTCAGTGAATTTGAAATGCACAGAAGCACTACTTCAGTAAACTGAATTACTACAGACAAAGCAAATAATCTTGAGGCAGTCTTTTAAAAGAAAGAAAGAATTTGCATTTATATAGCGCCTTTCACTACCTCAGGATTGCCTTATGCGCTTTACTGCCAATGAAGTACTTTTGAAGCGTAGGAAATGTTGTAATGTAGGAATCACGGCAGCTAATTTGCACACAGCAAGACTCCACATACAGCAATGTGATAATGCCAGATAATCTGTTTTGAGGATGTTTGTTGAGGGATAAATATTGGCCAGGACACCGGGAAGAACTCCACAGCCCTTCTTCTAAATAGTGCCGTGGGATCTTTTATGTTCACCTGAGATGACAGACAGGGCCTCGGTTTAACGTCTCATCTGAATAAGAGTGCAGCACTCCCTCAGTACTGCATTGAAATGTCAGTCTAGATTTTGTGCTCAAGACTCTGGCGTGGGACTTGAACCCACAGCCTTCTGACTCTGAGGCAAGAGTGCCGGCTGACACTACAGGTAGACTTCCCCTGGCTGAAGTAAAGTTGCAACTAGCGGGATTTCTGAACTGGGGCCATCATCCCATCAGTCTCAGCTGTTTGAGCGACATCGCCACAGAATGGGCAGTGGACACAAGACGCTCTCGCTTCTCTCTGATCAAGATTTCACAAAGAGAGAAAAAGGGGCAGAGACCTTTGGAACTGAGTCCCATGCCAAGTTCCATCCCAACGCCCCCCGCCCCCATCATATTGCACCCTTGCTCAGCCCTCTGACGACCAGGAATTTTAGGGCCTTTGGTTTTGCATTATGGGGAACCTGTAGAAATGTAGCCCAGCAGAGTACAAAAGGCACTTTGTCACCAAGTTCAGATTAAGCACCAGATACTCTTGTGACACAAACAAAATTGGCCTTTTAAAACCACAAGAAAAGAAGATGTTTCTCTTAATTTGTAGCTCAAGGTACTCGTAGTATTGCATCCACCACAGGCACATCACAGTGCGCCTCATCGAAATCAGATACACAGTTAGGCCTACACTTTATCTCGGAGCTAAACTCTAAGAAAGAGAAGAAAGTGGATTTAAAACTGCATTCCCAATTATGCACCGGTGCATGGTTAGAAGGCATTGCCAGAAAATAGAGGCTGCTGTGCATCTCTCAACTCCACTAATCACAGCATCGCTCCATCAGCCCCATCAGTGATTTACATGGACAGTTTTTCAAAAACCCCAGTCAGATGGTGGCAACATTTGCAGAAACTGGTTGGGCTGCCAGACCTGTACCAAGTTAAATAGATGTCCGCTTACTTCCCAATACCCACTTGGCGGTTAACCTCTTCGGATTTGGCTTGACACAGGCCGCTAATTGTGACACTAAATAGTGTACAACTGGCATATGCAGTGTTAGACTTACACTGAGGTTCATTTCTAGAGCGAGAGAATTGAAAAACAGAGAAGCTTATGTTAAACTTGTATAGAATTGTGGTTAGATCACACTTGGAGTACTGTGAACAGTTCTGGTCTCAATACTATAGAAAAGACATAGAGGTACTGGAGAAGGTGCAAAAAAGATTTACTAGAAATGATACCAGAGCTGAGAGGTTATACCTATCAGGAAAGTTTGAACAGACTGGGGCTCTTTTCTCTAGAAAAGAGAAGACTGAGGGGTGACCTGATGGAGGTCTTTAAGATTGTGGAAAGGTTTGATAGGGTAGACACAGAGAAGATGGCTACGAACTTATTTGAGGAGACGGGATGGGGGTGGGACAGCTGGTTTCCGGGTTACGGTCCCGCTCTCAGCTGCATCCGCTCTGCAGACATAATTTTCCCTTGATTGGCCTTGTTAAGCCCCGCCCTGCAGGCTTACCAGCCAATTAACAGGAAGCGGGTCTGATGACGTAATTTGATGATGCGTCATCAGACGGTTTCCTTCAAGGGACCACGTCCACTTGGAGTTTGGCAGTTGTTCTGTCAGTGTTTGACAGCATTGAGGTGCTGCAAAGGGAGGTTCTCTTCCCTTCCAAGGGCGGAAGATACCTCCCCAGGACACCAACTTACTTTGCACCTCCACCCAACCTATTTTATCTACTTTATCACTTCCCCATCTCACTAGCCACCGCTCACACTCACCCTCATCCTACTGCAAGCATACCAACTAACAACACACAAGGGTGGGCACTTGAGAGGTTTAGCCAATGTCCATGTGAAGTTTCTGGTAATGTGTTGTCATACAGTGAAATCTCTTTTTCAAAAAGTGCCCCTTATTGGACAGATCTGAGTGCACCTTGAGAAGTGACTCACTGAGTTCCAGTGATTGTTCAGTCATAACTCCCCCCACCCCCCCACCCCGCTATAGTGATGAGTGTGCATGGAATGGCTTGGACATTAAAGGGATATTTCACGGTGCTGGTGTGAGATGGTGTCAACCTGACGCATCATGTGGCAGCCAGGGTTTACAGCGTCAAGTGAAGTAAATCTGGCCATGGTGATGCCATTGCTGGCCTCCTGGCCAGCAATTTTGTCAGCAGCTGATGCCCTGTGTCCAGTGCAGCATCAGGTGATGGCGGAGAAGGTTGGTGATGAGGTTGGTGATGTTGGTGTTGGGGTTGATTGTGGAAGGATTCGGAGGACCAAGGTCTGATTGTGTCTTGGCTCCGATGTTGCTGGAATAGATGGCAGCTGTAGGTGAGATGACAGAAGCAATCTGTCACTGGTGAGAGAGGTTCTCCCAATGGGGTGGCACTGGACATACAGTTGGATATAAAAACTTGTAAGCTAAAGAAATCTCTATATTTTTAAAAATTGCAGTAACCAACATTTTCTGTGCTCTGAAACTCACCATCTCCAACATGACACCCTTGACACCACGTTTGCAGCTGTCAGCTTTTCACAAGCATCAGAGCAGGCTCAAAACACACCAGGCGTGTTCCCCGAACAGCGGGTAACCAGTGGGGGAGGAGGTAAAATTAGAATTATGCCTCAAAATACTCTTAAATTGGCTCTTAATAAGTAGCCATTTAAGTAGCTGAATTGTATCCTCCGCCACTTGGTGTTGGGTCAGTTCTGTGCTGACAGACCCGACACCTGGGAGACTCGCATGGAGGTGGGTTGACAGTGGGTTTCCTACCCACCGTCAATCTTTGCGATTTTGACAGCGGTCCCGCCTCCAAACCCGCCCCCTCAACACGATTAAATTAGTGACCGATGTTTCCACTTGCGGGTGAGACCAGAACTAGGGGCCATAAATATAAGATCGTCACGAATAAATCCAATAAGGGATTCAGAAGAACCCTCTTTACCAGAGTGTGGTTAGAGTGTGGAACTCTCTACCACATGGGATAGTTTGAGGCGAATAGCATAGTGGCATTTAAAGGGAAGCTAGAAAAGCACACCAGGAAGAATTGAATAGAAGGATGTGTTGTGGTTAGATGAAGGGTGGGAGGAGGCTCCTGTGGAGCATAAACACCAGCATGGGCCTGTTGGGTCGAATGGTCTGTTTCTGTGCTGTAGATACTTTGTAATACTTTATAATACATCTAAATCTCAGAAGTTACTCTTTTTCAGCAACCACAGTACACAAGCTTAGCATTCTGAAATACTCTATTTCTTGTGATTCCAAAATTCAACTCCTAATCAAGTAATTACAGCGATATGGACAAAAGGAACATGTTTTGCATTTATGCATCTAAATAGGTGCTACTCATTCCTTATGTTCTTATCAATTCAATATTTAATTAGTACGCATTAGAGAGTTTGTGATATGCACACAGGATGGAATGAATTGGTTGTTTATTATAGTTGAGATGTGTAGACAGCCCATCCCACGTGGTGGATTAATAACTTCCAATAACTTCCCTACAGTGAATGATGGCATAAGTTAACGTTCAGAAGCTAGAGACAGAAAAGGGAAGTCAGGAGGACATTTTTATCTAAGGGCGTAGAGTTATAGAATAAGTTACAGGAAAGCACTGCACATGAATGAGTGCATTTACATTCTTTGTGACAAAATAGATGTTTGCTTCTGCTCAATATTTTAACTTGGATTCTTGTGTTGTCAGAATCTACATATATGGGATTAAAGCAATATCACAGGGGGTTGTTCTCAAAGGAAATGCATCAGTTCAGTTCCAGACAAATGCTCTTTATTTATGCAAATTGAAAAGAGTAAGGGTCCAGGTGTAAACTGACCAGTGTTATTGCACTCAATGACAAGTATCTTAGGCCACTATGCTATAGGCAATTGTAGCACCCCACTTGCTCAGCTAACAGTATTGATTAGAGATTGAACCTGGGATTTTCCTGCTCTGTAAGGTTCAGCACCATGTGCTGTTTTAACCAGTAAGGCATCGGGAGTGCTTTATCTGTACAGTATTGTGTGTGACTGTGAAGAAGGCAATGGATTAGGGAGACAGAAAATTCCACGTATCGGGTCTGCCTCGACTTTTCTGTTGCATAGCCTTGAAGTCTTTTCTCATTCAAAATTAAGCTCACAAGCCCCCCCTGTAATTCATTGAAATAATTGCACCACCCAGTGAAATACTGAGCAATAGAGACGAGGAAGAGCCCATGGTCTGTGCAGTTAGCAGACCTAGGGACGGGAATAAAATTAGCCATGTTTCCTAATCCCGATTGCTAACCAGTAGCGTCCTGCTACAATGTAAACGTGTACAAACATCAGGTGAGGAGCCAATCAAGCACGACGTGATGCCCTACCATGGTCAACTTCCTTGCTATCATTCATTGTGCCGGCTTACACTGTGATGAGCAGCTACATGGGCAAGCTATCAAAAGGCTTCTGGTGTTCAGGAAACATCTGGTTCCCTTGAAACAGTATGTGGTGCCCATGAAACAGTATCAGAGCATATACTGGCCCAGTAATTCGGGTCCAAATGCGTGAGTACGGTCTGGGTACTTACGCATCTGGCCGGATGAAATGCCGGCGTTCAGGAAACACCGTGCATGCGGAGAACGCCGGCATTTCCGGTCCTCTGAACGAAGGGGTTCAGAGGCACAGTGCGTGCGACTGCACAGGCAGCGCATGCGCAGTGAACTTCGTCGATTTCATTCATGGATTCAGTGAGGGTAAGTCCTTACAAGTTACACTTGAAAAAAGCACGTGTAAAGTTGTTCCAAGGCTGCGGAGGAAGATATATTTTATCGTGGAGCTTCTGAAAGGCAATATTTTTGTTTGGGAAAGTGAGGAAAGTTATTTTAAGAAATGCTGAGGTTAGTTTTAAAGTTGAAATTTTTTTTTTTTAAACGGGTTTTCAGTACGGTAGGTAGAAGGAGCAATTGTGGCTGTGTGAATTGAATGTGAGAATGAGTGTTCTAAAATGAGTAATGTAACATTTCCAACACTTTTAAGAAAGAAACTTTTCATCAGTAATAAGTAATTATGTATGTATGTCCGCATATATTCCTTTACGTATATGTATGTATGTTTTATATTCCTTTACTTATGTGTATGAATGTATGTTTTTAATTATGATTTTCCAATAAGTTACTTTCTCTGAAAGTCATAATTAAATACATACATTCATACACATAAGTAAAGGAATATATACATACACGCAAAAGAATATATACAGACATACATACATAATTACTTAAAAGAATATATTACTGATGAAAAGTTTCTTTCTTAAAAATGTTGGAGTCATTTTCACATTTAATAAACACAGCAAATTCAATTCACATAGCCACAATTGATCCTTCTACCTTTATTTTAGGGCTTTTAAAATTCTTTAAATTCTGTTTAAAACTACTTCAGATTCTTCAAAATAATGTAAACGTTTTTAAAAGTTTATAAAAGTTACCAAAAGCTTCATAAAAATACCAAAAACCTATTTAAAATGCTGCTTTGCATGTAAAAATGCTTAGCAGCTTGTGAGAAACATTGGGGGCGTGTCCTATTAAACTGAGACCTCAAGGGGCGTGTCTCACTTGCACAGCGCGCTCCAGGCTTCGCGCTGGCTGCACTCCTGGGCGGCGTGACGTCAGACGCTGCCCGGGATTCTTCTTTTTCAAACACGAATTCCAGGCGTCCCTGGAGGTGAAATGTCAGCGCGTCGGGTAAGTGCATATCAGGGGCTTGCACGCGCGGCAAGCCACCGACCCGAATTACTGGGCCACTATCACCTTCAGGAGAAAAGGGATAATAACAACAACTTGGGTTTATACAGTGCTTTTAACATAGAAAAATATCTCAAGGTGATTCACAGAGGGACGAAGATAAATAGGCACTGAGCCAAAGGAGGAGAGATGAGGAGGGTGACCAGAAGCTCGTCAAAGAGGTGGGTTTTACGGAGGGTCTTAAAGGAGGAGAGGCAGAGGGGTTTAGGAGGGGAATTCCAGCAAGTGCTATCTAGGCGGCTGAAGGCACGGTCGCCAATGGTGGGGTGGGCTGGACAAGAGACTGGAGTCAGGGGCTGAGAGTTGTAGGACTGGAGAAGGTTACAGAGATAGGGAGGGAGAGGCCAAGGAAGGATTTAAAGATATGAACAAAAATTTTAAAGTTGAGGAATGGAGGATTGGAAACCAATGATCTCATTGAAACATATACAATTCTGAGGGGGATTGACAGGGTAGATGCTGAGAGGTTGTTTCCCCTGGCTGGAGAGTCTAGAACTAGGGGGCAAAGGGCTAGATTTTCAGTATAGACAGTTTTGGGGCGCTAACCTTAGCGCCCGCCCGAAGTTAGCGCCCGCCCCAAAGTAGCGCCCCGTTGCTGGAAATTCAGTGGCTTCGCCCTAAGAGGTTGGTGGAGCGCTAAAAGAGGCGTTCCACTACTATCTTTAGGCGCTAAGCCGGCGGTGCAGAGCGCAACACCCGAGCTCGGGCGCAGCGCACGGCAGACACTCTGGTGCCAGTGAGCTCTTAAAGGGGAAGGTTGCATGTGTTTTTTTCAAAGGCAGACTCTGGGGGGGAAAGGAGGAGGAGGAGGAGGAGGAGGAGGAGGTGGTGGTGGTGGTGGTGGTGGTGGTGGCCGGAAACATAAATACACCGTTCACAACAACACACTGGACCCTTCCACACAACACATGCAGACCGCCTTTTATAGTGCAGGAGGAGTGCCCTTTAATTTGCGCTCCCCAGGGTGTGTTGCGTTCCATTTTACAAACGCTCCGGACGCCAGCCGCACAATGGGGCGGTCCGACTGAAGTTTGGATTCGGGGCGGCCAAAGGGTGTTGCACGAGGATGTGACGTCATTTTCTGCGCGCGCATCCGGGCGGCCGCTAAACTTTGCGCCGGCGCTAACGGGCAACTTAATTTGGGGCGGGGCGCAAACTGCACTGCGCCCGGGCGCTACACGCATAGCGCCCGAAAATCACTTCTCTTAAGGCGCTAACTGCTGGCGCAAGCAACTGAAAATCTAGCCCATAGTCTCAGGATAAGGGTTCGGCCATTTAAGACTGAAATGAGGAGGAATTTCTTCACTCAGAGGGTTGTGAATCTTTGGAATTCTCTACCCCAAAGGGCCGTGGAAGCTGAGTCATTGAGTATATTCAAGGCTGAGATAGATAGATTTTTAAACTCTAGGGGCATCAAGAGATATGGGGATCAGGTGGAAAAGTGGAGTTGTGGTCGAAGATCAGCCATGATCTTATTGAATGGCAGAGCAGGCTCGAAGGGCTGTATGGCCTACTCCTGCTCCTAATTCTTACGTTCTTATGTAGGTCAGTAAGGATGAGGGGTGATAGGTGAGTGCAATTTGGGCTGTGATAGGATACAGGCAGCTAAGTTTTGGGAGAAAATTGGGAGGGCACCTCTCTAATATATTTTAATTAATTATTAATATGACTGGTGGATGAAGATCACCTGATCATTTCTCCCATACTCATGGGACACTACTGTGAGTCGAAGAATTAATTGTATTGAAGATGACTTCTCCAGGGCTGAACGTGGAGTAGAAGTAAATGAAAGGATTGCAAATGGTAGATGGAAATGGTGAATTATAAATATGTAAAAATAATACAAACTAATATTAAATATAATAAATAAAAGCAAAATGCACTGGCTGCTGGAAATCTGAAATAAAAGCAAACCCTGCTTTCAGGTCGATGACCTGTCATCAGAACTGAATCTTCCAGTTCTAATGAAAGGTCATCGACCTGAAACGTTAACTCTGTTTCTCTCTCTCCACAGATGCTGCCTGACCTGCTGAGTATTTACAGCACTTTCTGTTTTAATGTTATAATAAATATAATAAAGTTCAATTGTTGTTTTTGATGCATTGGAAAACATAAAGTTCCACAGTAACCTTATTGCACATACAAGCGTGATTACAAACTTACCAGAGTCTGCCGTGATAAGGGCCATCTGAAGGACCCACACAGACATGGAGCTTCTAGGGAGGAAAGCTGGAGGATTCACGTGTACAAATGAGCAAAACTATCACTCAAACTAGAACTCTACTAAAAAATTTTAGTGGGAGGAACTAATTGACATAAAATTCCCAAGTAATGCCATGTAACTGAAGTGTTTCAGAAGGGGTGGGAGAGGCAAAAAACAAGGAATGAGGCATCTGTTCCTGTACAAATGCTAAATGCTCTCACACTGAATAATTGTGTGTTTTTCTAAAGCTGGTGCTTGTGCCTATACAGGAACTGTGCTGGTCAGAAAATATACCACTTAAGGTTGAAATATGGCTCAAAAAAAGGGTTTAATTTGTCGAAGCCAGCGCACACAATAACTATACATTAAGGAATCTTTTTCTGATTTGGCATTAATTGACTGATTAACTCCTGCCCACATTCCTGGGAGTAAATATTTACTTTATTTATTTTGTTGTTCACATTAATTTAGAGATCCAACATTTAAAACATCTTTGTTAATTGTTCTGAACTATGTTGCCTTGTTTTGGTGCGCAGTCCCTTTAAGTTGCTGCGTGGCCCATTTGTAAGGGGGATGGCAGGTGTGGCGCGTGCGCCCAGTCAGTTATGCCCCTGACTGTGAGCGGTTCGAATCGCTCCCACGCCCCTTGGGTTCTAGACACCGGACTTAGGTACAGGCGGCGATACAGAAAGACTCGAGTAGACAAGTGGTTTGTGTTGTGTCCGTCAGTAATAAGACACAGACTGCAGGAGAACGGTACAACAGGTGTTTACTCAACGTGGCTCATTCTGGAACTGAACTGTACAGATCACTACTCAGTGCTATATACAGGTGTGGTCACTGCCGGTACTACAGTATACATGAGCTGTAAAAAGTAGTTCCCCCCTTAAAGGTATATACATTACAATTCCTCCCCTTTTAGATTAACAGTACCATAACACTCATTTAACAATTAAATATCAAACTAATTACAATTAACACTTTTAACATACAACGTTAGCTGAAAATAGTCCATTTATATATTCAGTCTTTGGGGAGGCTTTCTGATCCTTTCTGGATAGCGCCTTTCCCAAGTGTCTCGCTCTTGGTGCGGAGGCGACTCTGGCCCCCTGTCGTCAGTTGGGTCATCAGCTTCCGATGCTACTGTTTCTGGGGTAGATGCGACCTGTACGTCGGGTTCCTCACCAGGTACGTATGGGCGAGGCATGGGGTTGACTTGTTCCTGTGACTCTAGGATCTGGTCAGCATGGCGTCTCACGATGTTCTCCCCAATGTCCACTGTGTACATTAGTGGGCCCTGCCGTGTGCATATTGTTCCTGGCTACCATTTTTCTGTTCAGTCGTTGCGGGCCAAGACTGGTTGCCCTACATTGAAGCTCCTTGTTGGCTTCTCATGGATGTGCTGGAATTGCTTACTCTCAACATCTCTTCGTACGTTTGGTCTGAGCAAATCCAGGCGAGATCTTAACCTTCGGTTAAAGAACATCATGGCCGGGGCCTGGTTGGTGACTGCATGTGTCGCATTCCGGTAGGCGAACAGGAAATTGTCCACCTTATGCTGCAGCGGAATGTTGTCATTGTACATAGCCTTTATTGCCTTCTTAAAGGTTTGTACGAACCTCTCAGCCAATCCATTTGTGGCTGGATGATATGGGGCGGATGTGTAATGCCTTACCCCATTCTTCTTCAGAAACCTCCGGAACTCTTCGGACACAAACTGTGGTCCGTTATCGGAGCAAATCTGTTCTGGCAAGCCGTTCCTGGCAAAAATGGTCCGTAGGACTGCAATAGTTTTCTCCATGGTGGTGGAGAACATTTTGATGACCTCAGGCCATTTTGAGTGCGCATCCACGGCTATTAAAAACATTGAGTCCATGAATGGACCAGCAAAATCAATATGCACCCCTTGCCATGGAGATGAGGGCCACTCCCATGGGTGTAGAGGGGCATGTGGTGGTGCATTTTGGACTTTCTGGCATCCTGAGCAGCTCTTGGTCAGGTCCTCGATTTGTTTATTGATTCCCGGCCACCACGCATAAGCCCTGGCAAGGCTTTTCATTTTTACCCCTCCCAGATGATCCTCATGAAGCTCACTGAGCACTCTATCCCTTAACTTGGGTGGAATTACCACTCGGGATCCACACATCAAAGACCCCCGGCACACTGACAGCTGTTCTATTCTTGTCGAGAATGCTAGCAACAGTGAGTCGCCATGTGCTGGCCATCCCTTCACCGTCAAATCATATACCCGAGACAGTGTCGGGTCATTTCGGGTCTACTTTTCTATACGAGCGTTAGTTACCGGTAGGTATTCAACCATAGTCGAATGAAATATTTCGACAGGATCCACTGCTGGTGCTTCCTTCGCAGTAGGCAGTGGCAGGCGTGATAGCCCATCAGCATTTCCATGCTGTTTCGTGCCCTTATATTCAATCTCATAGTGGTGCACCCCTAGAAAAAGTGACCATCTTTGTAGTCGTTGCGCAGTTATCACCGGAACGCCCTTCATCGGATTAAAAATGGAGACAAGAGGCTGGTGGTCAGTCAGCAAGGTGAATTTCTGCCCGTGCAGATAGTGATTGAACTTTTTCACTCCCCACACTAGGCTGAGGGTCTCCCTGTCAATCTGGGCGTAGTTACGCTCGGCTGAGGTTAGTGATCATGACGCAAAGGCTATTGGCCTCTCTGAGCCGTCCGAGAATTTGTGCGACAGCACCGCTTCAATGCCGTAGGGTGACGCATCACACGCCAACGGAATTGGTAGTGCTGGGTTGAAATGGGCCAATACCTCTTTCGATGTGATTAGTGTTTTGCTCTTCTGGAAAGCTCATTTACATTCGTCACTCCACTTCCATGGCACTCCAGTTTGCAGTAGGGTGTTCAGTGGGTGTAGTATTGTAGACAAATTTGGCAAGAACTTATGGTAGTAGTTTACCAGCCCGAGGAACGACCTCAGTTGTGACACGTTTTCCTGTGCTGGAGCCTTGACTACGGCCTCAATCTTTTCTGGGGACTTATGTAACCCCTCTTTATCAATAACGTGGCCACAATACGAGATCTGTTTTATAAAAAACTCGCATTTGGGGCGGTTAGCTGGGAGCCCATATTCCTTCAATCTAGTGAGCACCTGCTCCAGGTTGGCGAGGTGATCACTGTCATTTTCGCCCGTGACCAGGATGTCATCCAAATAACACTGGGTCCCTGGAATCCCTTGCAGGACTTGTTCCATTGCCCTTTGCGAAATAGCCGGAGCTGATGCTACGCCAAATACCAGCTGGTTGTATTGGTAGAGACCTTTATGGGTGTTGATTGTGAGGTATTTTTTTGATGCTTCTTCTACCTCCATTTGCAGATACGCCTGGGCCAGATCAATCTTAGTGAAGCGTTTCCCTCCAGATAGCGAGGCGAAAATATCTTCAATCCGCGGAAGTGGATATTGCATGGTGTGAAGGACTGGGTTCACTGTTACCTTAAAGTCCCCACAGATGCGAACCTTCCTTGGTTCCCCAGGCGTGCTGCTCAATGACTTTTTCATCACAGGGACGATGGGTGTAGCCCACTCGCTCCAGTCTACCTTGGACAGTACTCCTGAACGTTCCAAACTCTCCAGCTCTGCTTCGACAGCTGGGCGGATCGCATAAGGTATCGGTCTGGCCTTAAAAAAATTTGGGCTTGCGTTTTCTTCGATTTTAATTGTTGCTGTCATGCCTTTTAGTGTTCCGAGTCCTTGCTGGAACACTTCTTGCGCGTCAGTTAGGATCTTTGACAGTCGCCCAGGTGTGACTTCGTCATCCTTTTTGGCAGCCACAGTCAGTGCTTGCATGGAATGCGAATCCAGCTGTATTTTCCGGATCCATTTACGTCCCAGTAATGGTGGTCCTCCATCTTGCAATACATACAGGTCTAGTTTTGGTGCTTCCTTACCGTTATATATAACGGTCACCCTTATTTTTCCTTTGGGGTACACTTTTTGCCCCGTGTACGTCTTCAAAATAATTTTTGTGTCTCTCAAGGGTATGTGAGAGAATAGCCGCTCGTAGTCCCATCGGTTTATGACTGTTAGGGCTGATCCTGTGTCCAATTCCATTTTTACCTGGACTCCTGCTATCTTGAGAGTGACCCAAATGGTTCAGTGATCCTCCGTTTTGATCACATTATGTAGTTTCAGACAAGTGTTAGGGGGATTAAATACGTGGGGTTACAAGGATAGGGTGGGACATGTGTTGGTGTAGGGGTTACGGGGATCGGGTGGGATATGTGTCGGTGCAGGCTCGATGGGCCGAAATGGCCTCTATCTGCACTGTGGGGTTTCTGTGATTCTGTGATTCTGTGAACTCAGCTCCCTGTTTTCGGCGTCGGTATCACTCTTTTGTTCATCTGAACTATTTTCCGTCACCTTATGTACCTTCTTGTACTTTTCTTTTGGAGATTTCTTATTGCTGGTTTTCTTTCCCGACCTGCAGACTCATGCTATGTGTTCTACTTTTCCACACTGTCTGCACACTTTGTCTTTGAACCAGCAATCATTGTGGTCGTGTGTTGTTCTGCCGCAGCAATAGCACTTCTCTGTCCTGTATGACATTTTGTTTGTGCCATATTCTTGCGGTCTCTGTTGTATCTCTGCAGCGCCCCGTGCTGCTGCTTCATATGATACCGCAATGCTGAAAGCCTTGTCCAGCGTAAGGTCCTTTTCAGATAAAAGCCGTTTCTGGGTTCCTTCACTTTGAAGCCCACACACAAACTTGTCCCTTAAGGTATCTGCCAGTCCTGTTCCAAACTGGCAGTGTTTCGATAGTTTGCGCAGTTCTGTTAAATATTCAGCATTGCTTTCATCCTTATGCTGGTTCCGTTTGTGAAACTTGAATCTTTCTGCTATCAGCAGCGGTGTGGGGTTTAAATGTTCCTGTAGTATCGTCACTATGTCTCCAAAACTCTTTTCCACTGGCTTCGCTGGGCTTACTAGATTTCATAATAAACCATATGTCTTTGCACCCATTAAATTTAACAATACCGGCACTTTCTTGTCATCTGACACCTCATTTGCCTTGCAGTATACCTCTATTCATTCGACATATGTAGTCTAATCTTTGACTTCATTGTCAAATGCGGTGATACTGCCACTCTTCGGCATTTTGGGTGCGGTTTAAAATGGCGTCTCCCGCGCTTTCCTTCCCCCCTACTGCTGCCAACGCCGCTCTTGGCGGTCCTCGTGGCAATGGCGGCGCCCTGTAGGTTTCGCACGCTTCTCCTGCGCTGCTGCCAACGCTGCTCTCAGCGGTCCTCGTGGCAATGGCTGCGCCTCGCGGATTTCTGCGCATCTCTCTCCCTCTCCTCGAAGCTGCTCGGCCCCTGAGTACCGGCTGCGCCCTGTGCGCTCTGCCCTCTTTCTCTTTCTCCCATCGACGCTGCTCAGCCCTTTGCTGTGTCGCTCGGTCGGGCTCTAGCCCGCCGCTGTCCGGGAAGGGTCTGCGCACTACCTGTTGCCAGCCCGTTTTGCTGGACCACCACGACTGGAAAGCCAAGCCTGGCCCTCAACAGCCTCCCCCGCAATTCTCGAGTCTCTGCTGGATGACTGGGCGGTTGCCCGTGGTCGATGCCCGTGTCTCTGGCCTTGACCTCCAATCTACTGGTCTCCAGGAACGAATCCCTGGGAGGTGATGCAGAGTTGCAGGTAGGATCGAATTTGCCTCGTTGCCAATGTTGTGTCCGTCAGTAGTAAGACACAGACTGCAGGAGAACGGTACAACAGGTGTTTACTCAACGTGGCTCACTCTGGAACTGAACTGTACAGATTACTACTCAGTGCTATATACAGGTGTGGTCACTACCGGTACTACAGTATACATGAGCTGTAAAAAGTAGTTCCCCCCTTAAAGGTATATACATTACAGTTTGGATGTAAGAAAACCAGGATTTTACTAAAACAGAAATTAACACAGTCTTACGAGAAATTACTAGCATAAAATACAGGCAAATACAAAATAACTATACTTATACAGGTAATGGGGAACACACGGCACATTGAGGGAAAACAAACTATGTTCACAATCCCCTTATCCTTATCCCACACCCTATACCTAACTAGATTAAGCTATGAGGGGCCAGAATTCATGCTCACCAATCCAAAGCAAAGCCAACTGTTAACGAAATGCAGGTTTTGAGGTTTGGTTCTCTGTCCTCTTAGGTACCCCGTCGCCACGTGGTCTTCAGGGGCGCGGTGCTGGAGCTGCTACTGCTACACAACTGATTCTCCTCTGCTACTGTCGTCGTCTCGTCTCGATGGGTTCTCCTCTTCTTCTCCCTCGGGCGGTCGTCGGCGGTAATGTTATGTTTATTGGACAGTTAAAAGTCTTTGCCATTTAGATTTTGCTACCCATGCATCAAACGCCAGTATATTCGTTGTGGCAAAGACACCTGCGTTATCGCAGTGTTCAACAAGATGTTCGTCTTCCCAAGCGGCAGCTTCTAACTAGGTGCTTGGTCTTTATTGATACGTTTTTCGCTGCCCTGCTCTGCTCTTATCGAGTTGTTATCATCTTCTTCGTCTCTACTCATCTCGTCTTGCTGGACTACTATACAAGTCTTGGGCTACCTGCTCAAATTCGTCTCGCCCCTTTTTGCGGCCTGGGCGTCCCAGATGACGAGGGACTTGGGTCTCGTTCCCCTCCCCGGCTGTTGGTATGGTGTCTTTTACTGCTGAAATCTCACCGCGGGGAGCGAGGAGAGACCCGCCAGGAGGCCAGGGCACGAGTGAGCTAAGAACCAAGAGCGAGGGCCAAGCGCAAGAGAGAGCAGAGAGAGAGAGATTGCTACCCGGGGCCTGCAGTTATACCCATTGTTTCATCCCCTAGCTGCGCGCCAAATCAGGTTAGTTCATTGTTCCAATTTTGGCGGGCTGTTTTGAATAATTATAGCAATCTAAACTACTAACTGTTTTTAGATGGCTGTTTATCGCACCTAATGGCCTGATCTCCGAGCTGTATTGTTATTAATGCATTCTAATCAGCCTGTCCAGCCTCGATGGCTTCCTTAAGCTGTTTCTGATTATTTATGCAGACAACTTGATGGCCTCAAGTATAGGCCTAACTAGTTCTGATCTGTCTGCGATCTGGCTTAATGCATATTCAATGTTTGCTGTCTGCTTTTCCAAAACACAAAGTCCTTTTCACAGAAACTGCATTTTAGGTTTCGATTTCCCCAAAAGCAGCTTGTGCTGCTACAGAGTCCAAGCTTTTAAAATCTTGCAGGCTTTTGGTCATGAGGTGCGGACGCCATCTTTTGGGTACCCTTTTTAAAGTGTCCATGCAGGGACCCTTTTATTAATAACTTTGGGGGAATGTGGAAATTTTGCAAATCTTACACATTCAAAATTTCCGTGTACGCGCGGTTTCTCCCATATAAAAGCTGATGAATGGCCTGCGTGGGACTTCTAGACAGCTTCGCAACCAAACACCGTACAACACACACGTATTATTTCATGCTGCCTGAGCTGAGGCGTTTCGATCTTCACGAATTAGGCTGTTGATAGTCTGAGCGTGGGCCTCCAGCTCTGCTATGACCTCCTTCAGGTGAATGGTCATGGCCTGGTCTTCCCGCAACTCCGACCCCTCTATGGCGTTACCCTCTCCCAGTATCTTTCGCAGTCGATCCCTTAAGGTATTTACCTGCATTTGCAACTGAGCATCGTCCATACTGTTAATAATGGACGTGCCCGTGCTGAAGGCTGTTGCTGCATCATTCACCAGCCCTCTCTTATACCTCCCCGAACCCCCGCGATGTACATCGTATAAACCATCCCGATCCACGCCACCGTAACTCAATTCATAAAACTTTTTAAGCATTTCCTTGAGCAATACTTCATACAACTGCTCTGTTTCCGTCGGACACCACCATGGCATTTGTACCTGGGTCAGGTTTAAAATCACTGAGGTGATTGAGTAGTGTACATCGTGGTATAAGACCTCACCGGTGGGGACTAATACTAAACCATTTCTAGGCCCAGGGGTTGTGGTGCGGCATCTATCTTCCACCTCCGGCACTGGGACAGCTGTGGGGGGAGGCTTTACTTTGCACGCTAGCAGCTCAGTGGCATTTATAGTATTGGGGGGGCGGTCTGGGATGACACAGGAGTCCATACTCCGTTCCCAGCTCATCCCAGCCCCAGAATCCTGCCATCGCCTCAAGAACGCGATTGACACGCCGGTCGGGCAGATTCTTTCTGTTATGTTCATTAATAAATAGACATTCTTATTATGAACACAGCTAGCTTCTAGCTAGTTATTTATTCAGTACACGTTCTCTAGGTACAGTATCTGTAGAGATGCTGCATGTGTGCTCCTGTGTGCAGGCTGCCATCTTGACTGTTGCCTTGTGGGTAGCCTAGCCTCATGGGTAATGTAGTCTTAATCTATATATACAGCTGGGTAGTGTAGTTTTATACATGCAGCTATATACAGCTCTACAGCTCCACCTAGTGTCCACTATAGAATGACATGTTATTGATCATTACATCCCCCTTTCTTTGAGGTTTAACAAAATCAATATCAATCAACTTTCAAGAAAACAATAAAGATAATATCAGTAACACTTTTGTTAGTGCTCTATAAACATAAACATTTTCAAAACAGTCAACACATTTTCAAAGCTTTACATTGTACTCAAAGATTAAGTCTATCAGGCTCTTTTACTTCAGGTGTGGATCTTCACAACACGGGTAAGTCTGATGTGTCTTCATGAGATTGTTCTGGCGGTGAATGACAAGATGCAGTTGCGGCATTGTCATCAATCTGCTCTTGTATAGATCGAGGTCTCCTTGCGATCTTTGCTTAGAGAGGGTTTCAGTGGTTCCTTCACTCTTCATGCCATAACTCTCAATGTAGTCAATGCACTCTCGAAAAACTGCTGGCAGCTGGATCCCATCATACAGCATAGTCCTCTCAGCAGCCTCGGCTAATGGAACACCAAAGATTGGCCTGAGGGAAGAAGGAGTATCCACCGGAACTGCTTTCTGCTCTGGTGCAGGCTTCTTCTTTTTCTTTTTCTCTTTCCACTGCTTAACAACATCTGCTGCGGTTATATCTTTGGACTTTTTCTCCTTGTGTTTTTTCTCTTTGTGCTTTTCTTCCTTTGGCTTCTCTTTGACCTTAAAGTCTTTTTCTTTCTTCTTGGAGAAACTAGGCTTTTTGAAGACATGGATACCCTTTGGCCTTTTCATCCTTGATGGGCTCTCTGCTTCATCACCTGAGTCATCTGGTCTGCTTATGGCACAGTTTATACGGTAGACTCTCTTGACCAGTTCTAAGTCTTCACAAGCTTTGTCACCTAGTATCGAATCAAGTCTTTCAGCCACAACAGAAAACATGAGATGATGCACTTTGTCTTTGACTGTCACTTTAAGTCTGCATACACCTAAGCTATCTATTTTCTGTCCATTATAGTTCTTCAGTAGTACTGACTTTTTCTGTATTTTGGGCTTTTCTTTCATATTGTTAATGTCACTCATACTGATTAAGTTTGCTTTTGCCCCAGTGTCCAGTTTCAATGTAACTAATGCTCCATTTATCTACAGTGGGATCATCCATTTGTCCTCTTTTACTGCATTAACTTTATGTTCAGCATTGTCTATTTCTGAGGGCTGCACATTTTCTGTATCTTTTTTGACATCGTCACATGACACCATTCCTACAAAAAATGTCTCCCTTAAATCAGTGTCCTCAATCACATTAACTCGTTGCCCTTTCGTCATTTTTACTTTTGAAAAGCATTGTTTGGCAAAGTGATTCTTTCCATTACACTTTGTGCACATTTTTCCACACGCTGGGCATTGTCTTAACTGGTGTTTGTAACCACAGCGTTTACAATTAAAAATGTCATCCTCCGATTGCTTTTCATTTCTGTTCTGCCCACGTTTCTTCCCCTTGTAGGACACAGCACCGACAGCAGCTTTATCACTCATTACATTCGCATCATTATTGATTTCACTGAAAGTCTTCGTGTGATTTCGAGCTAGCTCGCTGGCTTGGCATATTTTCACCGCATTTTCCAAATTTAGTTTGGTTTCTCTCAACAGACGTTCCCTAACTTTTTTATCATGAATACCAAACACAATCTGGTCACGAATCATGGATGCTTTGAGCTCAGAGAAATTACATGTCTGTGCTTTCAGTTTCAGATCAGTTATAAAGCTATCAAAAGTCTCATTTTGTTGCTGTGTCCGAGAACAGAAGATGTATCTTTCATAGGTCTCATTCTTTTTTGGAGAGCAATGTGCATCAAATTTTTTTAGCACATCTTCTAATTTTTTTCTGTTCTCCGCTGGATTAAATACAAATGTATTAAATACCTCTATCGCCTGTGGGCCTGCAACCGTAAGCAGCAACGCTATCTTCCTTGCGTCTGACTTAGTACCGAATCCGATGGCTGCAATGTAGAGTTCGAATTGCTGTTTAAAAGTCTGCCAGTTGTAGTTGATTTTTTCTGTGAGATTCAAACGCTCTGGTGGCTTCAAATTCTCCATGTCACTTTTCACAATTTTCAGCAGATCTTCACCACCCTGGTACCATGTTATGTTCATTAATAAATAGACATTCTTATTATGAACACAGCTAGCTTCTAGCTAGTTATTTATTCAGTACACGTTCTCTAGGTACAGTATCTGTAGAGATGCTGCATGTGTGCTCCTGTGTGCAGGCTGCCATCTTGACTGTTGCCTTGTGGGTAGCCTAGCCTCATGGGTAATGTAGTCTTAATCTATATATACAGCTGGGTAGCGTAGTTTTATACATGCAGCTATATACAGCTCTACAGCTCCACCTAGTGTCCACTATAGAATGACATGTTATTGATCATTACACTTTCTGAACCCCACATACATACATAGGGGCCTTCCTCCTCTCTCCACCACTTATGCCAGCACACTCGCTCCATACCCATGATCTCGCGGTACACATCATTGCCTAGCTGTTCCCAGTCCACGGACCGATTGCCTTTAACATGGCTCAACTTCCTCAGCCACCACCATCGCTCCAGGTGTATGTGTCCCTCGCACTGCAAGCACACTCACCTTCCCTCGCTCACCCTCACCTGTGTGGCCATAACTTGCAGCTCAGGGCACGGTAGGGACGCCTCCCCGTAGGTGAACCCCTTGCTGCTGGCGAACCGGGTTGAGTTGGACCCCAGCCACTATCCCTCGTGGAAATAGGCCGCCACACCATCAGTAACCCCATTCCTACCCCCTTGCGCAACGGTGGGCCCTTTCCCTCCTGTGCACTTGTAGAGGAGGAATTCCTCTGTGTCTCCTCTCTCCAGGCTGCACAGCCTGAAGATTCCCACAAGTACTGAGTCACTTGTCACTGAGAACACGTTCATCTTTCTTCCTTCCCTTTAAAAAAACCTGCAAAATAAACAACCAAACAATTCCGCCCTGTGAGAGGGTGTTTCTCCTCCACAGATCCGAAGGTTCACAAAACAAAACATACAACAAACAAAACCCGCAAACGCAACCTTAAAGAACGGAAAATGTACAAAGCTGGGCCTGCTGGCTCCAGCCCGAGAGAGCCCCACGACCTACGCCTGGGGCCTCTTGCGGCTGACTGGGGGTGAGTAAGGTCGCGTCCACGGCGCCCTCGGTCGCCGGACTCCACTGCTCCTTCTTACTACCCCTGCTACCAGATCGTCCGGTAGCGGGTCACCCTCATCCCACATCCAGGGAGGGAGACTCGTCTCAATCATGCTCATAATTGTATCCTTGTGGCGCACGACCCGCGTGGTTCCTTCCTTGGGCTTAAACAGCTTACACTGATTGATATGGAACCACTTCGTGCGCTTAGGCAGTTTTATGGCATAGACCATAGGATTGGCTTTGTCCACAATCGCGTATGATCCCATGTATAAAGGCTCAAACACCCCTACCCGAGCATAGTTACGGATCATGACCTGATCCCCTACCTCCCATTCGTGTGTATGCTGAGGCTCTAACAACAATTTGTTCTCCACATTGTGGGCTGCCCGCCCGTAGACCTGTTTTAAGGTCGTGTACAAGTTCTGAATGAACCTATCCCGGTCGACCTCCTGGAGCTGAGACTCGGTGAGGACCGGCGGCAACACTTGGGTTGGGGTACGCAAGGTCCTCCCGGTCATTACCTCGTATGGGGAACACCCTGTGCTCTTGGAAGGGCTGGCCCGGACCCTCATGAGGATCAGAGGCAGGACCTCATCCCATGACTTTGGGAACTGGCCCACCTCCTTCCTCAAGCATTCCTTCAGGGTCCGGTTCATGCGCTCCACAATCCCCGATGACTGGGGGTTGTGAGCCACATGCTACTTCCCTTCTATCCCCAAGAGCTTGAGGGTCGTCTGCATGACCTGCCCCGTAAAGTGGCTCCCCTGGTCGGATTCCACCACCTGGGGCCGCCCCCACCTTGAGAACACTTCCTTGACCAGTATGCAAGCAGTGGCCAGGGCTGTAGCTGTCCGGCAAGGAAAAGCGTCCACCCACTTGGAGAACACATCTACCAGGACTAAGCAGTACTTATTCCCGGATTTGTTGGTGGGTAGGGGCCCAATAAAATCGATCTGCACTGATCGCCATGGTCTCTCTACCCTCCTGGTGTGTCCCAAAGGAGCCTTCCTGCGCTGAAGGTCGGGAGTGTTAGCTGCTCACACTAAACAATGCGTGCAGAAACCCCTTACATCCTCCCTTAGCAGCGGCCACCACCCTGCCTCTTCTACCCACTGCCAAATGGTCACTGGTCCTGGGTGTCCCACCCCGGGGCCCCCGTGATCTAGCTGGAGAAAGGCCTCCCGATGCTGTACTGGGACCACCCACTGGTCCTCCTTAAACAACATCCGATCCTTAACGCTGATGTCAGTAGCGCCAATGGGACCTTCTATTACCTCCCCCTTCTCCCTACCTAGTAGGACGGCCTTGAGAATGGGGTCCTGTGCCTGTGCCTGTTTAAGGTCCGGGGTTAGAGCGATCCCTGGTGTGCCTCCCCTGTCCCGGATGGCTGCTACTGGGGCCGCTTTTCCCGGATCCCACAGGGTTCCCTCTCTAGTTCCCTTTTTTTGCTAATTTGTCTGCCCTCTGGTTCCCTTCCCCACGGGGTTCTGTCTTAGAATGGGCCTTTACCTTGCGGATGTAATAATCCCCTCTATTCTTAGTGGCCTCTAAGATTTTGTGGAGCAACAATGATATGGCCAGGGGTCTCCTGTCGGCGGATTTAAACCCTCGTCTTGCCCAGATTGCCAAATATTCAGTGCAAGAGTTGCACGTGAGCATTGAATCTGAGCAAATGGTATACGGAGGGGGAACTCTTTGGGGTGGGTCACCACCTAGGCCACGACTGCCAGTTCGGCGTGCTGAGCGCTCATGGTACTGGGGAGTTTTATGACCTTTTCTACCTGAGCAGTCGGGTCATAAATCCCGCAACCTGTGAGCCGCTCCCCGTTGGACACGGTACTAGAACCATCCACGTAGATGTCCCGGCCCGTCGGGTGTATCCAGGCCCTGAGTCCCTCCTCCTTCACATCCCACACCCCTTCCACTGTGCATGTGTGTGCCGTCCTGGGGTACACCATGTTTCCTGCAAGTTTCGGCTCAGTCAACCCCTGCATTCTGAGATTAAGCTGCGAGAGCAGTAGGGTCCAGCAAGCAATGCGGGCACTGCTCACTGTCCCGTCCTTAATCCGCCCATCCAAAAGCATCTGGGTTGGCATGTGATGCGTTAGGAGGACTAGCGGGGAGGATCCCGTGCAGAACTGTGAGCGTTTCACGGCCCAATGCGTGGCTAAAAGGTCCCTTTCGCAATTGGAGTATCCTCTCTCCACATCTGTGAGAAACATAGAAACATAGAAGATAGGAGCAGGAGTAGGCCATTCGGCCCCTCGAGCCTGTTCTGCCATTTACATAGAAACATAGAAACATAGAGATAGGAACAGGAGTAGGCCATTCGGCCCTTCGAGCCTGCTCCGCCATTCAATGAGATCATGGCTGATCTTCGTCTGAGATCTTAGCTGATCTTACCAGTTCAGTACCCCGTCCCCGCCTTTTCTCCGTAACCCTTAATCCCCTTAGCCTTCAGAAATATATCCAATTCTCTCTTGAAAATATTTATTGAATTAGCCTTCACAGCCCTCTGTGGCAGGGAATTCCACAGGCTCACCACTCTTTGAGTGAAGAAATTCTTCCTCATCTCTGTTTTAAATGATTTGCCCGCTATTTTTAGACTGTGGCCCCTGGTTCTGTGCTCCCCTGCCATTGGAAACATTCTCTCTGAATTCAGCCTGTCCAGGCCTGCCATAATTTTATATGTTTCGATGAGATCCCCTCTCAATCTTCTAAACTCCAGTGAGTACAAGCCCAAACTATTCAATCTCTCCTCGTAGGTCATTCCCGCCATTCCAGGTATCAGCCTGGTGAATCGCCGCTGCACTCTTTCCATGGCAAGAACATCCTTCCGCAGATGGGGCGACCAAAACTGTACACAATACTCCAGATGCGGTCTCACCAGCACCTTGTACAGCTGTAGTAAGGTATCCCTATTCCTATACTCGAACCCCCTTGATATGAAGGCCAACATACCATTTGCCTTCTTAATCGCCTGTTGCACCTGCATGCTCTCCTTCAGTGACTGGTGCACAAGAACACCCAGGTCCCTCTGCACTTCCCCATCTCCCAATCTATTGCCATTTAGATAATAATCTACCCTCCTGTTTTTACCCCCAAAGTGGATAACCTCGCATTTATCCACATTATAGTGCATCTGCCACGTATCCGCCCATTCCCCCAACCTGTCCAAATCGCACTGTAGCCTCCTGACATCCTCATCAGAGCCCACCCCTCCTCCTAGTTTAGTGTCGTCAGCGAATTTGGAAATATTGCATCCAATTCCCTGATCCAGATCATTTATATATATTGTGAACAGCTGGGGTCCCAGGACAGATCCTTGCGGCACCCCGCTGGTCACTGCCTGCCACTCCGAAAACGAGCCGTTTATTCCAACTCTCTGTTTTCTATCCGCCAGCCAGTTCTCTATCCACGTTAATACTTTGCCCCCAATTCCATTAGCCTTAATTTTGCATGATAATCTTTTGTGTGGAACCTTATCGAAGGCTTTCTGGAAGTCAAGGTACACCACATCCACTGGCTCTCCCCCATCTATTTTACCAGTTACTTCCTCAAAAAATTCCAGCAGATTAGTCAAACACGATTTACCCTTTGTAAATCCATGTTGACTCTGTCCGATCCTTTCCCCATTTGTCAAGTGCTCCGCTATTTTATCCTTAATAATGGACTCTAGCATTTTGCCCACAACCGATGTAAGGCTTACTGGTCTATAATTCCCTGCTTTCTCTCTACCCCCCTTTTTAAATATTGGGGTAACATTAGCTACCCTCCAATCCACGGGTACTGTTCCCGAGTCAATGGAGTTCCGGAAGATGATCCTTAGAGCATCTGCTATCTCCAGGGCCACCTCCTTAAGTACCCTAGGATGTAGTTTATCAGGCCCCGGGGATTTGTCGGCCTTCAGTCCCCTCAACTTACCCAACACCATATCCCTAGAGATACTAATTTCTGTCAGCTCCTCCCTCTCATTAGTCCCTATGTTTGCCGATATTCCTGGGAGGTTATTTGTGTCCTCCTTTGTGAATACAGAACCAAAGTATGAGTTTAATTGGTCTGCCATTTCCTTATTCTCCATTATATATTCTCCCGAATCGGACTGCAAGGGACCGACTTGGGATTTTACCAGTCTTTTCCTCCTGATATACCGATAAAAGCTTTTGCAGTCTGTCTTTATGTTTGCTGCAAGTTTACTTTCGTATTCTATTTTCCCCTTCCTGATTAATCCCTTTGTCCTCTTTTGCTGTATCCTGTACTGCCCCCAATCTTCCGGTCTGGTGCTTTTTTTTGCCAGTTGATATGCCCTTTTTTTTGATTTTATGCTGTCCCTAATTTCCCTCGTTATCCACGGTTGAGCCACCTTTTTAGGTTTATTTTTATGCCAAACCGGTATAAACATGTTCTGGAATTCTTCCATTCTATCTTTGAATGCTTGCCATTGTCTATCCACTGTCAATCCCCCCAGAAACACCACCCAATCAATCTTACCCAATTCCCGTCTCATACCCTCGTAATTCCCTTTATTTAAGTTCTGGACCTTAGTCTCTGATTCAATTCCCTCACTCTCCATCTCGACTGAGAGCTCGATCATATTATGATCGCTCTGACCCAAGGGGCCTCGTACAAGAAGATTGTTGATAAGTCCCTTCTCATTGCACAATACCCAGTCTAAAATGGCCTGATCTCGAGTCGGCTCCTCGACATATTGGTCCAGATAACCGTCCCGAAAACATTCCAGGAATTCCTCCTCCTCAGAATTTTTACTAATTTGGGTAGTCCAATCAATATGTAAATTAAAGTCACCCATGATGACAGCTGTGCTCTTATCGCACGCTTCTCTAATTTCCCTTTTTATGCCTTCCCTCACCTCCATATTACTATTTGGAGGCCTATATATCACACCCACTAACGTTTTCCTCCCCTTGCTATTTCTCATTTCTACCCATACAGATTCCGTTTCATCCGAGTTAATATCCTTCCTTTCCATTGCATTAATCCCCTCCTTTACCAGCAATGCTACCCCACCTCCCCTACCTTTTTGCCGATCCTTCCTAAATATTGTATATCCCTGGATGTTAAGTTCCCAGCCTTGCCCACCCTGCAGCCACGTTTCTGTAATCCCAATCAAATCATACTTGTTTACCTCTATTTCCACAACTAATTCATCCACCTTGTTCCTAATGCTTCTAGCATTAAGATACAAAGCCTTCAGGCTTGCTTTTTTCACACTCTCATTATGAATTAGTTTGGCCCTTTGTGTTTCTCTCCTTTGCTTATTGCTTCTCACCTTTCTACCATCTATTTCTGACTTCATATGACTTCCCTCTTTTCCACTACCTAGGTTCCCATCCCCCTGCCAAATTAGTTTAAATCCTCCCGAACCGCCCTAGAAAATATTACCCCGAGGACATCGGCTCCCTCACAGTTCAGGTGTAGACCGTCCCCTTGGTACAGGTCACTCCTCCCCAAGAACTGGTTCCAATGCCTCAAGAATTTAAATCCCTCTCCCTTGCACCACGGCTGATCATCCAAATTCAGTACCCAATCCCTGCTTTCTCACCATATCCCTTGATCCCTTTAGCCTTAAGAAATATATCTAACTCCTTCTTGAATGTATTTAATAAGTTGGCCTCAACTGCCTTCAGTGGTAGAGAATTCCACAGTTCACCACTCTCTGGGTGAAGAAATTCCTCCTCATCTCAGTCCTAAATGGCTTACCCCTTATCCTTAGACTTTGACCCTGGTTCTGGACTCCCCCACCATCGGGAACATCCTTCCTGCATCTAGTTTGTCTAGTCCTGTTTCAATGAGATCCCCTCTCATTCTTCTAAACTCTAGCGAATATAAGCCTAATCGACCCAATCTTTCTTCATATGTCATTCCTGCCATCCCAGTTATCAGTCTGGTGAATCTTCGCTGCACTCCCTCCATGACAAGAACGTCCTTCCTCAGATAAGGTGACCAAAACTGCACATAGTACTCAAGGTGTGGTCTCCCCAAGGCCCTGTACAACTGCAGCAAGACATCCTTGCTCCTGTACTCGAATCCTCTCGCTATGAAGGCCAACATACCATTTGCCCTCTTAACCGCCTGCTGCACCTGCATGCTTGCATTCAGCGACTGGTGCACAAGGACACCCAGGTCTTGTTGCACTTCCCCTTTTCCCAATCTATTGCCGTTCAGATAATAATCTGCCTCCCTGTTTTTGCCACCAAAGTGGATAACCTCGCATTTATCCACATTATACTGCATCTGCCATGCTTCTGCCCAATCACCCAACCTGTCCAAATCATATTGGAGTTTCTCTGCATCCTCCTCACAGCACACTCGCCCACCCAACTTTGTTTCATCTGCAAACTTGGAGATATTACATGTTGTTCCCTCGTCTAGATCATTAATATATATTGTGAATAACTGGGGTCCTAGTACCGATCCCTGCGGTACCCCACTAGTCACTGCCTGCCACTCGGAAAAGGACATGTTTAGTCCAACTCTTTGCTTCCTGTCTGCCAACCAGTTCTCTATCCAAGTCAGTACCTTACCCCCAATCCCATGTGCTTTCACTTTGCACGCTAGTCTCTTATGCGGGACCTTATCGAAAACCTTCTGAAAGTCCAAATACACCACATCCACTGGTTCTCCCTTATCTATTCTAGCAGTTACATCCGCAAAAAATTCCAGTAGATTAGTCAAGCATGATTTACCTTTTGTAAATCCATGTTGACTTTGTCCGATCCTGTCACTGTTTTCCAAGTGCTCTGCTATTACATCTTTTATAACGGACTCTAGCATTTTTCCCCACTACGGATGTCAGGCTTACCTGTGTATAATTCCTCGTTTTCTCTCTATCCACCTTTTTTAAATAGTGGTGTTACATTAGCTACCCTCCAATCCATGGGAACTGTGCCAGAGTCTATAGAATTTTGGAAGATGACCAGCAATGCATCTACTATTTCTAGGGCCACTTCCTTAAGTACTCTTGGATGTAGATTATCAAGCCCTGGGGTTTTATCAGCCTTCAATCCCGTCAATTTCCCTAACACCAGTTCCCTACAAATACTGATTTCATTCAGTTCCTCCCTCTCATTAGACCCTATGTTCCCTGACATCTCTGGGAGGTTATTTGTGTCCTCCTTTGTGAAGACAGAACCAAAGTATGTATTTAATTGGTCTGCCATCGCTTTGTTCCCCATTATAAATTCCCCTGATTCTGACTGCAAGGGACCTAAGCTTGACTTCACCAATCTTTTTCTCTTCACATATCTATAGAAGCTTTTACAGTCAGTTTTTATGTTCCCTGAATGCTTACTCTCATACTCTATTTTCCCCCTCATAATTAAATCCTAAACTGCTCCCAATCCTCAGGTTTGCTGCTTTTTCTGGCCAATTTATATGTCCTCTCCTTGGATGTTATGCTATCCCTAATTTCCCTTGTTAGCCACGGTTGAGTCACCTTTTTTGTTTTAATTTTATGCCAAACTGGGATGAACAAGTTCTGTAGTTCACCCATGCGATCTTTAAATATTTGCCATTGCCTATCCACCGTCAACCCTTTAAATAACATTGCCCAATCCATCCTAGCCCACTGGCACCTCATACCATTGTAGTTTCCTTTATTTAAATTCAGGACCCTAGTCAAATACTTCGCTCTCCATCTTAATGAAGAATTCTATCATATTATGTTCACTCCTGCCTAAGGGGCCTCGCACAACAAGATTGCTAATTAATCCTTTCTCATTACATAATACCCAGTCTAAGATGGCCTGATCGCTAGTTGGTTCCCCAACTTATTGGTCCAGGAAACCATCCCGTATACACTCTAGCAATTCCTCCTCCACATTATTGTTACTAATTTGGTTAGCCCAATCTATATGTAGATTAAAGTCACCCATGATAACTGCTGTGCCCTTATTACATGCATCTCCAATTTCCCATTTAAAGCCATCCCCAACCTCAGCATTACTGTTTGGGGGTCTGTATACAACTCCCACTAACGTTTTCTGCCCCTTGGTATTTCTCAACTCTACCCATACAGATTTGACATTTTGCTATCCTTCCTTACTATTGTGTTAATCTCCTCTTTAACCAGCAATGCTACCCCACCTCCTTTTCCTTTTTGCCTGTCTTTCCTGAATATTGAGTACCCCTGGATGTTGAATTCCTAGTCTTGGTCACCTTGGCGCCATGTCTCCGCAATCCCAATTATATCATATCCGTTTACATCTATTTGCGCAGCTAATTCATCCACCTTATTACGAATGCTCCTCGCATTAAGGCACAAAGCCTGCAAGCTTGTTTTTTTTAACACTCTTAGATCTTTTAGAATTATTATTTACTGTGGCCATGTATGATTTACACCCTTGATTTCTCTGACTGCCACTTTTGCTTTTCTCCTTCCTGTCTTTTGCTTCTATCCTTGCTTCCCTTTCCTCTGTCTCCCTGCACAGGTTCCCAACCCCCTGCCATTTTAGTTTAAACCCTCCCCAACAGCACTAGCAAACACTCCCCCTAGGACATCGGTCCTGGTCCTGCCCAAGTGCAAACCGTCCAGTTTGTTCTGCTACCACTTCCCCCAGAACCGGTTCCAATGTCCCAGGAATTTGAATCCCTCCCCCTTGCACCATTCCTCTAGCCATGTATTCATCTGAAATATCCTTCTATTACTACTCTGACTAGCACGTGGCACTGGTAGCAATTCTGAGATTACTACCATTGAGGTCCTACTTTTTAATTTACCTCCTAACTCCCTATATTCAGCTTTTAGGACCTCATCCTAGTTTTTCCCCATATCGTTGGTACCTATAAGCACCATGACAACTGGCTGTTCACCCTCCCTCTCCAGAATGCCCTGCAGCCGCTCCGAGACATCCTTGACACTTGCACTAGGGAGGCAACATACCATCGGATTTCCAGCATCCGCAATATTTTGCTACCATACCATCCTGGAGTCTCGTTTTACGGCCGCAGAAATGCCTATCCCCCTTACAATAGAATCCCCTATCACTATAGCTCTCCCGCTCTTTTTCCTCCCATCCTGTGCAGCAGAACCACCCATGGTGCCAGGAAGTTGGCTGCTGCTGCCTTCCTCCGATAAGCCTTCTCCCGCAACAATATCCAAAGTGGTATATCTGTTTGAGAGGGGGATGGCCACTACCTGCCTGCACCTATTACTCTGCCTGGCGGTCACCCATTCCCCTCCTGTCTGTGCAGTCATTACCTGTGGTATGACCAACTCATTAAACGTGCTATCCACGATATCCTCAGCATTGCGTATGTATCCATTCGCAGCTCCAGCACCACAATGCGGTCTGCCAGTAGCTGCAGCTGGATACACCTCCCGCACACATGGTCATCAGGGACACAGGAAGTGTCCCTGATTTCCCACATAGTGCAGGAGCATGCCATGGGGCCAAGCTGTGCTGCCATGACTTACCCTTGAATTAATTTAAATTAAATTAAATCAAATCAATACCACTAATTACACTACAATTAAATGATATACTCAGGGGCCCTTGTTTACTAGCATTCCCCGCTACACAATGGAGACCTTAGAAACTATAACCACAAAAATTAAAACCTTCTAAACTTTATAAACCATTAACCTTAACTGTCAAACTATAGAGTAGTATAAAATCTCACCTGGCTGTACTCACCCAATCAGCTGCTTCCTCTTGCCCGCGTCACTTTTTGAATCATGATGTGGCTGTGGAACGCAGCCGCCGGTCTGCAAGATTGGTAAGCCTCCAACTCATATTCCATTGCTTTCTGAGAGCGATGAATCTCTATTATGTCCCCAGCTTCCTCTAGGTTGCCCGTCTCTCCCTCGCCCACTTCCAGGTCCTCAGCACCTACAACGATCTTGTTTGCTGCCTCCTCAGCACATGTTGCAAGGGAAGCTGGTTCCTCCTCCAGTCATTGCTCTCTCCCTCTTATTGTGGGCTATCTTTTCCTGCAAGGAGGGACACAAGTGGTGTTTCAGACACAGTGATGGAGTGAGTGTGATTAATCCCTACCATAGAAGCTTTGAGTGAAACAAAAATGGGGTAAGGTGCCAAGAGGAAGGTAGCTCCCTGTGCGCTGTTAGTTGTTGTCACTGCATGACAGTGAGGGTGAGTCTAAGGTGTGCATAGGCAGGATGCTGAAGTGATTCAGTGCAGAGTCAGAGATGGATAGGAAAGGGTGCAAGGGAAGTAAGAGTAAGGTGGGATGTGAAGCAGGAGGCTTACAATGCAGAGTGCTGGTGATGAGAAGAGAAGGGAAGCAGAGTGTAGGCAAGTGAGATGGGATAATCACTTTTGATATTCTCACAAGATCATTAAACCTTTTGCGGCACTGGATCCATGAGCGTGCATAAATGGACCTTGCGCTCACCTCCTGAGCAATGCGCAGCCAGGCTGCCTTGGTCTGCTGAGGAGGCTCCCTCCGGCCATCAGGAGGGAAGAGAATCTCCCCGCTCCTTCTGACAGCATCCACAAGAACTTGGAGGGACTCATCATTAAAACGAGTTGCTGCCATGCCTCTGGAAGAAGTCAGAGCTTTGAAAAGAAGTGCAGGAAACCACAATGAAAAGGCTCAGGCTGGATGGCAGCTTGAAAAGCAGCAACTATTATGATGTCATCAGAGGCGGCCAGCCAACCCGATCCCACTCATTCGACTGCCCAGCGAGCTTCTATGAAATTAACAAGGTACTTTAATAAAAATCGCAACTCTGCAACTGTTCCAGTCGGAAGTGGCTCCTGAATCCGTCCACCACCCAACCCGACTCCAACCCGCCTCGGGAATTAAAATCGAGCCCAAAGTATTTGTTTAATGTCTCTGCCATTTCCTTATTGCCCATTATAATTTCTCCTGTCTATGCCTCTAATGGGCCCATGTTTACTTTCACTAATCTCTTCCTATTTACATACCTATAGAAATTATTACAATCTTTTTATCTCCCTTGTTAATTTACTCTCATATTATTTTTTCTCTTTCCTTATCAATTTCTTGGTCCTCCTTTGCTGAATTCTAAAATCCCCCCAATCCCCAGGCTTACTGCTCTTTTAGGTAACATTCACAGAATCACAGAATCACAGAAACCCCACAGTGCAGATAGAGGCCATTTCGGCCCATCGAGCCTGCACCGACACATATCCCACCCAATCCCCGTAACCCCTACACCAACACATATCCCACCCTATCCCCGCAACCCCACGTATTTAATCCCCCTAACACTAAGGGTCAATTTATCATAGCCAATCAACCTAACCCGCACATCTTTGGACTGTGGGAGGAAACCGGAGCACCCGGAGGAAACCCACGCAAACACGGGGAGAACGTGCAAACTCCACACAGACAGTCGCCCGAGGCCGGATTCGAACCCGGGTCCCTGGCGCTGTGAGGCAACAGTGCTAACCACTATGCCACCGTGCTGCCCCAATTATAAGCCTCTTCCTTTGATCTAATACTATCCTTAACTTCTCCTGTTAGCCACAGTTGGAGTACTTTTCCTGTGGGATTTCTGTGCCTTAAAGGAATGTATATTTGTTGTAAATGATGTATTAATTCTTCAAACGCTAGCCATTGCTTGTCTATCATCATACCTTTTAATGTAGTTTCCCAATCTACCTTAGCCAACTTGCTCCTCATGCCCACGTGGATTGTTTAGATTGAAGACCCTAGTTTCAGATTTAACTAAATCACTTTCAAACTCAATATAAAATTCTATCATATTATGGTCACTCTTCCCTAAAGGCCCCTTTACTACAAGGTTATTAATTAACCCTTTTTCATTGCACAATACTAGATCTAAAATAGCCTGTTCCCCAGTTGGTTCCTCAACATACTGATCTAGAAAACTATCTTGTATACATTCCGTGAACTTGTCCTCCACACTATTACTGCAAATTTGGTTTAAATGTAGATTAAAGTTCCCCATGATTACTGTATTACCCTTGTTACATGCACCTCTAATTTCCTGAATCATACTCTGCCCTACATTACAACTATTTTTGGGGGCCTATAAACAACTCCCACCAATGTTTTCTGCCCTTGATGTTTCTTAACTCTACAAAAATTGATTCTACCTTTTGATTCTCCGAGCTGAGATCCTTTCTCTCTACTGTCTTTATCCCATCCTTTATTATCAGGGCTACCCCTCCTTTTCCATTTCGTCTATCTCTTCTAAAAGTTAAGTATCCTGGAATATTTAGTTCCCAATCTTGGTCACTTTGCAACCACGTCTCCATAATGGCTATTAGATCAAATCTATTAATTTCTATCTGTGCTATTAATTCATCTATTTTTTTGAAAATGCTTCATGCATTCAGATATAGTGCCTTTAGCTTTGATTTTTTTTTTTCCTGATGTCACCTTAGTCACTGATGTCCTATTACCTTTGTTACTCTCTCTGACCCTTCCTGACCCACTCTGCTTATTTTTACCCAAAACACTGCTCTGCTCTCGATCCATGACATTTCCCTTTCTGCTTTTACATTTACTCTTTCTTGAATCATCCCACCCCGCCCCCTACCCCCCACTTCATTAGTTTAAAGCCCTGTCTACTACCCTAGTTATTCGATTCACCAGGACACTGGTTCCAGCCTGGTTTAAGTGGAGCCCGTCCCAGCAGAACAGTTCCCTCTTTCCCTTTCCCCCAGTACTGGTGCCAGTGGCCCATGAAGCAAAACCCATGCCTCCCACACCACTCTTTCAGTCAAACTGTTAACCTTCTAATCTGCTTATCCCTAAGCCAATTGGCACATGGCTCAGGTAACGATCCAGATAGAACCTTTGAGGTTCTGCTTTTTAATTTGGACCCCAACTCCTCAAACTCCCTCAGCAGAACCTCATTTCTAGTTCTACCTATGTCGTTGGTTCCTACATGGACCGACAACTGTGTTATGTTCATAAATAAATAGATGTTTTCATTATGAACAGCTAGCTTGAGCTAGTCATTTATTCAGCCATGTGGACTAGTATACAGGCATCCATCTTGACTACTGCCTTGTGGGTAGCCCACTACTAAACACACAGCTCCACCTAGTGTACCATTCTAGAATGACATGTTACTGATCATTACATCCCCCTTTCTTTGAGGTTAAACAAAATCAATATCAATCAATCATAACGACATAAACATCTTCACAACAGTCAACACATTTTCAAAGCTTTACTTTATGAACTCTAAGCTTTTCATTTTTTTATTATAGTTTTCTTTGTACTCAAAGATTAAGTCCATCAGGCTTTTTTACTTCACGGGTGGATCTTCTCAGCACAGGTAAGTCTGATGTGTTTTCATGAGAGCCTGTATGTGTGTTTGTGTTAGATTGTTTTGGTGGTGAGTGACATGATTCAGTTGCGGCATTGTCATCGATTTGCTCTTGGATAGTTTCTTGTGTTTTCAGGAGGGAACGGCGGTTCCTCCTGAGAATCTGTCCTTCCTCAGTTCTAACAGTGTATGACCTTGGTCCTACTTCCTCAAGAACTGTAGCTTTCCTGTTCCATGCATCTGGATCCTCAATCCTGACAACATCATCCCTTGTCAATGGTTTCAGAGTTTTGGATGACTTGTCATAGTGTGATTTCTGTTTCAGCTTTAACAGTTGAAGTCTCTGTCTCAGTTCCTTACTCTGCTTTTCTTTTGCACAGCAGGGTAGCGTGGTGCGCAACTTGCGACCCATTAGGAGTTCAGCAGGTGAAGAACCACAGTCTAAAGGGGAGGCTCGGTAGCTCAGCAGGGCGAGATAAGGATCAGACTTGCTTTCTGTTGCTTTCTTCAGTAGCTGTTTGAGAACTTGAATGTCTTTCGCTGCCTTACCATTCGGCTGAGCATACAGCTCCACCTAGTGTTCCATTCTAGAATGATATGTTACTGATCATTACAAACTGGATCCTCCCCTTCCCACTCCAAGTTCTTCTCCAGCCGCGAGGAGATGTCTTTAACCCTGGCAGCGGGCAGGCAACACAGCCTTCGGGACTCCCTGTCATGGCTGCAGAGAACAGTATCTATCCCCAATCTTCTAATTTTAGTGAAAAAATGGAGACTAGTATAACATGGTGGAGAAAAATATAGCCCCAGAACTCCAGCCATGGGTCCAAATCTAGTTTTGGGCTTGTTTTGGGGATTGTATCAGGACTCAGCTGCAGGAAGTACTTGTGCTGAATCAGCCTCTGATATTTTTTGCCTGGTACAGAAGTTCTGCAATTTCCTCACTGACACATTTGTTGCATAGATGAAGGTCAGTGTAGCATTTCTATAGCAGAGCAGCAAATTGCATGTTATTCCTTTATATTGAAGTTGTTTGAGGAAATTGAAATACAATTCAGTCACGAGCAAGCTCCTTAAAGTGCAGTAAAAATCTACATCGACCCAGTAAGCCTGTTAATACTGCATTGTTTGCAATAATGCAAAATGCTGTAACTGCAGCCAGCGCAAAGCCAGGTTTAACAAGTTCCTGGGGAGGGCAAGCCAACAATGGAACTTGACTGACATTTTGATAATAGTGAGTCATGCTCCGAACTGTGATCTTCTTTGATGGGTCAGGGCGTGGTGCAGAGTTGACAGTGTAATGTGGCTCTGTTGTTCCAACATTGCTCTAACAGGTAGTGGGCTCAACTGTGCTAAAATTCGCTCAGCTTGATTCTGTCAGTGAAATTACTGTCATTACAAAGTAATTGCGATGACAGGGCAGCATTTAAGCAAAAGCTTCAAACAACCTCGGAACTTTCCTCACATAACTGCCATGAATTACTGTCCTGGTCTCAACCACCCCTGTGAATACCAGGCCTGAACAGGCCTCGAATGTTTCTCCTCTGTTCAGTCACCACCCAAACTCTCAGTACAGTACGTCCTCTTATAATTTATATGAGCTTTCACATCACATTGTAAGTGCCGCTTGATAGCACTGTCGATGACACCTTCCATCACTTTGCTGATGATTGAGAGTAGACTGATGGGGCGGTAATTGGCCGGTTTGGATTTGTCCTGCTTTTTGTGGAGAGGATATACCTGGGCAGTTTTCCACATTGTCGGATAGATGCCAGTGTTGTAGCTGCACTGGAAGAGCTTGGCTAGAGGCGCGGCTAGTTCTGGAGCACAAGACTTCAGCACGATAGCCGGGATGTTGTCGGGTCCCATAGCCTTTGCTGTATCCAGTGTGCTTAGCCGTTTCTTGATATCACGTGGAGTGAATCGAATTGGCTGAAGACTGGCTTCTGTGATGGTGGAGACTTCAGGAGTAGGCCACTTGGCACTTCTGGCTGAAAATGGTTGCAAATGCTTCAGCCTTGTCTTTTGCACTCACATGCTGGGCTCCACCATCATTGAGGATGGGAATATTAATGGAGCCTCCTCCTCCCTTTTTTTTTAATTTTATTAAAGTAGTGGCTTGGTGCAATACTTTTACAAAGCTGTCAAAGTGTGCTGCTAGACACTTGCAAGGCTTTAGATGGTGAAGGAAAGCCTCTCAGAAGACAACACATTCTGGAAATGCTCAGGCAGCATCTGTGGAGAGAGAAACAGAGTTAACGGGCTGGATTTTATCAATGGGTCGCATTGTGGGCGGGACTGCTGGTTGTTGGGTTTCAGTCCCACCCCCAACGACGTCCAGTCTACCCACACTATTTTCCTTTGATTGACATTGTTAAGCATACCCTGCAGGCTTAGCTGGCCAATTAAGGGAAAGCCGGTGACAGAGGAAGTCAGCGTATGACGTTTCATCTATCAAAAAATTTTTGTCCATGAATTGTCAGCGTTTGACAGCTTAGAGAAGCTTAGAGAAGCTGTCAAACACTGACAATCTCTGTTTTATGGTGAGCCCTTACTGAAGGCCAAAACCTATTTCCTCCGCAGAAATCAGATGGTTGCTTCATCTGAGAATGCAGCAGCTATTCTGTCATCTCTGCCGTTGAGTTGAGGCACCTTCGGATCCCCAAGGGTTGAAGCCTGCAGGAAGAAACAATGGTAAGTAAACTTTTTCTAACACTTTACACTCAACTCTCATACTTACCTCTCCACACTTGCACCCATCATTCACCTCCACAGTGAACTTTTCGATCCCTCTCACCCCCGCAGACCCACTGCTCACCTCGCTGACCCTGGCGGGGTTTCCCGACATCGGGAAACCCGTACTTGAAGGGGTAAAATAGGGATAAGCCTCTTAACTGCCTGTTAACTACCTGTTAACAGGAAGTTAATTGGCTGTAATCCCCTTCCCGCCTCGAGGAGACGGATCTCTGCGCGAGTCGGGGACCTGCCTCCCGGGAAGATGGCAAGGACACGGGTTGGGAGCGGGTTCGGTACCCGCTCCCAGTTTCTGCCATTTTCCCGCCAGTCCTGCCTCCATACCTGCCTCCCCAGGGCTGGCAAAATTCCCCCCAATGTTTCAGGACAAGATGCTGCCTGACCTGCTGAGTATTTCCATCATTTTCCTTCTTTTATTTCAGATTTCCAGCGTCCGCAGTATTTTGGCTCTGAGAAGACCACTTGCTCACAGTCCTGGGGGGCCATGTGGAGATGAAGCAGAGGCAGCAAAGGGGCTAAGCTGCTCATAGAGGGAAGAGGAAGATACAGAAGAGGAAGACGCAGAAGAGGAGGAAGCAGAAGGAAGGGTGCAACCTAGACAGTCCCTTTCTGGCCAGGATATCTGGGATAGTATCATTTGCCTTCGGTACCAGTGACCACAACTCCAATTCCCCTTTCAACATTTATCCCACACCTTACCTTCCATCTGTTACTGACAACCACAGCGTCCTCTTGGCCACAATGCTGATATAAAAGCCACCACAAAGCAAACTTTCCAATCCAACTTTATCGATATATGCACCCAATATGACATCAAGAAATCAATTAATCACCCTTGGGCATTCCTTTAGTGATTGTCTTGTGTGTGCCTTTGCCTATCGTGCTGATGTCACGCAGTGCTACCCCAGTGGCTGCAGCATGGCTGGTGGAAGGCTGCTGACTTTCAGTGGGGAAGACTGCAGATGGCCTTGCAGGATGACCTCGAGGAGCTGGTGGCTGGGAGTGTCAAATTGAGTGACATTGTTTCTTCTTCTCCTTCATTCTCCTTTCACTCTTCTTGGTCAACCACTGACTGGACAAGCTGGATTTCTTGGGTGTGTGAAATGAGCAGTGTGTGAGGCTAGTTGTGCAGTTGGTAGGAGACGGCTTTTCAAGATGCTTTCATTGACAATGACCACTGGTCTGAGGTTGTGAAACTTCTTTGGGAACTGGAGCCAGGTCCTAGGGGTGACACTGCTGGCAGTGATGGCCTTGGTGATCTGGTCTAACATCCTTCTTTCTGGCAGATCTCCTGGCCCCCTGTGGGTAGAGGACATCTCTTGCAGTGTTGACCTCCTGCACAAAGCTGGAATGCTGTGTGCGAGTCCCTGGGTGCCCCTTCCCTGACTTGTTGACCCATTTGTGTTAGTGCTGAAGTGATTTTACCGTTTTTTTATGTGCAAAAGGCAGTTCAGCTTTAAGAGCTGAAGACTGCCATTTTTGGAATGATTTTTAATTTCTTCTTTCAGAAGGCAGTTGATCTCTAAGGGCTAAAGATTGCCTATTTTTAAATGATTTTATTTATTTAATTTTAGAAGGCAGATCCCCTTTAAGGGCATGAGACTGCTTTCTAAAATGACAGGCTATCTTTAAGAAAACACTGCCTCACTCCAGGGACGCTACGGCCATGCTACATTGGACCTCCTGCTGAGCGCACCGCCTGAAACATTGCATTGCATGGTAGGTTCTGCGCTACAATAATTTAAATCAGCAGGCAGCCCCAAAATAACGGAGCTGCCTGCACTCTTTTTACGGGCACTAGTTAACCTCGCCCCGCGGTGGCACCACCCGTTTAGAGCGTTATCGGATTTCTAGGCCAATATCTACCCCACTGTGTCTCGGCAATATTGGTTGAACCCAATGTTGTTTGTTTCAAATCAGAAACAATCTCCAGGTTCACTTCTCAGGAAAGGGAGTGTTGCTGTTGATTAAAGCTAATCAAAGTGCATTGATGTCTCACTGCTCCCTGTTTCCAAGAAGAATTATTTTGCAGAAGCCAACTTGCACACAGCAAGGTCCCAGAAACAGCAATGAGATAAACCATCAGATAATCTGTTTTAGTGATATTAGTTGAGGATTAAATGTTTGCCAGGACACCAGTGGAACATAAGAACATAAGAAATAAGAGCAGGAGTAGGCCATATGGCCCCTTGAACCTGCTCCGACATTCAATAAGATCATGGCTGATCATCGACCTCAACTCCACTTTCCCGCCCGATCTCCATATCCCTTGATTCCCCTAGAGTCCAAAAATCTATCTATCTCAGCCTTGAATATACTCAAAGACTCAGCATTCACAGCCCTCTGGGGCAGAGAATTCCAAAGTTTCACAACCGCGAGTGAAGAAATTCCTCCTCATCTCGGTCTTAAATGGCCTACCCCTTATCCTGAGACTATGCCCCCTAGTTCTAGACACTCCAGTCAGGGGAAACAACCTCTCAGCATCTACCCTGTCAATCCCCCTCAGAATCTTGTATGTTTCAATGAGATCACCTCTCATTCTTCTAAACTCCAGAGAGTATAGGCCCATTCTACACAATCTCTCATCATAGGACAGCCCTCTCATTCTCGGAATCAATCTAGTGAACCTTCGTTGCACTGCCTCCAAGGCAAGTATATCCTTGTGACCGCCCTATTTATCCTTTCCGCTAGGACCCTGGTCCCAGACCAGTTCAGGTGGAGCCCGTCCCAATGGTACAGTTCCTTCCTGTCCCAATACTGGTGCCAGTGCCCCATGAAATGGAACCCCTCTTTCCCACGCCACTCCTTTAGCCACGTGTTCACTTCCCTAATCAGCTTATCCCTACGCCAATTTGCACGTGGCTCAGGTAATATTCCAGAGATTATAACCCTTGAGTTCCTGTTCTTTAATTTAGCTCCTAGTTCCTGGTACTCCCCAAACAGGACCTCTTGCCTAATCTTCCCTATGTTGTTGGTCCCAACATGGACCACAACGACTGGATCCTTCCCCTCCCTCTCCAATATCCTTTGAAGCCGGTTTGAGACGTCCCTCACCCTGGCACCAGGTAGGCAACATACCATGTGGGACTCTTGATCTTGCTTACAAAGGATGCTATCTGTCCCCCTAATTATAGAATCCCCTACAACTACCACATTACTCTTCCTCTCCTCCTCCCACCTTAGGACAGCCTCCTGCTCCAAGGTGCCATGGTCTGCATTCTGGCTGTTCTTCCAACAGTCTTTATCCTTGTCCTCCCAGGTAGCAAGTACATTGTACCTGTTGGATAGGCTCAGTTTCTGTGGATCCTCGTTCCCTTTCTTACCTGGGTTCCCCTTACTCTGCACACTATCGGTCACACCAAACCCAATCTGAACCTGCACCTCTCTACGAGGTGTGACTGATGTCTGGAGCAAACTGTTCAGATACTCCTCCCCCTCCCTTATGTGTTGTAGTGAGTCCAACTCGCACTCCAGCTCAATGACTCTGAGCCGGAGAGATTCGAGACGGAAACATCTACTGCAGACATGTTCGCTCGGGACAGTCTCACTGTCCACAAACTCCCACATACTGCAGTCCAGACACACAACCTGCTCTGCCATATCTTAGTCTAACTTTGTTTTATTTATTTAATTAAAGTCTTTATTCAACAATTTATTTATAGTTATATTAATTAGTTTATCTAGTTACGTTACTAATTTAATAAAGTGCGTTATAGTTTCCCGCTCCTACTTTAAACCAATGTCCTACCTTAGAGAGAAAAAACTTTAATACTCACCAACCAATCACTTACCTATTGTCCTGTGACATCACTCCTTGTTTTTTTGTTGTTTTTGAATTCACTGGAAATATACCGCCTCCTCCGATGCTGCCTCGCCTCACTCTGTTTTATATCTTGCCGCCTCCGCCAATGCTGCAGCTGTTCAGATCACCAAGCTTTTGGTCATCTGTCCCAATAACTTCTTATGTGGCTCGGTGTCAAATTTAGTTTGATCCTGTGAAGCACCTTGGGATGTTTTAGTACGTTCAAGACGCTATATAAATGTAAGTTGTTGTTGTTGTTATATGATGCAAGTGTAGATAAATTCAATTCAAAATGTTAGCCTGTAAAAGTAAATCCAATACTATCATACTTCGCCTGCCCTGCCGTATTCAGATGGCAGTGAGGGTTGAGGCTTTGGGCAATGAACAATTTCCCTGCCTTCCCACCTGAACACCACCAACAAGGTGGGTTAGAAGGAGCCAATAGCAGGAGTGTAGGAGCGGGAGACAGGCGACATCCACGGAGGAAAGAACAAGAATTTCACCACCTCCCCCTCTTCTATTCTTTCGAACTGCTGATTTTGAACCAGTAAGGGCTCATTCAGAGCCATGGAACTAGAAACTTCGTGGCAGCCTTAAAGGGCTGCTGGCTCCGTTAATAATGTTGTGCTGGACTCCCTCTGCAGATTGGAGATACCACTGAGATCCCTGCATATGTAATTGATCCCAACCCCTGAAAATGGGTTCGAGTCACAGTGGGATTGAGCCATTGGGGAAAAGTCCCTACTGACCCACTTCTGGCAGGAATAGGAAATAATAGGCCGCTGTACTTAAAAACCCCAAACTGCAACAGTGGAAGTGGGACCGAAAATGTCATCAATCAGAAAAGGTGATTCAGAGATTCAGACGAACAGTCACTTCCATACTTCGATCTGTGTTCAGAACCTTCAGCAGCAGAGGTATCAACGCAGCTGGACCTGATGACTCCACTTTCATGGTTAATAAGAGAGCAGTGAGCTGCCACTCTGGGGGCAATTTTAACATAACTGGCTAGTCTGGAAACTGATGGTATTGGGTGTAAGAGCCGAGGTGGAAGTAGGTGGCAATGGGGTCTGAAGCTCAGCTCGGGGTCAAAGAGGACGGCAAGATTCTGGTTCAAAATGAAACAGTGGCCACGGGGCAGAATGGTGAGAGTTCAGAGTTTATGGTGGGGGCTGAAGACAATGGCTTTGGTCTTCTCAATGTTTACATGAAGTAAATTGCAGCTCATCCGGGACTGGATGTTGGACAAGCAGTCTGACAACACAGAATCAGTGGAACCATCGAGAGAGATGGTGAAGAGGTAAAGCTGGGTGTCGTCAGCGTACCTGTGGAATTGGACCCCGTGTTTTTAGTTGAAGTTACGCTGGGGCAGCATGTAGATAAGGAAGAAAGGGGTCCAAGGATAGATCGCTAGGGGACTCTGGAAGTAATGGTGGGGGTGGGAAGAGAAGCCATTGCTGCAGATGCTCTAGCTACGATTAGATAGGTAAGAGTGTAACCAAGCAAGACCTCTCTCACTGAGCTGGACAACAGAGTCTCCAGTTAGAGAACTGTGGAACAGCTCATCACTGAATCAATTCAGGTTAATCACTTTCTTCTAGATATGCTGCACCCATTCATTTTCTTTCAAACAAATCTCCAAGGCTGACAGGCTGTCATATTAGTAGGATAGTTTCTGCCACGGCTCACCACCACCTTGGGCACTAAATGCCAGCAACGCCCACATCGCGTTAATGAATAAAAAAATCAAATGTTGACATAATCATCATATGTTGAAATTACCAGTAACTCTATTGCAATTGGCTCAAATACTGTTCTTATTGTTAGTCTGGAACATATATTAATGAGAGCTGGTGAGTCTCAGTCTTTACAGCAAACAGGAATCCTCAGCAACAGCATCACAGCAAATACTTCCAAGAGACAGGTAAGACTAATATAGCTGCTAACTCTTCAGTTCTTTTTCCATTTGTACGTAAACTCTAAGTGAGTGTGCGACGAAGCAGCTCTCCACGGCCAGAGTTGAGCTTGCAGTAAGATGTGAGATGGTGATTTCCCACGTCAGACTTCTGACAAATGCGGCAGTGCTGGTAGACCTGCCTTCAAGGAGATGGTGGAAGGTGAGTGGCACTCACTGTTGGTGGAAGATCACAGGGAGGAAGTTCCTCAAACATTTTCAGTGGAGGGCTCATGTTTAAGTTTATGGTGCAAACCTACTCTCAGCGATACAGTTGGGGTTGCCAACCCTCCTGGATTACCCAGGAGTCTCCCGGAATGGGGCAAGCCTCATCTGCAAATCTCAGAAAAATTAGGAAAAAAATATCCAATTGTTCCCTCATTGACTGAAATTTCCATAAATGTTCCTGTAATGTCCGTGTGTAATTGAGACACGGACTGCAGAAGTTGGTTATAACAGGTGTTTACTGAATGGAGACAAAACTGGAACTACTATACAAAGTTACTGCACAGGCTTATATACAGGGGTGGTCACTACTGGTACTGCAGTATACAGGGGCTGCAGAATATAGTTCCTTCTTCAAGGTACATACACTACAGTTCCCATTGATGTAGTCTCAAATAATGAAGCAATTTCCAGCAGCCAGACTGTGTCACTTTCTGTATTTACCTGTACGATCTTTTTTCTGGCTCTGATTTACTGTTTTTTGCAAAAGATTTATGAACATGTTTTTCTTTTTGATGTGTTTCTGGAAATTGCTTATTTTTCCATTTTTCCTCACAATTTTCTCTACGCCTGTCCTGTAACCCCTAACTCACACTGGGTTCCATGGGTACCATTTGCTCCATGGAGCTCTGGTACATCACCCTTCACATGAGTCTCTGTAAGCAATTTATCCATGGGACTACCACCACCGGTTTTACACTGATCCATAGATATGAACTTTCCAGTAGAGATCACTGGATACCTAACAGGACCAAGAGCCCAGGCTGATATTATCCTGCTCCCAGCACAGGAGAAGGAAGGTCAGTTGTAGCACCCCTCACACTGTCCTAGCTGAGGTCAGCTAACTCAGCTCAGACCACAGATCAAACCATGGGCTTTCCTGGTGTGTATGGCTCAGTTTCACACTGGTCAGTGCATTTATAAATTGATCCACCAGGTAGGATTGCCAACTCCAGTGGAATGTATTTATGGAGGTTTCATCACGTGACCTCCAGCCGCCAACACTCCTGCCATTGGTGGCTCAATATGTCCAGGGACTCTGGAGGGTTGGTAACCCGAAACCAGGGAGCTTTTTATCTTTTTAAACTGCGTTTATATCTGAGCATTACTTTCTATTCTCTTTTACAGGTTCCTAGCAGTTAGCAGAATGGGAACATAAGAACATATGAAATAGGAGCTGGAGTCGGCCATTTGGCCCTTCGAGGCTGCTCCGCCATTCAATAAGATCAAGGCAGATCTTCTACCTCAACTCCACTTTCCCGCCCTAACCCCATATCCCTTGATTCGCTTTGTTCCCAAAAATGTATCGACCTCTGTCTTGAATATACTCAATGACTGAGCATCCGCAGCTCTCTGGGGTAGAGAATTCCAAAGATTCACAACCTTTTGAGTGAAGAAATTTCTCCTCATCTCAGTCTTAAATGGCTTACCCCTTATTCTGAGACTGTGACCCCGTGTTCAAGATTCCCCAGCCAGGGGAAACATTTTCCCAGCATTAACCCTGTCAAACTCCTTAAGAATTTTATATGTTTCAATTAAATCATCTCTTATTCTTCTAAACTCTAAGGAATATAGGCCTAGTCTACTCAATCTCGCCTCATAGGGCAATCCACTCTTCCCAGGAACCAACCTAGTGAACCTTCGGTGCACTCCCTCTAAGGCAAGTATGTCTTTCCTTCGGTAAGAAGACCAGAACTGTACACAGTACTTGAGGTGTGGCCTCACCAATGCACTGTATAATTGTAGTAAGACTTCTTTACTCTTATACTCTAATCCCTTTGTAACAAAAGCTAACATACCATTTGCTTTCCTAATTGCTTGCTGTACCTGCATGTTAACTTTCTGTGTTTTATGTACAAGGGCACCCAGGTCCCTCTGAGTGCAAACATTTCCCAGTCTCTCGCCATTCAAAAAATATTCTGCTTTTTTTGTTTTTCCTACCAAAGTGGATAACTTCACACTTTCTCACATTGTATTCCATTTGCCATGTTCTTGCCCACTCAGTCAACTTGTCTATATCTCGCTGCAGCCTCTATACGTCCTTCTCACAGCTTACTTTCCCACCTAACTTCTCCAGTACTATGGCTTCACTTATACTGAATTCTTTAAGTTCCTCATTCTCTCTAGACCCTTGCTTCCCCATTAGTTCCGGAATGGTTTTTGTGTCTTCTACCATGAAGATAGATACAAAGGCCGCGATTTCACCGACAAAGTCGGATCCGGGGCAGCCGGGGTTGGTAGCACGGTCCCAGCCCGCTGCCTACTGCAGCCCACGCTCTCCAAGTGATTTTACGATGATTGGGCTTGTTAAGCCTGCCCGAAAGGTTCCTGGCCAATTAAAAGGAAGCGGGTCTGATGACATCATTTGATGACGCATCATCAGCCGGTTTCCTTAAAGGGGCCAAATCCAAACTGATTTTGACAGTTGTGCTGTCAGTGTTCTACAGCATTGAGGTGCTGCAAACACTGACAATCACTGCACAGAGGTGCACGGCTGCACCCAGGCTCTCCCATTACTCCCTCCATATGCTTATGGAGGGAGTCACATCATGCAGGAAGGTTTTCTTCCTTTCCAATGGGCGGAAGACACCTCCCCAGGAGACCAACACAGCCTGGTTGCACATTGCACAGGAGAGCATAAGCAGGAATGTTTTCATCAGGACCAGACTGCAGCGGCGCAAACCCTTCAATGATCTCAGTAGATCACATCTTTACTCATTCAACTTACCTTGCACCTCCACTCATCCCTCTCTATCTACATTATCACTTCCCCTTACCCCTCACCCTCATTCTACTGCAAGCATACCAACTAACAACATGCAAGGGTAGGCAATTGATTTTCATGTGAAGTTTCTGGTAATATGCTGTCGAACATTGAAATCTTTATTTTCAACACTTTGCCTTCTTGGACAGATTTGTGTGTACCTTTGGAAGTGGCTTAGTGAGTTGCAGTGAATGGTGAGACATAATGATGCCCCCCCCCCCCCACAATGGTGATGAGTGTGAAAGGAATGGCTTGGTCATTGTAGGGATACTTTATGGTGCTGGTGTGGGGTGGTGCCAACCTGGTGCATCATGTGGCAGCCAGGGTGTACAGCATTAAGTGAAGTAAATCTGGCCATGGTGAGGCCTTCGCTGGCCTCCTGGGCAGCAATGTGGTCGGGTGATGATGCCCTGTGTCCTGTGCAGCAACAGTTGATTGCGGAGAAGTTGGTGTTGACGTTGGTGCTGCTGGTGTTGGGGCTGATCATGCTGGGATTCTGAGGACCAAGGTGAGATTTTTTAAAGGGCACAGCTGCTAATGGAATAGATGGCAGGTGAGGTTGAGATAACAGAAGCGATCTGTCAATGGTGAGAGAGGTTGTTCCAATGAGGTGACACTGGATAAAGAGTTTGCTCCAAACATTTGCTAGCTGCATAAACCTCAGTCTGTCTTCCAACTGTAGTAAGTAACAGCTTGTAGCCTTGGAAAGTGAAGACCTATGAATTGGGAGCTTTTATAGACCATTTACAACTGTCAAGTTAGTAAATCATCCCATGCTGACACAACACCCGACCTCCTTACCTGACGTGATCCCCGAGCGTCGTGAACCTCGTGAAAATGGTGTTAAAATAGTAAGTACCTGGTAAAATTGTGTTTAACAACCTTTTAAATAGCATTTAATGAGCTTAATTACCTGACCTGCCGCTTGATGTCGGGTCTGTTCAGTGCTGACAGACCCGACACTTGGGAGACTAGCGTGGAGGCGGGTTGACAGCAGGCTCCCGACCCGCTGTCAATCTTTTCTATTTTGACAGCTGACCCGCCTCTGATCCCACCCTCTCAGCATGGCAAAATTCCGGCCAAAATATTTGTTTAATGACTCTCCCATTTCCTTATTGCCCATTATAATTTCTCATGTCTCTGCCTCTAATGGGCCCGTGTTTACTTTCACTAATCTCTTCCTATTTACATACCTATAGAAACATTTACAATCTGTTTTTATGTCTCTTGTTAAATTACTCTAATTTATTTCTCTTTCCTTATCAATTTCTTGGTCCTCCTTTGCTGAATTCTAAAATCCTCCCAATCCTCAGGCTTACTACACCTTTTGGTAACATTATAAGCCTCTTCCTTTGATCAAATACTATCTGTAACTTCTCTTGTTAGCCACCGTTGGAGCACTTTTCCTGTGGGGTTTTGTGCCTTAAAGGAATGTATATTTGTTGTAAATTATGTATTAATTCTTTAAATGCTAGTACGGACTCAGAGTTCGTAAGGACAAATGTGAATTCTTTCAGTCTTCAGTTGAGTACCTGGGGCATGTGATTGACGCTACTGGCCTGCATAAGGCGCCGTCAAAGGTCAAGGCGATCGTGGAGGCCCCAGCACCCCAGAATGTGAGCCAGTTACGTTCATTCCTGGGGCTACTTAACTACTATGGAAAGTTTATTCCAGACTTAGCAACATTGCTGAAGCCGCTGCATCAGTTGCTATGTCAAGAGAAAACATGGAAATGGACTGAACTGTGCAACGAAGCTTTCATCCAAGCAAAGAAATCATTGCTGAAGTCGGAAGTCCTGACACACTTTGACCCAAAGCTACCCGTGCAGCTAGCATGTGATGCATCACCATATGGTGTGGGAGCAGTCATATCCCACATCATGCCTTCTGGTGAAGAGAAACCTATCGCCTTCGCATCAAGCACCTTGAACAAGGCCGAGAGTAACTATGCACAGATTGAGCGCGAGGCCTTGGGAATCGTTTTTGGAATTCAAATATTTCATCAGTACCTGTTTGGGAGAAGGTTCACACTCCTGATGGACCACCGTCCATTGACTTCAATCTTCGGGCCCCACACTGGAATTCCGTCTCTTGCTGCAAGCAGGATGCAAAGGTGGGCTTTACTGTTGTCAGGACACACATACGACATCAAATATCGCAAATCAGACTTGCACGGCAATGCAGACGGTCTCTCGAGGCTGCCCTTGCCTGTTACTCCCCCAGAGCCTCGTCAGATAGACATCTTCTACTTTAGACAAGTGGAGGGAGCACCTGTCACTGCAGTTCAGGTGCGAAGGTACACCCGCAATGATCCAGTCCTGTTTGAGGTAATGGACGATGTCATTCGAGGGAGAGCTATAGGAGATTCTCCTAGTTTGAAACCTTATGTTTCAAAAAGAAATGAGCTCTCCGTCCAGGCAGGTTGTCTTCTTTGGGGACGCCGTGTCATCATTCCGCCACCTCTGAGGGAACCTGTACTGCAACAACTTCATACAGGCCACAGTGGGATGGTTCGGATGAAGGAAATGGCAAGAAGCTACTTCTGGTGGCCAGGTCTCGATGGGAATATTGAGGAGAAAGCCAAAACATGTTCCCCGTGTCAAAGGGTCCGGAATGTTCCACAGCTGGCAACCCTACACCGCTGGGATTGGCCTGAAGAAGTGTGGCAGCGAGTACATGTGGACTTCGTCGGTCCTTTCGAAGAGAAGATGTTTATGGTGGTTGTGGACGCTCGTAGCAAGTGGCCGGAGGTCGCTGTGATGAGGTCTACCATGGCAGAGAAAACAATTGAGAAACTTGATGAGATGTTCAGCCGTTATGGCTCACCAGAATAACTCGTAAGTGACAACGGTCCACAATTTGTATCACAGGTGTTTGCAACCTTCCTGCAAGTGAATGATGTCCAACACATCAGTTCAGCGCCCTATCATCCCTCTACTAACGGCCTGGCAGAAAGGTTCGTGCAAACTTTGAAGCACGCCTTGAAGGCATCGCAAGGTCAGGGCTCAATCCACCAACATCTGAACAGCTTCCTGTTGTCCTACAGGAACGAGCCGCATGCCACAATCAAAACTTTCCCCGCTTCGCTCATGATGAAGAGGCAGTTGCGGACAAGTTTTGGCTTACTCAAACCTCCAAGGGCAGAGCAGGTTGTCCAACGTCAACAACAAGCTCAAGTTGAAAGGAGAGAGAAAAGAGCCAAGGAGAGACGGTTTCATCCTGGAGAGCACGTCCTAGCTCGAAACTACAACACTGGACCGAAATGGGTTCCTGCTACGGTGATCGCGCAGATGGGCCCTGTGTCTTACACGGTTGAGACTGCTGAGGACGTCGTCTGGAGAAGACACACTGATCAACTGTTGCTAGGAGCAGAGACAGCCACAGAGGCTCCAACGGCTGGTTGGCCTGAACTGTTTCCGGATGATACCGCAAACCAGCATCCTTTGCCACAGTGCTCTTCTCCAACACAGGAAGTCAAAGAGACTGTTCCACCTGTGCAAACTCCTGACTTTTGACTGACACAGGCACCTTCTCTATCTAGGCCTGTGTCAATGCCTACTGCTGTGGAAGCCAACGATGATTGCCGGTATCCTGTCAGAGAGCGGTGGCCTCCAAGACGCTTGGATCTGTAGGCTTAGTGACTTACCCACAAGACTGGGGCAGAATAAACCCCAGGGTAAAGTCAGGGTTTGAGGCAGTCTACCTCTACCCTTGGTTAGTTGAGTGCATTGAAAGTAACTTACCTGTTGAGGAATAATGTGGACATTTCATATAAGAGGGGAGGAATATGTTATGTATTATGTGTTATCCTCCCACCTGTGGTGGCGCTGTCACAGCAGATAAATGGTTGGGTTTGTTCTCTTGGTTGGGTTTTTGTTCTCTTTGTTCTGTACTCTCCAGAACCTTCCTTTTGAATAAAGAAACCTCATGTTTGAATCTCTGGGTTCTGAGCACTAATTGTGTCTAGGTAGAAAGGTACACATATCCTCTTAACAAACTGCCATACCCTCTGCATATTATTCAGAGCAGTTATCATGCCTTTATTCATCAAGTGCTACATGGGCAAAAGAAAGGCAAGCGTCAAAGAGAAATATGAATTAGCTACTTATTCTAAGTATGGATTTGACTGGAAATTCTGCCTAAGCTCAGGGAGCCCTGGCGTGACGCTGGCATTGGTTTTTGCCAGAGACTTGAGCACATAATCTAGGCTGACACTCCCAGTACAGTACTGAGGGAGCGCTGCACTGTTGGAGTGCTGTCTTTCGGATGAGATGTTAAACCGAGGCCCCGTCTGCCCTCTCGGGTGGATGTAAAAGATCTTATGGTACTATTTGAAGAAGAGCAGGGGAGTTCTAGCCAGTGTCCTGGTGAACATTTAGCCCTCAACCAACATCGCTAAAACAGGTGATCCGATCCTTATCACATTTGTTGGAGCTTGCTGTGCTCAAATTGGCTGCCGTGTTTCATACATTACAACAGCGACCACACTTCAAAAAGTACTTAATTGACTGTAAAGAGCTTTGGGACGTCCTGAGGTCATGAAAGACGCTATAGAAATGGGAGTTCTTTCTATTTTATTCCCCATCAGGCAGATGCCTTGAAATGATGCCAGGCCAGGACATAGGGGTGGTTCCATATCCTCACACGCCCCCCCGACCCATGATATACCATGTTCACGCTCCAGCCTGACACAGCATCGTGCTTGGTACAGGTTCAATATAAAATTAGCAAAAACATCCTGAACATTTATTAGTCTGTCACACACGATCAGAAGAGGAGAAAGCAGTGTCACCTCCTAGAATACTTACGCAGCTTCTGTGAGGCAATGGAACCAGCTGACGTTACGGATTTCAATCCCAATGCCTTTATCAGAGGCCACAGTTGCCATCTCATGTCTACACTTATTCCTGTCACCCTATAACAAAAGCAGTTCATTCAACACGATAAAACCACAAATAAATCTGTTGCAATGCAAACTTGAGCAGAAAACAAATAAAATCACCCACGTCCTCTTAAAATGTACACGGTTTATCTTTGGTTTAGGAAACCAAGCTCCTTCTGTTCTCTGTGTTCAAAATCTGTGTACTATTTTTGGGTTGTGCTTAAAAGGAGCAGCCTGACATCTAATTCTCCTCCATTTCAAGCTGATTAAAAAGGCACTCCTACGGACTATACACGCACTTGAGCCTTGCTAAAAATGTATCGAATTTGTTCAAAAATTCTGCTTGCATTAGAAACATGTGTGGTATTTCCATGAACTTTGCACAGAAATAACCAAGAGATAAAAAAACGAATTTAAACAAAAACAGCAAAAGCTGGGAAGCTGAAATAAGAATGTTGGGCATGCATGACAGGCCTATCAACGTCGGGTGTGGTAGTGACATAGGGTTAATCCGGTGGTGCTAACTGACCCACTGGGCATTGGCAGCATTTTCAGTTCTTGCCTCACACAGAACAGCCCAGGTGAATCATTCAGATAACAATTCAATGCCAGCAGGACATTTCAAAGTAAAAAAATGAAGTTTTAGACAAAGGCAGGCAGGCAATCATCTAGGGTTTATCTGGGTGAAATTGTGCAGCAGATAGTGTGCTGAACATTGATTACCACAGGATGCCGCGACACAGTACGTGCAGATTTTCTCTGGTCCATCTTTCCAGTGAGAGCGTAAACTGTGATCTTTTTTACATAGAATAACAGAATTAACAGCACTGAACCAGGCCATTCGGCCAAACAGGTCCATGCCGGTGTTTATGCACCCCACTGTGCAATGTGCAGTCATCAGCGAACATCCCCATTTCTGACCTTATGTTGGAGGGAAGGTGATTGATGAAGCAGCTGAAGATGGTTGGGCCTCGAACACTGCCCTGAGGAACACCTGCAGCGATGTCCTGGGGCTGTGATGATTGACCTTCAACCACCACAACCATCTTCCTTTGTGCTAGGTATGACTCCAGCCAGTGGAGAGTTTTACACCCCGATTCCCATTGACTTCAGTTTTACTAGGGCTCCTTGATGCCAGACTCAGTCAAATGCTGCTTTGCTGTCAAAGGCAGTCACTCTCACCTCACCTCTGGAATTCAGCTCCTTTGTCCATGTTTGGACCAAGACTGTAATGAGGTCGGGAGCAGAGTGGTCTTAGCGGAACCCAAACTGGGCATCAGTGAGCAGGTTATTGGTAAGTGCCACTTGATAGCACTGTCGATGACATCTTCCATCACTTTGCTGATGATTGAGAGTAGACTGATGGGGCGGTAATTGGCCGGGTTGGATTTGTCCTGCTTTTTGTGGACAGGACATACCTGGGCAGTTTTCCACATTGTCGGATAGATGCCAGTGTTGTAGCTGTACTGGACAGCTTGGCTAGAGGCGTGGCTAGTTCTGGAGCACAAGTCTTCAGTACGATAGCTGAGATGTTGTCGGAGCCCATAGCCTTTGCTGTATCCAGTGTGCTCAGCCGTTTCTTGATATCACGTGGAGTGAATCGAATTGGCTGAAGACTGGCTTCTATGATGGTGGGGACATCAGGAGGAGGCCGAAATGGATCATCCACTCGGCATTTCTGGCTGAAGATGATTGCAAACGCTTCAGCTTTGTCTTTTGCACTCACGTGCTGGGCTGCACCATCATTGAGGATGGGGATATTCTTGGAGCCTGCTCCTCGCGTTAGTTGTTTAATGGTCCACCACCATTCACGACTGGATGTGGCAGGACAGCAGAGCTTTGATCTGATCCGTTGATTGTGGGATCGCTTAGCCTTGTTTATTGCATGCTGCTTCCGCTTTTTAGCATGCATGTAGTCCTGTGTTGCAGCTTCCCCAGGTTGGTGCCTCATTTTTAGGTATGCCTGGTGCTGCTCCTGGCATGCTCTTCTACGCTCCTTATTGAACCAGGGTTGGTCATCTGACTTGATGGTAATGGTAGAGTGAGGGATATGCCAGGCCATGAGGTTACAGATTGTGGTGGAATACAATTCTGGTGCTGCTGATGGCCCACAGCACCACATGGATGCCCAGTTTTGAGCTGCTAGATCTGTTCTGAATCTATCCCATTTAGCACGGTGGTAGGGCCACACAACACGATGGAGGGTGTCCTCAGTGTGAAGACAGGACTTTGTCTCCACAAAGACTGTGCGGTGGTCACTGCTATCAATGCTGTCATGGACAGATGCATCTGCGACAGGTAGATTGATAAGGACGAGGGCAGACCATTTTCACAGCTATCAGTAAGGAGGTTGGTGCCCTGATTAATTGGTTGTCTAGTCAGTACTCTACCAGTGATTGCTCAGTGGAGACTTCAGTGGTGCAGAGAGAAGGTACAATCGGAGCATCCCTCATGAATACTTCCATTGATGCTGTTGAGGCCTTTGCTCCATGATACTTGCAGATAGGATCTAGACATCCGCAAGGGAGGGTTTAGGAGCACCATAGCAATGGAATTACCTATGCTTGCTAAAATTGATAACTTCTGTGAGGACTTGGTCTCTACCAGGGGCCTATATGGAGTAGCGCAAGAACAGGTGGCAGGCTGTTATGTTGGTGCCAGTTTTATGCCATCCTATGCCTCTGTATTAGTGATTGGAGACACTTCTAAAAGCATGCAGTTCCCCACAGTGACAGACCTGACACAGAGGCAGAGCCCTCTGGGTTATTAGTTCACCATAGGGATCCCCAAAACCTGGCAAGGCCTCCTCAAAACCATCCACCACACTGCTTTGATCAATCAGTGACTGACTTATAAAATGCACCAGAGAACAGCGCAAAAGGGGACAGCACCTCCACTCATCGCATTGAGCACATTTACACAACATGCACTATTACAGCAACAAAACTCCAAACTACACTGATATGTTGAAGTCAGTCCTAATTTTAATGGCCCTGTCAGAACAACAGACATGTCACTGACAGAGCTAAACTGCTCAGTCACAGCAATTAGTTGATGCAAGGTATTGGTCAGTTCTGAGCCACTTGCTGAGCTCAATGTGTAAAGAAATAGGAACAGGAGTATATAAGAACATAGGAATTAGGAGCAGGAATAGGCCATATGGCCCCTCGAGCCTGCTCTGCCATTCAATAAGATCATGGCTGATCTTCGACCCCAACTACACTTTCCCGTCTGATCTATATATCCCTTGATTCACCTAGATTCCAAAAATCTATCTGTCTCAGCTTTGAATATACTGAGAGAGCCATGGTCACCCTGATCTGAGGCTGGATGTCTGGTTGCAGGTGGTGCCAGAGTTCTGTGACCACCTCCTTGGTGAAGCGGAGCCTTCTAATACACTGCTCTTTGCTTAATTGGAGGTAGGAGAAGTGCTCTTGGAATACCCTCGGAGGGTAAGGCCTCCTGTTGAGAGCACTGATGGCCCTCCTCCTCCCTCTGGTCACATGTTCCAGTCTTTCTCGCTGCCTGCGCTCCCTCTGCCACAGATCCTGGAGGGAGAGGTCGACTGCCAGTACGGCCCACATTAATGTAAGCCAAGTGTAGCACTTTGATATTTTTTAAGAATAAATGTAATTACATTTTAGTTACCACAACCCTCCTGATACAGAAGAACCTTTAAATTACTGAATTAAACTGTTGCTCAATGTCAAATTGACAAGGAAGCACTGAAACTCCACTAACCTGACAGCTGGGACTCATTACTCATGATCCCTTTAAATAACGTTCCTGGAGCCGGCTTCCGCCTGCTTGATGCCTCCTCTCCCTGTTGCTGTTTGGTCGAGGCGTGAAGGTAGGTGGCGAAAATCAATTTTGCAGATCGGGCGGCCAGTAAGCGTTGCACACTCACTGATGTCATGATCTGCCGGGCATTGAAGTCTCTGGCAGTACCTCGTACCAGCAGCGCAACGGTGAGACCAGATTTGCCGTGCGGCGTTGGATTCTCCTCACCCCAGCGCTACTGCATCAGCGCCCCATTAGCGCCAGCTGCTGGCACTAACAGGAGGCGCTAACCAACTGAACTTTTCCCCTTATGTCTTTTTATAGGACTCATTTTGGTTATCTGTGCAGTCCATCCCCACCTGTCATCTGTCCAGGACAGAGCAGAATATGTCTGTTCATCAAGTCACCATCATTAACTATGGGCTGCAGTGGGCAGCACTCTCACCTCTGAGTCTGAAGGTTGTGGGTTGAAGTCCCACTCCAGAGACTTGAGCACAAAAATCGAGGCTGACACTCCAGTGCAGTAGAGGGAGTGCTGCACTGTTGGATGTGCCGTCTTTCGGATGAGACGTTAAACCAAGTTGGAATACTAACCTATAAGATTGGTCATGGCCAGTTCTCCCTGCTGTTCTCCAACAACTCCATCACCACCATATTGACCAACAGGTACATTTTACACATTCTGGAAAAACATTCACATCAGCTGATGGAACTCTGTACAATGAGATATTTTACAAGCTGCAGATATCAAGTCCCTTTGCTAAGGCCTCAATGGACCAAAGCAGTGAAGCAGCTTTCCTTTGCAAAGAAGATCTGACCTTTTCAGCCATAATCTCAAATATGAATAAAGCCATAGCTAAAATAGATGTGAGAGATGCTTAACATACCAGTTAAGCCTGAATTGGGTTCTTTAGTTATTAACTTGTTGCAATCTTCTTTCTGATTTGATGACCCTTTCTAGCATTAATGAGGCTTCCTACACTCTTTTACAATTCATATATTTTTATTACATCTAAAAATACAGGAAACTTTTTTTTATCCGGCACGGACGGGACCGACGTGGTGCCGGTTCATCAAAAATTCCGGATAACCGAAAACTATAGTAAAAGATACGGAGCTGAAAGCTCCGCATAAAGCAACAAACCCTGTTGCACAGCTTCAGAACAATCGGCACAAGTTGCAAGCATCTCTGTAGCTTAGCAACAGCTGCAGCCACACTCTTGCACAGCAACAAATGGAGTAAAAAAAGTAATAAAAGTAATAAAAGTTACCTGAACCTACTCCTGAATTTTGCCAGTTAACCGACATTTCTGGTTATTTAGGGGCCGGTTAATCGAAAGTTTCCTGTACTTTGTAATTCTATTCCTAATCTGCCAGATCATGCTGCAAATACACAGATCAAATCAACCAGCATCTGTAACTTCATCAGAACTGTAAATTCAAAGTTAAGCAGGCATTTTAGTAGGGCTGGAAAAAATAGAGTGAATAAAAGGGAGAGGCAAAAACAACAGATACTCCAATGACGGAGAGGGACTTAATGAATTGAATAACCTGCAAACAGTTTTCTATTAAGCAGCTTGCATGTCATTCAACCCATTGACTTGCCCTGAGTGTCTGGTATATCAGCTTCAGCACAGCAATCCACCTCACTAGAGAATGAGAGATAGGTGCGGAGATGGTCTTTCACAGCATTTGTAAGGTTAGGGAAAGCCCTCATTTAAATCTATAAGGTCAGGGAAGTAAGAGAAAACACAAGAAATTTTGCAGCCTGCAAAGCTGGGAAGAGAGGAATGAGAACACGAGATAAAGAAATGAGATGGAGTAATACAATGGAGAGTTTAAGTGACAGAGGAGAGGAGGATGTATTAATACCATTTCACCCTGCCCTGCAACCTACGTGACAGATGTAGCTTGCTGCTTTCAACCATATTTATGTTTTTCTGCAGAGAAGTGTGAAGTGATTCATTTTAGTAGGAAGAATGAGGGGAAGCAATATAAATTAAATTTGAACAATTTTAAAGGGCGTGCAGGAACAGAGAGACCTGAGTTTGTACAAGTCTTTGAATGTGGCAGGACAAGTTGAAAAGGCTGTTAAAAAAGCTTATGGGGGTCCTTGGCCATATAAATAGAGCCATGGGGGGGAATTTTAACATAGGTGAATGGGTGGGAGTGGGTGCGGGTAGGGGGGGGTTAAATGGAGAATGGAGAAAAATTAGAAGCGTGTCGGGAAGCCGGCTCCAACCCGCTGAATTCCAGGTTTTACCCGAGGATCAGAACCCTCCCTGCCCCGCCTCCCCCCCCCCGGGGTCAGTGATCAGAACCCTTCCTGCACCCCGCCCCCCCGGGGTCAGGGATCAGAACCCTCCCTGCCGCCCCCCCCTCCAGGGTCAGGGATCAGAATCCTCCCTGCCCCGCCCCCCGGGGTCAGGGATCAGAACCCTTCCTGCCCCCTCCCCACCCCGGGGTCAGGGATCAGAACCCACCCTGCCCCGCCCCCCGGGGTCAGGGATCAGAACCCTCCCTGCCCCGCCCCCCCCCGGGGTCAGGGATCAGAACCCTTCCTGCCCCGCCCCCCTGGGTCAGGGATCAGACCTACCTGGTCCTGCAGCCTCCTCTAGAGCATTTCCTGCCCGACTGGAAGCCAAGTATTCAGGCTAACTTCCAGGCAGGAAACCTGCCAATGACGTCAGAGGCACACTGTGGAGTTAAATCTCCACAGCATGCGGGGAAAACCAGACTTCCAGATTTCCCATGCTCTTCCGGATCCCCCTGCTCCCAGTGGGTTTGCTGGTAAAAATTCCAGCCATAGAGAACAAAAGCAAGGAAGTTATGCTAAACCTTTATTAAACACTGGTTAGGCCCCAGCTGGAGTATTATGTCCATTTCTGGGCACCACACTTTAGGAAGGATGTCAAGGCCTTGGAGAGGGTGCAGAGGAGATTTACTAGAATGGTACCAGGGATGCAGGACTTCAGTTCCATGGAGAGACTAGAGAAGCTGGGGTTGTTCTCCTTAGAGCAGAGAAGGTTAAGGGGAGATTTGATACAGGTGTTCAAAATCATGAAGGGTTTTGATAGAGTAAGTAAGGAGAAACTGTTTCCAGTGGCGGGTGGGTCGGTAACCAAAGGACACAGATTTAAGGTAATTAGCAAAAGAACCAGAAGTGACATGAGGAAAAAAAATTACGTACCGAGTCACTATAATCTGGAATACACTGCCTGAAAGGGAATTGGATAAATGCTTGAAGGGGGGGAATCTGCAGTGCTATGGAAAAGGAGCAGGGGAGTGGGACTAACTTAATTTCAAAGAGCCAGCACAGGGGTGATGGGTTGAATGACCTTCTTGTTCGCAACCTTGGTGTCATATTTAACCCCGAGATGAGCTTCCGACCACATATCCGCGCCAGCACTAAGACTGCGTATTTACACCTCTGTAACATTGCCCGACTCTACCCCTTCCTCAGCTCATCTGCTGCTGAAACCCTCATCCATGCCTTTGTTATCTCTAGACTTGACAATTCCAACGCACTACTGGCTGGCCTCCCACGTTCTACCCTCCATAAATTTGAGGCCATCCAAAACTCTGCTGCCCATGTCCTAACTCACACCAAATCCCGTTCACCCATCACTCTTGTGCTCGCTGACCTACATTGGCTCCCGGTTAAGCAACGATTAGAATTTAAAATTCTCATCCTTGTTTTCAAATCCCTCCATGACCTCGCCCCTTCCCTATCTCTGTAACCTCGTCCAGCCCTATAATCCTCCGAAATATCTGCCTTCCTCCATTTCAGGCCTCTTGAGCATCCCCAATTTTAATCGCTCTACCATTGGCGGCCCTGCCTTCAGCTTCCGAGGCCCTAAGCTCTGGAATTCCACCCTTAAACCTCTTCGCCTTGCTACCTCTCTTTCCTCCTTTAAGACACTCCTTAAAACCTACCTCTTTGATCAAGCTTTTGGTCATCTGTCCTAATAACTTCTTACATGGCTCAGTGTCAACATTTTGTTTGGTTACACTCCTGTGAAGCATCTTGGGATGTTTTACTATGTTAAAGGTGCTATATAAATACAAGTTGTTGTTGTTCTGTGCTATATCATTCTATGATTCATTGGGCCAGAATTTGCAGCGGGTAATAGTGGCAAACTAACAACGTTCGCTGTTATTAGCCCTTTGAAACTGACCACAATCAGTGAAATCAGTGAAACTGAAGAAAACTTGGGCTTTTCCCCAGTAATATCGCTGTTAAACACCCCATTAAAAGTTAGGCCTTGTTGGATTAGGTGCAACTGGTGTTTTAACAGCGGCGTGACTGCTAAACAAACACTATGGCCTAGAAATTCGGTGGGGTTAGCGCCCAATTAGAGGCGTTAGAGGGTCTTGCGCCGGAATTATAGCTGGTAACGAAATTGTGTTGGGCCCTACCATCGGCGTTAGCCGGTAGCGCTGCGCTGGCACCGATGACGTCATCGGTGTGCGCAGCGTCCCGGTTGCCGTGGTAACCCGGCCCCAAGCCCAAATTCAGTTGCGGCCGCCTCGCCCGTGGCAGCCGCAACCAACGATTGTTGAAAGGGATGTTACACACCTTTGCGCCGGCGCATAAAGGTGGAGCGGCGGCCGGCCGCTTTCCCGGCGGCCGCCTGCCCGCACCTCCCTCCCCGGACTCCTCCACCACCCCCCTGCGGCACTGATGTGTGTGGCCCGCGAGCCCGGCTCTTCCCCGAGGTGCCGGGCTCATTTGTCGGGCGAATCGACCGGCCAGCGGTCGGCTGCAGGCAGCTCCTCCTTAACAGAAGGAGGAGGCCTGCAGTACCCCAGCCTGCCGCACCGCCTCGGGTGCCGCAGCGGGGGATTAGCGCCTCAAAACTGCACTGAACGCCCATAGTGAGGCGCAAAAACCCTCCATTAGCGCCCGCCGCCGTCTGGGCCCGGGGCAACCGAATTTTCGTCGGGCGCAGCGGCATTAACGCCGGCGCAAAATTTCGGGCGCTAAAGCCCTGGCGGACCCACAACCGAATTTCTTGGCCTATGGGCCTGAAAAACTCATTTTAATTTTGTGGAGTATCAAATCTCCCCATTATGATAAAAATTACAATTTTTAAGAAACTTGGGGGAAAAAAATTATATTTTTTAAAGGTTTGTTCATATTTATTTCAGGTTTCCCTTTTCTCCATGTGAGAGCCACAATCTTTGTTTTGCTCTCTGTAACATTTGTAAAAAGTCAAAATGAAAGCAGCTTCTTCACTTCCTGGTTCCCTGGCTGTGCGAATTGTGCAGAGTGATTGGATGCTCAGACAGCTTGCTGACGTCACAGCAGAGCGCACCAGATAATCCCCATTATATTGCACTGAAATCACTTATCCGTCGAAAAAAGGCAACTCCTCGCAACAGAGATGGCGCGGCCTTTGCAGGCAGCTTCCTTCGGGGCCAGTGGCGAACGGCTTTGCTTCGCCGTTGACCGCAAATTCCGGGCCTATGAGTTAGTGCCTCGAGTACATGCTTCATGACGGAAATTCTCCTACCTAAGATTTGCCCATTTTTTGACAGCTCTACCATTAGTTAAGCGAAAGCTTCTCTGACAGATGATACAGTGTTTCTCTCAGACTGTCCTCGTCTGATCTCAGGGCTCTGTTGAAATTTTACACTCTCTTTCATTGTTTCTTTTTACTTCAGCTCAAAATTACACAAATGACTGATCTGATTGGCTTGTAACAAAACATGTTCTCAATGTCCTGTGTTAATGGGGAACACACTGAGACCTTGGCCCATGCTCTATGCTACTAGAAGCAGAATTTAGGGAGACATTAGATACATATTTAGCAAGATCCAATACTCAGTAGGAGTTCCTGTTTTTATCAGCTTTTCATAGAGGGGAATTTGATGTCCGGGTGCTCCTTCACTGGTACTATTTAAGCCGAGACCAGAAATAGCAAAGCTTGTGAACACAGAGAACAAACAGAAAGAGCAGGGTACCTCTGACAGCAGACTAGTTACGTGCATTTATGAGTATGTTAAACAAATATTATTTATTTTTGACTGTTGCTTATGTTGCCATTTTCTATTTGTTCATTCACTGTGTTGAATGAATCTCCTTTGACCTGTTGTTACAGGATGGCATCCCATGTGGAAGACAGGGAAAGGCTATATTTCTCTGCGAGATCTGTTGAAGTTCAAATCGAGAACAACAGCAAAGATAAAATGCTGTCCGATGCTGCGTAAGTATTTGAAGACAGTACACTGCTTTTTCCTTTTCCGATCGCACGTGTCAGCATGTAAATGTCGGAAGCATTTTGTATTTATTTTATATTAAAACTGGGTGCAATGGTGCTTCTGCACGTTGGAGAGTGAATGCGGTGTGCACTGAGGGCACCAGATAGATGCCCCCGGCCCAAGCAGGTGCTTTCCGATGTAAAGGCAGCAGACCACCTACCTCAACCTCCGTAACATCGCCCGTCTCCGCCCCGTCTCAGCCCATCTGCTGCTCATCTGTGCCTTTGTTATCTCCAGACTCAATTATTCCAACGCTCTCCTGGCCAGCCTCCCATCCTCCGCCCTCCGTAAATGTGTTCATCCAAAACTTTGCTGCCCGCATCCTAACTCGCACCAAGTCGCGTTCGCCCATCATCCCTGTGCTCGCTGATCTACATTAGCTCCCAGTCCGGCAACGCCTTGATTTTAAAATTCTCATCCTTGTTTTCAAACCCCTGCATGGCCTCACCCCCTCCCTATCTCTGTAATCTCCTCCAGGCCCACAACCCTCCAAGATCTCTGTGCTCCTCCAATTCTGCCCTCCTGCGCATCCCCAATGTTCATCGCTCCACCGTTGGCGGCTGTGCCTTCATCTGCCTTGGCCCTAAGCTCTGGAATCTCCTCCCTAAACCTCTCCGCCTCTCTAACTCTCTCTTCTCCTTTAAGTAACTCCTTAAAACTTACCTCTTTGACCAAGCTTTTGCTCACCTCTCCTAATATCTCTGTGTCAAATTTTGTCTGATAACACTCCTGTGACACGCCTTGGGACGTCTTACTACTTTAACGGAGCTACATAAATGCAAGTTGTTGTTGTTGTTGAATTAGAGTCAGCATAAGATGAACTTTCTCTCACTCACCTCAGTGCCCAGCTGTTGCCTGGCATTAACCGAGATACAGGAGCAGGCTGTGATACCTTGCCTCACAGCTAGGGTTGGTATGAGGTGTGGGAAATCCAACAGGGAAGGACATGGCTAAATACCTTGTTACTATTAGTAGTGCATTAGGATAAGTGAATACAAACTGGAGGAACTAATCACCTTTTGGAGATGTAGGAGCAGCTCAATATGTTTACTGTTTCTCCAGTCGGTCGATCTCACACTCCCTCAAACAAGCCAAAACTCTGATGCCTCCCGCAGTGTAATGAAACCTTTCTTGCACAATTCATTACCTAAAGGATTGTAGCTATGAATAAATGAATGACAAGTCTAACTGAAATCTGCAGTTCTCCTCAACCCCCTTGCCCCCCTCCCACCCCAGCTGCGATGAAGGTGCTGAATCACGCTGGGGTACAGTTCCACCTGTATCCTCAGACCACTTTTCATCTGTGAGCCTGGTCAGCGAATGTCAACAGGCTATTCAGTCTTGGGGGTGGGGGGCTGCGGTGGGTATCACAACTGGATTTGAGCCTGTCCTTACTTAACACACAGATTTGTGCACGTGCTACTGGATAGAGACCTGGGATGATGATAACCCTGGATCACTAGCACAGATATACAGCTGCTGGTGCCCATCCCGCTTACATCAGCCAACAGGACAGACAGGATCAAACTACACTCCTGCCTCATCTGTTCCAAACTTAGCCATTGGAGGCGAGAGGTGTCCAAGTTCTATTTATCTAATGGAAACTAACACAAAAACACTGAGTTCCGATTACATCCTGAACTCCAGTCTCAATAAACATAGCTCTCTTCTCCTTTGTGGTCACGTGCTGTTGTTGCAGTGTTCGTGTTTCTTTTTTGCGGGGTGGGGGGTAGGGTGGTGGAATGTTGGGCATTGTAGGAAATTCTTGTTGTAGCCCTAATCCTAACTCTATAGTCTCCATATTGCAATGTGGGGCCCTGTCCTCCGTGTGCGCCACTGATCATAAAACTTCTGTTATGCAACAAGTTTTTTTAATGGGATATTTTTGCATACCTTTCCCCTTTCTTATGCATTTTATTCCTTTCTTCAGCTGCCTAGGAGACAGAATGAGCGGGGGTACACTACCTGCTCCTAGCCACTGTTAGTGCCCCTCCGCAGTCAGCTGCCCAAGCATCAGTCCCCCTCAATTTCTTTCTTCATTGTCTGCTGGGAAACATATGAATTGCCAGGCAAAAAAAACCAAGGTCCATCTAGTTCATCTTCTATCATCCTGGTAGTTGCATAATGGACACAGGAATTTATAGTGGGAAAACTTGACACAAAAGTATGACCAAAACGTGACAATGGGAAGTAAGATTTTGTAAATAGGAAATGTGCACAGGACTGGTATTTTTAATATATTTTATAATCTATTATGCATTCTGCTTCTACCACTGTTTCCTTTCCATTGCCTAACAACCATACGCATAAAATAATTCTTAAATTTCTATCCTCTCGACCAACTCACCAACCAGTGGAAATAATTTATTTTCCAATTTACTTTATCAAAGCCTATAATTTTGAACACTCCAATCAGATCTCCTTTCAATCTTCCTTGTTCTAATGAAAATAGCCCCAATTTCTCCAATCGCTCCTCATAACTAAAGCCTCTCATTCTCGATATCATCTTCGTGAATCTCTTCTGCACCCTCTCCATGGCCTTGACATCCTTTCTAAAGGAACCTAGAATCCCAAACGCTTTTGTTAAGAGTTTAAAGATTTGTGCATCAGAACCTCTGCTCCTCTACCCCTTTTAAAGTTTTACCATTTAGTGTACATGTCCACTCCTCATTTCTACTCCAAAAATGTATTACCTCAGATTTATTTACATTAAATTTCATCCAACATCTATCTGCCCAACCTACTAACCTGCCATATCCTCCTGAAATCGCTTACAGTTCTCTTCAGTGTTAAGGCCTTGTGAAGACTAGCAAAGGTCTCAGGAATTGGTCCAATTCTTTGAGGGCACTTAGGTTTGGACACCTCGATCTCTGGTTCTCTCTCCTGCTCCGGCTCTCTTTGCAGATTTTAGTCCAGATGTGAGCAGCTGAAATTCCTGCCTATGACTTGGGCTAAAATAATGGGATTTCTTTTCTCCTCTTTTCGAGCTTGATCACATAGCCATGGACTCTAGATCCCTTTACATTTGTGGGTATTACTAAAACAATATAGGATCTTCTCCTTAGCCTGTGACTTCAGTGCAGTACGAAGGGAATGCTGCACTGACGGAGGTGCTGTCTTTCAGATGAGACGTTAAACCGAGTTTGCCCTTTCAGGTTGATGTAAACGATCCCATGGCACTATTTCGAAGAAGAGCAGGGGAATTCTCCCCCGTGACCTGGCCAATATTTATCCCTCAACCAACATCACTACAACAGATTATCTTGTTATTTATCTCACTGCTGTGCGCAAATTGGCTGCCACGTTTCTGACATTACAACAGTGGCTACACTTCAGAAGTACTTCATTGGCTGTTATGCGCTTTGAGAAGTCCCGAGTTCATGAAAGGTGCTATGTAAATGCAAGTCTTTCATTCTTTCAATGGAAATAAAAATTGAGAGAGATGCAAAACAGGCTGCCGATTCACGATTACCCGTTTTACATTATCGCACAGTCACAATAACCCCCGTTGTTTTTCTCTGCAGGTAATATCACGGGAGCTCAACTAGCAAATTTAAAAACCAATTAACTTGGTAATTTTTTTAAAGAATTAGTCTATAGCACCCCTAACCTAGTTAATCTCACCTCCTTCCATACCAACTAGACTGAGAGACATGACAGTGAGCCTGCCTCATCTCTCCCTATACCACTGGCAGTCTGTGAAAGGGCTCAGGCTTCGACTGCCCAGCCACTCCACACTGACAATGGTATGATAGAAGGACACCAATCTGTGAAAGACTAAATATTGCTTATGGTGAGTTGGAGGATACACTGTCTCATATCATTGGGAGTGCTACGCCATGTGACACTAAGGGCGCAATCTTGCCAGCCCTGGGGAGGCGGGACTGCCAGGAAAATGGCAGAATCTGGGGGCGGGTGCCAATCCCGCCCCCAACCCGCCTCCGTGCCATTTTGCCAGGAGGCGGGTAGCCGACCCACACCGGGTCCCGTCTCCTTGGAGGCGGGAAGGAGATTACAGCCACTTAACTGTTAACAGGTAGTTAACAGGCAGATAAGAGGATTATCCCCAGTTTACCCACACAAGTGCGGGCTTCCCGAAGGCTGCGAACCCCGCCAGGGTCAGCGAGGCGAGCAGTGGGTCTGCAGGGGTCTGCGGGGTGCAAAAGTGCGCTGTGAAGGTAAGTGATGGGTGCAAGTGTGGAGAGGTAAGTATGTGAGATGAGTGGAAAGTGATAGAAAATGTTTACTTACCTTTGTTTCTTCCTGCAGGCTTCAAACGTTGGGGATGCAGAGAGTCTCGCATCTCACCGGCAGAGATGACAGATGGCTGCTGCATTCTCCAATGCAACAACCATCTAATTTCTGCTCACAAAAGAGGTTTGATGAGTCTTGAATACAAGAACTCATCAAACAACAGAGAATGTCAGTGGTTGACAGCTTCACAGAGCTGTCAAACGATGACAATTCATCTGACATAAATTTTTGACAGATGAAACGTCATACGCTGACGTTCTCTGTAACCGGCTTCCCCTTAATTGGCCTGCTAAGCCCGCTGGGTGGGCTTAACAAGGTCAATCAAGGGAAAATAGCGTGGATTGGCCAGAAGTTGATGGAGGCGGGACTAAAACCCGACAAGTGGGAGTCCCGCCTCCAAAAGCTCCCCATTGGCAAAATCCAGCCCTTTAAATGTACTATCAGAGCCGCTTTCCGTGCTTTTGATATGCACATTCCCATCTATTCAATTCTGAGTTGCTGCTGTCTTACGTTAAACCAATCAATAAAGTGTAAGGAAGGCGTTTAGTGCATTAAAAAAGTTAAAAAACTGCTGAAGACTACACCTCTCTCACCTGAAAAAACTATTCATTATTAATAAATTATTCATAAGCCTTGCCCAAAACTGAAAATTATCTGTTATATTAAAAAGTGTGGCCTATATTTGAGTAAAAATGGTAATCATATTGTAAGACATCATATGTAAGAATAAGAGCGCAACATAAGCTGACAATACTGATGAGCTGTACCTTTATAATGTGATATGTGGCGAACAGACCCAAATTACATTACCAGCGGAGTTTTGCAATGAAGAAGCACTGAGTTCCATTTCCCAAGCGGCTAATTTTTAATGCAATGAAAATGTGTGTAGCGGCAGTGACTTTGTCATAACTTTAAAAAACTTGAACGCTGCGCTCAGTGGATCACTTGGGCACTTTAAAAATGCAGTCTTGCACTGGGCTGCAGTTACATTGCACCCACTGTGAACTCAAAGTGGTACACACCAGAGAAAGTGTCTGTCTTTCCTTTAGTGAGCTTAGTATTCATATTGGGACCAGTCTCCAGAGTTATACTGACATTTTTTTCCATTGATACACAATGGGGTAGAAATTGGTCCTCATTGTGGAAAATGGGGGCAAAAGTGACCCATTTGGCAGGGCTATGCTGTACACCCCAACAATGCCTGAAATACACCCGATGCCTTGCTGCCTGTTGAGTAGAGCAGGTTAAAATTCAGAACGCTGAGTTCCTGGTGGCCTCTTGGCGGGTAAGTCACCTGGGCAATTTCAACTGCCCACCCGCCCGGTTTCCACTGGGCGGGTAGAGTTAAAATCACCTTCAATGAGTCTGATATGAAAGGAGGCAGTGGCAGGATCTAGCTCGAGTTGCAATCAGCAGGCCTTCAACTCAAGGTTAAAACAAATCTCAAGGAGGTTGTTTGGAGAAGACTCATATTGTGCAAATCTAACTGTACGGGCAAACTATTTTGATTTGGGGTTGACTAAAATGCATGAAATAAGGGAATTTAACCATTCCTCTAATACTCCACGTGTCATTATTTTTATAGGACTTACAACTACAGTGGTCATCTGTTCAGTCCACCACCACCTGTCATCAGCCCTGGGAGGAAAGGGGAGACCATTTTTGTCAAGACTGAATCTGCAGCACGCGGCAGTGTTGGGGTACTGTCCTATAGGTTTGGTGCACACCAGTTTTCATTACTGTTCTCCAACCCCTATGACTATAACTTATACTCCATTGAGTTTGCTTTATACATCTCTGACACACCAGAGCCAACCGACACACATCTGTACCAGAAGATGTACTCACAGTTGACACCAAGCAAGACATATGCTAAAGAAGCACTGAGCACAAAAAGTGCAGTGATCTCTGTTACTGGAGGAGGTCTGGTTGTTTCAGCCACAATGTCAAATGAGGCTCATTCCATAGTCAAACTAGATATTAGAGATGCTTAGCACATGTGTAAAGTCTAGCTGAAGTCTGAACTGGGTTCAATGATTAGCTCATTGCAATTTTCATTTTGATTTGTTTTCTGATCAGCATTAAAGAGGCTTCCATAGACCCTTTCACAATGTCTAACTTTTTATTGTGTCTAAAAATATTGTGAAGTACTACAATTTATTCGGCTATTGAAAACATCAATTTCAGAAGCTCCAACACGAAATCAGTTCATCTTGATTTATTTGTTCAGGTTAAAACATTTGCACAAAATCGTGTGATGAAGTTTTTGGAGCCCAATAGTCGACCGATTATAGTGAAGGGAGCCTTTAGGGTTACTGAAACAATTTACTGATTGTGTGAATGATTCCAGTCAGAAAGCCCTGTAATCATTTTACTGGGAAATCGATCTGAATGGCTCTGCTTTATGGGGTAGAGTTCCAGCTTTGGGCACAATCGGGAAGCTGCGCCCAAAATGTGCTTGAAATTGCGCTCGTCCGTTTACAGTTCAAGCTTCCACTAAAATTAATGTGCATAATCACAAACAGAAAGGGGGAATTTTAATCCCCCCCAAAAAAACTGGTGGGTTGGGGGTCAGGTGGGAAGTTAAAGTGTTAAAAACCTGAATCCCGATCCTAACACACCTCCAACCCGTCAACTTCCGGTTTTAATGGAGGTGGACTGGGGCGGGCAGCCAACCCACTCCCAGGAGTCGGGTTGGCACTTTAAATATTATAATGAGGCTGTAAGCCTCGGATTTAACCTGCTTTAAGGTTTAACTGTGGCCGGCCGGGGTTCCCGGGCCTCGAGATTCCCAGAAGCTGCAGCGAGGCGAGGACAGCCTCGGGAAGCAATCCTTGTGTGCTGGGAGGAGCAGGAGTGCTTCCTCATGGTCCCCCCAAGCTCCCCCGCCATCAGCCCCACCCTCCAACCATACAAATGACCTCCCCCCCCACTCCAGGTCGGGGGTCAGAACCCCCACCCCCAGATTCGACCCCTCTGCCCCCCTCCCCCGCCGGTGTCAGTGATCGGACCCCCACCCCTCCACGGATCAGACCCACCCCGGGGTCAGGGCTCCCACCCCGGGGACAGGGCTCCCACCTACCTGTGGTTGCGACCTCTTCTCCAGCAATCCCCACCCGATTGGAATAACAACAGAAAATGCTGGAAATACTCAGCAGGCCAGGCAGCATCTGTGGAGAGAGAAACAGAGTTAATGTTTCAGGTCTGGGACCCTTCATCAGAACTGGAAAAAGCTGGAGATGTAACAGATATTAAGCAGGTGCAGAGACGGCGGGGGGTGGAGGGGTGCTTAGGAGGAATTGAAAGAACATCCTGAACTTTTGTAAGAGGTAGGGGTTAAAACTCCGCGGAGTGCAGGGAAACCCGGACATGCGGGTTTTCTGCGCTCTACCGGGCACCCCTGCTTCCGATGGGTCCAAACTAAAAATTCCAGCCAAACTCTTCAAAGAACCAGCGCAATCGGGCGGCATAATGGAACGTAATTGTTCATTTTTTTCCTTATAAAGTATCCCTTGATGTATTTAAGAGGGGTAACCTGCTGCAGCTTTATTAATACAGCTGAAAATGGTTAGGCGCCAAAAATAAGCATTTTTAATAAGAGTGTCCAGTCCGCTGCCTGTGAGTAACCTGACTTAAATTCACTGACAATGACTTAAAAAACCCCACATTGAACCATTTAATAGGGTCACTGGTATATACTAGCCATTTTCTTAGAAAATTTAATATATTTTGATATGAAAAACCTTTTAGAACGTGCCTTCTAGTGCCTGTGCACCTAAGAAAATGAGTGCAACTTGAAGAGCCTTCCCGAACCAACGCAGTCGGCAGAATCTTGCAATGTCGATCTGGGGGCCTGATTTGGGCAAATTGAATCTTGTGCTGGTATCACTAGCGTAAACGAGCGGAAACTCTATCCCGCTGCGATTTAAATCACTCTATGTTTCAATGTGTAATCGCAGGTTGTTACTGACTCTGCTGTATAATCATGTACTGACCGCACCAGCCAGTTTGGGGAAAGAGGACAAATAAATGTTTGAACATCAGTAAATATTCCATTGTTTCAATGCTTTTGTGGCCAATAATGGAAGAGAAAACAGTGCTTTCTGAACTTTGAAGTCAATAGCCACAGCTATAACACAACAGGAAAAAAAACAAAAATAGAAAATTAAAAAAAACAAAATAAAGTGAGCGAGGAAGAGGTGAACAGCAGGGGAAAAATATTACGGCAACAACAAACCGCAGTACAAGTTCATAAAAGTCGGATTGGGGCAAGATTGAACCAATAACAGTAACATGGAAAGATTATATAATTCAGGACAGGAGATCGTGTGGTGAGAATCTTGATAAGGACCAAGCGAAGGGAACCACAAATCGATGCTCTTGGTGACAAAAAAACTCACATTGGTTGCCTGGACAATTTATGAAGAAACTGTATGTTCTATTCGTATTATGTAAACGGACCAAACAGACTGTGCACAGTACCATGCAACAATGTGTATGGCTGTGGGTCCTTGCTGTGCGCAAATTGGCTGCCACGTTTCCCACATTGCAACAGTGACTACACTTCAAAAAGTACTTCATTGGCTGTAAAGCGCTTTGGGATGTGCTGAGGTCATGCAAGGCGCTATATAAATGCAAGGATTTATTTCTTATCACCTGCGGATTCCATAGGTAGGCAGTACCTTTTCCCCTAAAACACACTCAAATACAAAAGTTTGCCCCACAAATGTTTTGACATCTATACAGAATAACAATACTTTAAGGTCACCATGACTGAGTTGCTGAAAGCTCACATTATTGCAGATTATGGGCATGATCTTCCCTGGATACTTTTGCCACGATTTTGCCAGCGCTCAGAGGGCAGGTTTGGAGGCGGGTCAGAGGTTAAAGTCGTTTTGATTGACGGTGGGTTCCGCACCCGCCGTCATCCCGCCTCCACACAACCTTCCCAAGTGTTGGGTCCCCGATTTGCAAATGGACCCGACACCTAGCGGCGGGAAACAGATTAAAGGCAATTAACTGCCTATTAACAGGTACTTGTCAGCAGTTTTCAGGGTCGTTTTCAATTTTCCAGCTTCCGGGTCGGGTTTTACGACGTGCGGACAACACGCCAGGTAAGTGTGGCGTGTTGTGAGTCTGGTCTGATGTTTGTGAAAAGATGACAGCTGCAGAAGTGGTGTCAAGGATGCCTTGTTGCAGATGGTGAGTTTCAGAGTGAAGAAAATGTTGGTTACTGCATTTTTAATACATATACAGATTTCTTTAGCTTACAAGTTTTTAAATCCAACTGTATGTCCAGTGCCACCTCATTGGGAGAACCTCTCTCACCAGTGACAGATCGCTTCTGTCATCTCACCTGCAGCTGCCATCTATTCCAGCAACATCGGAGCCAATGAAACAATCAGACCTTGGTCCTCCGAACCCTTCCACAATCATCCCCAACACCAACATCACCAACCTCATCACCAACCTTCTCCGCCATCACCTGATGCTGTACTGGACACAGGGCATCAGCCCCTGATAAAATTGCTGGCCGGGAGCCAGACTTTCTTCACTTGATGCTGTAAACCCTGGCTGCCACATGATGCATCAGGTTGACACCATCCTACACCAGCACCGTAAAGCATCCCTTTAATGTCCAAGCCATTCCATGCACACACATCACTATAGTGGGGCAGGGGGTTGGGGGTGGGGTGGGGGGGAAGTTCTGACTGAACAATCACTGGAACTCAGTAAGACACTTCTCAATGTGCGCTCAGATCTGTCCAACAAGGGGCACTTTTTGAAAAAGAGATTTCACTGTATGACAACACATTATCAGAAACTTCACATTTACATTGGCTAAACCTTTCAAGTGCCCACCCTTGTGTGTTGTTAGTTGGTATGCTTGCAGTAGAATGAGGGTGAGTGTGAGGGATGGCTAATGAGATGGGGAAGTGATAAAGTAGTTAGAGAGGGTTGGGTGGAGGTGTATGGCAAGTTGGTGTCCTGGGGAGGTCTCTTCCACACTTGGAAGAGAAGAGAACCTCCCTGCATACTGTGACTCCCTCCATAAGCACATGGAGGGAGTCATTGGAGAGTCTGGGTGCAAGAGTTCACCTTTGTGCAGTGATTGTCAGTGTTTTCAGCACCTCAATGCTGTCAAACACTGAAAAATCAACTGTCAAAATAAAATTGTGCATGGTCCCTTTAAGGAAACCGGCAGATGACGCATCATCAAATGATGTCATCAGACCCGCTTTCTGTTAATTGGCCGGTAGCAGGCTTAACAAGGTCAATCAAGGAAAAATCACGTCTGCAGAGCGGAGGCAGCTGGGGTCGGGACTGGAACCCGGAAACCAGCTGACCCATCCCGACACCGATGAGAAAATCGCAGCCTCTAGGTGCAAAATCACCACCGAGGGGGGTCTTGAGCTGCAATGCCGGTTTGGCCCTCGTTTAGTGGAAGGCGCCATCTTGGTAAAGGATTTGAAGTGCAGGCTAGGAATGGCTGCCCGGAGGATCGTTAAGGGGCTGATTGCCAATTAAATTTCCTGCTAGCGCCCATTAACAAGGCTGCAGGCCATTTTGGTGTCTAGCACTTGAACTAACACCCTGTCCTAACAGTGAGCAGCTGAACAGGAGTAAACAAGTAGTTGCTGAGAATTTTGAGCGCCACTTAAAGCTATGCTCAGCTTTCGCTGTTCACTTGCTGCTGGAGGTTTGAAGAGGACTTTTGAAACACATCGGAAGACTTTCTGGGACAGTTTGTCAAAATATCACCAACATTCTAGCAATATTTAGTCTGGAAATTCACTGAGGACTTCACCTAAAAAGAGTAAGTGCTGTGCTACTCCACCTTATTGGATACATTGGAGAAAGGGTGTGCTTGGTCATGGGCATCTTGCTCGGGGTCTCCCTTGGTCTGGATGAGGAATAGGAGGAGGACATGAAGCCAGGCAGAACAGCACCAGCTGCTACAGGGGAGAGAGACAGGAGGGACACGAGGGCGAGGTGGCGCCCTTCCCTCCTGCGGGTACAGGACATCCCTCCTCCTCTGGACCTCCTCCACCGGGACCTCCAGTGCCGCGTCCGAGAACCTGTGCGCCCTCTCCCTCGGTCCCTGAGCCATCCTGAAACCTGAAACTGGCGGAACCCAAACTGAGCATCAGTGAGCAGGTTATTGGTAAGTGCCGCTTGATAGCACTGTCGACAACACTTACCATCACTTTGCTGATGATTGAGAGTAGACTGATGGGACAGTAATTGGATGGATTGGATTTGCCCTGCTTTTTGTAGACAGGACATTCCTGGGCAGTTTTCCACATTGTCGGATAGATGCCATTGTTGTAGCTGTACTGGAACAGCTTGGCTAGAGGCATGGCTAGTTCTGAAGCACAAGTCTTCAGCATGACAGCTGGGATGTTGTCGGGCTCCATAACCTTTGTTGTATCCAGTGCACTCAACTGTTTCTTGATATCCCGTGGAGTGAATCGAAAAGGCTGGAGACTGGCTTCTGTGATGGTGGGGACCTCAGGAGGAGGCTGAGATGGATCATCCACTCGGCACTTCTGGCTGAAGGTGGTTGCAAAGGCTTCAGCCTTGTTTTTTGCACTCGCGTGCTGGGCTCCGCCATCATTGAGGATGGGGATATTCATGGAGCCTCCTCCTCCCATTAGTTGTTTAATGGTCCACGACTGGATGTGGCAGGACTGCAGAGCTTTGATCTGATCCGTTGATTGTGGAATCGCTTAGCTCTGTCTATAGCATGCTGCTTCCGCTGTTTAGCATGCATGTAGTCCTGTTTTGCAACTACCCCAGGTGGGTACCTCATTTTTAGGTGCGCCTGGTGCTGCTCCTGGCATGCTCTTCTGCACTCCTTATTGAACCAGGGTTAGCATTCTGGCTTGATGGTAATGGTAGAGTGAGGGATATGCCGAGCCATGAGTTTACAGATTATGGTGGAATGCAGTTCTGCTGCTGCTGATGGTCCACAGCACCTCATAGATGCCCAGTTTTGAGCTGCTAGATCTGTTCTGAATCTATCCCATTTAGCACAGTGATGGGACAGGACATATCCAGGGATGGTGATGGAGGAGTCTTGGACAGAAGGTACGATTCTGTGTGTATGACTATGTCAGGCTGTTGCTTGACTAGTTTGTGGGACAGCTCTCCCAATTTTGGCACAAGTCCCCAGATGTTAGTGAGGAGGACTTTGCAGGGTTGACTGGGTTGGGAGTGCCGTTGTCGTGTCCGTAGCCGGCGTCGAGTTCGATGCTGGGTGGTCCGTCTGGTTTTAATCTTATTATTGTTTTTTCGTAGTGGTTTGTTACAACTGAGAGGCTTGCTAGGCCATTACAGAGGGCAGTTAAGAGTGATTCTGTCACCAGGTTGCTGGGATGTGCCCCTCTCTCCGTCTCCCACCACCAGCGTCTCTCGAGCTCCTGAAATTTCCAGAGCTGCCTCCTCTGCTGCTGTCAGAAGTGCAATGACTGGAGGGCCACCTCCAGTTCTCTGTCTCTTCCTGTTGTTAGGGCTCTCTTTTCCTGCAAGGAGGGAACAAAGAGAAGTTTGAGTGAGAGTGATGGAATGAGTGTAAGGAATGGATGGGTTACATCTGTAGAGGGTGACTATGAGGGAGTGGGGTGCCATTGCCAAATGGCCTCCTTCTGTGGTGTTACTTGCTATGATTGCATTAGGTTGAGGGCGAGTGTGAGGGGTGGTTATTCAGCTGGAGATGTGAGTATGTACATAGAGAGAGAGGGATGGGTGGACGTGCAAGGTATGTTGGTGTGAGGAATGATGTGCAGGAGTAGGCTTGGGAAGGCAGAGTGATGGGGATGTGTTGACAGGCACTTCAGGATGAGGGTGAGTGTGACATTGTACTCACATTTCCTGACCTCATGAGATCATTGAAGTGCTTCCTGCACTGGATCCAGGTCCCCCTGACCACATCCCTGCTGCTGACCTCCTCAGCAATATCCAGCCAGGCTCTCTTTGTTGCTTGTGGAGATCTCCTTTGCCTTTCAGCAGGGAAGAGGACCTCCCTGTGTGCTCTGACAACCTCCACAAGAGTATGCAGTGTAGAATCAGAGAACTGTGGTGAAGTCCTCTGCCTTTGGCTATCCATGTTTCAAAAGTTTTACCTCTCCTGTGGCCTTTCTCTCACACCTTCCACCCTCCTCTGGAAACCTTCAAGTCAGTTCAGTGCAGGGCTGCTTTAAAAATGGACGCTGGACGAGTCAGTGATGACATCATCAGGCCCGCACCGTTTAATAGGGCCAGGAAACGCACATGACTCGTTCAATTGGTGCCATTAGGTGAAAGTCGCTCTGAGCAGCGCGTTGCTTAGAACATCGCATTCCCGACGCGTTACGCCGCCCTCAAGCACCGAACGCAAAGGTTAAAACTCCGGGCCAGGAATTTCGAGGTTATTTTTTTGCTACAGTGACATCTAGTGGCTATATCTGTTATACTCATTCTCTGGATTCTGTTAATTCTATTCGTTCCATTGTACAATGTGTGAATTTGACATGCCAGTTTTTGGGGTGGGGTGTGTTCGAAAATGTTAAATTGTGTATCATTTTTTTAATTCACTTTAGGCATTATTTTCATCTGAACACAGTTTAACTTTCAAACTAATATTAACATTCAAATATTTATTTGATTGATGTGTTTTTAACAACAACTTGCATTTATATAGCACCTTTAACATAGCAAAACATCCCAAGACGCTTCACAGGAGCATTATGAAACAAAATTTGACACCGAACCACATTAGGACATATTAGGACAGATGGAGGTAGGTTTTAAGGAGCATCTTAAAGCAGGAAAGAGAGGTAGCGAGGCGGAGAGGTTTAGAGAGGGAATTCCAGAGCTTAGAGCCTTGGCAGCTGAAGGGACAGCCACCAATGGTGGAACAGTTAAAATCGGGGATACTCAAGAGGCCAGAATTAGAGGAGTGTCAATATCTCAGAGGGTTGTAGAGTTGGAGGAGATTACAGAGATAGGGAGGGGCGAGGACTTGGAGGGGTTTGAAAACAAGAATGAGAATTTTAAAATCAAGGCGCTGCTTAACCGGGAGCCAATGTAGGTCAGCGAGCACAGGGGTGATGCGTGAACTGGACTTGGTGCAAGTTAGGACACGGGCTGAGTTTTGGATGACCTTGAGTTTACGTAGGGTGGAATGTGGGAGGTCAGCCAGGAAAGTGTTGGAATAGTCAAGTCTAGAGGTAACAAAGGCATGGATGAGGGTTTCAGCAGCAGATGCGCTGAGGCAGGGGAGGAGACAGGTGATGTTACGGAGGTGGAAGTAGGCGGTCTTTGTTATGCTGCGGATATGTGGTCAGAAGCTCATCTCCGGGTCAGATATGACACCAAGGTTATGAACAGTCTGGTTCAGCTTCAGACAGTTGCCAGGGAAAGGGATGGAGTCAGTGGCTAGGGAATGGCATTTGTGGCGGGGACCAAAGACAATGGCTTCGGTCTACCCAATAGTTAGCTGGAGGAAATTTCTGCTCATCCAGTACTGGATGTTGGACAAGCAGTCTGACAATTAAGAGACAGTGGCGGGGTCAAGAGAGGTGGTAGTGAGGTAGAGCTGGGTGTCGTCAGCGTACATGTGGAAACTGACGCTGTGTTTTTGGATGATGTTACCAAGGGGAAACAAGTAGAAGAGAAATAACAGGGGACCATGGATAGATCCTTGGGGGTCACTAGAGGTAACGGTGTGGGAGCGGGAAGAGAAGCCATTGTAGCTGATTCTCTGTGTACGATTAGATAGATAAGAATGGAACCAGGCGAGTGCAGTCCCACCTAGCTGGATGACGCTGGAGAGGCGTTGGAGGAGGATGGTGTGGTCAACCCTGTCAGAGGTTGCAGACAGGTCGAGATGGATGAAGATAAGTTTACAGTCACATAGGATGTCATCTGTGACTTTGATAATAGCCGTGAAGTGGTAAAGTATGGTTGAAGTCTGAATTAGGTTCTTCAGTGATTAATTTGTTGCAATCTTCTTTCTGATTTCAGGATACTTCAGTCCCAAGAGCCTCTTGTATCAATTGAGCAGCCAAGCACCTCTCGTGACACTGGCTCTCAGGTCGGACCTAAATGCAGCACCAGGATAGGTATTAGAAAAGTATGTCTGGGCACTGTTAGATTCGAATTTTCGGAGCAAAACCAGATGGAGAGACGGAATTGCTGACAAAGTTAAAGTTTATTAGGAAACGGCCGGGAGACCTTGTGCACAAGGGAGAGGAAGGAGCCTCCTCAGACTCGCACCTAGCTCTCTAAGGAAATACAGCATACAAGCATTAATATAACTTTCAATAAGCAACGCCCACTGGTTACAAAAGTGGGCATACGCATACAGACAACGTCACTACAGTTACTCTCTTATAGGTTGGGTGATTAGTCACTCAATGTCGGGAACCGCCCTGAAGTGTTCTTTGACATTAAACATAACACCTAGTTCTTAGACATCTAGCTTCTGTGAGCAAGGTCGTTTAATTCTTGAGAAAAGCTTATTATAATAAACAATGTCAGCTTTTAGTTGCGAGCAGACATTACAAAGGGAGATAAGGCGTCTGAGGCAAAGGTAGAAATGGCCGACTCCTTATGAAGTTCAGTTTCCCTTAACTCTCAGAAAGCCAGCTGCATTAAACACTACTTCTGTAACACTGATAACAACATTTTGGAATCAGTAAAGACGGAGACCAAGAGTCTAGTAACTATGCTGTGGTCTGCTATTTCTACAGTACTTAGTTAAAAAGGGTTAATGATGGTCAAGTGTCCCATCATGCTTTGCAGCTACCTAAATACTACATGTACGGTTTTAATACATATATTTCTTAATAAGTGAAGCTAATCATCCTTTAAATATGATTTCTAGTACTGCAGCCTTCCCTACAGCTTTGGTTAATGTATTTAAAGACTAGAGGATTCAGGCTTTGGTTCACAGGCCTATTTTTGCAATCCAACAGCACCCAGGGGGAACACGGTGATAAGTAATAGGTTTGATCACATTTTTTACAATAAATATGAGATTACACTTTGATCTGATTTTGTTATTTGATGAATCCATAAGGCCTCATGAGATCTGATTGGGGTGATGAGTCATTTTTGTAAATGGGGAGAGTGATGTTTACATATGGAATGATTTGAACTGGCAGGAAGGCTAGGTAGGTACCAATTTACTCGCCGTTTTTGTCGCATCCTTGGTGGTGGAATGGGACAATGGTATTGTCAGGCCTACAATTGGGGTGCTAGCCAATTACACTGGATATCTGCCCCAAACTCGATGCACTCCAATTTCTAATGCTTGCTTGGGCCTCTCCCCAAAGGAGCCATAGAGTTCACTTAAATGTATTTATATAAGGGCCAGTGACATGGGTGTGCTGAAGTCCCGAAAGTTACACTCTCAATGCACTAGGGGTAACTGAGAACAAGATAAATGAAGTGTACCTGTTGCCAGTAACAGCTGAGAATGGCCAAAGTGAGGAATCTTTGAGCCTGATGAGTGCAGAAACTTTAACTATGGATTACCAGGGCTGGGGGGTGGTACTTAAACCTATAACCTTCTGACTCAGAGGTGGGAGTGCTACCACTGAGCCAAGCTGACACTTGTTGAGTACCCTTGAGCTCTGGGCTCCATGACGCTGAAGCCATGGGCAGCTCTCTACTCAACTTCCACTGGCAAGGCGGCCCATACCCATCTACTTCTCACTTCTCTGGCTCCATTTTGCCCTGTGCATCACCCAGTGCTGCACATTCACTGACACTATGTCCCTCCGGGTAAAAGAATACCTGATCTGGTGCTTGGGATGATAAAGTAAGTGGCATAGTGGGTGAGAGCCAGAGGGTTGTGCCTTTGTCCTCAATATCTGCTCCAGCATTATCATCATCATAGTCCACAAGGTAGAACTTCCTACTGTCCTGCCCTCCTCATTATCATCATCCTCAGCCCCCTACCCTTATCATGGATCTGGAGATATGGAGGCCACAAGCCAGGAATGGGTTAAAAAGAATCCCCTTGCGATGAAGGAGATTGAAAAGAGTGGTGGAATCTTGTGACTGTGCTGCTTCACAAGGATGCCATGGCAACTGTCTAGGCGTGGACCCACTAACCTGCTGCCTGCTCTGTCCCACCAATCTTGGCACCTCACACAGTGTCATCCCATCAGCTCCATGGCCGACTCCTCGTAGGAGGTCAGCCTGCTGATGTTAGAATGGAAATTAAGGGTTTGCTCCCTGGAAAATGTTGAATTGTTAAATTAATATTGATGCATTGTTATTAATAGTAAGCATTTTCTTCCTTCACAATTAATAGATTTGTAATTTAAAAACAAAATGATATTTGGATTTTCAACAAGCCAACCAAATTATCACTTACCCACATTACCTCAACATCCAGCCTCCCACTGCCCCAGGTCAAGAGGTATCCTACCCCTCCAGACCCAATTCCCAGAGACTCTGCACCCATCCAACTCCCCACCCTTTCACAGAGACATTCTTTTCTCCAACCCTCCCAGTTCATACTAGTACTCCTCCCTCTCACTCAGCAATTCAACCTGGCACTCTTCTCCCCCTCTCACCTGGTTAAGGTGATATTCCTCTCCCACTCTTCCCCATTCCAGCTGGTACTTTCCTTCCCCCAGAGTTCATGCTGGCACTCTCCCTCCCCATTCCTCAGTTAGAAGCTGGCACTCCCTCTCCTCATTCCTCAGTTAGAAGCTGGCACTCCCCAGAAGGGAGAGGAGGTGGGGTGGCTATGTTAATAAAGGAAGGAATCACTATAATACAGAGAAATGATATTGGGTCAAAGGAGCAGGATAGTGAAACAGTTTGGGTGGAGATAAGGAATAATAAGGGGAAAAAAACACTAGTGGGTGTAGTCTATAGGCCTCCGAACAGTTGCAACTCTGTTGGACGGAGTATTAATCAGGAAATAGTTGAGGCTTGTAATAAGGGAACAGCTATAATTATGGGGGATTTTAATTATCATATTAACTGGACAAATCAAATTGGGCAGAGCAGCCTTGAGGATGAGTTCATTGAGTGTATTAGGGATGGGTTTCTTGAGCAGTATGTAACTGAACCGACCAGGGGGCAAGCAACCTTAGATTTGGTCCTGTGTAATGAGACAGGATTAATTAAAAATGTCCTAGTAAAGGATCCCCTTGGAATGAGTGACCATAACATGGTTGGGTTCCATATTCAATTAGAGGGTGAGAAGGTTGGATCTCAAACAAGCGTGCTGAGCTTGAATAAAGGAGACTATGAAGGTATGAGAGCGGAATTAATTAGAGTGGACTGGGAAAATAGATTAAAGGGTAAGACGGTACATGATCAGTGGTGTACATTTAAGGAGTTATTTTACAACTTCCAAAAAAAATATATTCCACTGAGGAAAAAAGGGTGTAAAAGAAAAGATAGCCATCCGTGGCTAAGTAAAGTAATTAAGGATAGTACCCGGCTAAAAACAAGGGCATATAAGGTAGCCAAATCTAGTGGGAGGATGGAAGATTGGGAAGTCTTTAAAAGACAGCAAAAAATAACTAAAAGATTGATTAAGAAAGGGAAGATAGATTATGAAAGTAAATTAGCAAAAAATATAAAAACAGACAGTAAAAGTTTCTATACTTATATAAAAAGAAAAAGGGTGGCTAAAGTAAATGTTGGTCCCTTAGAGGATGGGACCGGGAAATTAATGGTGGGAAACATGGAGATGGCAAAAACACTGAACAATTATTTTGTATCAGTCTTTACAGTAGAGGACACTAAGAATATCCCAACACTGGACAAACAGGGGGCTCTAGGGGGGGAGGAACTAAATATGATTAAAATCACTAAGGAAGTGGTACTTGGTAAAATAATGGGACTCAAGGCGGATAAATCCCCTGGACCTGATGGCTTGCATCCTAGGGTCTTGAGGGAAGTAACGGTAGGGATTGTGGATGCATTGGTAATAATTTTCCAAAACTCACTGGACTCAGCAAAGGTCCCGGCAGATTGGAAAACTGCTAATGTAACACCCTTATTTAAAAAGGGTAGTAGGCAGAAGGCTGGAAACTATAGACCTGTTAGCCTAACATCTGTGGTTGGTAAAATGTTAGAGTCCATTATTAAGGAGACAGTAACAGGACATTTGGATAAACATAATTTAATAGGACAAACTCAGCATGGTTTCATGAAGGGGAAGTCATGTTTGACAAATTTGCTTGAGTTTTTTGAGGAAGTAACATACAGGGTGGATAAAGGGGAACCAGTGGACATAGTGTATTTAGACTTCCAAAAGGCATTTGACAAGGTGCCACACAAAAGATTATTGCTCAAGATAAAAAATCACAGGATTGGGGGTAATATTCTGGCGTGGGTGGAGGATTGGCTCTCTAACAGAAAGCAGAGAGTTGGGATAAATGGTTCGTTCTCAGATTGGCAACCAGTAACTAGTGGTGTTCCGCAGGGGTCAGTGCTGGGTCCCCAACTCTTTACAATCTATATTAACGATTTGGAGGAGGGGACCGAGTGTAACATATCAAAGTTTGCAGATGATACAAAGATGGGACGGAAAGTAGTGAGTGAGGAGGACATAAAAAACCTGCAAAGGGACATAGACAGGCTAAGTAAGTGGGCAGAGATTTGGCAGATGGAATACAATACTGGAAAGTGTGAGGTTATGCACTTTGGCAGGAAAAATCATAGAGCAAGTTATTATCTTAATGGCAAGAAACTGGAAAGTACTGTAGTACAAAGGGATCTGAGGGTCCTGGTGCACGAAACTCAAAAAGTTAGTATGCAGGTGCAGCAAGTGATTAAGAAGGCCAATGGAATGTTGGCTTTTATTGCTAGGGGGATGGAATATAAAAACAGGGAGGTATTGCTGCAGTTGTACAAATGTAAAAAGTCACACAACACCAGGTTATAGTCCAACAGCTTTATTTGAAATCACAAGCTTTCGGAGCGCTTCACCTGAAGAAGGAGCAGCGCTCCGAACGCTTGTGATTTCAAATAAAGCTGTTGGACTATAACCTGGTGTTGTGTGACTTTTTACATTTGTCCACCCCAGTCCAACTCCGGCATCTCCACACCATGGCAGTTGTACAAGGTATTGGTGAGACCGCACCTGGAATACTGCATACAGTTTTGGTGTCCATACTTAAGAAAAGACATACTTGCTCTCGAGTCAGTACAAAGAAGGTTCACTCGGTTAATCCCGGGGATGAGGGGGTGGTCATATGAGGAGAGGTTCAGTAGATTGGGACTCTACTCATTGGAGTTCAGAAGAATGAGAGGCGATCTTATTGAAACATATAAGATTGTGAAGGGGCTTGATCGGGTGGATGCGGTGAGGATGTTCACAATGATGGGTGAAACTAGAACTAGGGGGCATAATCTTAAAATAAGGGGCTGCTCATTCAAAACTGAGATGAGGAGAAACTTCTTCACTCAGAGGGTGGTAGGTTTGTGGAATTTGCTGCCCCAGAAAGCTGTGGAAGCTACATCATTAAATAAATTTAAAACAGAAATAGATAGTTTCCTAGAAGTAAAGGGAATTAAGGGTTACGGGGAGCGGGCAGGAAATTGGACATGAGTCTAGGTTCGGAATGGTCATGGCCCTGTGGGTAGTGCAGTGGGCCCAGGGGCCGTGTAGCCTTGTTCTGCTCCTACTGTGTTCTAATTCTGTGTTAGATTTCAGGAGATGGTTTATTCCTGTTCCTGGCTGGGGTGGAGATCGCCTTTGCAGAAGGTAAGTACTGTAGAAAATATAGGGACAGAGTGATCTCCTGGAAGAATTTCGATCGCCTAGATGGGTCGGAGAGGAATTTCCCAGATTTTTTTCTCCCAAATTGGCCATTGGCTCTTTATCTGGTTTTTCGCCTCTCCCGGGAGATCACATGGGTTCGGGTGGATGCAGAGTGATAGAAGATTTGAGGTTAGGGTCAGATCAGCCATGATCTTATTGAATGGTGGAGCAGGCTCGAGGGGCCGATTGGCCTACTCCTGCTCCTATTTCTTATGTTCTTATGTTCTTATGTTCTCCCCATTCCTCAGTCAGAAGCTGGCACTCCCCCTCCCCATTCCTCAGTCAGAAGCTGGCACTCCCCCTCCCCATTCACTCAGTTAGAAGCTGGCACTCCCCCTCCCCATTCCTCAGTCAGAAGCTGGCACTTCCCCTCCCCATTCCTCAGTTAGAAGCTGGCACTCCCCCTCCCTGTTCCTCAGTTAGAAACTGGCACTCCCCCTCCCCATTCACTCAGTTAGAAGCTGGCACTCCCCCTCCCCATTCCTCAGTCAGAAGCTGGCACTCCCCCTCCCCATTCCTCAGTTAGAAGCTGGCACTCCCCCTCCCCATTCCTCAGTTAGAAACTGGCACTCCCCCGCCCCATTCACTCAGTTAGAAGCTGGCACTCCCCCTCCCCGTTCACTCAGTTAGAAGCTGGCACTCCCCCTCCCCATTCCTCAGTTAGAAGCTGGCACTCTCCCTCCCCATTCCTCAGTTAGAAGCTGGCACTCCCCCTCCCCGTTCAATCAGTCAGAAGCTGGCACTCCCCCTCCCTGTTCAATCAGTCAGAAGCTGGCACTCTCCCTCCCCATTCACTCAGTCAGAAGCTGGCACTCCCCCTCCCCATTCACTCAGTCAGAAGCTGGCACTCCCCTTCCCCATTCTTCAGTCAGAAGCTGGCACTCTCTGTCATAAATCTCATCATCGAGAAACTACCTGTGAAATAACACTGGACAGCCAGCTGGTGGCGCCGTCCAAGGAATATAAATACTCGGGCGTTGGCCCCAGCTGGCCAGGGACATTTTGTAAGACAAGGAACTAGTGAAGTACAACTAGACCTCCATGTTCTGAAACAAGTTGATTAAAGCCTTGCTTTATGCTCAAACCAAGTGCGTCATGAGTTTTATTTCATCAATTTAATCAACTTGATATCGACTCCACACTTTGGGTGATTTCAGGAGCAGCCAGCTACGACTCGAACCATAGAAGGGAACTCAGACAAGTAATCGATCCATCATGGAGAAACTACTCAGCCCCGCCCGTCTTGACCTGGACCCGAATTCACTTACAGCTGCTAAGGTATGGAAACACTGGTATCGTACTTTCAGCAACTTCCTCCGGGTATGTGGTGAAAATGTTCCTGATAAATTAGAAATACTTGCTAATTACGTATCCCCTCATGTGTTTGATTATATCAAAGACTGTGTAGACTATGACGCCGCTATCCAAATACTACAGCAGCTATACGTCAAGTCCCTAAATGAAATTTTTTCTCGGCATCTACTGGCCACAACTCGACAACAACCCGGGGAATCACTTGACGAATTCCTTCAGAAACTTCGCAGGCTCAGCAAGGATTGTAATCTTAAAGCTGTTACAGCTGAGCAGTACCAGGAGGAGTTAATTCGTGATTCCTTTATTAATGGGATTGCGTCTCCCTTCATACGTCAGCGTCTGTTGGAGAATAAAACCCTCAAGTTACAGGCTGCCTATGACCAGGCATATTCACTGGACTTAGCAAAGAGGAATGCAGACACCTATCTTTTACCATGTGCACGGGCTACTGCTATCTCTTTTAGTGACTCTTTCAATAGGCCTCGGGCGGAAGCCCTCACGGATGACGACTCCAACCCGGCTGATGACAACCCTACCCTAGAGACCTACACTGATGACGACCCCGCCCTAGCAGCATCTTGGCAATCTGGAAGGAAGTGTTTCTTCTGTGGAGGAGCGTTCCATTATAGGAAATTTTGTCCTGCTCGTAACGTGACCTGCAATCATTGCAGCAAGAAAGGTCACTTTTCTAAGGTATGCCAGTCAAGAGCTGCTGTTAGTAAGAAAGGCCACTTTTCTAAGGTATACCGGTCGAGAGCTCCTGTTAGTTTTGCAGCTACTATCTATAAAACTGCTCCTCCCCCAAGAGCCACTACTAAGGTTACAGCTGCAATCTATATAACTGCTCCTCCCCCAAGAACCACTACTAAGGTTACAGCTGTCAAGGGTAAAACTGCCCTTCCTCCCATCACAGCTGTTTTTCCCCAAAGTTTGTCCCATGCAGCCACGAAGGTTTTGGTAAATGGACACATTTTGAGTGCACTAATCGACTCATGCAGCTCTGACAGCTTCATTAGTGAGCGGGCTGTCAGTAAGTTAAAACTGCGTATTTACCCCTCGGACAGGGAAATTGCAATGGCTCTGACAACACTGACCACCAATTCTTCCGGCTTTTGTCTTGTCAACCTTATTCTCAATGGCAGCACTTATTTCTCCACCCGGCTCGGGGTGCTCAAGAACCTATGCAGTGATGTGCTCCTGGGACAGGATTTCCAGAAACAACACAAAAGACTCACTTTCGAGTTTGGAGGGTCAAATCCGGAGCTTACTATTTCCAAAGTACCGTTTTGTGCGCTTTCGGCGGCTTCGCTCGACGAGCCCTCCTTGTTTGCCAATCTTTCCCCCCGATGTAAGCCCATAGTCACTAAATCACGACGTTTCAGCCGAGATGATCGAGCCTTTATCGAGGCAGAAATCTCTCGTCTTCTAGCTGACGGTATCATTGAGCCATGTTCAGCTTCCTGGTGGGCTCAGGTCGTCATTGTTAAAAATCCTCTGAAGCAACACAAGAAACGTCTTTGCATCGATTACTCGCAAACTATTAACCAGTATAACGACCTGGATGCCTACCCACTTCCACGCATTGATGACATGGTCAATAACCTTGCTAACTACAAGGTATTTTCAACTTTTGATTTAAAGAGCGCATATCATCAAATTCCGTTAAAGGACTCTGACAAAAAATATACGGCCTTTGAGGCCAATGGTCGGCTTTACCAGTTTTGTCGCCTTCCATTTGGGGTCACCAATGGGGTGGCCATCTTTCAACGGGCAATGGATAGCCTAGTCAAACAGGGGGACTTAACGGACACTTTTCCATATCTAGGTAATATCATCATTGCTGATCATAAACAGAAGGAGCATGATGCCAATCTCCAGAAAAAATTTTTGACGTTCTCCGTCGTTGCAACTTAACCTTAAATGAGTCCAAATCTGTGAAATCAGTACCATCAGTCAACATCCTTGGCTACTGGGTGGGCAATGGTGTCATCAAACCGGATCTGGAGTGACTTCGTCCACTTCAGGAGCTCCCTCCCCCTACGAATCTCGGCTCTCTCTTCGTCGGGCACTCGGCATGTTCGCCTATTATGCGAAATGGATACCCCACTTCTCCGACAAGATCCAGCCCCTGCTTCACACAAAGTCATTTCCATTGGAGGCAACGGCTATTTCAGCTTTCAACCTCCTCAAGCGACAACTGGAAAAAGCCACGCTTCGTTCCATTGATGAAAATCTTCCTTTCGTGGTTGAGTGCGATGCATCAGAAGCGGCGATCTCGGCTACCTTGAATCAAGGTGGTCCACCCATTGCATTTCTGTCCAGAACTTTGCAGGGTAGCGAGCTCCATTATCCTCCTGTCAAGAAGGAGGCTACGGCCATCATCGAAGCGGTACGTAAATGGAGTCATTTTCTCGCTCATCGCCATTTCACACTTATAAATGATAAGCACTCCGTGGCCTTTATGCTGGATAACCGGAAACGCACTAAGATCAAGAGTAACAAAATACAACTCTGGAGGATGGAATTGGCTGCCTTTGGATACACCATACATTATCGATCCGGCAAAGAGAATGTGGCCCCGGATACCCTCACGCGGGCATTCTGCTCTTCTATGTCAACTTCGACTCTGGCGGATCTTCATACTGACTTATGCCATCCTGGGGTTACCCGTATGTTGCACTTTTTGCGATCTAAAAATCTCCCATTTTCTACGGAAGATGTGAAAAGAACGTGCTCCTCCTGTAAAATTTGTGCGGAGTCAAAACCGCAATTCTTCCATCCGTCGGATGGCTCGCTCATACACGTTATGCAGCCTATGCAGCGACTCAGCATTGACTTTAAAGGGCCATTGCCTTCCTCAACGCGGAACACCTATTTACTGACAATGGTGGATGAATATTCACGCTTTCCCTTTGCTTTCCCCTGTCCCAATATGCTTACTTCCACAGTGATAAAATGCCTTGATCAAGTCTTTTCCCTATGCGGTACGGCCAATTTCATCCACTCTGATCGGGGTCTCTCCTTCATGTCAAGCGAACTCAAAAGTTATCTCTCCCAACAGGGAATCGCCACAAGTAAAACGACACCGTACCATCCCATTGGTAACGGATAGGTTGAGAGATACAACGCTATCATTTGGAACGCTGTTCGTCTTGCGCTGAGGTCACGCAATCTACCAGACCAGCAGTGGGAAACTATGCTCCCTGACACGTTGCTTTCAATCAGGTCTCTCCTTTCTACTTCTACCAATGTCACACCTCACGAGCGATTCTTCAGCTTCCAGCGTCGCTCCACCCATGGGACATCTCTACCATCATGGTTGGCAGCTCCTGGCCCCGTGCTGCTCCGAAGATTCGTCCGATCGTCAAAAACCGATCCTCTAGTCGACGAGGTAGAACTTAGACGTCAACCCCACGTACGCCCACGTGCGGTACCCGGATGGCCGGGAGTCCACCATTTCGCTCCGGGACCTGGCTCCCTGTCCGGCCGGTTCCGCGGACCCGACTGATGGAGGGACCCGTGGGGATGAGGCCGACACTCTGCGCTCCCCCGAGGATGATGCCCTACCTGGGTCATCAAGGGTTCTGCTGGCTGCCCTGCCGGATCCGCTCGGGGAGCCGAGCGCTCCCCGTGGGGATGGCCACCCCGGGCCAGGACGCCGGTCAATCTCCGGCTAACCAACGGGACGAAGCCAGTTCTGTGCCTGTGGGGACCCGCACCCGGAGTCACGATCTCCCCAGCCTCCTTCGGGTTGATCAGAGCAACACGGGCCCTTTCGATCCACCGGCACGGATCAAGTGGCCCAGGGACCAAGACACGGTCCGGGGAGACGTGCCTTCTGGCCATAAACAAAAATCTAAAAGACTGCGGCTATTCGTGGTCTGCCTAATCCGTTAAGGGGAAGTCATCGGACTTCCAAATCTTTTAGGCAGGAAGAATGTCATAAATCTCATCATCGAGAAACTACCTATGAAATAACACTGGACGGCCAGGTGGTGGCGCCGTCCAAGGAGTATAAATACTCGGGCATTGGCCCCAGCTTGCCAGGGACATTTTGTAAAGACAAGGAGCTAGTGAAGTACAACTAGACCTCCATGTTCTGAAACAAGTTGATTAAAGCCTTGCTTTATGCTCAAACCAAGTGCGTAGTGAGTTTTATTACATCACTCCCCCTCCCCGTTCACTCAGTTAGAAGCTGGCACTCCCCCTCCCCGTTCACTCAGTTAGAAGCTGGCACTCCCCCTCCCCGTCCACTCAGTTAGAAGCTGGCACTCCCCCTCCCCGTTCACTCAGTCAGAAGCTGGCACTCCCCCTCCCCATTCACTCAGTTAGAAGCTGGCACTCCCCCTCCCCGTTCACTCAGTTAGAAGCTGGCACTCCCCCTCCCCATTCACTCAGTTAGAAGCTGGCACTCCTGTTAAGTCCATGAATGATTGAGACACGAACTAGCAGGAGTGAAAACAAACAGATCTTTACTGGTGAAAGGCAATAACGAAACTAAACAACAGAGGCTCTCTAGCGCCTTTTATACAGGGGTGGTCACTGCCGGTACTGCAGTCTGAGACCAGTCATTCTCTTAAAGGTACATACACAACAATTCCTCCCCTTTTAGATAAACAGTACATAACATTCATTTAACAACTAAATGATAACGAATTACAATCACAATTACTGTTGCTAGATACATTGGATAAGTTTAAGCAATTATAAGTTCAGTCTTTGAGGAGGCTTCCTGATTCTATCTGGATAACGCCTCTTTGGGGTATCAGGTTCTTCTGGCAATGTTGAGTCGGAATCAATGTCGTTGTTTGGTTCCTCTGCTTCCAATATTACCGGTTCTGCGGTAGCTGCAATTGGAACGTCGATTTCATTACCAGGTGTATCAGATCGTGGTGTGGAGTTGACGTTTTCCAGTGACTCTAGAATCTGGTCAGCATGGCGTCTTACAATGCTCTCCCCAATGTCCACGGTATACATGAGAGGTCCTTGTCGTGTACAAATCGTTCCTGGTTGCCATTTCTCAGTGCGGTAGTCCCGGGCCAAAACTGGTTGACCTATCTTTTAACTCCTGGTCGGCCTTTCATTCATATTCTGAAACTGCCTGTTCTCCACATCTCTTCGGACATTTGGCTTAACCAAATCCAAGCGGCATTGTAGTCTTCGATTGAAGAACATCATGGCTGGAGTTTGGTTGGTAACCGCATGTGTCGCATTCCGGTAGGCAAACAAGAAGTTGTCCACCTTGTGTTGTAGTGGTATATCTTCATTACACATTGCCTTGATAGCCTTCTTGAATGTTTGGACAAACCACTCGGCCAATCCATTAGTGGCTGGATGATATGGGGCAGCTGTGTAATGCTTAACACCATTGTTCTTTAAGAACCTTCGGAACTCTTCAGACACAAACTGTGGTCCATTGTCAGAGCAAATCTGTTCAGGCAGCCCATTCCTGGCGAATATGGTTCGTAAAACTGTGATAGTTTTTTCCGTGGTGGTTGAGGACATTTTTATTACCTCTGGCCACTTTGAATGAGCATCCACCGCAATTAAAAACATCGAGTCCATGAAGGGACCAGCAAAATCAATGTGCACCCTTTGCCATGGAGATGAGGGCCACTCCCATGGATGCAGAGGAGCTTGTGGTGGGGCGTTTTGGACCTTCTGGCATCCTGCACAACTCTTGGTCATCTCTTCAATTTCTCTATCGATTCCCGGCCAACACACAAACGCTCTAGCTAAGCTCTTCATTTTTACCCAACCCAGATGACCCTCATGAAGCTCATTGAGCACTCTATCCGTCAGCTTAGGTGGAATTACTACTCTGGATCCACACATCAAGGTTCCTCTGCACACTGACAGCTGTTCTCTTCTCGGCGAGAATGCTGACAGCAGTGGTTCGCCATGTGCTGGCCATCCCTTCACCGTTAAATCATAGACCCGTGATAGTGTCGGGTCATTCCGTGTTTCCTTTTCTATGTTTGCATTCGTCACAGGGAGACATTCGACTATGGTCGAGTGGAATAACTCCATTGGATCCACTGCAAGGTCTTCTTCTTCCACCGTCGGCAACGGTAGACGTGACAATCCATCAGCATTTCCATGCTGTTTAGTTCCTTTGTACTCGATGTCATATTGGTGTGCCCCTAGGAAAAGGGACCATCTCTGCAGCCGTTGTGCTGTCATTATCGCTACGCCCTTCTGAGGGTTGAAAATGGAGACAAGAGGTTGATGATCGGTTAGTAGAGTAAATTTTTGACAGTGCATATAGTGATTGAACTTCTTCACCCCCCACACTAGGCTGAGGGCCTCTCTGTCAATCTGGGCGTAGTTACGCTCGGCAGAAGTTAACGAGCGTGACGCAAAAGCTATCGGCCTCTCCAAACCATCAAGGAATTTATGTGACAGTACCGCCCCAGTGCCGTAGGGAGACGCATCACACACCAGCCTGATTGGCAGTGCTGGGTTGTAGTGAGCCAATACTTCCTTTGAAGTGATTAAGTCCTTACTCTTCTGAAAAGCACGCTTACAATCATCGCTCCATTTCCATGCTACCCCCGTTCGTAGCAGGGCGTTCAATGGGTGCAGAATTGTCGACAAATTCGGCAAAAACTTATGATAGTAATTCACCAACCCGAGGAATGACCTCAGTTGTGACACATTTTCAGGCGCTGGGGCCTTAACAACCGCTTCAATTTTGTCAGGGGACTTATGTAACCCCTCTTCATCAATCACGTGGCCACAATACGATATCTGTTTCTTAAAAAATTCGCACTTGGGGCGGTTGGCTCGCAGCCCATGTTCCCGTAGTCTAGTGAGCACCTGTTTTAGGTTGTTAAGGTGTTCACTGTCATCTTCACCTGTTACAAGGATGTCGTCCAAGTAACACTGAGTCCCCGGAATCCCTTGCAGGACTTGTTCCATCGCTCTTTGCCATATCGCCGGAGCCGATGCTACTCCGAATACCAATCGATGATACTGGTAAAGACCTTTGTGAGTGTTTATCGTGAGATACTTCCGAGAGGACTCTTCAACCTCCATCTGCAAATATGCTTGTGCTAGGTCAAATTTTGTAAAACGCTTCCCTCCAGACAGCGAGGCGAAGATGTCTTCTATCCTTGGAAGAGGATATTGTACTGTGCGAAGGACAGGGTTCACCGTCACCTTGAAATCCCCACAGATGCGAATCTTCCTTGGCTCTCCGGACTTATTGCTTAACGTTTTCTTCATGACAGGAACGATGGGTGTCGCCCACTCGCTCCAGTCGACCTTAGACAACACGCCCGCCTTCTCCAGATTCTCCAGCTCTGCCTCGACGGCTGGGCGAATTGCATATGGTACCGGTCTCGCTTTGAAAAACTTGGGAACTGCATTCTCTTCTATTTTTATCGAGGCGGTTATGCCTTTAAGCGTGCCCAGTTCTTGTTGAAATATCTCTTTGGCGTTAGCTAAGATTGTTGACAATCGTCCAGGAGTGACGTCTTCATCTTTTTTACCGTCCACCGTCATTGCATGAATGGAATGCCAATCCAAGTTTATCTTCCTGATCCATTCCCGTCCCAATAACGGTGGTCCACCATTTGGCAGTATGTAGAGATACAATTTCCGTATTTTCTTGCCATTGTATTCGACAGGCACCCTTATTTTTCCTCTGGGGTATACTTTTTGCCCCGTATACGTCGTCAAGACAATGGATGTCTCTCTCAAGGGTATGTGTGAAAATAGCCGCTCGTAGTCTCGTCGATTCATGACGGTTAGCGCTGATCCTGTATCCAATTCCATTTTAACTTGGGACCCTGCTATCGTGAGAGTGACCCAAATGGTTCGGTGATCCTCTTTTGCGATTACATTGTGAAGTTTGAGACAGCTTAGTCTCCTGTTTCTGGATTCACTACCGCTTATCTGGTCTTTGGAACTACTGTCCGTCATCTTTTGTACTTTCTTGTACGGTTCCTTAGTAGCCTTTTTGTTGTCGCTGGTCTTCTTCCCAGACATACAAACTCGTGCAATGTGTCCAATCTTCCCGCATTGTCTGCATATTTTGTCTTTGGACCAGCAGTCCTTCTGGTCATGGTTAGTTCTGCCGCAGCGACAACATTTTGCAAATCCCCGTGTCATTTCGTGGGTGCCGTATTCCTGTGGTTTTTGTTGAATTTCTGCAGCTCCCCTGGCTGCTGCTTCATACGATACTGCCACGCTGAACGCCTTATCTAGCGTCAGCTCTTTTTCTGAGAGTAACTTCTTCTGTGTTCCTTCACTCAGGAGTCCACAGACAAATTTGTCCCGTAGGGTATCTGCCAGTCCTGCTCCGAACTGGCAGTGCTTTGATAGCTTGCGTAATTCCGTAAGATACTCAGCATTGCTCTCATCTTTGTGCTGAGTTCTCCTGTGGAATTTAAATCTTTCTGCTATCAACAGCGGTGCAGGGTTTAAGTGTTCCTGTAGGACAGCAACAATTTTGTTAAAACTCTTCGCCTTCGGTTTGGCTGGAGTAATCAGGTCCCGCAATAGGCCGTATGTTCTAGCGCCCATTAAGTTTAACAATATCGATGCCGTTTTCCCCTCCGCTATATCGTTTGCCTCGAAATATACCTCGACTCTTTCCACATACGTGGTCCAGTCCTCTAATGTATTATGAAAAGCAGTGATACAGCCAGTCTTCGGCATCTTGCAAATCTAAAATGGCGCCTCCCGCGCTTTGCCTTCTTCCCCGATTTAACAAAATGGCACCTCCCGCGCTTTGCCTTCTTCCCCGCTGTTGTTAGCGCTGCTTTCCACGGTTTCTTGCGCGTATTCTTTTTCTTTTATTATTTTCCCGTCGTGGAGCGGACCCTCTGGGACACTTCCCTCCCTCTTCTGAGGTCCGAACGCTGCCCAGCTTCGAAGCACCGGCCACGCCCTGTATGCTCCACCCTCTCTCTCTCTCTTTGCTTCCCAACTCGCTGCCCGGCCCCGTTGAAAAGCCACCCGATCGAGCTTCAGCCTGCCGCAGCCCAGGAAGGATCAGAGCACTACCTGCCACCAGCCCGATTAGCTGGGAAACCACGGACCGAGGAACCCAGCCTGGCTCTGGACAGTCTCTCCTGCAAGTTTTTAACCCGATGATTGACGGTCGACGCCCGTTTCTCGAGTTTCAATGGCCTCTATTTTTTTCTAATTTTTTTTTTTCTTCTGGATCCGACTTTCAACAACGTCGTCGGACCTGCTGCTGAGTTGCAGGTAAGTTCGTTTCTTACTCGTCGCCAATGTTAAGTCCGTGAATGATTGAGACACGAACTAGCAGGAGTGAAAACAAACAGATCTTTACTGGTGAAAGGCAATAACGAAACAAAACAACAGAGGCTCTCTAGCACCTTTTATACAGGGGTGATCACTGCCGGTACTGCAGTCTGAGACCAGTCATCCTCTTAAAGGTACATACACAACAACTCCCCCTCCCCATTCACTCAGTTAGAAGCTGGCACTCCCCCTCCCTGTTCACTCAGTTAGAAGCTGGCACTCCCCCTCCCCTTTCTTCAGTTAGAAGCTGGCACTCCCCCTCCCCATTCACTCAGTTAGAAGCTGGCACTCCCCCTCCCCTTTCTTCAGTTAGAAGCTGGCACTCCCCCTCCCCGTTCACTCAGTTAGAAGCTGGCACTCCCCCTCCCCTTTCTTCAGTTAGAAGCTGGCACTCCCCCTCCCCATTCACTCAGTTAGAAGCTGGCACTCCCCCTCCCCTTTCTTCAGTTAGAAGCTGGCACTCCCCCTCCCCGTTCACTCAGTTAGAAGCTGGCACTCCCCCTCCCCATTCCTCAGTTAGAAGCTGGCACTCCCCTTCCCCATTCCTCAATCAGAAGCTGGCAATCCCCCTCCCCACTCCCCCTCCCCATTCACTCAGTTAGAAGCTGGCACTCCCCCTCCCCTTTCTTCAGTTAGAAGCTGGCACTCCCCCTCCCCATTCCTCAGTTAGAAGCTGGCACTCCCCTTCCCCATTCCTCAATCAGAAGCTGGCACTCCCCCTCCCCATTCCTCAGTTAGAAGCTGGCACTCCCCCTCCCCATTCCTCAGTTAGAAGCTGGCACTCCCCCTCCCCATTCCTCAATCAGAAGCTGGCACTCCCCCTCCCCATTCCTCAGTTAGAAGCTGGCACTCTCCTTCCCCATTCCTCAATCAGAAGCTGGCACTCCCCCTCCCCATTCCTCAGTTAGAAGCTGGCACTCCCCTTCCCCATTCCTCAATCAGAAGCTGGCACTCCCCTTCCCCATTCCTCAGTTAGAAGCTGGCACTCCCCCTCCCCTTTTTTCAGTTAGAAGCTGGCACTCCCCCTCCCCATTCCTCAATCAGAAGCTGGCACTACCCCTCCCCTTTCTTCAGTTAGAAGCTGGCACTCCCCCTCCCCGTTCACTCAGTTAGAAGCTGGCACTCCCCCTCCCCATTCCTCAATCAGAAGCTGGCACTCCCCCTCCCCGTTCACTCAGTTAGAAGCTGGCACTCCCCCTCCCCTTTCTTCAGTTAGAAGCTGGCACTCCCCCTCCCCACTCCCCCTCCCCATTCACTCAGTTAGAAGCTGGCACTCCCCCTCCCCGTTCACTCAGTTAGAAGCTGGCACTCCCCCTCCCCTTTCTTCAGTTAGAAGCTGGCACTCCCCCTCCCCATTCACTCAGTTAGAAGCTGGCACTCCCCCTCCCCATTCACTCAGTTAGAAGCTGGCACTCCCCCTCCCCTTTCTTCAGTTAGAAGCTGGCACTCCCCCTCCCCGTTCACTCAGTTAGAAGCTGGCACTCCCCCTCCCCGTTCACTCAGTTAGAAGCTGGCACTCCCCCTCCCCGTTCACTCAGTTAGAAGCTGGCACTCCCCCTCCCCGTTCACTCAGTTAGAAGCTGGCACTCCCCCTCCCCGTTCACTCAGTTAGAAGCTGGCACTCCCTGATGTGCCTCAATAAATCCAAGACTCAATGTTGGCGGAACAAAGCAAGGCTTTCATTAACTTAGAAGGTAACACAGTAGAGAAGTGTCTCCCCATCCAGATGTCTGCTGTACTGGATGCGAGACACGCTGGGCCTGCTTACATAGGGGCCAGGTATGGGCGGAGCCCTACACAATACAATACAAGTGAGGAAACGGAACTGAGGTGAGGGAAATGAAACTGAAACTAAACCACAGTCACAGGCACACAGAGAATACAGATGAGTGATGAATGGCATATTTCATCACACTCCCCCTCCCCATTCATTCAGTTAGAAACTGGCACTCCCCCTCCCCATTCATTCAGTTAGAAGCTGGCACTCCCCCTCCCCATTCCTCAATCAGAAGCTGGCACTCCCCCTCCCCATTCCTCAGTTAGAAGCTGGCACTCCCCCTCCCCATTCCTCAATCAGAAGCTGGCACTCCCCCTCCCCATTCACTCAGTTAGAAGCTGGCACTCCCCCTCCCCGTTCACTCAGTTAGAAGCTGGCACTCCCCCTCCCCGTTCACTCAGTTAGAAGCTGGCACTCCCCCTCCCCGTTCACTCAGTTAGAAGCTGGCACTCCCCCTCCCCGTTCACTCAGTTAGAAGCTGGCACTCCCCCTCCCCGTTCACTCAGTTAGAAGCTGGCACTCCCTGATGTGCCTCAATAAATCCAAGACTCAATGTTGGCGGAACAAAGCAAGGCTTTCATTAACTTAGAAGGTAACACAGTAGAGAAGTGTCTCCCCATCCAGATGTCTGCTGTACTGGATGCGAGACACGCTGGGCCTGCTTACATAGGGGCCAGGTATGGGCGGAGCCCTACACAATACAATACAAGTGAGGAAACGGAACTGAGGTGAGGGAAATGAAACTGAAACTAAACCACAGTCACAGGCACACAGAGAATACAGATGAGTGATGAATGGCATATTTCATCACACTCCCCCTCCCCATTCATTCAGTTAGAAACTGGCACTCCCCCTCCCCATTCATTCAGTTAGAAGCTGGCACTCCCCCTCCCCATTCCTCAATCAGAAGCTGGCACTCCCCCTCCCCATTCCTCAGTTAGAAGCTGGCACTCCCCCTCCCCATTCCTCAATCAGAAGCTGGCACTCCCCCTCCCCATTCACTCAGTTAGAAGCTGGCACTCCCCCTCCCCGTTCACTCAGTTGGAAGCTGGCACTCCCCCTCCCCATTCCTCAGTTAGAAGCTGGCACTCCCCCTCCCTGTTAAGTCTGTGTGTTATAGTGATAATTACTACACAGACTACAAGAGTAAATTCAACAGGTCTTTACTGGTTGGAGGTAGGGACTATACTGAATACAATATTACTACACAGTGCTTATATACCGGTGTGGTCACCACCGGTATTACGTATACAGCAGCCAGAGAAAGTAGTACATCTCTTAAGGTGGAACAGGCTTAAGTTCTCTTAAGGTGGAACAGGTTACATACACCACACTCCCCATTCCTCAATCAGAAGCTGGCACTACCCCTCCCCTTTCTTCAGTTAGAAGCTGGCACTCCCCCTCCCCATTCACTCAGTTAGAAGCTGGCACTCCCCCTCCCCGTTCACTCAGTTAGAAGCTGGCACTCCCCCTCCCCGTTCACTCAATCAGAAGCTGGCACTCCCCCTCCCCTTTCTTCAGTTAGAAGCTGGCACTCCCCCTCCCCATTCACTCAGTTAGAAGCTGGCACTCCCCCTCTTCGTTCACTCAGTTAGAAGCTGGCACTCTCCATCCTCCCTTATCCCATAATTCCACTCCCAGCTTTTTCCCTCTTTCCCCCCAAAGCATTGCTCTCAGCTTTGTTACTTTCCCTCTGCCATTCATTAGCATCCACTTCCCCTTTCCCTTTATTGCCACTGATTTACCTCCCTTTTCATTACCATCAATTTATTCCTTCCCTATACCCTTCATTTTTACCAAACATTTTTCACTGCCACTCGGATCACCTCCCCATCCCTTTCCCCTTTCTATCATTTCCTCTTCCCCTCCCTAAGCATCTTACTACTACCTTCCCTCTGCCATGCATTCTGCCCTCTCCCTACCCACCTTGTGATCAATCATGCGGCCCCTTTCTCTTGTATTATTCCCCCTCCCTCCCTTTGCATTCTGTCTCCCTCTCCTCCCCCTGCATTCTGTCTCCCTCTCCTACCCTTGCATTCTGTCTCCCTCTCCTCCCCCTGCATTCTGTCTCCCTCTCCTCCCCTTGCATTCTGTCTCCCTCTCCTCCCCCTGCATTCTGTCTCCCTCTCCTCCCCTTGCATTCTGTCTCCCTCTCCTCCCCCTGCATTCTGTCTCCCTCTCCTCCCCTTGCATTCTGTCTCCCTCTCCTCCCCCTGCATTCTGTCTCCCTCTCCTCCCTTTGCATTCTGTCTCCCTCTCCTCCCCCTGCATTCTGTCTCCCTCTCCTCCCCTTGCATTCTGTCTCCCTCTCCTCCCCTTGCATTCTGTCTCCCTCTCCTCCCCTTGCATTCTGTCTCCCCCTCCTCCCCCTGCATTCCGTCTCCCTCTCCTCCCCTTGCTGTAATACTTGCTGCCCTCTCCGCTTTCATTCTGCACCATTTCCCTCCCCTTGTTATGCCCCGTCTATCCCCTTCTCTTGGCATTCAGTTCCCCTGCTAATTCCTATTCTAATGCAATGGCTGCAATAAAGATTGACAAAGAAACCCTAGATTCAACCATCTTCAGTTGTCCTGTTGGCTGTTTTCAGACTGCATTGCATTCACTACCAGTAGGTGGTATATGTGTAATTTGAAATGATTGTTTTACGCCACAAGCTGTTTTCTCTGTTAATTCTGATGTTACAACAGTCCAATGATTATTGATTGACAAAGAGTGAATATGTGGATTTAAAGCAGAAAAATCTAGGGCTATACCTTTCACCACCTGCCAGTTTAAACTGCCATGGTGCATTATGATTTAGCTGCATCGCACATAAGAACATAAGAAATAGGAGCAGGAGCCTGCTCTGCCATTCAATAAGATCATGGCTGAACTTCTACCTCAACTCCACTTTCCTGCCCAAAAATCTATCGCGCTCTGCCTTGAATATACTCATCGGCTGAGCATCCACAGCCCTCTGGGGTAGAGAATTCCAAAGATTCGCAACCCTCTGAGTGAAGAAATTTCTCCTCATCTCAGTCCTAAATGGCCGACCCCTTATCCTAAGACTATGACCCCTAGTTCTAGAGTCTCCAGCCTATGAAAGCGGCTTCCCAGCATCTACCCTGTCAAGCCTTCTAAGAGTTTTATGCATTTCAGTGAAATCACCTCTCATTCTTCTCAACGCCAGAGAATACAGGCCCATTCTACTCAATCTCTCCTCACAGGACATAAGAACATAAGAAATAGGAGCAGGAATAGGCCACTTGGCCCCTCGAGCCTGCTCCGCCATTCAATAAGATCATGGCTGTTCTTGGGCTCAAAGGCACTTCCCAGCCCGCTCCCCATAACCCTTCACTCCCTTATCTTGCAAAAATTTGTCTATCTCCACCTTAAATGTACTTAATGACTCCACAGCTCTCTGGGGCAGAGAATTCCACAAATTTACGACCCTGTGAGAGAAGAAGTTCCTCCTCATCTCAGTTCTAAAAGGGCGACCCTTTATTCTGAGACTGTACCCCCGAGTTCTAGATTTCCCCACGAGGGGAAACATCCTCTCTGCATCTACCCTGTCGAGCCCCCTCAGTATCTTATATGTTTCAATAAGATCACCTCTCATTCTTCTAATTTCTAATGAGTATAGGCCCAGCCTGCTCAAGCTTTCCTCAAACCCCTCATCTCTGGGTTTAACCTAGGGAATCGTCTCTGAACTGCCTCCAATGCAAGTATATCCTACCTTAAATAAGGAGACCAAAACTGTACGCAGTACTCAAGGTGTGGTCTCACCAATACCCTGTACAGTTGTAGCAGGACTTCCCTGCTTTTATACTCCAACCCCCTTGAAATAAAGGCCAACATTCCATTTGCCTTTTTGATTACTTGCTGTACCTTCATGCTAACCTTTTGTGTTTCATGCACAAGGACCCCCAGGTCCCTCTGAACTGTAGCATTTTGTAATCTCTCTCCATTTAAATAATAGTTTGCTTTTTTATTTTTCCTGCCAAAGTGGATAACCTCGCACTTTTCCACATTATACTCCATCTGCCAAATGTTTGCCCACTCACCTAGCCTGTCTATATCCCTTTGCAGATTCTTTGAGTCCTCTGCACAACTTGCTTTCCAACCCATCTTTGTATCATCCGCAAACTTGGCTACATTACACTCGATCCCTTCATCCAAGTCATTAATGTAGATTGCCACAGCACCGATCCTTGTGGCACCCCACTAGTTACCGTTTGCCAACCAGAAAATGACCCATTTATCCCGACTCTCTGCTTTCTGTTAGTTAGCCAATTCTCTATCCATGCTAATATATTACCCCCAACTCCGTGACCTCGTATCTTATGCAGTAACCTTATATGTGGCACCTTATCGAATGCCTTCTGGAAATCCAAATACACCACATCCACTGGCTCACCCTTGTCCACCCTGCTCATTACCTCCTCAAAGAACTCCAGCAAATTTGTTAAACATGATTTCCCTTTCCTAAAACCATGCTGACTCTGTTTGACTGCAATATGTTTTTCTAAATACCCTGCTACTGCTTCCTTAATGAAGGACTCCAGCATTTTCCCAATGACAGATGTTAGGCTAACTGGTCTATAGTTTCCTGCTTTCTGTCTCCCACCCTTCTTAAATAGGGGTGTTACATTAGCGGTTTTTCAATCCGCTGGGACCTCTCCAGAGTCCAGGGAATTTTGGTATATTGCAACCAATGCATCCACTATCTCTGCAGCCACTTCTTTTAAGACCCTGGGATGCAGGCCATCTGGTCCAGGGGACTTGTCATCTTTTAGTCCCATTATTTTACCAGGTACTATTTCCTTATCCTCTCATCCCAGGAATCAATCTAGTGAACCTTCGTTGCACCGCCTCTAAAGCAAGTATATCCTTCCTTAGGTAAGTTGACCAAAACTGTACACAGTAATCCAGGTGTGGTCTCACCAAAACCCTATAAAATGTCAGCAAGACTTGCTAATTGTTATACTCCAACCTCCTTGCAATAAAGGCTTACATACCATTTGTCTTCCTAATGCTTGCTGTATCTGCATGTTAGCTTTCTGTGATTTGTGTACAAGGACATCCAAATCCCTCTGAATACCAACATTTATGAATCTCTCACCTTTAAAAAGGTGAGAGATCAGCAAAGGACCCCAACAGCAACTGAGTGCAAACCTTTCTCTTCGTGGTGGCAGTGACTTTGAACTTACCTGGAATTGCTTTTCCATTCCTCCTACCAAAGTGGATAATTTTGCACTTCCCCACATTATACTCCATCTGCCACCTTCTTGCCAATCACTTAACCGGTCTACATCCCTTTGCAGCCTCTTTGTGTTTTCCTCGCAGCCTACTTTCCACCTAGCTTTGTATCATCAGCAAACTAGGATATATTGGCCCAGATATTCCAATCCCTACGGATGTGTACATGCTGTGTAGCCACCCGTAGGGACATCAGAAATGCTGGTTTCAGGCATGCACACACATGCGCTGAAAACTGGCATTTCCGATCTGTCAAGAATGGTCTTGACAGATCCTCCGGCTGCCCTGGAGAAGGCCCTCCGCCCGCAGAAAACCCTTACAATTCTTACGCCTGGTAAAAGCAGGCGTATGGTCTGCTTTTACCAGGATAAGAGTTGAAAAAAAAATTTAAATTTTTTTTTCACTGATTTATCATTTAAAAATACTTTTTAAAAAGGTAAGTTTATTTTTAGCCCCGTAAAAAACTTAATTTTTTTTTCAAAAAATTAAATTTTTGTTTAAAATTCTTAAGTTATTGTAATTTCAAGTCATTTTAAAAATGTGATTAAAAAAAAAAATTATTTAAAGTTTTACTATGTTTTTTCATTGATCTCCATTCATATATTTGATAGGTCTTCCTGTCAAATGTATGAAGGGAGATTCCCTTCCGTGATTGGCTCCCCATGGCCCACGTGATCCCAGGGACGCTGCGAACTACCTGCGCCTCTGGGATACGTGGGCCCTGTGCACTTCAAGTTTGGTGAGGCCCAGGAGCGGAAACGTGTGCAACCCGGAAGCCCTCAGGTAAGGGCGCAGATTTTTCCAGATCGTAGGCTCTATGGACCATTACACTTGGTCCCCTCATCTAAGTCATTGAGGTAGATTGTAAATAGCTGAGGCCCAAGCACTGATCCTTGCTGCACCCCACTAGTTACAGCCTGCCAACCTGAAAATGACCCGTTTAATCCTGCTCTCTGTTTTCTGTCCATTAACCAAGCCTCAATCCATGCTAATGTATTACCCCCAATCCCATGAGCCCCAATCTTCACAGAAATCACAGAATCACGGAAACCCCACAGTGCAGATAGAGGCCATTTCGGCCCATCGAGCCTGCACCGACACATATCCCACCCGATCCCCGTAACCCCTACACCAACACACATCCCACCCTATCCCCGTAATCCCACGTATTTAATCCCCCTAACACTAAGGGTCAATTTATCATAGCCAATCAACCTAACCCGCACATCTTTGGACTGTGGGAGGAAACCGGAGCACCCGGAGGAAACCCACGCAAACACGGGGAGAATGTGCAAACTCCACACAGTCACCCGAGGCCGGATTCGAACCCGGGTCTCTGGTGCTGTGAGGCAACAGTGCTAACCACTATGCCACCGTGCTGCCCCTTTTTTTTTTTTTTTTAGACCCTACCCACCCCAGCCACAGTCTGTTCGCCCTCCTGCCATCTGGGAGACGCTACAGATGCAGTCGCACCCGAACGACCAGATTTAGGAACAGCTTCTTTCCCAGCTTCTTTCCCATCTTGTGTAACAATCTCCTGTGGCACCTTAGCAAATGCCTTTTGAAAATCCAAATGTACGACATTCACTCATTCCCCCTTATCTACCCTGCTAATTACACCCCCAAAAACTCTAATCGATTTGTCAAACAATTTCCCTTTCATAAAACCATGTTGACTCTGTCTAATCATATCATATTGTGATACTTTCGTTGACAACATAGCTGGAAGCTTAGGATCAGCAAATAGATGCTAAGGGCGGGCTCCCAGGCTGACGTGCTCCAATGCTGTTGGGAGGTTTCTCAGTTGGACCAGCAGCAATGAATTTACTAGACAGTCCTGTTCTGCTGAGTGCTTCTTCTCCTTTAAGTGATGTAGATACCACAGTGAAGGCATCATGGCTGCATCCTGGATAACAGCCATTGACATGTGTAATAATGTTTTTGTGGTCAGGTATCACCCCAACAGCAACTGAGTGCAAACCTTTCTCTTCGTGGTGGCAGTGACTTTGAAACGAGGAACACTGATGTCCATATGTGTAAATGGGAACTTCTGACCACATCAAAGCCATACCGCTGATACCTGTTTTTCACAGGTAAATTTATGAAGCTGTTGCCTTAGCAAAACATAGTGGCTGTCACTTCCCTCATGGCTGCGTGCACAGCAGACTGCAGGTGTGGCAGATGTCCCATAGGGCGGCTTGGAAAAATCAGTAGTATGAAAGTTTTATAAGAACATATGAAATAGGAGCAGGAGTAGGCCATTTGGCCCCATCGAGCCTGCTCCGCCATTCAATAAGATCATGGATGATCTGATCTTGGCCTTAACTCCACTTTTCTGTCTGTTCCCCATAACCCTTGACACCCCTGCAGTTCTGATTATCTCAGCCTTGAATATATTCAGTGACTCCGCCTCCACAGCTCTCTGGGGTAGAGAATTCCAAAGATTCACAACCCTCTGAGAGAAGAAATTCCTCCTCATCTCCGACTTAAAAGGGCGACCCCTTATTCTGAAACTATGCCTCCTAGTTCTAGATTCCCTCACGAGGGGAAACATTCTCTCAGCATCTACCCTGTCACTCCCCCTCAGAATCATATATGTTTCAATAAGATCACCTCTCATTCTTCTAAACTCTGAGTATCGGCCCAACCTGCTCAACCTTTCCTCATAGACAACTCCTCCGTCCCAGGAATCAACCTAGTGAACCTTCTCTGAACTGCCACCAACGCAAGTATATCCCTCCTTAAATAAGGAGGCCAAAACTGCACGCAGTACTCTAGGTGTGGTCTCACCAGCGCCCTGTACAGTTGTAGCAAGACTCCCCTACTTTTATACTCCATCCCCCTTGCAATAAAGGCCAACATTCCATTTGCCTTCCTAATTACTTGCTGTACCTGCATGCTAACTTTATGTGTTTCATGTACGAGGACACCCAGATTTCTCTGTACCACAGCATTCTGTAGTTTCTCTCCATTTAAGTAATATTTTGCTTTTCTATTCTTCCTACCAAAGTGGATAACCTCACATTTTCCCACATTATACTCCATCTGCCAAATTTTTGCCCACTCACTTAACCTATTTATATCCCTTTGCAGACTCTTTGGGTTCGAATTTCCAAGCCCCGTGGAGGCGGGTTTGGAGGCGGGAGTGGGGGTAAAATTGCAGAATCGGGGGGCAGGAACCCTTTCCGCCCCCAACCCGCCTCTATGCCTGTTTCCCAGGAGGCGGGTACCCGACCTGTGCTGGGAGCCGCCTCCCCGAGGTGGGAAGGGAATTAGTGCCAATTAACTACCTGTTAACAGGTAGTTAACAGGCAGTTTTTGGCCCAATCCCTATTTTTAGCCCTGAAGCGTGGGCTGCCCAATAGCTCCAAACCACGCCAAGTTAGCGAGGCGGACCGTCGGGCTGAAGGGCATGGATGGTTCGAGATGTCCGGTGTTCAGGTGAGTGATGGGTGCATGAATGCAGAGGCAAGTGTGTTTGGTGTGTGTAAAGTGTTTAAATAAGCTTTACTTACCTTTACTTACTAATGCAAGCTTCCTTCCTTCAGGTCTCGGGAGTCCCTCATGTAAGAAATAGCTGTTAGATTCAAAGATGAGTTTTAATTCTTAGAACAGAGACCGGCAACAGGCAAGCGGGAAAAGATAGCATAAATGCCAGCAAGGTCGAATATCAAGCATCAAAAGACAAATAAAAGTGATAAGGGAGTTGTAAAATGCAAGGAAACAGGGAGGATAACACCTGCTAGATAACAAGGAGCCACGAAGCCATAAAAATGCCCTTGAAGAAACTTAACAAAACATTCCTCAGAAAGATAAGAGAAAGGCCTCGTCAGCCAGGGGCAGTGAGAAATGTTTTCCCGCAGCGCATTTGGATGATAGATGATTGACAATAGATAGATCACAGCCCACCGAAATAACTATAAGTATAGAGGGCTGAGAGTGGGAATCAGTCAGCGAGGGGTGAAGGCTTCTTCAAGGTGGAAATCACTGCTGGCTCACCTCCAACAGCCAGAGGGACGAATCAACAGAGGCGACTGCTGTTACTGGCTGCAGAGACTTGCTGACCCAAGACCTCCATGCTGCCTTACCAGACCTCCAACCAACCATCCGTCCGGTCGTGGCATTCTGCTTCGGGAAATCGTAGATCGCTTTCTACTGTCACGGGTTGTATGTCTATTATACTCAGCTTAAACCATATGTAATATCTGATTATGCTTTGAAACTGTAGCTCTTTAATAAAAGCCTTGCAACTTCTAAAACCCTGTTGGGTAATCTGTGTGAGCCTGTGATCCTGAATCTTACACTCATCTCACCGGCACAGGAAGCAGAATGGCTGCGAGCTGTCAAAAGTTGCAGCATTCTGCTTTCTGTTCTGGAGAGATTTCTAACTGAGTCTGTGGAGAAGGACGCAAGTTAGAAGTCAGATTGTCAGTGTTTGACAGCTTCACAGAGCTGTCAAACGCTGATATTTCATCTGTCAAAAGCTCTTGACAGATGAAATGTCAATCCCTGATGTCACCTGTAACTGGGTGTCCCTTAATTGGCCTGCTGAGCCCGTTGGGCGGGCTCAACAAGGTCAATCAAGGGAAAATCGCGTGGGTTGGCCACAAATCGATGGAGGCGGGACCACAACCCAAAAAGTGGGAGTCCCGCCTCCATCACATCTCTCATTGACAAAATCCAGCCCTTTGTGTCCACCTCACAACTTGCTTTCCCACCTATCTTTGTCTCATCAGAAAATTTGGCTATAGTACACTCGGTCCCTTCATCCAAGTCATTAATATAGATGATAAATAGTTGAGACTCCAGCACTGATCCCTGTGGCACCCCACTAGTTACAGTTTACCTACCTGAAAATGACCCATTTATCCTGACTCTCTGTTTTCTGTTAGTTAGCCAATCCTCTATCCATGCTAATATATTACCCCTAACCCCATGAGCTCTTATGTTGTGCAGTAACCTTTTATGTGGCACCTTATTGAATGCCTTTTGGAACTCCAAATACACTACATCTACTGGTTCCCCTTTATCCATCCTCCTCTTTACATCCTCAAAGAACTCCAATAAATTTGTCAAACATGATTTCCCTTTCTTAAAACCATGTTGACTCTGCTTGATTGTATTATGAATTTTTAAATGTCCTGCTACTACTTCCTTAATAATGGATTCCAACATTTTCCCAATGACAGACGTTAGGCTAACTGGCCTATAGTTTCCTGCTTTCTGTCTCCCTCCTTTCTTGAATATGGGCGTTACATTTGCAGTTCTCCAATCCGCTGGGACCTTTCCAGAGTCTAGGGAATTTTGGTATATTGCAACCAATGCATCCACTATCTCTGCAGCCACTTCTTTTAAGACTCCAGGATGCAGGCCATCAGGTCCAGGGGACTTGTCTGCCTTTAGTCCCATTAGTTTGCCTAGTACTTTTTCTCTAGTGATAGAGATTGTTTTAAGTTCCTCCCTCCCTTTTGCTGCTTGATTTACCTCTATTATTGAGATTTATGCTGTGGTAACCTTCACGTCTATAGGAAGAGTCAGGTATCGTTTGCAGGTCACTGTGCAGCTGATGGGGTAGTTCGATTGCAGCCTATCCTGTGAAGTAGAGCTGGTATCAAGACTTCATATGGTACCAGCATAAATAAATTAATTTAGTAATTTTAGTCTGTGGAGTTGGGTCCAGAGTGCAATATTACTTTAATTAAAATGATAGGAGTACTCCTCCTGGCTCCTCATTAAAATGGCGAGAAGCTGACAGCCACCAATCTCCCCGCCCCCCACCCTCCGATTGACCCCCGTTCCTATCCCAATGTCCCAATTGTCCGCCTTACATTAATTAATAATGGAAAATAAGGAGATGGCAGTTGAATTGAACAGGTATTTTGCATCAATCTTCACTATAGAGGCTACAAGTAACATCCCAGAAATAGCTGTAAATCAGGAAATGGAAGGGAGGGAGGAACTCAAAAAACTACAATCACCAGGGAAGTGGTACTGAGCAAATTGTTGGAGCTGCGGGCTGACGAGTCCCCGGGTCCTGATGGACTTCATCCTAGGGTCTTGAAAGAAGTGACTAGTGAGATAGTTGATGCGTTGGTTTTAATTTTCCAAAATTCCCTAGATTCGGGGAAGGCTCCATTAGATTGGAAAATGACAAATGTAACTCCTTTATTCAAAAAGGTAGGGAGAGAGAAAGCAGGAAACTACAGGCCAGTTAGCTTAACATCTGTCATAGGAAAGATGTTAGAAGCTATTATTAAAACATAGAAACATAGAAGATAGAAGCAGGAGTAGGCCACTAGGGCCCTCGAGCCTGCTCTGCCATTTAATGAGATCATGGCTGATCATCCAAATTCAGTACCCTGTCCCTGCTTTCTCCACATATCGCTTTAGCCTTAAGAAATATATCTAACTCCTTCTTGAATGTATTTAATGAATTGGCCTCAACTGCCTTTGCAGTAGAGAATTCCACAGCTTCACCACTCTCTGGGTGAAGAAATTTCTCCTCATCTCTGCCCTAAAAAGCTTAACCCTTATCTTTAGACTGTGACCCCTGGTTCTGGATGCCCCCGCCATTGGGAACATCATTCCTGCATCTAGTCTGTCTAGTCCTGTTAGAATTTTATAAGTTTCAATGAGATCCCCTCTCATTCTTCTAAACTCCAGCGAGTATAAGCCCAATCGACCCAATCTCTCCTCATACGTCATTCCTGCCATCCCAGGTATCAGTCTGGTGAATCTTCGCTGCACTCCCTCCATGGCAAGAACATCCTTCCTCAGATAAGGAGACCAAAACTGCACACGATAGTCAAGGTGCGGTCTCACCAAGGCCCTGTACAACTGCAGCAAGACATCCTTGCTCCTGTACTCGAATCTTCTCGCTATGAAGGCCAACATACCATTTGCCTTCTTAACCGCCTGCTGCAGCTGCATGCTTACCTTCAGCGACTGGTGCACAAGGACACCCAGGTCTTGTTGCACTTCCCCTTCTCCCAATCTATTGCCGTTCAGATAATAAGCAGCCTTCCTGTTTTTGCCACCAAAGTGGATAACCTCGCATTTATCCACATTATACTGCATCTGCCATATCACCCAACCTGTCCAAATCATACTGGAGTTTCTCGGCATCCTCCTCACAGCACACACGCCCACCCAGCTTTGCGTCGTCCGCAAACTTGGAGATATTACATCTAGTTCTCTCGTCTAGATCATTAATATATATTGTGAATAGCTGGAGTCCTAGCACCGATCCCTGCGGTACCCCACTAGTCATTGCCTGCCACTCAGAAAAAGACCAGTTTATTCCAACTCTTTGCTTCCTGCCTGCCAACCAGTTCTCTAGCCAATTCAGTACCTTACCCCCAATCCAATGTGCTTTAACTTTACATGCTAATCTCTTATGCGGGACCTTATCGAAAGCCTTCTGAAAGTCCAAATACACCACATTCACTGGTTCTGCCTTATCTATTCTGCGAGTTACATCCTCAAAAAATTCCAGTAGATTACTCAAGCATGATTTACCTTTTGTAAATCCATGTTGACTTTGTCCGATCCTGTCACTGTTTTCCAAGTGCTCTGCTATTACATCTTTTATAATGGACTCTAGCATTTTCCCCACTACCGATGTCAGTCTACCGGTGTATAATTCCCCATTTTCTCTCTACTGCCTTTTTTAAATAGTGGGGTTACATTAGCTACCCTCCAATCCATGGGAACTGTTCCAGAGTCTATCGAATTTTGGAAGATGACCAGCAATGCATCTACTATTTCTAGGGCCACTTCCTTAAGTAACCTAGGATGTAGATTATCAGGCCCTGGGGATTTATCAGCCTTCAATCCCATCAATTTCCCTAACACCATTTCCCTACAAATACTGATTTCATTCAGTTCCTCCTTCTCATTAGACCCTATGTTCCCCAACATCTCTGGGAGGTTATTTGTGTCCTCCTTTGTGAAGGCAGAAACAAAGTATGTATTTAATTGGTCAGCCATTTCTTTGTTCCCCATTATAAATTCCCCTGATTCTGACTGCAAGGGACCTACGCTTGACTTCACCAATCTTTTTCTCTTCACATATCTATAGAAGCTTTTACAGTCAGTTTTTATGTTCCCTGCAAGCTTAATCTCATACTCTATTTTCCCCCTCATAATTAATCCTTTTGTCCTCCTTTGCTGAATACTAAACTGCTCCCAATCCTCAGGTTTGCTGCTTTTTCTGACCAATTTATATGCCCTCTCCTTGGATCTTATGCTATCCCTAATTTCCCTTGTTAGCCACAGTTGCGCCACATTTTTTGTTTTATTTTTATGCCAAACAGGGATGAACAAATTCTGTAGTTCATCCATGCCATCTTTAAATGTTTGCCATTGCCTATCCACCGTCAACCCTTTAATTAACGTTCACTAATCCATCCTAGCCAACTCGCGCCTCATACCATCATAGTTTCCTTTATTTAAATTCAGGACCCTAGTCTCTGAGTCAACTACTTCACTCTCCACCTTAATGAAGAATTCTATCATATTATGATCGCTCCTCCCCAAGGGGCCTTGTACAACAAGATTGCTAATCAATCCTTTCTCATTACTTAATACCCAGCCTAAGATGGCCTGATCTCTAGTTGGTTCCTTGGCATATTGGTCCAGGAAACCATCCTGTAAACACTCTAGGAATTCCTCCTCCACAGTATTGTTACTAATTTGGTTAGCCCAATCTATATGTAGATTAAAGTCACCCATGATAACTGCTGTGCCCTTATTGCACACATCTCTAATTTCCTGTTTAATACCATCCCCAACCTCAGCATTACTGTTTGGGGGTCTGTATACAACTCCCACTAACGTTTTCTGCCCCTTGGTATTTCTCAGCTCTACCCATACAGATTTCACATCAGAGCTAATATCCTTCCTTACTATTGTGTTAATCTCCTCTTTAACCAGCAATGCTACCCCACCTCCTTTTCCTTTTTGTCTGTCCTTCCTGAATATTAAATACCCCTGGATGTTGAATTCCCAGCCTTGGTCACCCTGGAGCCATGTCTCCGTAATCCCAATAATATCATATCCGTTTACATCTATTTGCACAGCTAATTCATCCACCTTATTATGAATGCTCCTCGCATTAAGACACAAAGCGTTCAGGCTTGTTTTATAACACTCTTAGTCCTTTTAGAATTATTATTTACTGTGGCCCTGTTTGACTTACACACTAGATTTCTCTGCCTTCCACTTTTGCTTTTCTCCTTCCTGTCTTTTGCTTCTATCCTTGCTTCCCTTTCCTCTGTCTCCCTGCACAGGTTCCCAACCCCCTGCCACTTTAGTTTAAACCCTCCCCAACAGCACTAGCAAACACTCCCCCTAGGACATCAGTCTCGTTACTGCCCAGGTGCAAACCGTCCAGTTTGTACTGGTCCCACCTCCCCCAGAACCGGTTCCAATGTCCCAGGAATTTGAATCCCTCCCCCTTGCACCATTCCTCTAGCCACGTATTCTGTCAGGGTTGCTGTCACGGGGCCATGTAGACATGTGGCCGTGCTGTCTGGGCGAGGCTGGTTCTGGACCCAAGTGCAGACAGATGAGGCGAGAAGCAGATATGATATGCAGTCTTAAATAACAATACTTTACTAGAATCACACAGGTAAACAGTTACAAAACATAGGAGCTCAAGACAAGCTACCACATAGGCAAATGGCTAGTCAAGATAGGAACTCAAGACAAGCTACTGTGAGGCAACCGGCTTGTCAAGACTGAGCTCAAGACAAGCTACCACAGGGCAACCGGCTTGTCCAAAACTGAGCACCTAATCAAGACAGAGCACCTAGTCAAGACTGACTCCCTTGTCAGGACTGAGCCCAGAGGGAAGAAACCACAGAACTTAAATACAAGCAAAAACAGGTGAAACCAATAAACCAGATAAAAGGCAGTTAGATAATAAACACAGGAGAAACTAGAAACAATTAACAAAGGGAAACCAACCAGTGAAGGTGCCATCTAGGGGTTACTGAAGGAACTGACCGGCACCCTCACAGTATTCATCTGAAATATCCTTCTATTTCTACTCTGACTAGCATGTGGCACTGGTAGCAATCCTGAGATTACTACCTTTGAGGTCCTATTTTTAAATTTACCTCCTAACTCCCTATATTCAGCTTTTAGGACCTCATCCCATTTTTTACCTATATCGTCGATACCTATATGCACCACGACAGCTGGCTGTTCACTCTCCCCCTATAAAGATGTTATAGCAGGGCACTTAGAAAAGTTCACGGTAATCAAGCAGAGTCAACATGGTTATGTGGAAGGGAAATCATGTTTAACCAATTTATTGGAGTTCTTTGAGGAAGTAACATGTGCTGTGGATAAAGGGGAACTGGTGGATGTACTGTACTTAGATTTCCAGAAGGCATTTGATAAGGTGCCACATCAAAGGTTATTGCGGAAAATAAAAGCTCATGGTGTAGGGGGTAACATATTGGCATGAATGGAAGATTGGCTAGCTAACAGGAAACAGAGAGTAGGCATAAACAGGTCATTTTCTGGTTGGCAAGATGTACCGAGTGGTATGCCACAGGGATCAGTGCTGGGGCCTCAATTTTTTACAATTTATGTAAATGACTTGGATGAAGGGACCGAAGGTATGGTTGCTAAATTTTCTGATGACACAAAGATAGGTAGGAAAGTAAATTGTGAAGAGGACATAAGGAGGCTACAAAGGGATATAGATAGGTTAAGTGAGTGGGCAAAGATCTGGCAAATGGAGTACAATGTGGGAAAATGTGAAATTGTCCATTTTGGCAGGAAGAATAAAAAAGAAGCATATTATCTAAATGGTGAGAGATTGCAGAGCTCTGAGATGCAAAGGGATCTGGGTGTCCCAGTGTATGAATCGCAGAAGGTTAGTATGCAGGTAGAGCAAGTAATTAGGAAAGCTAATAGAATGTTATCGTTTATTGCGAGGGGAATTGAATACAAAAGTAGGGAGTTTATGTTTCAGTTGTACAGGGCATTGGTGAGACCACATCTGGAGTACTGTGTACAGTATTGGTCTCCTTATTTAAGGAAGGATGTAAATGCATTGGAAGCAGTTCAGAGAAGGTTTACTAGACTAATACCTGGAATGGACGGGTTGTCTTATGAGGAAAGGTTGGACAGGCTAGGCTTGTATCCGCTGGAGTTTAGAAGAGTAAGAGGTGACTTGATTGAAACACATAAGATCCTGAGGGGACTTGACAGGGTGGATGTGGAGAGGATGTTTCCTCTTGTGGGAGAATCTAGAACTAGGGGGTCACAGTTTAAAAATAAGGGGTCACCCATTTAAGACAGAGATGAGGAGAAATGTTTTTCTCACAGAGGGTCGTGAGTCTTTGGAACTCTCTTCCTCAGAGGGCGGTGGAAGCAGAGTCTTTGAATATTTTTAAGGCAGAGATTCTTGATAACATAGAAGCATAGAACATAGAAAAATAGGAGCAGGAGTAGGCCATTCAGCCCTTCGAGCCTGCTCGACCATTCAACACGATCATGGCTGATCTTCTATCTCAATACCATATTCCTGTTCTCTCCCCATACCCCTTGATGCCTTTTGTGTCTAGAAATCTATCTGTCTCCTTCTTAAATATATTCAGTGACTTGGCCTCCACAGCCTTCTGTGGTAGAGAATTCCACAGGTTCACCACCCTCTGAGTGAAGAAATTTCTCTTCATCTCAGTCCTAAATGTCCTACCCTGTCTCCTGAGACTGTGACCCCTCGTTCTAGCACCCCCCCCCCACCCCCACCCCCAGCCAGGGGAAACATCCTCCCTGCATCCAGTCTGTCTAGCCCTGTCAGAATGTTATACATTTCAATGAGATCCCCTCTCATTCTTCTGAACTCTGGTGAATACAGGCCTAGTCGACCCAATCTCTCCTCATACGACAGTCCTACAATCCCAGGAATCAGTCTGGTGAACCTTTGCTACACTCCCTCCATGCCAAGTATATCCTTTCTTAGGTAAGGAGACCAAAACTGCACACAGTACTCCAGGCGTGGTCTCACCAAGGCCCTGTATAACTGTAGTAAGACATCCTTGCTCCTGTACTCAAATCCTCTTGCAATGAAGGCCAACATACCATTTGCCTTCCTAACTGCTTGCTGCACCTGCATGTTTGTTTTCAGTGACTGGTTTACAAGAACACCCAGGTCCCTTTGTACATCAACATTTCCCAATCTATCACCATTTAAATAATACTCTACCTTTCTGTTTTTCCTACCAAAGTGGATAACTTCACATTTATCCACATTATACTGCATTTGCCATGTATTTGCCCACTCACTCAACTTGTCTAAATCGCCTTGAAGCCTCTTTGCATCCTCCTCACAACTCACAATCCCACCTAGTTTTGTGTCATCAGCAAACTTGAAAATATTACATTTGGTTCCCTCATCCAAATCATTGATATATATTGTGAAAAGCAGGGACTCAAGCACTGATCCCTGTGGTACCCCACTAGTGGGGTACCACTCCAAAAAAGACCCATTTATTCCTACTCTCTGTTTCCTGTCTGTTAACCAATTTTCAATCCATGCCAGTATATTACCCCCAATCCCATGAACTTTAATTTTGCACACTAACCTCTTATGTGGGATTTTATCAAAGGCCTTCTGAAAATCCAAATACACCACATCCACTGGTTCTCCCTTATCTATTCTACCAGTTACATCCTCAAAAAACTCCAGTAGGTTTGTCAAACACGTTTTCCCTTTCATAAATCCATGTTGACTTTGTCTAATCCCGTTGATATTTTCTAAGTGTCCTGTTATCACATCCTTTATAATAGACTCTAACATTTTCCCTACTATTGATGTTAGGCTAACCGGTCTGTAGTTCCCTGTTTTCTCTCTCTCTCCTTTTTGAAATAGTGGGGTTACATTTGCCACCCTCCAATCTGCAGGAGCTGTTCCATAATCTATAGAATTTTGGGAGAAGACAACCAATGCATCCACTATTTCCATGGCTACCTCTTTTAGTACTCTGGGATGCTGATTATCAGGCTCTGGGGATTTATCGGCTTTCAGTCCCATTAATTTCTCCAGCACTATTTTTTTTACTAATACTAATTTCCTTTAATTCCTCCTTCTCACTAGACCCTTGGTTCCCTAGCATTTCTGGGAAATTATTTGTGTCCTCTTCCGTGAAGACAGAACCAAAGTATTTGTTTAATTGCTCTGCCATTTCCTTGTTCCCCATTATAAATTCTCCCATTTCTGACTGTAAGGGACCTACATTTGTTTTCACTAATCTTTTTCTTTCTCCATACTTGTAGAAGCTTTTACAGTCTGCTTTTATGTTCCTTGAAAATTTACTCTCATACTCTATTTTTCCCCTCTTAAGCAATCTCTTGGTCCTTTTTTGCTGAATTCTAAACTGCTCCCAATCCTCAGGCTTGCTACTTTTTCTGGCAACTTTATATGACTCCTCTTTGGATCTAATACTATCCTTAATTTCTTTTGTTAGCCATGGTTGGGCCGCTTTTCCTTTTGTGTTTTTGCGCCAGAAAGGAATGTATAACTGTTGTAATTCATGCATTCATTCCTTAAATGTTAGCCATTGCCTATCCACCATCAAGCCTTTTAATGAAGCTCCCCAATCTATCATAGCCAACTCACTCCTTATACCTTTGTAGTTTCCTTTGTTTAGATTAGGACCCTAGTTTTGGATTGGACTTCTTCACTTTCCATCTTAATGAAGAATTCTATCATGTTATGGTCACTCTTCCCTAAAGGACCCCGCACAACAAGATTATTAATTAACCCCTTCACATTGCACAATACCCAATCTAGGATAGCCTGTTCCCTAGTTGGCTTCTCAACATACTGGTCTAAAAATCCATCTCGTACACACTCCAGGAATTCATCCTCCACAGTATTATTGCTAATTTGGTTTGGCCAGTCTATATGTAGATTAAAGTCACCCATGATTACTGTAGTACCCTTGTTACATGCATCTCTAATTTCCTGTTTGATGCCATCCCCTACATTACCAGTACTGTTTGGAGGCCTATAAACAACTCCCACCAATGTTTTCTGCCCGTTGGTGCTTCTTAGCTCCACCCAGACTGATTCTACATCTTGATTTTCTGAGCCAATATCCTTTCTCACTATTGCTCTGATTTCATCCTTTACTAACAACGCCACCCCACCTCCTTTTCCTTTATGCCTGTCCTTCCTAAATATCGAATATCCTTGGCTATTCAGCTCCCAGCCTTGGTCACCCTGTAGCCATGTCTCCGTAATTGCAATTATATCGTATCCATTTACATCTATTTGTGCTGTTAATTCATCTACCTTATTACGAATGCTTCGTGCATTCAGATACAGTGCCTTTAGATTTGTCTTTTTAACATTTTTAAACATCTTAACATTTTTTTGCAGTATGGCCCCATTTGCCTTATTACCATTTTTTCTTACCCGGACCCTACTTGTTAGTGCACTCTTTTGTTTGTATGCTCTGTCCCTTCCTGACACAATCTGGTTATCCTTACCCCAATCACTTTCCTGCACTGCTTCCTTGTCTTTTCTCTTTAGCATTCTAGCAAGCAAGGGGGTGAAAGGTTATCGGGGGTAGGCAGGAATATGGAGTAATCAAATCAGCCATGATCTTATTGAATGGCGGAGCAGGCTCGAGGGGCCTAGTGGCCTACTCCTGCTCCTAATTCATATGTTCGTATGATGACCTGTCCCGATTGTCCCTGTCTCAATCGACCCCACTCCCGGTTGCTCGAACACCCCTCTCTCGGTTCACACCTGCTCATCCCGTCACTCCGCTCCCTCCCAATTGCTTCCTTCCCCCTTCAAGACTTACCTTCGGGCCACTGCTGTGGCCCAAAAATTCCAGAGTTCTTCACTCCAAGCTTCCTGGAGACATGCAGCTGGACCTTTACCTTGGAGTCAGGCTGGGTGCGTGTGGGTTGCGTAGCAAAGATTTAAACTGCACTCCGTGTTTAACTCAATGGCACCAATTAAAAGAGTCAGACGCGTTTCCCGGCCCAATTAAATGGAGCGGGTCTGATGATGTCACCGATGACTTATTTTCAGCGTGGATATTTAAAGCAGCCTTGCACACATCTCATGTGAAGGTTGCTGTAGGAGTGTTGAAGGTGATTTCAGAGCTCATAATTGCTGCATAACATTGACAATTCTGTGGGTCATGGAGACACAAAGACAGAGGGCAGCCCCAAGATTCCCAGATGCCTCCCTGGAAGTGCTGGTCCAGGGAGTAAGAGCAGGCAGAGAGGTCCCTCGTTCCTGTGGATGGCAGAAAAAGACCAGCAAATGAGACAAACAGGGCATGGCTAGACATCGCAGAGGAGGTCAGCAGCAGGAATATGGTGAGAAGAATGTGGATCCAGTGCCGCAAAAGATTCAAATGATCTCATGAGGTCAGGAAAAGTGCAAGCAATGTCACACTCACCTTCATCCTGATGTGCCTGTCACCCCAACCCCATCACTCTCTTCCCAAGCCTACTCCTGCACATCACTCCTCACACCCACCTACCTTGCACGTCCACCCATCCCGCTCTGTCGATGTACCTATGCACATCCCCATCTGACTAACCACCACTGACACTCACCCTCATCCTAATGCAATCATACCAAGTGACACCACAGAAGGAGGCCATTTGGCAATGTCACGCCACTCCCTCATAGTCACCCTCTACAGATGTAACCCGTTCATTCCTTACACTTATTCCAACACTCTCAAAGTTCTCTTCTTTCCCTCCTTGCAGGAGAAGAGAGCCCAGACAATAGGGAGAGGCAGAGAACCGGAGGTGGCCCTCTAGTCTTCACAAATTTGACTCCAGCAGAGGAGGAGACCGTAGAGATCTCTGGAGTTGCAGAGCTGCTGATGGTGGGAGACAGAGAGAGGGGGACCTCCCAGCAACCTGGTGACAGAATTACATCTCATACAGCCACATGGCATACAGCAGCCACTCATATGGGGACTGATGTCAGCAGCCAGTGAATGGTTATCATGTGCATAATGGTAACTGTTGTGTATGTACCTTTAAGAGAATAACTGGTCTCAGACTGCAGTACCGGCAGTGACCACCCCTGTAGAAAAGGCGCTAGTGAGCCTCTGTGTTTTTAGTTTCACTATTGACTTCCACCAGTAAAGACTTACTTTGTTCACTCCTGCTGTCCGTGTCTCAATTATTCACGGACGTAACACTGGCGACAAGTAAGAAACAAACTTACCTGCAACTCGGCAGCACCTCAGACGACGTTATTGAAGGTCGAAGCCAGAAGAAAGAAAAAAAAATAATAATAAAATCCAAAGAAACTCGAGAAACGGGCGTCGACCGTGGGCAACCGCCCTCCAAATCGTCGGATTGAAAACATGCAGCAGAGACTGTCCAGAGCCAGGCTTGGTTCCTCGGTCTGTGGTTTCCCAGCTAATCGGGCTGGTGGCAGGTAGTGCACTGATCCATCCTGGGCTGCAGCGGGCTGAAGCTCGATCGGGTGGCTTTTCAACGGGGCCGGGCAGCGAGTCGGGAAGCAAAGAGAGAGAGAGAGGGTGGAGCACACAGAGCGCGGCCGGTGCTCCGAAGCCGGGCAGCGTTCGGACCTAAGAAGAGGGAGGGAAGTGTCACAGAGGGTCCGCTCCACAACGGGAAAATAATAAAAGAAAAAAAATCAATATTAAATGCGCAACACACCGTGGAAAGCAGCGCTAACAACAGCGGGGAAGAAGGCAAAGCGCGGGAGGCGCCATTTTGTTAAATCGGGAAGAAAGTAAAGTGCGGGAGGCGCCATTTTAGATTTGCAAGATGCCGAAGACTGGCTGTATCACTGCTTTTGATAATACAATAGAGGACTGGTCCACGTATGTGGAAAGAGTCGAGGTATATTTCGAGGCAAACGAAATAGCGGAGGGGAAAAAGGCATCGATATTGCTAAACTTAATGGGCGCTAGAACGTACGGCCTATTGCGGGACCTGATTACTCCAGCCAAACCGAAGGCGAAGAGTTTTAACAAAATTGTTGCTGTCCTACAGGAACAACTAAACCCTGCACCGCTGTTGATAGCAGAAAGATTTAAATTCCACAGGAGAACTCAGCACAAAGATGAGAGCAATGCTGAGTATCTTACGGAACTACGCAAGCTATCAAAGCACTGCCAGTTCAGAGCAGGACTGGCAGATACCCTACGGGACAAATTTGTCTGTGGACTCCTGAATGAAGGAACACAGAAGAAGTTACTCTCAGAGAAAGAGCTGACGCTAGATAAGGCTTTCAGCGTGGCAGTATCGTATGAAGCAGCAGCCAGGGGAGCTGCAGAAATTCAACAAAAACCACAGGAATACGGCACCCACGAAATGACACGGGGATTTGCAAAATGTTATCGCTGCGGCAGAACTAACCATGACCAGAAGGACTGCTGGTCCAAAGACAAAATATGCAGGCAATGCGGGAAGATGGGACACATTGCACGAGTTTGCAGGTCTGGGAAGAAGACCAGCGACAGCAAAACGGCTACTAAGGAACCGTACAAGAAAGTACAAAAGATGACGGACAGTAGTTCCGAAGACCAGATGAGCAATAGTGAATCCGGGAACAGGAGACTAAGCTGTCTCAAACTTCACAATGTAATCGCAAAACAGGATCACCGAACCATTTGAGTCACCCTCACGATAGCAGGGTCCCAAGTTAAAATGGAATTGGATACAGGATCAGCGCTAACCATCATGAATCGACGAGACTACGAGCGGCTATTTTCACACATACCCTTGAGAGAGACATCCATTGTCTTGACAATGTATACGGGGCAAAAAGTATACCCCAGAGGAAAAATAAGGGTGCCTGTCGAATACAATGGCAAGAAAATACAGAAATTGTATCTCTACATACTGCCAAATGGTGGACCACCGTTATTGGGACGGGAATGGATCAGGAAGATAAACTTAAATTGGCACTCCATTCATGCAATGACGGTAAAAAAGATGAAGACGTCACTCCTGGACGATTGTCAACAATCTTAGCTAACGCTAAAGATGTATTTCAACAAGAACTAGGCACGCTTAAAGGCATAACCGCCTCGATAAAAATAGAAGAGAATGCAGTTCCCAAGTTTTTCAAAGCAAGACCGGTACCATATGCAATTCGCCCAGCCGTCGAGGCAGAGCTGGAGAATCTGGAGAAGGCGGGCGTGTTGTCTAAGGTCGACTGGAGCGAGTGGGTGACACCCATCGTTCCTGTCATGAAGAAAACGTTAAGCAATAAGTCCGGAGAGCCAAGGAAGATTCGCATCTGTGGGGATTTCAAGGTGACGGTGAACCCAGTCCTTCACACAGTACAATATCCTCTTCCAAGGATAGAAGACATCTTCGCCTCACTGTCTGGAGGGAAGCGTTTTACAAAAATTGACCTAGCACAAGCATATTTGCAGATGGAGGTTGAAGAGTCCTCGAGGAAGTATCTCACGATAAACACTCACAAAGGTCTTTACCAGTATCATCGATTGGTATTCGGAGTAGCATCGGCTCCGGCGATATGGCAAAGAGCGATGGAACAAGTCCTGCAAGGGATTCCGGGGACTCAGTGTTACTTGGACGACATCCTTGTAACAGGTGAAGATGACAGTGAACACCTTAACAACCTAGAACAGGTGCTCACTAGACTACGGGAACATGGGCTGCGAGCCAACCGCCCCAAGTGCGAATTTTTTAAGAAACAGATATCGTATTGTGGCCACGTGATTGATGAAGAGGGGTTACATAAGTCCCCTGACAAAATTGAAGCAGTTGTTAAGGCCCCAGCGCCTGAAAATGTGTCACAACTGAGGTCATTCCTCGGATTGGTGAATTACTATCATAAGTTTTTGCCGAATTTGTCGACAATTCTGCACCCACTGAACGCCCTGCTACGAACGGGGGTAGCATGGAAATGGAGCGATGATTGTAAGCGTGCTTTTCAGAAGAGTAAGGACTTAATCACTTCAAGGGAAGTATTGGCTCACTACAACCCAGCACTGCCAATCAGGCTGGCATGTGATGCGTCTCCCTACGGCATTGGGGCGGTACTGTCACATAAATTCCTTGATGGTTTAGAGAGGCCGATAGCTTTTGCGTCACGCTCGTTAACTTCTGCCGAGTGTAACTACGCCCAGATTGACAGAGAGGCCCTCAGCCCAGTGTTGGGGGTGAAGAAGTTCAATCACTATCTGCATGGTCAAAAATTTACTCTACTAACTGATCATCAACTTCTTGTCTCCATTTTCAACCCTCAGAAGGGCGTACCGATAATGACAGCACAATGGCTGCAGAGATGGTCCCTTTTCCTAGGGGCACACCAATATGACATCGAGTACAAAGGAACTAAACAGCATGGAAATGCTGATGGATTATCACGTCTACCGTTGCCGACGGTGGAAGAAGAAGACCTTGCAGTGGATCCAATGGAGTTATTCCACTCGACCATAGTCGAATGTGTCCCTGTGACGAATGCAAACATAGAAAAGGAAACACGGAATGACCTGACACTATCACGGGTCTATGATTTAACGGTGAAGGGATGGCCAGCACATGGCGAACCACTGCTGCCAGCATTCTCGCCGAGAAGAGAACAGCTGTCAGTGTGCAGAGGAACCTTGATGTGTGGATCCAGAGTAGTAATTCCACCTAAGTTGACGGATAGAGTGCTCAATGAGCTTCATGAGGATCATCTGGGTGGGGTAAAAATGAAGAACTTAGCCAGAGCGTTTGTGTGGTGGCCGGGAATCGATAGAGAAATCGAAGAGATGACCAAGAGCTGTGCAGGATGCCAGAATGTCCAAAACGCCCCACCACAAGCTCCTCTGCATCCATGGGAGTGGCCCTCATCTCCATGGCAAAGGGTGCACATTGATTTTGCTGGTCCCTTCATGGACTCGATGTTTTTAATTGCGGTGGATGCACATTCAAAGTGGCCAGAGGTAATAAAAATGTCCTCAACCACCACGGAAAAAACTATCACAGTTTTACGAACCATACTCGCCAGGAATGGGCTGCCTGAACAGATTGGCTCTGACAATGGACCACAGTTTGTGTCTGAAGAGTTCCGGAGGTTCTTAAAGAACAATGGTGTTAAGCATTACACATCTGCTCCATATCATCCAGCCACTAATGGATTGGCCGAGAGGTTTGTCCAAACATTCAAGAAGGCTATCAAGGCAATGTGTAATGAAGATATACCCCTACAACACAAGGTGGACAACTTCTTGTTTGCCTACCGGAATGCGACACATGCGGTTACCAACCAAACTCCAGCCATGATGTTCTTCAATCGAAGACTACGATGCCGCTTGGATTTGGTTAAGCCAAACGTCCGAAGAGATGTGGAGAACAGGCAGTTTCAGAATATGAATGAAAGGCCGACCAGGAGTTTTAAGATAGGTCAACCAGTTTTGGCCCGGGACTACCGCACTGAGAAATGGCAGCCAGGAACGATTTGTACACGACAAGGACCTCTCATGTATACCGTGGACGTTGGGGAGAGCATTGTAAGACGCCATGCTGACCAGATTCTAGAGTCACTGGAAAACGTCAATGTAGTGTCCGTGTGTAGATAAAGACACTGAAGACAGGAGTTGGTTCATAGGTATTTACTAAGCAAGTCTGGGGGGGGGTCTAAAGGATATACACAATACACAGGCTTATATAGCCCAAGTGGCAATTACTGGCATTACGCACACCTGGGGCTCTTAAAGGCACATACACCACCATTGCTCTTAAAGGCACATACACCACAATTCCTCCCCTTCTAGCTAACTAGTTCATCATATTTTAAGTAATTATTAATTAAATGTTATATGCAAAATAAGATACATTGCTGTATTAATTAATTATAAGTTAGTCTCTCAGGAGGCTTCCTGACTCGGTCCGGATAACGCCTCGGGGGTGTAGTAGTTTCTGGTGCTTTAGTAGGTTCTTCTGGCAAGGCTGATTCGGCTTGAATGCCAGTGTCGGGTTCATCGGGTTCCAGTCTCACCGGATCGGAGGTAGATATGGGTATATCTACTTCATCGTTAGATGTATAGAGTGGTGGTGTAGGTTGTCCCTTTTCGGATGACTTGATGATTTGGTCAGCATGGCGTCTTATTATGCTTTCTCCGATGTCCACGGTATACATCAGTGGTCCTAGTCGTGTGCAGATAGTTCCAGGCTGCCATTTCTCGGTACGGTAGTCCCGGGCCAAAACCGGTTGGCCTATCTGGAAGGTCCTAGTTGGCTTTTCATTTATGCCCTGAAACTGCCGGTTCTCCACGTCCCTTCGGATGTTGGGCTTGACCAAATCCAGCCGGCATCTTAGGTTTCTATTGTAGAACATCATGGCGGGAGTTTGGTTAGTAACCATATGTGTTGCATTCCTATATGCAAATAAGAAGTTATCCACCTTGTGCTGAAGTTTTATGTCCTCATTACTCATGGCCTTTATGGCCTTCTTGAAGGTCTGGACAAACCTTTCAGCCAATCCATTGGTGGCGGGATGGTATGGGGCGGACGTGTAGTGCTTTACCCCATTGTTCTTTAAGAACTTTCTGAATTCTTCGGACACAAATTGCGGTCCATTATCAGAACATATCTGTTCCGGCAGCCCATTCCTGGCAAATATGGTCCTTAATACTGTGATGGTTTTTTCCGTGGTGGTGGAGGACATCTTTATTACCTCCGGCCACTTGGAGTGTGCATCAACTGCGATTAGAAACATTGAGTCCATAAATGGACCAGCAAAGTCGATGTGCACCCTTTGCCAGGGAGATGAGGGCCACTCCCATGGATGTAGAGGGGCTTGTGGTGGAGCGTTTTGGACCTTCTGGCATCCTAGGCAGCTCTTGGTCATTTCTTCGATGTCTCCATCGATACCTGGCCACCATACAAACGCCCTAGCTAGGTTCTTCATTTTCACTCCACCCAGATGCCCCTCGTGAAGCTCCTTTAGCACTTTATCCTGGAGTTTGGGTGGAATCACCACTCTGGATCCACACATCAAGGTTCCTCGGCACACTGACAGCTGTTCTCTTCTTTGCGAGAATGCTGGCAACAGTGGCTCGCCATGTGCTGGCCATCCCTTCACTGTTAAATCGTAGACCCGTGAGAGAGTAGGGTCATTTCTTGTCTCCCTTTCAATGGCAGAATTTGTCACCGGTAGACATTCCACTATGGTAGAGTGGAATATCTCTACTGGGTCTACTGTAGGTGCCTCTTCTATCGTTGGCAACGGTAGGCGCAACATTCCCATGCTGTTTTGACCCTTTGTATTCAATGTTGTATTGGTGTGCCCCTAGAAAAAGGGACCACCTCTGTAGTCTTTGTGCCGTCATAATGGGGACACCTTTTTTAGGGTTGAATATGGAGATGAGGGGTTGATGGTCAGTCAGCAAGGTAAATTTTTGTCCGTGTAGGTAATGGTTGAATTTCTTCACTCCCCATACCAGGCTGAGTGCTTCCCTGTCTATTTGGGCATAGTTACGCTCAGCTGAGTTTAATGAGCGTGACGCAAAAGCTATCGGCCGTTCTGAGCCATCAGGGAATCTATGGGATAATACCGCTCCTATGCCGTAAGGGGATGCATCGCACGCCAGTCTGATTGGTAGTGATGGGTTGTAATGAGCCAAAACTTTCTCGGATGTGATTAAGTCTTTACATTTATGGAAGGCACGTTTACAGTCTTCGTTCCATTTCCAAATCACTCCTGTTTGTAGAAGATCATTAAGAGGGTGTAGAATAGTTGATAAGTTCGGTAAAAATTTATGATAGTAATTTATTAATCCCAGGAATGACCTTAATTGTGAAACATTTTCAGGTGCTGGGGCTTTTATAACTGCTTCAATTTTTTCAGGTGACTTATGCAACCCTTCCTTATTAATTATGTGGCCACAATATGATATCTGATTTTGGAAAAATTCGCACTTGGGGCAATTTGCTCGTAGGCCCCGTTCTTTCAGCCTAGTGAGCACCTGCTCCAAATTGGCAAGGTGCTCGTTGTCGTTTTCTCCTGTTATAAGGATGTCATCTAGGTAGCATTGAGTCCCCGGAATCCCTTGCAGGACTTGCTCCATAGCTCTTTGCCAGATAGCTGGAGCTGATGCTATTCCAAAAACCAGTCGATTGTACTGGTACAGGCCTTTGTGTGTGTTTATTGTGAGATACTTTTTAGAGGTCTCCTCAACCTCCATCTGTAGATATGCCTGTGCCAAGTCAATTTTTGTGAAACGTTTCCCTCCGGATAGTGAGGCGAAAATATCTTCTATCCTCGGAAGAGGATACTGTACCGTGTGAAGGACCGGGTTTACAGTCACCTTAAAGTCCCCACAGATGTGAATTTTTCTCTGTTCCTCAGAGTTATTTTTCAATGCTTTTTTCATGACTGGAACGATGGGTGTTGCCCATTCGCTCCAATCTACTTTGGATAATACGCCTGCCTTTTCCAAATTCTCCAGCTCTGCCTCGACTGCCGGACGTATTGCGTATGGCACCGGTCTTGCCTTAAAAAATTTGGGAATTGCTGCATCTTCCACTTTTATTGAGGCGGTGATGCCTTTCAAGGTTCCTAGTTTCTCTTGAAACACTTCTTTGGCGTTGGCCAAGATGTCTTTTAATCGTTCAGGTATGATGTCATCATTGTTTTTTTCCTTACTGGTCACCGTCAGTGCCTGAATGGAGTGCCAGTCTAAACGTATCTTCCTTATCCATTCACGTCCCAACAACGGTGGACCACCATCTTGTAGAATGTATAAATACAACTTTTGTATTTCTTTGCCGTTGTATACCACAGGCACCCTTATTTTTCCTTTGGGGTAGACTTTCTGCCCCGTATATGTTTTTAAGATAATGGATGTGTCTTTTAGAGGTATATGCGAAAATAGCCTCTCGTAATCTCGTCGATTTATCACGGTTAGAGCTGATCCTGTATCTAGCTCCATTTTAACTGGGGACCCTGCTATTGTGAGGGTAACCCAAATGGTTTGGTAATCTTCATTGGCAATTACATTGTGTAATTTGAGAGAGCTTAGTCTCTTGTTCCCAGAGTCGCTATCGCTCTTCTGGTCTTTGGAGCTACTGTCCGTCATCATTTGTACCTTTCTGTGCTTTTCCTTATTGATTCTTTTCCCGTTAGTGGATTTTTTATTTTCAGATCGGCATACACGTGGAATGTGTCCTATCTTTCCGCATCGCTTGCATGCTTTTTCTTTGAACCAGCAATCCCTCTGGTCATGGTTGGATCTGCCGCAGCGATAACATCTCTTGAAACCCCGTGTCATTTCATGGGTGCCGAAGTCCTGTGGCCTTTGCTCTATCTTTGCCACTCCTATTGCACTGAAAGCCTTGTCCAGTGTTAAATCTTTTCTAGAAGATACCTTCTTTTGTGTTTCTACACTTAGGGGATCGCAGATGAATTTGTCTTGCAGAGAATCTGCCAGTCCTGCCTCGAATTGGCAGTGTAGGGTATCAACAATCTCTTCAAAATTCTTGTCCATCGGTTCGGCTGGAGTGATTAAGTTGCGTAACAGCTTGTATGTTTCTGCGCCCATTAGATCCAGAAGAACTGAAGCTTTTTTTTCATCTTCTATTCCATTTGCAGTGCAAAACACCTCCACTCTTTCTACATATGTGGTCCAATCCTCTATCTTGTTATCAAAAACATCAATATTGCCAAAGTTAGGCTCTGTTTCGTTATGAAAAGCATCAATATTGCCAGACTTAGGCATTTCAAAAAAAAGATATGGCGCTTCCCGCGCTTTTTTTTTCTCTGTAGCAAAGATATGGCGCTTCCCGCGCTTCCCCGCCGCTGCTACCGATAACAACGCTGTTTTACTGTGGTTTCCGTTTATTCACTGTTGGAGACTCGTTCCCGACGGAGGTCTAAATGCTGACCTGCTTGCCGCGCCGGCCGTCTCCCGAGTGCACCCTCCCAGTCCGTTATTGCTTGCCTCCGATTTCGCTGCTTGTCTCAGCTGTAGAGCCCGCCGCTGGAGCCCCAGCCTGACGCCCAGGAAGGATTAGCGCAGTACCTGCCACCAGCTTGGCCAGCTGGTGAAACCACAGTTTCTATTACTTCCTTGAGTCTTCTGGACGCTGGAGGAATCGATGTCCTTGAGTGCTGCCGAATTGCAGGTAAGTCCGTTTCCACTTCGTCGCCACTGTAGTGTCCGTGTGTAGATAAAGACACTGAAGACAGGAGTTGGTTCATAGGTATTTACTAAGCAAGTCTGGGGGGGGTCTAAAGGATATACACAATACACAGGCTTATATAGCCCAAGTGGCAATTACTGGCATTACGCACACCTGGGGCTCTTAAAGGCACATACACCACCATTGCTCTTAAAGGCACATACACCACAATTAACTCCACACCACGATCTGATACACCTGGTAATGAAATCGACGTTCCAATTGCAGCTACCACAGAACCGGTAATATTGGAAGCAGATGAACCAAACAACGACATTGATCCCGACTCAACATTGCCACAAGAACCTGATACCCCAAAGGGGCGTTATCCAGACAGAATCAGGAAGCCTCCTCAAAGACTGAACTTATAATTGCTTAAACTTAACCAATGTATCTAGCAACCGTAATTGTGATTGTAATTAGTTATCATTTAGTTGTTAAATGAATGTTATGTACTGTTTATCTAAAAGGGGAGGAATTGTTGTGTATGTACCTTTAAGAGAATAACTGGTCTCAGACTGCAGTACCGGCAGTGACCACCCCTGTATAAAAGGCACTAGTGAGCCTCTGTTGTTTTCAGTTTCACTATTGACTTCCATCAGTAAAGACTTGTTTTGTTCAACTCCTGCTGTCCGTGTATCAATCATTCACGGACGTAATACTCAGCAAACTAGAAGAAGGGAAGAATCCCAATGTTCAACCGAGGTCCTCCTACCATCCCAGGTGGATATAAAAGATCCCATGGCACTATTCGAAGGATCCACTGGGGTTCTGGCCAACATTTATCCGTCAACTAATATCACTAAAGCAGAATTTCGGGTCGTTTATCTCATCGCTGTTTCTGGGACCTTGCTGTGCACAAATTGACTGCTGCATTTGCCGACATTACTACAGTGACTACACATCAAAAGTATTTAATTGGCTGTGAAGTGCTTCGGGACATCGTAATCACATGAAAGCATTATATCAATGCAAGTTCTTTCTTAGTTTGATCCTATGTTTCCCTTTTATGTTTCAGTTTAGTTTTAGTCCATTGATCCATAGCACTCTATCCATTGATACAGCACTTGTTCATCTAATAGGAATATATCTAATTCGCACCCTCTCTATCTTATGTTTGAAGATCCCCAATTCTTGATCCATTGTTAACTTTTCTGTCTAGTTAATTCAAAACCCTTTTCCCACTGAACTTTGACTTAACTAGCCAGCAGCCTTACCTTTGAATCTTCATTACCTTTTTATATTTTCACATTGAACATAACCGTGTTGTGTATTTCCCAATTGTTCTCCTATTCTCACATCGATTCTTTGACCCAGTTAATCTGCTAGAACTAAATCAAGCAATGCTTTTGGTCTTTTTCAACTAGAAACATAGTGATCAGGGAAGCAGCCCTGTGGCATTCTGAAAGTAACCCTCTCTGACTTTCATCAAGCACATACTTTACCTTTATCCCAATATTATTGCTCTCTTGTTCTTTCCGATATCTCTGAACTGTGCAAATCTTCCCCTCTATCTCATCTCTATAATTTGGTGGCTGTGATCATACCATTTGCCATCCTATTCCTTAATTCTATCCAAATGTATTCCATCTAACATTAACCTTATGCCTGGGTTATGGCAATATTGCAATTTCTGGTTTGTGTGGTTAGCCACTTTCTCTGCCTGCTCCTTCAGCAGCATTAACATTGGGTGAATGCAAACATCTGAAGACTTTCTCCCAGGTACCAGAAGCTAGATTGCTAAGGTCACAGGAAGGATTCCTGGACACTGCCCAGTGATTTCACATGTAGCACAATATCACCTTGTACTTTGCACTATATGCCTGATATCCCTGTATTGTATACTTGCTGAAGTGCCCGGCGGTGCCGAGGGATTTTTGAGGGCATGTTGTTGTAGGAAGAGAGAGAGAGAGAGAGCGACTGGGGGAAGAGAGAGCGCGACTGGGGGGAAGAGAGAGAGCGACTGGGGGGAAGAGAGAGCGCGACTGGGGGGAAGAGAGAGAGCGACTGGGGGAAGAGAGAGAGCGACTGGGGGGAAGAGAGAGAGCGACTGGGGGGAAGAGAGAGAGCGACTGGGGGAAAGAGAGAGCGCGACTGGGGGAAGAGAGAGAGCAACTGGGGGGAAGAGAGAGAGCGACTGGGGGAAGAGAGAGAGCGACTGGGGGAAGAGAGAGCGCGACTGGGGGGAAGGGGGGGAGGTGGGGAAGGGGGGAAGGGGAGGGAGGGGGAAGGGGAGGGGAGGGGGAAGGGGAGGGGGGGAAAGGGGAGGGGGGAAAAGGGAGGGGGGAAGGGGAGGGGAGGGGGGGAAAGGGGAGGGGGAAAGGGGAGGGGGAAAGGGGATGGGGGAAGGGGAGGGGAGGGGGGAAATGGGAGGGGGAAAGGGAGGGGGAGGGGGGAAAGGGGAGGGGAGGGGGGAAGGGGGGAAAGGGGAGGGAGGGGGAAAGGGGAGGGTGGGGGAGGGGGAAAGGGGAGGGGGAAAGGGGAGGGGGGAAAGGGGAGGGGAGGGGGGGAAGGGGAGGGGGAAAGGGGAGGGTGGGGGAAAGGGGAGGGGAGGAAAGGGAAGGGGAGGGGGAAAGGAGGGGGGAAAGGGGAGGGGGGAAGGGGGGAAAGGGGAAGGGGAGGGAGGGGAGGGGGGAAAGGGGAGGGAGGGGGGAGGGGAAAGGGGAGGGGAGGGGGAAAGGGGAGGGGAGGAGGGGGGAAGGGGGAAGGGGGAAAGGGGAGGGGAAAGGGGAGGGGAGGGAGGGGGGAAGGGGAGGGGGGAAAGGGGAGGGGGGAAAGGGGAGGAGGGGGGGAAAGGGGAGAAGGGGAAGTGGGAGGGGGGAGGGGGGAGGAAGTGGAGGGGCGGAGGGGGGAGGAGGGGAGGGGAGGGGGGAGGAGGGGGGAGGGGGAGGGGGAGAGGAGGGGAGGGGGAGGGGAGGGGCAGGAGGGAGGGAGAGAGGGGGAGGGGGGAGAGGAAGGGAGGGGGAAGGCGAGGAGGGGGAGGGGGAGAGGAGGAGAGGGGGAGGGGAGGGGAGGAGGGGAGGGAGAGAGGGGGAGAGGGGGGAGAGGAGGGAAGGGGGAGGGGAGTGGAGGAGGTGGGGGAGGGGCGGGGGAGAGGGGGGAGGGAGGGGTGGGGGAGCTGGGAAAAGGAGGGGGGGAGAAAGGGAGGGGGGAGCCAGCTGACCCTCTCCCCTCTGCCGGCGATGGCTCCGCTGAGCTCCGTGCTGCCCCACGCACTGACATGCCGAGCGCAGCGCCCCGGTCAGCCCGAGCCCCGCCCTCCCGAGGCCGGGCCTGAGGTGGCTTGAGACGGCCGATTGCGGCTGGCCGGCCCGTTGCCTTGGTACCTCTCCTCCCCTCTCCGCCTCCCGATCTCCGGGGACCGGGCCTGGGCCTGAGCGGCTTGAGACGGCCGATTGCGGCTGGCGAGCCCGGTTGCTGGGGTAACCCTCTCCGCTCCCCCTCCCCTCCCGAGCCCCACCCCCCCCCCACTAACCTGCTCGCTCCCTCTGGCCGCGCTCTGTGTGGAGGTGCGCGTGCGCCGTGCAGCGCGAGCGCGAAGTGCTTGCAGTGAGCCCAACCAGCCTTTACCAAGATGGCTGGCCGTTGGTTCGGAATCGGGCCCCGCGGGGGGGTGGGGTGTGAGGGGTGGGAGGAGCTTGCCACAAAACAATTGCCTAGGGTCCAGCATGGCTGGCAACAGACGCCCAGGCTTCGAGGCCTACCTGCAAAAACGGGGAAAGGTAGGAAAATTAATGAGATTAGATAAAAGATTTAGAAAGTAATTAACTTTTTTTAAAACAATATGGCCTAGAAATTGGGTATAGCCTCGCTTGAGGCGTTAGAACTGGCGGAGCGCTAAGTTTATAGTCAGACGAAAGTTATCGCTGCCTGGCGAGACATTGGGTTGCATCACCCCCAAAGGGGATTGAGGCACTAATTCAGCCATTGCCCGGTGCTCTTAAGGCACAAAAGTTCAGGCGCTACTCAATATCGACGCGGACGGGCGCAGCGCAGGTGATCTCAATTACGGGAAACCACGAGACCTCCAGGCGCTGGCCGGCTCTTAAAGGGGTGGGTCAGTCAGCTTGAGCTTCAACACCCAACGCCCTGTAGGCCTCAGGTTCGGTGCTCGCCCTTGTCTGGCGGTACAAACTTGTTCAGCATGGAGAAGGTTAGACAGAGAGCAGAGCGCTTCAGCACTGAGGCTCTGGACCACTTGGTGGCTGCAGTTGAACGCCGTCGAGAGGTCCTGTATCCGGACAATGGCAAGAGGCCGAATCAGAAGGCTTACCGACGATCTTGGAGGGAGGTTGCTGTGAGGGTCAACTCCAGCAGCATGGCGACCAGGACCCCTGTTCAGCACAGGAAGAAATTCAACGACCTCACACGGATCATTAGGGTGAGTGATGGTTTAGCAATCTTCTGATTCCCTCCATCTGCAGCTGACTTCGGGCACCCTGCTGCAATGATGCCCCAATGGCCATCTGTCAGCATGCACCCATGGCCCTTTCTGGGCACACACATGGACAGATGTCTCAAGGCCTCATGTAAGGGCTCTTTGCAACATGGGGGGCATGCGATGATCTGTTAAGGCCTCATGTAAGGGCTCTTGCACCATGGGGGGGCATGCGATGATCTCTCAAGGCATCATGTTACAGAACTTCCCCTTCTTTCCTCTGCAGTCCAAGCTGGCGATGATCCGGAAGGTAGCAGCGTTGAACTGGTGGCGGACCTCCACAAGTGGTCACTCTGACGGATCTGGAGGAGAGAGTGCACCAGATACTTGGAGGACGTCTGTCTGGTCCTGTGACTACTGCATCTGCAGACCCCATTACCGACAGCGAGGGTAAGACTCTCACCTTTTTCACCTGTTGCCTTCTAATTGGTCCCCCCGCCAGCATGCATCCTCAGTGTGCAGCCATGTCAGAGCCTTGCCACAATCTGGCATGCCTTTCAGCAAACCTGTCCCCTGTCCTTTTGCTAAAGCCACTCTTCCACCTCCCACTTTCAGATGAAGCAGCACCAACTCGGGCTCAACGCGCTGAAGCTGCCAGTGCCAGTGCCACTGGAGGCGAGGACCAGGAGGAATCCGGACCAGTCGTTGCAGAATCCGGGGAGCTGACACATCTACAGACTGGGGATAGTAGTCCCCTGGAGGGGAGGCGGGGGGGGGGCTCTGAGGATGAACCAGTTGCCGGACCAAGCGGCATGCAGCAACGCACGGGGGATAGGCAAGTTCGGCCACCATCTCCCCGGAGGGCAAGGCAGGTCATGATGACTGCTGCACAGAGTGCGTCGCCTGGCTGAGATGAGCAAACAGGCGCGGGTCAGACACACGGAGCTGATGGCTGCAGTCGAGAAGATGCCTGAGTCAATAGATTCATTGGCTAAGAGTATGTTGGACTTCGGGGCAACAATGGAGAGGACTCTCCAGGGCTTTGGGGCAACAATGGACAGGACTCTGCAGGTGTTTGGGGCAACAATGGACAGGTCTATCCAGGGCTTCGGGGCAACAATGGACAGGATTATCCAGGGCTTCGGCCCAACAATGGAGAGGACTGTCCACGGTTTTGAGTCGGCTATGGAAAGGACTGTTCAGGGCTTCGGACAATCCCTGGAAAGGTCTGTGCAGGGCTTGTCCGAGGCAGTGGAGCGGTCGGCACCTGGCTTGTCCAAAGCAATGAGAAGAACTGTCCAGGCCTTCTCCGAAGCACTGGCACCTGGCACACAGGACCTCACTGTTGCCACGCAGTCACTTGCTGGGCTCCTCCACAGCCAGATTGACACAACGCGATCTCTCACTGTAGCCACCCTCTCTGCATCAGTTAGGATCATCCCGGGCCCTTTCTGTCCCATACAAGGCCAGCAATCAGTGGAGCATGTGATTGTGGCGGATGAGCCGAGCCGCTCCCCTCAGATAGCCAGTGTGTCGTCCGACCATGGTGCAGGTGTCCTCTCTCGGCAGGAGACCACTGCACATGCCAGCGCTGGGACGCCTGCATTGCAGCTGCCACCACCTGCAGGCCACACTGCTTCCAGCCATGGTCACATCAAGCATCCTGCGTCCGCACCCTCCAAGCCCAGAGGTCGGCCAGGCCGTCCCTCAGGGGCTTCTGCGCTTCCAGACAGTCAGCAGGCGTCCCCCAGCCTTGAGGCCGCCACTGGGGTCCAATTACGTAGGAGCAGCAGGGAGGGAAGGGGCCGGGCGCGAAAGAGAAGTCGTTCTCCCTCAAGGGGCCAGTTGTAGAGGGAGGTGCTGAGATGTTTGTTTGTCCAAATTCAAGGACACCCTCAGCTGCTGTTATATTTGCAGAAGGTTTGTTGAGTTTTGCGGCTTTGCCGAACAGTTCACAGTTATTTTGAAAGTTATGGTTTCTGTTGACATTACGTTGTTTAGCTGTAATGAAAGACTTTTGTGCCAATAAACAGAAGTTTCAATGTGGCATGGTGCATGTGACTAGTTTCAGTGATGCCTGGCATTCAGAGGCCCTCAAACATCCAAAGTGCGCATGAGTTAAGACTCTCATCATTCCGCCACAGGGGTCTCGACATGAGTCCAGATGAGCCTCTGACGTATGGCCCTTCCACTTTCAGCAGCCCTTCCATCTTCCTCCTCCTCCTCCTCCTCCTCCGCTTGCTCTTCCTCCTCCTCCTCCTCCTCCTCCTCCTCCTCCTCCTCCTCCTCCTCCTCCTCCCCCTCCGCCTGCTCTTCCCCCCCTCCTCCTCCTCCTCCTCCTCATACTCCTCCTCCTCCTCCTCCGCCTGCTCTTCCTCCTCCTCCTCCTCCTCCTCCTCATACTCCTCCTCCCTCCTCATACTCTGCCTGCTCTTCCTCCTCCTCCTCATACTCCTCCGCCTCCTCCTCCTCCGCCTGCTCTTCCTCCTCCTCCTCCTCCTCCTCCTCATACTCCTCCTCCTCCTCCGCCTGCTCTTCCTCCTCCTCCTCCTCCTTCTCATACTCCTCCTCCTCCGCCCTGCTCTTCCTCCTCCTCCTCCTCCTCATACTCCTCCTCCTCCGCCTGCTCTGCTGGTCGTTGAGGGACAGCTGGAATTGGCTGGGTGCGTCGATTCGCCAAGTTGTGGAGCATGCAGCAGACGACGACGATGTGTGCCACTTGCTGCGGCGAGTACTGCAGGGATCCCCCCGAATGTTCCAGACATTGGAAACGCTTTTTGACAACACCAATAGTGTGCTGTTTACTGTGCCTGGTCGCCTGATGGCCGCTGCTGATCAGCTCTTCTGCTGGGGTGTCGGCCACACGGAGTGTTGTCATCAGCCATGGCCAGAGAGGATAGCCCTTGTCCCAGTAAGCCAGCCTCGTCTTCGAGGCAGCCCCTCAAAAAGGTTACAAAATGAGGTCAACCGCAGGATAAAGGCATCGTGGCTGCACCCTGGGAAATGCGCTGGAAATGCGCGGTGACTGCCATGATGATTTGGCGGTGGTCACAGACCACGTGCATGTTGAGTGAGTGCAACCCTGCGGTTGCGGAAGTCCTAAGGATGATGGCAGGCGCAACGCACGTGTGTGCTGTCAGTCGACCCCTGCACCATGGGAAGTCCGCAATAGAAGCGACACCCTGCGCACCTCCGCCTGCTTGCTGCAGGGTCCGAGGAAGGTCTGGATTTGACGCCTTCGTCTATAAAGGGCATCTGTAACATGCCGGATGCAACAGTGACTGCAACCTGAGCGACAGTCGCAATGTCCCCATGGCTGACTGAAAGGATCCGTTGGCATAAAAATGGAGGCCATCATTCAGTTTAGCCATCACGGACAGAGAGGTTCTGCAGCGTTCACACGGCTGCAGATCCTGACCAAACAGGTGGCACAGATCAGTAACAATGTCCCTCCAGAATCGGAGCCTTCCCAAACACTGCTTCTCCGACATGTCAAGGCTTGTCACCTGCTGCCTAAAGACCCTCGCAGCTTCCTGTCGGATTGGCCGACCTCCATTGCCCCTCCTCCTTCTGGCCAATCCCGGCCCTCTCTCCTGCCGTCTCTCTGCCCCTTCACAGCGTTGGGCGATGAGGCCGTTGCCCTCCAAACAAACTCTCATTCCGATGCCAGTTGGTCAAAAGGCTTTTAGGTGTAGTGCTGCAAGTGCTTCTGACAGGTTTGAAGGACCCAAGTACTGTAAAGCTAAATTCCCACAACTCCGCTCCACATTAGCTCGCCAACTCTCTCTAGCAACGATCGCAATGAGCAGGCCAAGCGGCAGAAGATTCTGCACTAAAGCTGTCCCCTTTAAATAGTGCCCACCTACTCCGAGAAGGGCCTGTTAGCCCTCCTTCGAACTGTCACTAATAGCGCTGGGCGCTAAGGCTCCGGGCGCCACCCAATATGCGCTCAGGCGCTCCTAGAAGGCGTTGCACACTGAAATGACGTCATGAACTGCTTGCGCTCGCGGGCGCGCGCAAACACTTAGCGCAGGCGCTAAATGTATAGTCGATATCTGAGTTGTCGCTATCTTCATAGCGTCCGCCCCAACATAGGGCTTCGCCCCAATTCTAGGTCTCTTTAGGTGCTCAGCGCCGGTGCTACCAACCCAATTTCTAGGCCTATGTGTTTTAAAAGCAACTTTTTTTTTAAAGACGCAGAAAGCGGGAAAAAGAAATGAAAAATTTGGAATCAAGATGGCGGCAACTCACCTCGGTTCAGAACGATAAGGCCCGCCCACACACGCACCGATTGATCGACCGTCAGGTCACCGAAGCGTAGGATTGGTCAATCGTCCCGTCACTCGACTCTAGGAGGGCCCGCCAGCACGCGCCAGGAACCCGCCCCCGCCACGCAGCGATTGGTCGACCGTCGGGTCGCTCGACCGTACGATTGGTCGACCTCGAGGTCACTCAATGCTAATGAACAGATAATGAGCGGAATTTTGAACATTTTTTGGATACCGCGGGCACAATTTTTGTCTCACCGAAACGTAAATACGCTTACGACCGTTCTGGAATCGTAAGCTTTCTTTTGATGTAACACACGTGTAGGTACGCTCTATAACTTTTGATTGTATAGCCAGACAGAGAGACAGAAAGACAGACAGAGAGACATACCATTTTATATATATAGATATGATGCAAGTGTAGATTTGTTCTCTATCCTTGTAAACTAGCGCCCCATCTCCAACCTTCCTTCCAAACATGTTTCTGCCCCTGCCTGGGTGGGACGGCCCTCGCCACTTTACATTCTTATCTATCCAGGCATAGTCAAAGAGTCACCTGTGATGACTTCTCTTCCTGCTCCCGCACCGTTACCTCTAGAATATCCCAAGGATCTATCCTTGGCCCCCTCTTATTTCTCATCTACAAGCTTCCCCTCGACAACATCATCCAAAAACACGTCAGATTTCACATGTACGCCACCTCACCACCACCTCTCTTGCCCCCTCCATTGTATCTGATTCGTCACAGTGCTTGTCCGACATCCAGTACTGGATGAGCAGAAATTTCCTCCAACTAAATATTGGAAAGATCAAAGCCATTAGCTTCGGTTCCTGTCACAAACTCCATTTCCTAGCCACTGACTCCATCCCTCTCCCTGTCTGAGGCTGAACCAGCCCATTTGCAATTTGAAGTATTTGACCTCAAGATGAGTTTCCGACCACATATCCGCTCCAGCACCAAGAACGCCTACTTCCACCTCCATAACATCGCCCATCTCTGCCGCACCTCAGCTCATCTGCTGCGGAAACTCTCACTCGTGCTTCTGTTATCTCTAAACATGACTATTCCAATGCTCTTCTGGCCAGCCTCCCAATTTCCACCCTACATAAACTTCAGCTCATCCAAAACTCTGCTGCCCATATCCTAACTCGCACCAAGTCCCGTTAACCCATCACACCTGTGCTCACTGTCCTATATTGGTTCCTGGTTTGGCAATACCTCGATTTTAAAATTCTCATCCTTGTTTACAAATGGCCTCGCCCCTCCCTATCTTTGTAATCTGCTCCAGCCCCTACAACCCTCCGAGATTTCTGCGCTCCTCCAAACCTGGTCTCTTGTGCATCCCGAATTTAATCGCTCCACCATTAGCGCCCATGCCTTCAGCTGCCTAGGCCCCAAGCTCTAAGCTCTGAAATACCCTAAATGTCTCCACCTCTCTCTCCTCCTTTAAGGCACTTCTTAAAACCTACCTCTTTGACCATAGGAACATAGGAACAGGAGTAGGCCATTGAGCCCCTCGAGCCTGCTCTGCCATTCAGTGAGATCATGGCTGACCTGTGATCTAACTTCATATACCCACCTTTGGCCCATATCCCTTAATATCTCTGATAAAACAAAAAGCTATCAATCTAATTTAACAATTGATCTATCATCAATTGCCATTTGCGGAAGAGAGTTCCAAGCTTCTATCACCCTTTGTGTATAGAAGTGTTTCCTAATTTCACTCCTGAAAGGTCTGGCTCTAACTTTTAGACTCTGCCCCCTAGTCCTAGAATCCCCAACCAGTGGAAACGTTTCTCTCGATCTACCCTATCTGTTTCCCTTAATATCTTGAAAACTTCAATCAGATCACCCCTTAACCTTCTAAATTCTAGGGAATACAACCCTAATTTGTGTAATCTCTTCTCTTAACTTAACCCTTGAAGTCCGGGTATCATTCTGGTAAACCTACACTGCACTCCCTCCAAGGCAAATATATCCTTCCTACGGTGTGGTGCCCAGAGCTGCTCACAGTACTCCAGGTGTAGTCTAACCAGGGTTTTGTATAGCTGCAGCATAACTTCTACCCTCTTGTATTCTAGTCCTCTAGATATAAAGGCCAGCATTCCATTAGCCTTTTTGATTATTTTCTGTACCTGTTCATGATATTTTAATGATGTAAGTACCTGGACCCCCAGGTCTCTTTGGACTTCCACTGTTTTTAGCTTTTCACCATTTAGAAAGTACCCTGTTCTATCCTTTTTCGGCCCAAAGTGGGTGACCTCACATTTGCCTACATTGAAATCCATTTGCCACAGTTTTGCCAATCACAATCTGTCGCTATCCCTTTGTAATTTTATGTTTTCATCTACACTGCTTACAACGCCACCTATCATTGTGTCATCGGCAAATTCGAATATATGGCTTTCTATGCCATCATCTAAGTCGTTAATAAATACTGTGAATAGTTAAGACCCCAACACAGATCCCTGCGGGACACTACTTGTCACATCCGGCCTATTTGAGTACCTGCCCATTATCCCTACTGCCTCCCTTCTGACGCTCAGCCAATTTCCTAACCAGGTCAATAATTTGCCCTCAATTCTGTGGTCTTCTACCTTAGTTAACAGTCTCTTATGTGGGACTTTATCAAATGCCTTCTACATAAGAACATAAGAACATAAGAAATAGGAGCAGGAGTAGGCCAATCGGCCCCTCGAGCCTGCTCCGCCATTCAATAAGATCATGGCTGATCTGATCCTAACTGCCAATCCACTATCACAGAACCATCTCCTGCATCTAACAGAATTAGACACACGAAATAGGAGCAGGATCAGGCTACACGGCCCCATAGACATTCCCCTGTCCACTACTTTAGTCACCTCCTCAAAAAATTCAGTCAGGTTTGTCAGACATGACCTACCCTTCACAAATCCATGCTGGCATTCTCTGATCAACTGAAAATTTTCGAGGTGTTCAGTCACCCTATCCTTAATTATAGACTCTAGCAATTTCCCAACAATAGATGTTAGGCTAACTGGTCTATAATGCCCTGGTTTCCCTCTCTCACCATTCTTAAATGACGGAGTGACATGCGCAATTTTCCAATCTAAAGGAACAGTTCCTGAATCGAGAGAACTTTGGAAGATTATAGTTAGGACATCTGCAATGTGCTCATCTACTTCCTTTAAAACCCTGGGATGGAAACAATCTGGTCCTGGGGATTTGTTGCTCTTTAGTGCCATTATTTTCTTCATTATTGTTATTTTACTTACATTCATTTTATTGAGTTCCTGATTCAGTATTAGTTTCCTTTGGAGTTTTGGCATGCTATCCTCTTCCTCTACTGACGCAAAATAATTATTCAACATGTCTGCCATTTCCTTATTATCATTGACAATTTTACCGCTTTCAGTTTTTAAGGGGCCAACATTGTTCCTGATTACCCTCTTTTTCCTAATTGTAAAAATTCTTTATGTTGTTTTTGATATTCCTTGCAAGTTTCTTTTCATACTCCCTTTTTGTAGCTCTTACTGTCTGTTTTGTGACCCTTTGCTGTTCTTTGTATCTTTCCCATTTGCCAGAATCTGTGCTAATTTTTGCATTTTTGCATGCTTTTTCTTTTAGTTTTATGCTGTTCCTTACCTCTTTAGTTGTCCATGGCTGCATTTTTGGCAAATGGCTCTTGCCCCTCAGGGGTATAAACTGGTTCTGTATCATCTTGAATTTTTTTTTGAACATCTCCCACTGGTCTGCTGTCGTTTTACCCATTAACAGATTTGCCCAGTTTACTGTGGACAGTCTCTGTCTCATCCCTTTGAAGTCGGCCTTACCCAAATCTAGAATCTTTGTAGCTGTTTCGCGTTTCTCCCTTTCAAACGCTACGTTGAACTCAATCATGTTATGATCGCTATTGGATAAATGTTCATGCACAGTTAGGCTGTCAACTAAATCTGGCTCCTTACTCATTACTAATTCTAATATGGCATGCCCCCATGTTGTCTCCAGGATATATTGTTGTAGAAATCTATCCCGGACACACTCAAGAAATTCACTACCTTTCTTACAGGTGCTAATCTTCTTATCCCAATCTATATGAAAGTTAAAATCCCCCATTAAAACCTCTCTGCTTTTGCTACACACTTGTCTAATCTCTGCATTTATACTATCTAGCACTTCACAGCTGCTTCCAGGGGGCCTATACACAACTCCCACTACAGTCTTAAACCCTTTCCTATTTCTTAATTCTATCCATAAAGTCTCAACTGCCTGCTTACCTCTCGTATCCTCTCTTATCATTGAAGTGATTTCATCCTAAATCACTAAGCCTACTCCTCCCCCTAAGAACATAAGAAATAGGAGCAGGAGTAGGCCATACGGCCTCTCGAGCCTGCTCCGCAATTCAATAAGATCATGGCTGATCATCGACCTTAGCTCCACTTTCTCACCAGATCTCCATATCACTTAATTCCCCTAGAGTCCAAAAATCTACCTGTCTCAGCCTTAAATATACTCAAAGACTCCACATCCACAGCCCAAGGGGCAATGAATTCCAAAGATTCACAACTCTCTGAGTGAAGAAATTGCTCCTCATCTCGGTCTTAAATGGCCTACCCCTTATCTCGAGACTATGCCCCCTAGTTCTAGACACTCCAGCCAGGGGAAACAACCTCTCAGCATTTACCCTGTCAATCTCCTTCAGAATCTTATATGTCTCAATGAGATAACTTCTCATTCTTCTAAACTCCAGAGAGCATAGGTCCATTCTACACAAACTCTCATCATAGGACAGCCCTCTCATCCCAGGAATCAATCTAGTGAACCTTTGTTGCACCGTCTCCAAGGCAAGTATATCCTTCCTTAGAAAAGGAGACCAAAACTGTGTACAGTACTCCAGGTGTGGTCTCACCAAGGCCCTGTACAATTGTAGCAAGACTTCCTAACTCTTATACTCCAACCCCCTTGCAATAAAGGTCAACACGTCATTTGCCTTCCTTATTGCTTGCTGTACCTGCATGCTAGCATTCTGTGTTTCTTGCACGAGGACATCTAAATCTCTCTCTGCCATTTTCCCTATCATTTCTATAAAACTTATAACTTTGTATATTTCGTTCCCAGTCCTGACTGTCTTGCAGCCATGTCTCTGTAATCGTTTCCATGTCACACCCTTCAATTTGAATTTGCGCCTGCAGTTCATTCAATTTATTCCTTATACTCCGTGCATTTGTATAAAGAACGCTTATTTGGGCCACACACCATCGCCTGTCCTTCAGCTCTGATGTTTTACTCACATATTTCTAATTTCTCTCTCCTGGTTTAATCACTTTACATCTTTTAGTCTTCTCTTTATATGTAATGCCTACAGCACAATTTCTGACTGTTACTCTACTCTCTTCCCTTTTGTTTGTTTTTGAACTACTATTTGTACAATTTCCCCCTGAGCCCTTTCCCCCATTTACTTGTTTAAAGTCCTTGTGATCGCCCTATTTGTTTAAAGTCCTTGAGACCGCCCTATTTATCCTTTCCACTAGGACCCTGGTCCCAGACCAGTTCAAGTGGAGCTCGTCCCAACGGTAAACTCCTTCCTGTCCCAACTGGTGCCAGTGCCCCATGAAATGGAACCCCTCTTTCCCACACCACTCCTTTAGCCACGTGTTCACTTTCCTAATCAGCTTATCCCTATGCCAATTTGCCCGTGGCTCAGGTAATATTCCAGAGATTATGGGCTAGAAATTCAGTAAGGCCCCGCCAGCTTTGCGGCCAGTTACCGCCCAAAGAGGGCTTTTGCGCCAATAGAGGAGTTTGCGCTGATATTCAGCGCAGCGGTAATGGCGGCGGTAGCCGTTAGCGCTGCGCCGGCACCGATGACATCATCGGTGTGCGCAGTGCCCCGGTTCCACCCCGATACCGGCCCGACCCCCATATTTAGTTGCGGCCGCCTCTTCCGCAGCGGCCGCAAACAACGTTCTGCAACCGTGGCCGTCCTGCAGCCTTAGTGGCGCTGGTTAAGGCGGAGGTGCGGCCGGCCGCTTTTTCGGCGGCCGCCTGCCCGCACCTCCTTCCCCGGCCTCCTCCACCCCCCCCCCCCCCCGCGGCATTGCCGGCTGCTTTCCGCAAGCCCGGCACTTCTCCGTGGTGCCGGGCTCATTTGCCGGCACTATCAAGCGGCGATCTCCCCGTTGCAGGCACCTCCCCCTTAAGAGAAGGAGGAGGCCTGCAGTACCACAGCCTGCCGCTCCGCAGCGGGTGGCGCAGCGGCACCTACAGCGCTGAAATTCAGTTTCAACGCCCCAAGTGGGGGCGGGCACAACCTGTAATAGCGCCCGGTTCCGACTTGGGGCGCAGAAACTGAATTTCTGATGGTCGCAACTGGCTCCGCGCGCAGCGCTAACTTTTGGGCGCAAGCGAGCTGGCGGGGCCTTACTGAATTTCTAGGCCGATAACCCTTGAGGTCCTGTTCTTTAATTTAGCTCCAAGTTCCTGGTACTCCCCAAACAGGACCTCTTCGTCCCAACATGGACCACAATGACTGCATCCTCCCCCTCCCTCTCCAATATCCTTTCAAGCCGGTTCGAGATGTCCCTCATCCTGGTACCAGGTAGGCAAACTACCATGTGGGGCTCTCGATATTGCTTACAAAGGATGCTATCTGTCCCCCTAATTATAGAATCCCCTACAACTACCACATTACGCTTCCTCTCCTCCTCCCACCTTAGGACAGCCTCCTGCTCCAAAGTGGCATGGTCCGCATTCTGGCTGTTTTTCCGACAATCTTTATCCTTGTCCTCCCAGGTAGCAAGTACATTGTACCTGTTGGATAGGATCAGTTTTTGTGGATCCTCATTCCCTTTCTTAGCTGGGTTCCCCTTACTCTTCACACTATCGGTCACAACAACCCCGTTCTGAACCTGCACCTCTCTACGAGGTGTGACCAAAGTCGGGAGCAAACTGTCCAGATACTCTTCCCCCTCCCTTATGTGTTGTAGTGAGTCCAACTCGCACTGCAGCTCAATGACTCTGAGCCGGAGAGGTTCGAGACGGAAACATCTACTGCAGACGTGTTCGCTCAGGACAGTCTCGCTGTCCACAAACTCCCACATACACAAACTGCTCTGCCATATCTTAGTCTAACCTTGTTTTATTTATTTAATGATTTATTTATAGTTATATTAATTTATCTAGTTAAGTTATTAATTTAATAACGTACATCATAGTTTCCCTCTCCTACTTTAAACCAATGTCCTACCTTAGAGAGAAAAAAACTTTAATACTCACCAACCAATCACCTACCTGCTGTCCTGTGACATCACTCCTTGTTTTTTTTGTTCTTTTTTGAATTCATTGGATATATTTTGGTCATCTGTCCCAATAACTTCTTATGTGGCTCGGTGTCAAATTTTGTTTGATCCTGTGAAGCACCTTGGGATGTTTTAGTACGTTCAAGATGCAATATAAATGCAAGTTGTTGTTGTTATATGATGCAAAATGTAGATAAATTCAATTCAAAATGTTAGCCTGTAAAAGTAAATCCAATACTATCATACTTCGCCTGCCCTGCCGTATTCAGATGGCAGTGAGGGTTGAGGCTTTGGGCAATGAACAATTTCCCTGCCTTCCCACCTGAACACCGCCAACAAGGTGGGTTAGAAGGAGCCAATAGCAGGCGTGTAGGAGCGGGAGACAGGCGACATCCACAGAGGAAAGACCAAGAATTTCACCACCTCCCTCTCTTCTATTCTTTCGAACTGCTGATTTTGAAGCAGTAAGGGCTCATTCAGAGCCATGGAACTAGGAACTTCGTGGCAGCCTTAAAGGGCTGTTGGCTCCGTTAATAATGTTGTGCTGGACTCCCTCTGCAGATTGGAGGTACCACTGAGATCCCTGCATATGTAATTGATCCCAACCCCTGAAAATGGGTTCGAGTCACAGTGAGATTGAGCCATTGAGGAAAAGTCCCTCCTGACCCACTTCTGGCAGGAATAGGAAATAATAGGCCGCTGTACTTAAAAACCCCAAACTGCAACAGTGGAAGTGGGCAGAAAAAGTCATCAATCAGAAAAGGAAATTCAGACGAACAGTCACTTCCATACTTCGATCTGTGTTCAGAACCTTCAGCAGCTGAGGTATCAACACAGCTGGACCTGATGACTCCCCTTTCATGGTTAATAAGAGAGCAGTGAGCTGCCAGTCTGCAAACTGATGGTATTGGGTGTAAGAGCCGAGGTGGAAGTAGGTGGTAATGGGGCCTGAAGCTCAGCTCAGGGTCAAAGAGGACGGCTAGATTCTGGTTCAAAATGAAACAGTGGCCACGGAGCAGAATAGTGAGAGTACAGAGTTTATGGCGGGAGCTGAAGACAATGGCTTTGGTCTTCTCAATGTTTACATGAAGTAAATTGCAGCTCATCCGGGACTGGATGTTGGACAAGCAGTCTGACAACACAGAATCAGTGGAACCATCGAGAGAGATAGCGAAGAGGTAAAGCTGGGTGTCGTCAGTGTACCTGTGGAATTGGACCCCGTGTTTTTAGTTGTAGTTACCGTGGGGCAGCATGTACATAAGGAAGAGAGGGGTCCAAGGATAGATCGTTAGGGGACTCTGGAAGTAACGTTGGGAGTGGGAAGAGAAGCCATTGCTCTAGCTACGATTAGATAGGTAAGAGTGTAACGAAGCAAGACCTCTCTCACTGAGCTGGACAACAGAGTCTCCAGTTAGAGAACTGTGGAACAGCTCATCACTGAATCAATTCAGGTTAATCACTTTCTTCTAGATATGTGTAGGGGGGCTTTGGCGTATGCCCAGTCAGCTCTGCCCCTGTCTCTGAGCGGTTTGAATCGCTCCCACACCCCCTGGATTCTAGACACCGGACTTAGGTATAGGCGGCGATACAGAAAATAGAGTGGACAACTTGTTCAGTGCAAGAAAACCGTAATTTTTATTAAAGGCAAAACAAAATCACAATACTGAGAATTACTAGGATAATTACAGGCATGTAAAAACAATACACTTATTTGGGAATGGGGAACACACAGCACATCGAGGGAACAAACATATTAAAAATCCCCCTACCCTTGTCCCACCCCCAATACCTAACTAGATTAAGCTACAAGGGGCCAGGGATTTATGCTCACCAATTCGAAAGCCTGTTGATTTAACTGGTTGTGGTTTTTGGGGTTCGCTCTTGTTGTCCTTTGGGGTTCGTCGTGGTCACAGGGCGCGGCGATGGAGTTGTTTGTGCGAAGTACCCTCCTTTTCCTCCGTTAACGTCTTCGTTGGGTACTTTGCCGCGATGGGCCTTCTTCTTCTTCTGGCGGTTTGGTTGCCGACGGTTTTGTTGCGGTTGGGGCTCGGTTTCTATTGTCAATTGGTCTTCCTACCCATGCTTCGAACGCCAGTTTATAACTAGGCTGGGGTGTGTACCCGCTCATCCCCAATGCGTCCTTTCCGCTGCCCTTCTCTGCTTTTATCGGTTTTACCGTCTTTCTCGTCTACCCGTTCGTGGCCCCATGTGCCCTGTGCGTATTTGAATCGGGTCCCGTTCTCCTCCCGCGTTTGGCCCCCGGTGTAGTAATGGGCGTCCTTGGTGTTGAGCGGCGCGGGGAGGGAGAAGAGAGCCCACAACAAGGCACGAAGCAAGAGCGAGAGGCAAGAGGCCAGAGCAAGAGACCTTGGCTACCAGTGGGCCTACAATTATACCCAGCTCTTCATCCCTTATCTGCACACCAAATCAGGTCAGTCCTTTGTCTAACTTTTGGCGGGCTCACCCAAAGTGATTACGGTCATCCACTTTAACGGCTTTTGGGGCGGTTGTCTCCTGGTTTAATGGCTTCGATATCCTGGCTGTTTGTTATTTATGAAATTTAATTGTACTTTTCCTGGCTCGGTAGCTACTGTGAGCTGTTACCGATTATGTATGCAGAAACTTAATGGCCTCAAGATTAGGCCCATTCTGACTTGATCTGTTCCAAGATGAAGAATGCATATTCTGTGTTTACCTAGCTGTCTGGCTTTACAAATTCTTTCACAGATTCATGCATGTTAGGTTTCGTTTCAGGTTTTGAAAGTGCCTGCCTTTTGCAGGGCCTTGCTTTTAAAATCCTGTACGTTTTGGTCACAAGGTTTCAGAAGCCATTTTGGGTACCCTTTTTTAATAACTTGTCCATGCAGGGCCCCTTTATCCATAACTTTTGGGGAATGTGGGAATTTTGAGAACCCTACACTTCCCCCTGTTGATACTAAACTCGCTTTAAGTATCATCCTGACAAGGTGAGCAAAATTCCCGACCCTCCATAGTCAATCTTCCCCTGTAATTACCTATCTATGATCCCACGACACATGCATTTCCCATTCTGTAAAAATGTAGTGTACATAAGCATACATAGACAGATTACAGGCGTTTTCACACATCCAAGCATGGAGGGGGGTCCAACACCCCTGCACCACTTGGTACACATACATCTTTATTAACATAACACTTTGAAAATCTTATTAAAAATAACAAAAACAAAAGAAAAACGATCTTTATTCAGAAACACAAACAAAATATTCAAACAGGTGTATCTCCCTCCACCTTAACATAATGTTCCTTCCAGGTCCTTTAGTTTTGGAATTCTAGTATTTGGCCTTTTCCCTTGCACTGAGTGCACACTAGGTACAATACTATTCCCAGCTGGCAAACCATGAGGATGTGGGAAGCCAGTCTAATCCAAATGTTCTCAAAAATGTCCCACCAGGGTGGAACCACAATATCCAATATCTTGGCCCCTATCTCTACTGTCTTCTGCTCCAGAGTGTAGAAATGTTTCTGTGAGACTATTACTGCTTTGAGTATTTTAGTAAGATGTTCTGGGAGAGGGGGAATTTCGTAGCCGAAATGCGCTACATACTTTTGTAGGTTGGTAAAATTCTCTTTTACAGTGAGGTGAACAGTGGAGGGTTCAGGAATGGGGACAATTCGTTCCTGGGCCACTTGAACTTCTGCCTCGGGTTTAAAGCAGAAACTGCTGTCACTTACCAGACACCAGCTATGCTGTCCATGCTGGTAGTGGGGTGCACCTGTGGTGACACAATATGTCCCACCTCCTATATATACTACGTGTGGGGGAACATGGTCTTGTGCCATTACGTCCATGGTACAGTTTATAGGTTTTGTGCCAGCAGCTTTAAACCCGCACTGTGGTTTTGAATAGGCGTTCAAGTGCTGGGGACACAGTATTGTGTGCTCCCCGGCTCTGGCACCCCGAGAGGTCAGTACCTGTCATAGCGTGCTCCCACTTTATGACGTAAGGTGGGACCGCTGTCAAACGGATGGGTGCACCCCCTTGAATGACTCCAATGTTCTCTACCCTGTATACCGGTGCGGGTCGGGCTGTCCCACCCATGACCGGCATCCTTACTACTATACCCATGATAGTATGATTTGAACGTCCACAATCTACTGGGACTGGGTAGGCCTCAGAAGCTAGCCGGAGTTGACACGGGCTTAATGCATTCTCAAATGGATGGAGGGCTGCGAGGTGTTTGTTGCTTATCCAGGAGGGGACTAAACCCTGTTTTAAATCCTCCAGGTTACTGCGGCCCTCGCCCAACAACCATGCCCCGTACAGCACACACACCTCGTTCTGTGCAGCCTGATTCGAAGCATTTCTGTCCTCTCTTATAAGGGCATTTACGGTCTTTGCGTGCTTCTCCAGCTCGGCTATAATTTCTTTTAAATGGACCGTCATGGCCTGGTCCTCATGTAACTCTGAGCCTACTACCTTGTTTTCATCCATCAAGATTTTCTTTAACTGTGTTTTTAAACCATTTATCTGTGTCTGCAATTCTATGTCATCCAAACTGTTGATGACAGAGGACCCTGTGTCAAACGCAGTAAAAACATTATTCCAGGCTCCCCTTCTTTGTCTCCCTGTACTACCCAAAAACTCATGGTGTGTGGTGTACAGTTCCGTTTTGTCTACATTGGCAAAATCGAACTCGTAGAATTTCCTAAACACCTCTTTAAACAGGGCCTGGTATAGCTGTTCTGTCTCTTTGGGGCACCACTCCAGTAAGTGTACCTCGGTGAGGTTTAAAATCACGGAGGCTACCGCGTAGTGTACCCCCTGGTACAGCACCTGATCCGTAGGCACCAGTACCAGCCCATTCCCTGGTCCCTTGGTGGTGGCGAGGCACCCCTCCCTGTGTGTCTTTGCTGCCTGGGTCGTGGGCAGGGGCTTTTGGGGGCGGGTTACAAGTTCAGTGGCATTGACTGGGATCGGGGAGTATGGGACCGCGCATGCCTTCAGGCTGGAATCCCACTTCACCCCCTCCCTGGCGTCTTGCCACTGCTGGTGGAAAATGATGGATATGCCTGTGGGGCAGACCTTCTCTGACCCCCACATACAGACATAAATCCCCTGATCCGGTTCCCACCACTTGTCCCAGCACACACTCAATCCCCCGTGAGTCCCTGTAATCGTCCGATGGGTATTGTTCCCCAATCGTTCCCACCTGACTGCGGGGTTTCCCGTATCCTTACTCAGTTTTCTGAGCCACCACCACCTATCCAAAGGAATCTGTCCCTTGCATGTTAAACATACACGTTTCCCTACGGTGACGCTGACCCTTGTGGCAACGACCTGTACCCTGGGGCACAGGAGGGAGGCCTCCCCGTACGTGAACCCGGTCTGGCTGGAGTACTGAGTCGAATTGGACCCCAGCCACCCTGGCCACCTTCCCTCGTGGAAGTAAATGGCTAGCTCCTCCACATCCCGTTCGTCGCTTCTGTCGGTCACTATCGGTGCTCTTTCTCCTGAGCACCCATAGATGTGGCATTCCTCCACGTCACCTCACTTTCCAATGCTCATTCCTATCAGGGCGAGTAGGAGTACGCCCCCCTTCATCCTGAAATCCTCCCTGCAAAGAGATACAAGAACATATAGCCAGGTCCTGAGGAGATTCTCTGGCTTGGGTGAAGCATAGTCGAGTCTTGCGACCTCGACTCAATATAAACACTCTTAACAAATTACTACTTATTTAAAACTACCCATCACCTTGTTTAAACTTACACTAAACACCCAAACTTAATAATACCAAACTTAAATTACCTAAACTATACACATCCGCTGCCCGTCTCCGGGCGGCCAGCCTAATTCCTGTTCGGGCTGCGGCACACCGCTCCCTTTGGTGTGGCCGCACTGTCCTGTACTTTTGGTCCCTCGCAGCCTGTGGCTGCTGGGTGGGGACCTCTGCCCTCAGACCGATCTCTGACTCGAGAGGCTGCCCTTTTGAAATGGGGAGCCGGTGACCACGGTTTCCTTGGCTGGGGCGTCCGTGGGGACCTTCTGGGGACTTGGCGGGTGAGGTTTTCCTGACTGGTGGTTCTTTAACCCGAGCCACTGCCCCCTCCGGTGCGGTCTGTGGGCTTTCCACTACTGCTAGCTGGGGTTCTTCCTCCTCAGGCTTTACCTCCCCTGAACCTGGGCTAGGGGCAGGTAACTCTTCGCAGCCTGGTGCTGCAGGCTGAGGGTCCTCGCCCTCAGGTCCCACCTCATCTAAACCTGGGTCAGGGGCGGGGTCTTCGCCCTCAGGTCCCACCTCACCTAAATCCCAGAAGAGTGGGGGAGTGTCCCAATCGGTGGGTGGGATGGCCCCTCCCCTTAAGCAAGCCACAGCGCCTGTCTGTGCAGTCTGTGAACTTGCTCCTGCTGCAGGCTGAGGATTTCTATCCTCAGACCTTATCCCAACTGGCTGTTTTCTCCTCTCGGGCTTAAACAGTTTACACTGATTAATGTAACTAGCAACCTGCCTTAAAGTCTCGTCCGCTGCCCTGAACGGGCCTTCTATGGACTCCCCATTCTCTTTCCTTACCGGCACGGCCTTACAGACGGGATCTTGGGCTTGGAGCTGCTTTAGGTCCAGGACCAAAGCTAGCCCCTGTGTGCCTCCCTTGTCCTGGATTAAGGCCACCGAACCTGACCGATAGGGGTCCCAAGACTCTCCTTCCCTAGCCCTCTGCTTGGCCGCCTCATTGGTCCTTTGGTTACCCTCCCACGTGGTATGGAGGGGTCCTAAATCTATGGCCAAAGGTTTGGCCATTCCCCCAGCCTGCTCATTCCCTGTAAATCCCATTAGGCTAAATGGGACCTTGTTAAACCTGGGCGGATTGGTCAGGTCTTCCAAATGGACCACCGTGCTGGAAGCTCCAGTGTCCACCGAATATCTCCCCTGCAACGTCTCCACCCACATCTTAACACAGGGCCTGCTCCCCTCGTCGTTTTCAAGGGGACACAGGTCAACAGGCTGCACTGGTTCTAGTCAGGGCTGTGGGTGGGATGGGGCTGACGGGGTCAGAGCACTGGCAGCGGCTGCTACTCTCCCTTGGCCAGTCAATAGGGACCTCATGGTGTCCAAAAATGACTCGACCGCGGCGGGAGTGATCCCTGCCTCTATCTTTTGGGCTGGGGCTGTGGAATTATTTCCCTTGTTATCTTTCCAAGGGTTTTTGCACTCCTTCCTCCAGTGTCCATCCTTCCCACACCCGTAACAATTGAGCTTAGTGCTAGAAGGGTTATTCCCTTCCTGATGCCACTCCTTCCTACCCTGTCCGGGTTTTACCTCATGCACCTTCCCCTTAGGTGGGTGTGCATCGGATCCCCTACCGTTCTTATAGGCTAGGGTCAACTGTCTGATCACCTTAAGTTCGGTGGTCAGGGGATTCCTAGGGTCGAACCAGACTTCCGCCTTGGCCCGGACCTGTGGCAAGCTGTTTGCCACCCAGTGGGCCAGATGATCCCAGTCCAGGAACGCCCGGTTAGGTGCCCCTGTTCAGGCACTCCTATACACCAGCCATAACCTGTCCGCGAAAGCCTGCGGGGTTTCCCCTGCGAGCTGCACTGTCTTCTCCACATGGGAGAAAGGACTTCCCTCATTCATCCCCATGGCCTCCAGAACTTCATCCCTGAGCGCCTCATACCCGCCTTGCCCGCTTTTACACTCGTCAGAGAGAGATTGGGGGAGCTTACTCTCCAACGAGAACAGTAGCATTTTAGCCTGCTCAGCATCATCGCATTCGTTGATGCTGGCTGCCTGTTCCACTTCCCTGAAGTGGACCGAGGGGTCCCCCTTTTCGGTGAGCCTTGGGATATGGCTCACCATAGCCCTAAGCTGTTGGATGCTGTAGGGTAATACGAACTGGTTTTGGAGGGGTCCCTCTTCCTCGCCATTAACGGGTGGGCCGAACCTCCGATGCCAGGCTGGGCACATCGGTCCTGGTTCCAACCTCTCTTGCGGGGGTTGTTCCACCTCCGCTTCTACCCCTGACTTCACCCCCCCTTGCTGCCAGACCTCGCTAAAACCTGGCGCTATGGGTGATGGTCGCAGGACCTCCTGTTCCTCAACCGGGTCGCCCCTTGGCACTACCTGTGGTGTCTGAACCGTTCTCCCCTCGTTCCCTGTGAAATCCGCCTGGCCTGCCTCCGGGCTTATGAGGCACACCATGCCCTTTGCTTTCCTTAGGGCCAGGCTCAGATTCTCTATCTGTTCCTTGCAGGGGCCATGCTCTGCATCTTCAAACCCCTGTTCACTTGCCAACTTATAGGCTGCCTTTACTTCTTCTACTTTCTCCTCCTGCTCTCTTACTTGTCTTGCTAGGCGGGCGTTCTTTTCCCACAACCGCAACTCGTTACCCTTGGCTTCGGTGACTTGGCACTGTAGGTAGTCCAACCTGGCCTTATGTTCTCCCATTAATTGCACCCTTTCCTGATTCAGGGCCTGCAATGCTACCAGTAACTTCTCCCCTGCTAGTGCCTTGTCCTGGACCTCCAGGGCTGACTCCCTTATCTTGGCTGCCTGTGCTGCAACGAGCCTGTCCAAAAGCTGGACCTGCTTTTTGAAGCACATCAGCCAGACTGCCTTCTCTAGGGATTTCTTGTGCTCCTTCCCTCTGTCCATTTAGCTGCGGCATCTACCGGATGCCCAGCCTTTAACAGATTGGTGATCCACTTCTTTGTGATATTCACCTTACTAAACACATAATCAGAAATCCTTTCCTCCATCGTGGTTTGCTCTTCCGAATCATTGTCTACTGTATCGCACCCCTGTTGCCGATGTCCTGCCGCGGTCGCCATTTCTGTAGGGGGGTTTTGGCGTATGCCCAGTCAGCTCTGCCCCTGACTGTCTCTGAGCGGTTTGAATCACTCCCACACCCCCTGGATTCTAGACACCGGACTTAGGTACAGGCGGCGATACAGAAAATAGAGTAGACAACTGGTTCGGTGCAAGTAAACCGTAATTTTTATTAAAGGCAAAACAAAATCACAATACTGAGAATTACTAGGATAATTACAGGCATGTAAAAACAATACACTTATTTGGGAATGGGGTACACATGGCACATCGAGGGAACAAACACATTAAAAATTCCCCTACCCTTGTCCCACCCTCAATACCTAACTAGATTAAGCTACGAGGGGCCAGGGATTTAGGCTCACCAATTCGAAAACCTGTTGATTTAACTGGTTGTGGTTTTTGGGGTTCGCTCTTGTTCTCCTTTGAGGTTCGTCGTTGTCACGTCGTCACAGGGCGCGGCGATGGAGTTGTTTGTGCGAAGTACCCTCATTTTCCTCCGTTAACGTCTTCGTTGGGTACTTTGCCGCGATGGGGCTTCTTCTTCTTCTGGCGGTTTGGTTGCCAACGGTTTTGTTGTGGTTGGGGCTCGGTTGGCGGTTTATATTGTCAATTGGTCTTCCTACCTATGCTTCGAACGCCAGCTTATAACTAGGCCGGGGTGTGTACCCGCTCGTCCCCAACATGTCCTTTCCGCTGCCCTTCTCTGCCTTTATCGGTTTAACCGTTTTTCTCGTCTCGTCTCGTCTGCCCGTTTGTGGCCCCGTGTGTCCTGTGCGTATTTGAATCGGGTCTCGTTCTCCTCCTGCGTTTGGCCCCAGGTGTAGTAATGGGTGTCCGTGGTGTCGAGCGGCGCGGGGAGGGAGAAGAGAGCCCGCAACGAGGCACGAAGCAAGAGCGAGAGGCAAGAGCAAGAGACCTTGGCTACCGGTGGGCCTACAATTATACCCAGTTCTTCATCCCTTATCTGCGCGCCAAACCAGGTCAGTCCTTTGTCTAACTTTTGGCGGGCTCGTCCAAAGTGATTACGGTCATCCACTTTAACTGCTTTTGGGGCGGTTGTCTCCTGGTTTAATGGCTTCGATATCCTGGCTGTTTGTTATTTATGAAATGTAATTGTCCTTTTCCTGGCTCAGTAGCTACTGTGAGCTGTTACCGATTATGTATGCAGAAACTTAATGGCCTCAAGATTAGGCCCATTCTGACTTGATCTGTTCCAAGATGAAGAATGCATATTCTATGTTTACATGGCTGTCTGGCTTTACAAAGTCTTTCACAGATTCATGCATGTTAGGTTTCGTTTCAGGTTTTGAAAGAGCCTGCTTTTTGCAGGGCCTTGCTTTTAAAATCCTGTACGTTTTGGACACGAGGTTTCAGAAGCCATTTTGGGTACCTTTTTTTAATAACTTGTCCATACAGGGCCTCTTTATCCATAACTTTTGGGGAACGTGGGAATTTTGAGAACCCTACATATGCTGCACCCATTCATTTTCTTTCAAACAAATCTCCAAGGCTGACAGGCTGTCATATTAGTAGGATAGTTTCTGCCATAGCTCACCACCACCTAGGGCAATAAATGCTGACCTTGCCAGCAACGCCCACATCGCGTTAATGAATAAAAAAATCAAATGCTGACATAATCACCATATGTTGAAATTACCAGTAACTGTACTGCGATTGGCTCAAATACTGTTTTTATTGTTAGTCTGGAACATATATTAATGAGAGTTGGTGAGTCTCAGTCTTTACAGCAAACAGGAATCCTCAGCAACAGCATCACAGCAAATACTTCCAAGAGACAGGTAAGATTAATATAGCTGCTAACTCTTCAGTTCTTTTTCCATTTGTACGTAAACTCTAAGTGAGTGTGCGACGAAGCAGCTCTCCACGGCCAGAGTTGAGCTTGCAGTAAGATGTGAGATGGTGATTTCCCACGTCAGACTTCTGACAAATGCGGCAGTGCTGGTAGACCTGCCTTCAAGGAGATGGTGGAAGGTGAGTGGCACTCACTGTTGGTGGAAGATCACAGGGAGGAAGTTCCTCAAACATTTTCAGTGGAGGGCTCATGTTTAAGTTTATGGTGCAAACCTACTCTCAGCAATACAGTTGGGGTTGCCAACCCTCCTGGATTACCCAGGAGTCTCCCGGAATGGGGCAAGCCTCATCTGCAAATCTCCAAAAAATTAGGAAAAAAATACCCAATTGTTCCCTCATTGACTGAAATTTCCATAAATCTTCCCATTGATGTAGTCTCAAATAATGAAGCAATTTCCAGCAGCCAGACTCTGTCACTTTCTGTATTTACCTGTAAACAATCTCTGTTTTCTGGCTCTAATTTACTGTTTTTTGTGAAAGTTTTATGAACATGTTTTTCTTTTTGATGTTTTTCTGGAAATTGCTTATTTTTCCATTTTTCCTCACAATTTTCTCTACGCCTGTCCTGTAGCCCCTAACTCAACCTGGGTTCCATGGGTACCATTTGCTCCATGGAGCTCTGGTACATCACCCTTCACATGAGTCTCTGCAAGCAATTTATCCATGGGGCTACCACCACTGGTTTTACACTGATCCATAAATATGAACTTTCCAATAGAGATCACTGGATGCCTAACAGGACCAAGAGCCCAGGCTGATATTATCCTGTTCCCAGCACAGGAGAAGCAAGGTCAGTTGTAGCGCCCCTCACACTGTCCTAGCTGAGGTCAGCAAACTCAGCTCGGACCATGGATCAAACCATGGGCTTTCCTGCTGTGTATGGCTCAGTTTCACACTGGTCAGTGCATTTATAAATTGATCCACCAGGCAGGGTTGCCAACTCTAGTGGAATGTATTTATGGAGGTTTCATCACATGACCTCCAGCCGCCAACTGCCCCGCCCCCACACTCCCGCCATTGGTGGCTCAACACGTCCACCCTCATGGCACACAGCCAATTGGAAAGCGATAAGAATCTTCATTTCCTGATTGAATGGTTCTTGACGGTCAGTCAAACAGCCTTTTTTCTAAAATGAGAACGAAAACTGCTGGAAACACTCAGCAGGTCAGGCAGCATCCGTGGAGAGAGAAACAGAGTTAACGTTTCAGGTCTGTGACCCTTCATCAGAACTGGAAAAAGTTAGAGATGAAACAGATTTTAAGCAGGTGCAGGGGCAGGGAAAGGAGGGAGGGAGGAAAGAACAAAAGGGAGGGTCTGTGACAGGGTGGAAGGCAGGAGTGGTTAAATGCTGCAAATGGGGATGTCAGAATCATAACAGCTGCCACCTGAAAAAATAGGGGCAGAAGTTATGGTCTGAAATTGTTAAACTCAATGTTGAGTCCAGAAGGCTGTAAAGTGCCTAATAGAAAGATGAGGTGCTGTTCCTCGGGCTTACGTTGAGCTTCATTGGAACAGTGTAAGAGGCCGAGGACTGAGAGGTCAGAATGGGAGTGGAGCGGAGAATTAAAGTGACATCCGCATCCCCAGGAAAACGGCATCCGCGGGCGGAGAGTTGGGCTATTCTTCCCAGCGAATGCCAATGAAATTCTTACGCCTGGTAAAAGGCCTGCTTTTGCCAGCGTAAAAGTTTAAATGAACATAAAAATACATTTTTTTCAATCATTTAAACATTAAAAAAACCTGTGCAGTAGGGTAAGGTTATTTTTAGCCTATTTAAAACATTTAAATTTATTTTTCAAAAAATTACATTTTTGTTTTAAATAGTTAATTAAATGGCATTTTAATTAATTTTATTTATTTGATGTGTAAATGTATTTTTGGGGGTATTCCCATTCATGATTATGGGGCTTCCGTACATACGGAATCCCAATAAGCATGAATGGGGATCCCTCTTCTTTCGTTAGTTGGGCCAGCCAACGTGATCCCAGGGGTGCTTGGGAACCACCTGCGCCCCTGGGGTACGTGGGCCTCTACGCATGTCTACGCAGAGAGGCCCAGGGGCAGAAGTCACCATGGATCCAGGACCATCAGGTAGGTTCGTAGATTTTTTGCCGGTCAGAGGCATCATCTAGCGGGAAGCCTCCAACTGTAAATTCAGGCCCATAGTTTTTTACTGCCCAGATGATTTTTCTCCAGGATTGCTCGCAGCAGTGTCCTGAAGATTAATCTTCAATTCCTGAAGACTCTAGGGCAATCATGGAGGGTTGGTAACCCTACACCAGGGAGCTTCTTATCTTTTTAAACTGTGTTTGCATCTGAGTTACTTTCTATTCTCTTTTACAGGTACCTAGCAGTTAGCAGAATGGGGGGGGACCATTCAACCAATAGTCATAATAATAACACATAGGCAAAGATCCGCTCCAACCAGTTTCATGCAGGCTGGTCCAGTGTAAGTATCATCTATAAGTATATGTTCTATATATTTAGCTTCAGTACTGTTTGTAGTTAACAGAAAGTGACAAGGTGTAGTTTCTAGGTTCAAGTGTTGTATTTTCACAGTACTCTTGTTCAGGTTGAATTCTTTAAATGAGTGACTTACGTGGACAATAACAAAGATTGCCTCCTGGCTATTTTTATGTCAAATGATATCCTGAACCATATGTACACTCCTAATACAAGCAGGGTTTCTGGAAAAATCAGACATTTACCAAAATTTAAGTAAATATGTAAACTGCAATAGTACGTTTGTGTTCGCTTTAATATTCAGATCCAATTTTAGGATTTTGGGGATTCCCACTGAGATTAGACATTGGGACTCTTCTATCTAGCTGCCACTTGCCATTCCATGGTTCCAGATCTGAGCAGGGCTGTAGTTACAGAAAAAAGAAAGCACGTGGTTTGTTCTAATTTGATATTGCTGTTACTCAACATAATAGGAAATTTCTAACCACCCTTTCTATTTTAAGGGGAGATACGGAAATTATTTTTAATATGTTGATAGGGTAATAGGGTGGCTTACAACAATGGCAAGGTTTCAGTGATGAGAATTGCATCCTATGTAAAGCTCACTGAGAGAGCAAAGATTTATATTGAAGCACTGAGCTCTGAGAAAAAGCAGATTTTGAACAGAGTGAGCAAAAGGAATTCAATACCATGTACCACAGACAAGTTATGTATATTTAAGAGACTCAGGGACCAGCTGAGTCGTACTGACCAGGAAGGTCCCAGGTTCAATTCCCCATCTGTGCAGAGCTGGCTGATCTTAGCTGGAGCAGAAATATGGGACGTACAATTTGCCTTCCTGTGTCAATTAAGGAGGAGAAACGCTGCCTCTGATGTTTTCCAGGGATCTCTACTAAAGTCCTTTGTGAATATTGGTTGTGGTAAGGAGTATTCTTGGCTATGATTGCTTAGTGGTCAAATAACCACTGACACTCACCAGAGAGGCCCACACGTGGTTAATGGCTGTTAGCGTGAGGTACCTGAGGACACCTGCTCCCTGTGGAAACGTACCCCAGTAAAGAGTCAATCTTTTCAGAAAAGGAGAGAAGGAGAAAGAATTAATGAGAAAAAACAATACATCCAACTGTTGGAGGAATTATTTTATTATAAATTCTGTCAGTGTTTCAGTAGCTGTTAGCTCTGCAATCTAATTGGCTGTCCTGGATGGTATGTAGTATAACATATGAATGACAAAGCATCCATCAACCTCAGTAATCCATTATTAGCTGTTAGTTGTCAAAATATAGAACATCTCCAGCTTGGTTTACCCTACTTCCTAAAAGATAGTTGGTGACATCACAGCAAAGGAATGACACAGGTGAGCAGATAGTTCAATGTTATGGGTCATCCGACACTGTTTGAGTTCCTGAAATGGAAGGTATACCCTTCCCCAACTCCAACATCCCACACTTTGATGAGCACAGAATTTACAGGAACTGTTAGGTAAAAATTACTGAGTTGAACACTAACGTGTTGCTGCTGTCTCCTTTGCCACCACACTGGCCGTGCTGCTGCTCTCCCATCCAGCTGACCGGTGAAACAGGGAAACTCTCACACAGAGTGTTAGCTTTCCCTTTTACAGGCTGCAGCCAAAACCCAGCTTCTCTAGACTCTCCACATAACTAAAGCCCCGCATCCCTGATACCGTTCTAGTAAATCGCCTCTGCATCCTATTCAAGGCCTTGACATCATTCCTAAAGTGTGGTGCCCAGAATTCAATACAATACTCCTGCTTGGGGCTAACCTCTGTTTTATAAGATGGGAGAAGTAGCAGGTGGAATTCAATGTCAACATTTAAGAATAGGTTAGATAGGTAGAAAAGAGAATAAAGGGATATGAGAACAGGCAATAGCACTCACCCTGGGCTCCATGGGTACCATTCGCTCCATGGAGCTGTAGGGGGTTTCTCTTGCTCTTTCTGGTCTCCTACCAGGCTTCGTGCAATAATTACCCTTGAGTGGTTCGACCCACTCTCCCCTACGGTTCTAGACCTTGGACTTAGGTGCAGGGAACTGTAGTGCAGAGAAAGACTCAATAGACCAGGTTGAATAGCACGAAATGGAGGCTTTTATTATTAAACAGTTTGCAGCATTATAAAATACACATCATAAGCACAAATCAGAGCGACTACAAGCATGCACATATCTATAAACTTGATTCCATGGAAATGGGAAACACACGGCACATCGAAAAAGGGGAAACACATTACGATTACCCTTACCCCCTCCCCTAGACCTAGACTAAGTTTCGACCTGAGGAACTCGGAATCATGCTCACCACTTTCAGATTCGCAAAAGAGGGGGTTCGCAGCCTTTTTGGCACAGCTTTCCATCGTCACGTGGATTTGGAAACTTCTGGCGCAGCTTGTTTTTCTCTCTCTCTCAGGCGATGAGGCAGTGGACACAGCCTCGATGAGCGCTCGTCAAGGATGGGTCAGTTAAAGCTGTTGTGGATTTGGATACATGGGGGGGGGAGACTCTGCCACAGATGTGATGCTGAATAACTGGATGCACATGGGAGAGTTCGTTTATTTCTCTTTCCCGCCTGGCTTAGGCTTTTCCAGAGGGTGTCTTCTCCTTCGGCCTGGGTCGTCGATGATCTCCCGACAAACGTACCCGGGCCACCCTCCTTCATCTTCCCGTCGTGGTTGAGCCTTGCCTGGCCGAGCTGGCCTTCCCAGCCAAAAGTCTTCTCGTCGTCCCCGAAGTTATGAATTGTACCGAAGAAGTGAATCGTCCTACGAATGAATCGTAGCCGTCGAGGTGAAGTGCCTTACGACAATCGCAATTGCAATCCGTCCTTATGGACTTTTTCAATTCATAGTTATACCCTTTTGGGACAGTCTTATCTCCCGCCAGATCATAGTCCAGTCTTTGTAATATTTTTGGCGGGCAGAAATCTCTGCAGGGGCGCTTTGTCTTGTAACAGGAGCCGGTGATAGCTTAACTGGCCTTCCTGGCCGATAATGTCTTTTACTTTGTCACCGTAACTCGGTTCGCATATTGATCGGTCTGGAGATTTCCCTTGATGGCTGTTAAACGGTTTTTCCTTTGTACATTAAATGGGTTTAAGTGTTCATTCATTGTCCGCCCATATCTTTATGGGCCCCATCCTGTTGCCTGAAACTGTCTTGTACTTAGAATCCAATTGAATGTGTATGCCCATTTCCCTGAGTTTCGGTTTCCCGATACTGGCTTTCGCGGGCTTACTGTTCTCAATCCACAAGCCTGTCTGGCTTGCAGTAACAGAAATCAAATGGTCCAAGAAACTGATCACGAGGTCTGGCGGCCATTTTGTATGCCCTTTTATCAAAGGTTTTATCTGTACAAGCTTCTTTTGGTCAATAAAGCTGTATTATTAATCCTGTTATCTTGTGTGATTATATAATGAAAATGTTCGGATCTTACAGTCCCCCCTGTGATACTGATAGCTTGCTTACAGTATCAATAATCCTTGGTGAGCAAATTTTTCCCGATTCCTCACGTCCAAACATTCCCGGTAATTAACTATCTATGACCCCCATGACACATGCAGTTCCCATTTCAGAAAATTACCTTGTGTACAATTGGACAATCATAGGCAGTATTACCTTAAACTATAACACATTAATCTTTCAGATGTGAAGGGCCCAATGCTCCTTGCACCACCTGCATACACCTTTTATTAATCAAAAAAACAAACTTCACCAAACGGCTATAACATTACAACATTCACACACTTAAATCATGCAGTGGCTGAAAATCTAAAAATGGAGGGACGCTTTTAATTTTTAAACGCTAGCTGCTTACACTGGGGTGTCCTCTTCCCCCACTCGTACATAGCGTTCTCTCCATTCCCCTGTGTTCTCGTGCCTCTGGAGGCGTTTGCCTCTCTTGCAATGCACGAACAATAAAAATATTACAATTAAAACCTGACACACTGCTAGGATGTGGGATGCTATTCTAATCCAGGCCGGGATCTCTATATTGTTGAACAGGTCCCACCATGGTGGGGTGACTATGTCCAATATGTCTTTTCCTATCTCTATTGTCTTCTGCTCCAGTGTGTAAAAATGTTTCTGTGAAACTATAACGGCTCTCAAAATCTTGGTGAGGTGTTCGGGAAGAGGGGGAATGACATAACCAAAATGCGCGACGAACCGCTGCAAGTCCGTGAAATTCTCTTTTACAGTGAGGTGAACGGTGGAGGGTGCAGGAATGGGGACAATCCGTTGTTGTGCCACTTGAACTTCAGCCCTGGGTTTGAAACAGAAACTGCTGTCACTGACCGGACACCACTCGTGCTGTCCATGGCGGTAGTGAGGCGCTGCAGTGGTGACACAGTATGTCCCACCTCCGATATATGCCACCTGCGGGGGCACATGGTCCTTTGCCATTGCCTCCATGGTGCAATTTATCGGCTTCGCGCTAGCGGCTCTGAACCCGCACTGTGGTTTCAAAAAGGCATTCAAATGCTGGGGGCACAGGATGATGTGTGCTCCCCGGCTACGACACCCCGAGAGGTCGGTGCCTGTCATCGTACGCTCCCATCTGATGACATAAGGCAGGACCACTGCGTAACGAATGTGCGCACCCCCCTGAATGACTCCAATGTTCTCCACCCTGTATACCGGGGCGGGCCTTGCTGCGGGACCAACACCGGCATCCTTATTACGATTCCCATGATAGTGTGATTCGAGCGTCCGCAGTCCACTGGGACTGGGTACGCCTCTGCAGCTAGTCTGAGCTGGCACGGACTTAATGCGTTCTCGAAAGGGTGGAGCGCTTGCAAGTGCTTGTTGCTGATCCAGAATGGGACCAAACCTTGTTTTAAATCCTCCAGATTACTGCGGCCCTCGCCCAGTAACCACGCCCCGTATAGCACACAAGCCTCGTTCTGCGCAGCCTGATCGGACGCATTCCGATCCTCCTTAATGAGCGCATTTACTGTCCTAGCATGCTTCTCCAGCTCAGCAATTATTTCCTTTAAGTGTAGTGTCATGGCTTGGTCTTCATGCAGCTCAGAACCCACTACCTTATTTTCGCTTGTCAGTATGTTCCTCAACTGGGTTTTTAAACCATTGATCTGTGTCTGCAGCTCCACGTTGTCTAGAGCGTTGACAACAGACGTTCCGGTGTTAAAAGCAGTGAAAATGTCATTTACAGTACCCCTTCTTTGCCTCCCTACCCGATCCAAAACTTCCTGTGGTGTGGTGTATAATCTGGCCTTGTCGATGTCGGCAAAGTCAAACTCGTAAAATTGTCTGAACATTCGGGTTAACAGTACCTGGTACAACTGTTCCATCTCCCTGGGACACCACTCTGGCAATCGTACCTCAGTGAGGTTTAAAATCACTGAGGCCACCGCGTAGTGTACCCCTTGGTACAGCACCTGACCGGTGGGTACCAATACTAACCCGTTCCCGGGTCCCTTTGTGGTGGTGGGGCACCCTTCCTTCTGGGCTAGTGCTACCGGGATCGTGGGCAGGGGCTTGCGTGGGCGGGTGATGAGTTCAGTGGCGTTTACTGGAATCGGGGAGTATGGGGCTCCGCACGCCCGAGTGCTGACATCCCATCTCATCCCCTTTCCTTTGTCCTGCCACTGCCTCTGGAAAAAGATGGATACGCCCTTGGGGCAGACGCGTTTCGAACCCCACATACAGACATATATTCCTTCATCTGGTTCCCACCATTTGTCCCAACACACACGTAATTGTCCGTGAGTCCCCGTAATTGTCCGATGGGTATTGTTACCCAGTCGCTCCCACTCGATAGTAGAGTTTTTCATGTCCTTTCCCAGCTTTCGCAGCCACCACCATCGACTTAGTGGTACATTCCCATTACACACCAAACAGATCCCCTTTCCCACGGTAACGCTGACTCTGGGTGCAAGGATCCTCACCCGAGGGCACGATAATGAAGTCTCTTGGTAGGCGAAACCGAAATTGCTGGAGTATTCCGTAGAATTGGTCCCCAGCCATCCTGGCCATCTCCCTTGGTGGAAGTAGGTGGCGGTTTCCTCAACCACTCGCTTCCCCGTCCCATCCGTCGCGATGGGGGCTGTGTCCCCGGAACACCCGAATACGATGACGTCCTTGGTGCGGCCCCGGTAGGCCAGCCCGCACCCGATCACCGCGATCCCTACGAGAATCCTTTCCATTGTATCCCTGGTTTCTGTAATCGACAAGATGATGTAGCCAGGCTCCCAACAGGTGCTGGCTTAATTAAACGGACGCGCGGGTCCCTTGACCCCGCTTCCAAACAACCACACATACTGGGCAGACTTTGAAAACTATCCTTTAAACATCCCGTCATCTTAAACTAACATTAAAATTACTTAACTTAACTTATCATTACCTAACACCTATGTACAGCGCTGCCCTCCTTCGGGCGGCCTACCTAATTCCTGTGAGGGCTGCAGTGCGCCGCTTCCTGTGGCGGGGCTGCACTGACCTTTTGCTTTGATCCCCCGCAGCCTGTCGCTGCTGGATGGGAATCGTGCCTTTCTCGGGCTGCTCTGTATCGAGGTTGGGGAAGATAGGGAGAGTTGGACCATTGCCTTCTGGGCTGGGGCGTTCGAGTCGACCTACGAGGGGCTGCCTTGGGTGAGGCTCCCAGGCCTGACGGACCGGGGGTTGGGACTTTCACCGTCACAGCCTGTGGTTCCACCACAGCTGCCGGCTCCGGCTCCCTTCCCTCTGGCTCCGCCCCCCCGGGGCCGGGATCTGTGGTATCCGACTCCACCTCACCTGTCCCTACAGGTAGTGAGTCTCCTCCCCCAATCCCTACCTCCCCTGAGCTTGAGTCGAGGGCGGGATCTTCGTCCTCTGACTCATCCTCCTCCGTGATCGGGTCAAGGGCGGGGTCGAGCTGTTCGGCCTCCTCCCCGTCCGAATCCCAAATCAGAGGGGAGACCTCCCACTCCAATGGGATGACTCCTCCCTTCACGCAGGCCACTGTTCCAGCCTGTGTGGTCTGTGACTCTGTCGCAGGCTGGGGATTTTTGTCCTCAGACCTGGCCACTGTTGTTGGCCCTTGTGCACCCGCCTTAAACAGTTTGCACTGGTTAATGTGAAACCATTTTGTACGTCGGGGCACCTTCACTGCATAAACCATGGGGCTGGCCTTGTCTACAATGCTGTAAGGCCCCATGTACAGTGGTTCAAAACTCCCCACCCGGGCATAGTTCCTAACCATGACCTGGTCTCCGACTTCCCACTCTTGTTGCTTACGAGGTTCCAGCAACAGTCGATTGCCCTGATGCTGTCTCCCTCTGTTCCCAGCCGCCTGCCCATAAATCTGCTTCAGGCGCTCTAAAAGGGTCTGGACGAACTTGTCTCGTTTCACCTCTTGGAGTTGGCCCTCAGTGAGCACCGGGGCTAGTACATGGGTGGGTGTTCGCATGATCCTCCCAGTCATTAATTCGTGCGGGGAGTACCCCGTACTTTTGGACTGGCTGGCTCGGATCCCCATGAGGACTAAAGGCAGGACCTCCGCCCATTTCTGGGGCGAGCCCATTGTCTCTTTCCTCAGCTTTTCCTTGAGGGTCCGGTTCATGCGCTCAACAATCCCGGATGACTGGGGATTGTACGCTACGTGCCACTTCCCTTCAATGCCCAAGAGCATGAGGGTGTTCTGCATCACTTGACCGGTGAACTGACTCCCTTGATCGGACTCAACAAAACGGGGGAGTCCCCACCGTGAGAACACTTGGCAGTACCCAGCGCCGTAGCTGTTCTGCACGGGAAAGCTTCTACCCATTTGGTGAACACATCCACCAGAACAAGGCAATACTTATAACCGCCCTGGGCGGCAGGCAGGGGCCCTATGTAGTCGACCTGAATCGATTGCCACGGTCCCTCTAGCCTCCTGATGTGTCCCATGGGCACCTTCCTTTTCTGGGGGTCTGGGTTGTTTGCAGCGCACACAAGACAGCTCGCACAGAACTCGCGGACATCGTCCCTCAGTCCTGGCCACCATCCCGCCTGCTCTACCCGTTGCCAAGTAACCTCAGGCCCGGGGTGTCCTGCCCCTGGACCCTCATGGGCCAGTTGAAGGAATTCCCTCCGGTGCTGCTGCGGCACAACCCACTGCTCCTCTCGGAACAGCATGCCTTCCTTGACTGAGAGGGCTGCCGTACTGTACGGACCCTCTACCTGCTTGCCCTCAGCAATGGCTTTGAGGACCGTTTTGAGGGCGGGATCCAGGGTCTAGACGGTTTTTAGGTCTAGGGGCGGTGTCACCCCTGTGTTCCCTGGAGTCCCCTCCCCGCCTTGGATCGCCGCCACGGGTCCGGGTCCATAAGGGTCCCAGAAAGTGCCGTTGCGGGCACCCTCCCTGGCTAGCGCATCCGCCTGCTGGTTGCCCTGACTGCGGGGTTCTGTGGTGGAGTGAGACTTCACCTTGTGGATGAACACCTCCCCTTCCTCCCCCACAGCTGCCAGGATCTTTTCCAGCAAGGGCTTAACTGTTAAAGGCCGTCTGTCCGCGGAGGTATATCCGCGGCGGGACCAGATGGCGAGGTATTCCGTACACGAATTGCACGTGAACATGCTGTCCGAGCAAATCGTGTATGGGGTCGGGAAGGTTTCGGGGTGGGTGACCACGTACGCCACCGCGGACAGTTCAGCTTGCTGTGCGCTCATAGTGCTGGGGAGCTTAATTGCCAAGGCAATGTTTGCCGCAGGGTCATAAACTCCACACCCTGTGAGTCGTTCGCCAGCAGATACCGCGCTGGAACCGTCTACATAGATCTCGCGGCCTGTGGGGTGTATCCCGGCCCGTAAACCTATGTTAACCTCCCATACCCCTTCGACGGAACACCGATGGGCTGTTCCGGGATATACCATGTTGGCTGCGAGCTTCGGCTCGCAGAGACCTTTAACTTTGAGATCCATCTGGGAAAGGAGGAGGGTCCAGCGTGCAATCCGGGCGCTGCTTACAGTCCCATCCTTAATCCTTCCATCCAGAAGCATCTTTGTGGGGGTGTGATGGGTGAGGAGAGTGATGGGAGAGGTTCCTGTGAAGATCACTGATCTGTTCACAGCCTAATGCGTGGCCAGGAGATGCCGTTCGCAATTGGAAAAACTCCTCTCCACATCCGTGAGTACCCTGGAGGAATAGACCACTGGTCTCAGCTTGCCGTGTCGCTCCTGGAGCAGCACGGCGCTCAGGCTGTCCCCACTAACGGCTACTTCCAGGAAGAACTCCTCTCCCCCATCTATGGCCCCTAAGGCTGGCGCGGTCTGCAGATCCCTTTTCAACTTCTCGAATGCTGCCTGACACCCCTCATCCCAAGACCACTCGACTCCCTTGTGTAAGAGTCGGAGTAGCGGGGCTGCTGTGGCTGCATAGTCCTCGATGAAATCCCTGCAGTACCCGGTCAACCCCAAAAAGGACCTTACACCCGTTACTGTGTTAGGGATCGGTAGGTCTTGCACCGATTCCCGTCTAGCCTTATCTATGGCTCTTTCTCCAGCGCGGATGGCCAGACCCAGGAATTTCACCTCTTGCCGGCCGATCTGTGCTTTCTTTGGGTTTACTTTGAAACCCTTCCTTTCTAGCAGTTCCAATAATTCGGCTAATAGTGGGCCGTGCTCCTCCCTTGAGTCCGTGAACAGGAGTAAGTCGTCCACATACTGCACTATCTGATTGGGCTGGCTAAATTCTTTTAAACTTTCCGCCATGCATTGATGGAAAATGCTGGGGCTGTTGTGAAAACCCTGTGGCAAGCAGTTCCAAGTGTACTGTTGCCCTTTAAAAGTAAAGGCAAGCTTGTACTGATCCTCCCGTCGCATTGGAATGGACCAAAAACCGTTCGAGATATCCAGCACTGTGAACGTGGTCGTGGATGCTGGAATACTCCCTATTAGGTCGGCAACTGCTGCTACCGTGGGCGCGCAGGCTGGGATGTTACTGTTGAGGACTCTATAGTCCACCGTGGCCCTCCACGAATTGTCCGGCTTCTTTACCGGCCATAATGGGGAGTTCACGTGAGTGGCTATTTGTCTCAACACGCCCTGCTGCACCAAGGAAGATATTGCTGTCTCCATGTCGGGTTCTGCCTCCTTGGGGAAGTTATACTGCTTTTGGGGCCGGATCATGGGGTCCCCGTCTACGCTGACCTCAAACCCGGTGACCCTCCCACAGTCGTGCTTGTGGGTGGCAAACGCGGTCAGATTGTCCGACACAAACGCTTGCAAGTCCGTTGGGACATCCGCGACCAGAAGCTCGAGGTCGTAACCCCCTGACGGCTTCATGGTGCACAGGGTCCCCTTTTCTCCCTTCCCTGGGATCACAACTACCTTACCTAACCCATTCTCGGCTCCCCAGAGACAGTGATTTCTAAGGTCCACGAGGATTCCGTGTTCCACCAAGAAATCAGCCCCGAGGATGCCTTTCCCACCCCCCTCATTCCACTTCAATAGGATGCACGTCCATGTGGTGTGGAGTGCTCCCAAATGAATGGAGAGCGGGATGGAGTACGCGCCAGCCTGTTCTCTGCCTGTGAAACCCGCTACTGAGAATGGAGCCTGGGTAGATAGAGGTGAGACAAAAGGCTTAGCTGTGTGGATCACAGTGCATGATGCTCCCGTATCCAACAGGTAACTACCCTTTTCCTTCTCCACCTCCATCTCCACAACGGGTCTTCTCCACGCGTCATAACGGAGCGGACACAAGTAGACGGGCTGCGCGGGCTTCAGTCATTGGGGCGCTGCGGTTGGGGCTGGGGGAGCAACAGGGTTGTTGACGACTGCCACCTTCCCCTGCGAGGTCATTAGAGACCGCATTGTCTGTATGATTGACTCAATCGCAGCGGGATCCACAACTGCACCAGCTCCTGGTGCTGGGGCAGGAGCTACGGTTTGGTTTTGGGCTGGTGCTGAGGCGGCGGTCTGGGCTTGGGCTTGGACTGCGGGAAATTTCCCTCTATTATCCTTCCACGGATTTCTACAGTCCCGGCGCCAATGACCCTCCTTTCCACACCCGTAACAACTGCTCTTGGCTTGGGGGGCGCGATTCCCCTCCTGATGCCATTCTTTTTTAGCAGGAGCTGCAGGCCTCGCCTCATGCACCTTTCCTTTTGAGGAAGACACATCCCTACTCTTGTTGTTCCTGTAACTTATCGTGAGCTGATCAAGTACTACTTCCTCCATGGAGCGGGGGTTAGTGGGGTCAAACCATGCTTTGGCCTGCTCCCTTACCGGCGGCAAGCAATTGGCGACCAGACACCGGAGCCAATGAGCCCTTTGGTTATCATTCAGCCCGTTCCGGTCCGGCCCGCCCAGACAGCTGCGCCGATACACTGGCCACAACCTTCCGGCGAAAACCCGTGGGGGCTCTCCCTCTAGCTGTACCGTCCTTTCCAATTGGAGGAACGGAGTTCCATCACCCTCCCCCATAATCTCCAGGATCTCATCCCGTAACTCCTCATACGCCTTGTGCCCTCTCTTGCTCTCGTCAGGGAGACACTGGAGGAGCGAGCTGCCCAGGGAGAACAGCAGCATTTTGGACTGTTCAACCCCGTCGCAGTCATTAACTGCTGCGGTCTGCTCCACGTCCCTAAAATGGACGGAGGGATCTCCTGACTCGGAGAGTTTTGGGATGTGACTGATCATTTCCCTTAGCTGACGTGCGCTATGGGGCATTATGATCTGATTCACGAGGGGTCCGTCATCGCCATTCGCTTGGTCCGGACCGAGCCTCCGGTGTCGCGTGGGACACATCGGTGCCGGTCCTGACTCTGCTACCTGGGGTTGCTCTGTCTCAAGAACCCCTGTGTCTGACTCCTCCGTTTCCTTCCCCGGAGTCCAAGACTCATCATAGGCAGGAGGTGCTGAGGGCTCGGGGGTTGGTACCCTAACTGTCTCTTGTGGAATCGGTCTTTTGGATTCCTTGGCTAACAGTAGCTGGCTCGCTGGCGGGTTTATGAGACACACCAATCCATTTGCCTTGGCTAGGGCCGTTCTCAGGTCCTCTAGCTCCCGGTGGCAAGCGCTATGGTCGGTGTTCTCAGACCTATCCTGCATGGCCATCTTATAGGCTGCCCTGGCCCCCAAGATACTTTCCTCCTGTGTCGCTACCTGCTTGGTTAGGCGGAAACACCTCTCTCTCATTCTACCTTCACTGGCCTTGGCCTCAATGACCTGACATTCCAAATACTCTATCCGGGTCTCATGGCGGTGAGTTACGGATTGGCGTTCCTGATTCAGTGCGTTAAGCGATTGAATCAGTTTTTGACCTCCCGCAACCTTTTCCTCTACTTCTGTGAGCAGCCCTTTTATCTGGGCTGTCTGTGCTACAACGACCTGGTCCAAAAGCTGGACTTGCTTCTTCTAACACATCAGCCAGACCGCCTTTTCTACCGATTTCTTATGCTCTTTGTTTTCTGTCCACTTGATGGCTGCGTCTAGCGGACGCCTATCTCTTAACAGGTCAGATATCCACTGTTTTGTAAGGTTCACCTTCCCAAAAACATAATCCGCTATCCTCTCATCCATCACATTTTGTTTATTTAAACCTTGATCTAACACGCTACATTCCTGCTGCCAAGGTCCTGCCGCGGTCGCCATTTCTGTAGGGGGTTTCTCTTGCTCTTTCTGGTCTCCTACCAGGCTTCGTGCAATAATTACCCTTGAGTGGTTCGACCCACTCTCCCCTACGGTTCTAGACCTTGGACTTAGGTGCAGGGAACTGTAGTGCAGAGAAAGACTCAATAGACCAGGTTGAATAGCACAAAATGGAGGCTTTTATTATTAAACAGTTTGCAGCATTATAAAATACATATCATAAGCACAAATCAGAGTGACTACAAGCATGCACATATCTATAAACTTGATTCCATGGAAATGGGAAACACACGGTGTGATAAAAATAATAACTTCCGGGAAGTTATGTCATCACTTCCTGTGAACTGTGAACTGTGAACTATGAACTGTGTACATACCTCACTTCCTGTCATGTGTCACTTCCTGTTGGACTGGTATAAATACTGGTCTGTTCAGTATTGTAAGAGGCTTCTACCAGAGGCATGGTAAAGACCTCTCTTGTATATAGTGTGTTTATAAGTTACTTAAAGCTTACTTTAAAGTTACTTGATGGTAAGCCTCCTTTTTCTTACATCAATTTAAGTAACTTAGTATTTACACTCACAAATACTAGACCTTCGGACAAACTCGGAATTAAGGATCCAGGGAACCACCCATCATGGAGAAAATCCTTAGACCTATTCGTCTGGACTTGGACCCGAATGCACCAGCAGCTGGCAGGGTATGGAAGCATTGGTACCGTACTTTTGAGAATTTTCTGGATGAATGTGAAGCGGATGCTCCTGCTAGATTGAAGATACTTATCAATTATGTGACCCCAAAAGTGTTCGAATATGTTGATGAATGGGATAAGTACGATGAGGTGATTCGGGCACTTAAGAAACTGTATGCCAAGACCCCAAATGAGGTCTATGCTAGACATCTACTGGCCACAGCCCGACAAGGGCCAGGGGAATCAATTGATGAATTCCTGCAAGAACTTCGCAGGCTCAGCGTAGATTGTAACTTTCAGGCAGCCTCAGCTGAGCTGTACCGCCAAGAAATGATTCGTGATGCTTTCATCTGCGGGATTGCCTCTCCATTTATACGCCAGCGTCTACTAGAAAGTAAAACACTTGAGCTACAAAAAGCTTTTGACCTAGCTTGTTCACTGGATTTGGCAAAGAGAAATGCAGACCTCTATCAGCTGCCCAGATCTCGATCTGCTGCTGTAGCTGCAACCAGACAATTCAAGCGGTCTCAGGTGAACCCTATCATGGGGGAATCTAATTCTGATAATTCTGATGAAGAAGAGGAGGACGACCCCACTTTAGCAGCCTCTTGGCAATCTAGGAAGGAATGCTTCTTTTGTGGAGATGCTTTTCACCCTAGGAAAACCTGCCCTGCTCGCAATGCAATCTGCAGTTATTGCGGGAAAAAAGGACACTTTGCTAAAGTTTGCCTATCAAGGGCCTCTACGAGGGCCAATCCAGCTAAGGCCTACCGAACTGCCCCAATTAGGGCCTATCAAGATGCTCCAGCTAGGACCTATCAAGCTTCCTCTCGAGCTCTCTCCCGAAGAAGCACACCGAGAGTTTTAGCCACTCTCTGTGCAACGACACCAATTACAGCTGCTTGCCCACAGAACCTGTCTCATGCAGCCACAAAAATTTCAATTAAAGGGCATACCTTAGATGCCTTAATTGACTCAGGAAGTACTGATAGTTTCATTAAGGAACAGATTGTTGCGAAATTGAAACTACATGTCTTCCCATCGGACCAGGCAATTGCGATGGCCCAGTCATCACTTAATACCAGAATCTCCGGCTTTTGTGTTGTTGATATGACACTTCATGGTCGTATGTATCCCTCCACCCGACTTTCGGTGCTCAAGGACTTATGTAGTGATCTCCTCTTAGGACTGGACTTCCAAAAACAGCATAAGAAACTCACCATTGAGTTTGGTGGATCCAAACCCGGACTTACTATTTCTAATATACCGTCTAAATTACCATTTTGTGCATTATCAGCAGCTTCACTTGATGAACCCTCATTATTTGCCAGTATTCCGCCTCAATGCCAACCGATAATAACGAAATCGCGGCGCTTTAATCAGGAAGACCAATCTTTTATTGCGGCTGAAATCTCTCGACTTCTAGCAGAGGATATCATTGAACCATGTTCGTCGCCCTGGCGGGCTCAAGTCGTCATTGTCAAGAACCCTCTAAAACCTCACAAACAGCGACTATGCATCGATTATTCGCAAACCATCAATCAATATACCGACTTGGACGCCTACCCATTGCCACGCATTGATGATATGGTTAATAAACTGGCCGAATACAAAGTGTTCTCAACTTACGATTTAAAAAGTGCCTATCATCAGTTACCCTTGAAGGTCTCAGATAAGCAGTACACAGCCTTTGAGGCTAATGGACGGCTGTACCAATTTCGTCGCCTCCCATTCGGGGTTACTAATGGAGTGGCTGTCTTTCAACGGGCAATGGATGGCCTGGTTAAGCAGGAAAACCTAAGGGACACTTTTCCCTATCTTGATAACATTACCATTGCAGGTCACGATCAACAGGAACACGACTCCAACCTCCAAAAATTTCGGGATGCCCTCCATCACCGTAATTTGACCCTGAATGAATCCAAATCTGTTGAGTCGCAACCGACCATCAACATCCTTGGCTACTGCGTAGGCAATGGTATCATTAAGCCAGACCCAGAAAGACTTCGCCCGCTCCAAGAGCTCCCGTCACCTAAGAATCCGGCTTCTTTACGTCGGGCTCTCGGTCTGTTTGCATACTACGCTAAATGGATTCCTCATTTTTCGGACAAAATCCAACCCTTGCTGCATGCTAGATCATTTCCACTGGGAACAGCGGCTGTTGCAGCCTTTAACCTTCTCAAAAAACAGTTGGAGAAAGCGGCTCTTCACTCCATTGATGAGAATCTCCCTTTCGTGGTTGAATGTGATGCCTCGGAGGTGGCGATCTCGGCTACTCTGAATCAGGAAGGTCGTCCTGTAGCATTTATGTCCAGGACCTTACAAGGTGCCGAGCTACATTATCCTCCGGTTGAGAAAGAAGCCACAGCCATCATAGAGGCAGTACGGAAGTGGAACCATTTTCTAGCTCGCCAGCACTTTACATTGATCACGGACCAACGATCAGTCGCCTTCATGCTCGATAATCGAAAACGAACCAAAATTAAGAATAATAAAATACAACTTTGGAGGATGGAACTGGCCTCTTTTGGTTATACCATTCTCTATCGGCCTGGCAAGGAGAATGTGGCCCCGGACACCCTCACACGGGCATTCTGCTCCACTATGTCATCCTCCACCCTCATGGATGTCCACAATGGTTTGTGTCATCCTGGCGTTACGCGCATGCTACATTTCGTACGATCACGGAATCTCCCTTTTTCCCCTGGAGATGTAAAGAAAATATGCTCAGAATGCCGGCTTTGTGCGGAATTAAAACCTCAGTTCTTCCGCCCCTCAGATGGTATACTCATACATGCAACCCAACCGATGCAACGACTTAGCATCGATTTTAAGGGCCCAGTGCCCTCTTCAACTCGGAACACATATTTGCTCACCATGATCGACGAATATTCACGTTTTCCGTTTGCCTTCCCCTGCTCCAATATGCTGGCGTCCACAGTAATCTGCTGCCTTGAGCAGGTATTTTCTCTCTGTGGCATGCCGGCTTATATTCACTCAGATCGGGGTCCATCCTTTATGTCGAGGGAACTCAAGGACTACCTCTCAGAACGGGGAATTGCTACTAGCAAAACAACACCATACCATCCCATCGGAAATGGGCAGGTAGAGAGGTATAATGGTATCATCTGGAATTCCGTACGTCTCGCTTTAAGATCTCGGGGCCTACCAGACCAGCAATGGGAAACAGTGCTTCCGGATGCATTGCACTCTATACGGTCCCTGCTTTCTACAGCCACAAATACTACACCTCATGAGCGGTTCTTTGGATTCCAGCGTCGCTCATCTCATGGGACATCACTCCCGTCATGGCTAACTACTCCTGGACCTGTATTACTCCGAAGATACGTTCGGACGTCTAAAAATGACCCTCTTGTAGACGAGGTCGAACTAACCGATGCCAACCCCACCTATGCAAACATACGATATTCCGACGGCCGAGAATCTACCGTATCATTACGGGATCTGGCTCCCTGCCCACCAGGACCTAGTGGGACATCGGGTGATGGCATTTCACCAGGAAACTCTTGGGACCTATCGGGTACCCCTCTCCAGGATCCTGATCGGACACCAACTAGCTTGGTGCCGGTAGAACCCCGTGCTCAAGGTTGCGACCCTCCCAGTACCACGCATGAAAGTACTGGTCCGCCACAGACCAGCTCTGCACCTCCCTCTGAACAGAGGCAGTCTGACTTTGAACCTATTGGGGCTCGTACTCGAAGCCATGATCTCCCCGACCCTTCACAGGGCAATCCAGGCCACACGGACTCTGGCCAATGGCCAACCGCATGTAAGCGGACCAGCGACCCTCTACGATGGGAATCCAAACGGGTGCGACTCTTCCTTGTTCGGCGGCTGCGGACCAAAAGGTAGACCACAGCCTCCTAAACCTGCAGGAGGGAAGAATGTGATAAAAATAATAACTTCCGGGAAGTTATGTCATCACTTCCTGTGAACTGTGAACTGTGAACTATGAACTGTGTACATACCTCACTTCCTGTCATGTGTCACTTCCTGTTGGACTGGTATAAATACTGGTCTGTTCAGTATTGTAAGAGGCTTCTACCAGAGGCATGGTAAAGACCTCTCTTGTATATAGTGTGTTTATAAGTTACTTAAAGCTTACTTTAAAGTTACTTGATGGTAAGCCTCCTTTTTCTTACATCACACGGCACATCGAAAAAGGGGAAACACATTACGATTACCCTTACCCCCTCCCCTAGACCTAGACTAAGTTTCGACCTGAGGAACTCGGAATCATGCTCACCACTTTCAGATTCGCAAAAGAGGGGGTTCGCAGCCTTTTTGGCACAGCTTTCCGTCGTCACGTGGATTTGGAAACTTCTGGCGCAGCTTGTTTTTCTCTCTCTCTCAGGCGATGAGGCAGTGGACACAGCCTCGATGAGCGCTCGTCAAGGATGGATCAGTTAAAGCTGTTGTGGATTTGGATACATGGGGGGGAGACTCTGCCACAGATGTGATGCTGAATAACTGGATGCACATGGGAGAGTTCGTTTATTTCTCTTTCCCGCCTGGCTTAGGCTTTTCCAGAGGGTGTCTTCTCCTTCGGCCTGGGTCGTCGATGATCTCCCGACAAACGTACCCGGGCCACCCTCCTTCGTCTTCCCGTCGTGGTTGAGCCTTGCCTGGCCGAGCTGGCCTTCCCAGCCAAAAGTCTTCTCGTCGTCCCCGAAGTTACGAATTGTACCGAAGAAGTGAATCGTCCTCCGAATGAATCGTAGCCGTCGAGGTGAAGCGCCTTACGACAATCGCAATCGCAATCCGTCCTTATGGACTTTTTCAATTCATAGTTATACCCTTTTGGGACAGTCTTATCTCCCGCCAGATCATAGTCCAGTCTTTGTAATATTTTTGGCGGGCAGAAATCTCTGCAGGGGCGCTTTGTCTTGTAACGGGAGCCGGTGATAGCTTAACTGGCCTTCCTGGCCGATAATGTCTTTTACTTTGTCACCGTAACTCGGTTCGCATATTGATCGGTCTGGAGATTTCCCTTGCTGGCTGTTAAACGGTTTTTCCTTTGTACATCAAATGGGTTTAAGTGTTCATTCATTGTCCGCCCATATCTTGATGGGCCCCATCCTGTTGCCTGAAACTGTCTTGTACTTAGAATCCAATTGAATATGTATGCCCATTTCCCTGAGTTTCGGTTTCCCGATACTGGCTTTCGCGGGCTTACTGTTCTCAATCCACAAGCCTGTCTGGCTTGCAGTAACAGAAATCAAATGGTCCAAGAAACTGATCACGAGGTCCGGTGGCCATTTTGTATGCCCTTTTATCTAAGGTTTTATCTGTACAAGCTTCTTTTGGTCAATAAAGCTGTATTATTAATCCTGTTATCTTGTGTGATTATATAATGAAAATTTTCGGATCTTACAAGCTCTGGTACATCACCCTTCATATGTGAGTCAGGACGGTGAGTTTAACCAAGGGGCTATCACCACTGTTTTTTATACAATATCCATAGATATGAACTTTCCAGTAGAGATCACAGGGTAGCGAACAGGACCAAGAGCCCAGGCTGATTTTATCCTCTTCCCAGCACAGGAGCAGCAATGTCAGTTGTAGCACCCCTCACACTGAGCTTCCATCCAACATAAGGTCAGAAATGGGGATGCTCGCTGATGACTGCAGAGTGTTCAGTGCCATTCACAACTCCTCAGATAATGAAGCAGTCCATTCCCGCAGGCAACTAGACCTGGATGACATTCAGGCTTGGGCTGATAAGTGGCAGGTAACATTCACGCCACACAAGTGCCAGGCAATGACTATCTCCAACAAGCGAGAGTCTAACCACCACCCCTTGATATTCATCAGCATTACCATCGCCGAATCCCCCATCAACATTCTGGGGGTCACCATTGACCAGAAATTTAACTGGACCAGCCACATAAATACTGTGGCTACAAGAGCAGGTCAGAGGCTAGGTATTCTGCAGCGAGTGTCTCACCTCCTGACTCTCCAAAGTCTTTCCACCATCTACAAAGCACAAGTCAGGAGTGTGATGGAATATTCTCCACTTGCCTGGATGAGTGCAGCTCCAACAACACTCAAGAAGCTCGACACCATCCAGGACAAAGCAGCCTGCTTGATCGGCACCCCATCCACCATTTTAAACATTCACTCCCTCCACCACCAGCGTACCATGGCTGCAGTGTGTACCATCTACAAGATACATTGCAGCAACTCGCCAAGGTTTCTTCGGCAGCACCTCCCAAACCCACGACCTCTTCCACCTAGAAAGACAAGGGCAGAAGGCGCATGGGAACACCACCACCACCACCACCAAGTCACACATCATCCTGACTTGGAAGTATATCGCCGTTCCTTCATCGTCGCTGGGTCAAAATCCTGGTACTCCCTCCCTAACAGCACTGTGGGAGTACCTTCACCACACGGACTGCAGTGGTTCAAGAAGGGGGCTCACCACCACCTTCTCAAGGGCAATTAGGGATGGGCAATAAAATGTTGGCATTGTCAGCGACGCCCACATCCCATGAATGAATTTTTTAAAAACTGTCCTAGCTGAGGTCAGCTAACTCAGCTCGGACCATGGGCTTTCCTGCTGTGCATGGCTCAGTTTCACACTGGCCAGTGCATTTATAAATTGATCCACCAGGCAGGGTAGCCAACTCCAGTGGAAAGTATTCCTGGCGGTTTCATCACATGGCCTCCAGCCTCCAACTGCCCCGCCCCCACACTCCCGCCATTGGTGGCTCAACACATCCACCCTCATGGCACTCCGCCTTCCCACGGCCAATTGGAAAGCAAAACGACAGTTCATTACATAATCGGATGATTTAACTGTCAGTCAAACAGCCTTTTTTCTAATCTCCGTTATTCTTATAACTAATAAACAGAAGTGTTGAAAGGAAATGAAAGAAGCACACAATGTTTTTTACTGCCCCTATGATGTTTCTCCCATGTTGCTTGCAGCAGTGTCCTGAAGATTAACCTTCAATTCCTGGAGACTGCAGGACAATCCTGAAGGGTCAGCAACCCTACCACAGGGGAGTGATTTATCTTATTAAACTGCGTTTGTATCTGAGGGTTACCGTTCTATTCTATTTTACAGGACAGGAGACCAGGCTGGTGACAAAATTTGCTACATTTACATTAAAAATGAATCAGACACCATCGAGCTGACTGACCCAGAGTAAGTTTGTTCGATAAATCTCTTGCATCATTATGGTGAAAAGAACACACACGGCTCTTCTTCCTCCTGAAACAATAACAGGCAGCTTTCCCTCGGGCTCAGTGAGAATAATGCTCTGGTCAGTTTGGTACCGAGCTTTACAGACCAGTCAGCTCTCAAGTTTGATTCCCAGTCTGTGCTGAGTTAGCTAATCTCAGGCAGGGCAGTGGTAAGGCTGCTACAATGGAGCTCAGTGTCCCTAGTGTAAGGAGAGGGTGAACTGTACTGAAAATTGCAAGTGTGGAAGTCGAACATGCTCAGGATCAGTTGTGATGACACCCGTGTTAAAATTGCCTCCAACGCTTTTAACATTAGAGATGACAAAATAATACTGTTTAAGCTCACACACATCCTAGAGAGACTTTTGCCCCAAATTTCCTTGGGAGCCTGTTTGGGGTGGGGGTGGGACGCAGATTTCAGACAAGGTGAAACTTCCGTCATCCCATGAGTGTGGACCTGACCCCGTCCTAATTCCTGGGATCGGGGACATGTGACTGTATTGGGTTGGTGCCCACGCCATTACTGGCACCACTGGGCATCAACCACATGGAATTCAGAACGGGGGCCACACACAGCAGTAGTGGGATGGCCTGAAGAAATTAAACGTTTGCTGCTTTTGTGAAATAGGTCAGTTTCTGTACCAAAATCAATCTCTTTGAGATGAACTGCAGTGGGAAAACCCTGACCTTTTACAATTTGAAAGCCTTTGATGGCCTGTACCCCAGGCAACGCTACTGCCTAGTGTTGATAAGGAAGCAAAAGTAGGATTGGGACCATTACCACACCTCATGCACCCACCCCCAAATGAGTCAGAAATTTTGATGAATGAATAAAGCGCTGGGGACCCAAGTAATTGGTCTTGCCTCAAATTCCCCTCTGACCTGCCACAAGAACAGCATTATTACGCTGAAGAAAATTCCATTGCATTTTATTGTTGAATTCTCTTATTGCAGCAATGCAACATGAATGAATAAATGTTCATTACTCTTTGAGGGTTTTTTATCGTGACTGGAAAGAAAATGTCACCACTGGAGCCTGTTGAAAAAGGGAAAGAGAAGGAAATTGCCTTCATGGAAAGCTCAGGCAAGGGTTGTGCAGGGCTCATCAGCTACCAGTGTGGTGACAAGCAACTGGTTGTGCTCTTCGACAAACCGTCCATCTACAGTGACTCAGACCCTCCGATGTGCGCTTTGAATATTCGAGATGACAAAATAACACTGGACGCCAGTCTGTACAAAGCCATGCAAAAGGAGATGGAAAACTCAGCCATGTTTACCAGGCTAAGGGGATTAAGGGTTACGGAGAAAAGGCGGGGACAGGGTACTGAACTGGTAAGATCAGCTATGATCTCAGACGAAGATCAGCCATGATCTCATTGAATGGCGGAGCAGGCTCGAAGGGCCGAATGGCCTACTCCTGTTCCTATCTCTATGTTTCTATGAAACCAATCTCAGAATTTGAGTACATGCAGAGCCTGGAGACTCACGGTTTGAAAGTCACTGTTACCGTACAGGATGATGCTTCTTTAGGTGTAACCGTAAAAAATTAGAAAAGGAGTCACATTAATCATCATCATTAATTTTTGAGTAGGGTCATGAAATGCTTCTAACAGTCAGTGCACTGTCTCATTACTTCAGGCCCTAAATAAGTGATCATAAAGAGATATATATGTGTGCACGTGTGTTTTCTATATAGTTTGAGTGGTCTCTCCTAATCTAGTGCTAAATGTGAAATGAACTATAACTATACACACTTACTATTTTACCATTTTTTCCTGTTTTAATTTGATTTAGTCCGACATTGCTAGTGCATAAGTATTAGTTTAATTGTCCTTTTCAAAGACTCACACACACCAGAACTTCATGGACAACAGTGCAATACTTCTTTGCAAACGCCACCCACAAGTTAAAACAGAAATATTCTAGGAGCGATAGCAAAATACTGCAGATGCTGGAAATCCGAAATAACAACAGAAAATGCTGGAAAAACTCAGCAGGCCAGGCAACATCCGTGGCGAGAAAATAGAGTCAACGTTTCAGGTCAAACCCTTTGTCAAGACTAAAAAAGCACAGGAAGTGAAATAGATTAAAAGGCCAGGCTGGGAGAGAACAAAAGAGAAGTGAAGAGGCATTAAGAGGTATTCAAAACGAGATGAGATGGTGATAGGACTGGTGGAGACAAAAGACGGCTCTAGATTAGGTGTGAAATGCGCTGGCAGAATGGGAGACAGCTGTCATGTGGGAGAGAAAAAAGGGGGGGGGAGGGATAGGGCCAAAACAAAGGTGTGGATAAAAAATAAGTAAAAATGTAATGGGGACCGAGGTTATGATCTGAAATTGTTGAACTCGATATTGAGTCCGGAAGGCTGTAAAGTGCCTAATCGGAAGATGAGGTGCTGTTCCTCGAGCTTACACTGAGCTGCTGTGGAACAATGCAAGAGTGGGAATGGGGCAGTGAATTGAAATGACAGGTGACCGGAAGCTCGGGGTCATCCTTACGGACTGAACGGAGGTGTTCCGCAAAGCGGTCACCCAATCTGCGTTTGGTCTCCCCAATGTAGAGGAGACCACATCGTGAGCAGCGAATACAGTATACTAGATTGCAAGAAGTACAAGTAAATCGCTGTTTCACCTGGAAGGGGTGTTTGGGGCCCTGGACAGTGGGAAGGGGGGAGGTATAAGGGCAGGTGTTGCATCTCCTGCATTTGCACGGGAAGGTGCCGGGCGAAGGGGAAGGGGTGCTGGGGGTGATAGAGTGGATTAGGGTGTCTCGGAGGGAGCGGTCCCTACGGAATGCTGAGAGGGGAGGGGAAGATGCGTTTGGTGGTGGGATCACTTTGGAGGTGGCGGAAATGGCGGAGGATGATCCGTTGAATGTGTAGGCTGGTGGGGTGAAAGGTGAGGACAAGGGGAACCCTATCGTGGTTCCGGGAGGGAGGGGCAGGGGTGAGGGCAGAAGTGCGGGAGATAGAACGGACACGGTCAAGGGCCATGTCAACCATTGACACGGCCCTTGTCAAATATTCTAGGAGGGTTGGTTTCAAATGCAATGGGAATTAAAATCAACTAATACTGAAAGTGCAGTCACAGAGTAAGGTGGTATTTCCAAAGACACAATGTAGTGACTTCTCCTGTCCCCTTATCCATCTCCCTCTTTCCATGCAGTGTCAGCTGTGCCTCAGTGGGTAGCTCTCTTGCTTCAGAGTTAGAAGTTTGTGGGTTCAAGTCCCACTCCAGAGACTTGAGCGCAAAAATCTAGGCTGACACTCAAGCGGAGTACTGAGGGAGTGCTGCATTGTCAGAGGTGCTGTCTTTTGGATGAGACATTAAACCAAGGCCCCGTCTGCTCTTTCAAGTGGACATATAAGATCCCATGGCACTATTTCGAAGAAGAGCAGGGGCGTCATCCCCGGTGTCCTGGCCAATATTTATCCCTGAATCAACATCTCTAAAACAGATTATCTGGTCATTATCACATTGCAGTTTACGGGAGCTTGCTATGCACAAATTGGCTGCCATGTTTCCTACATTACAACACTTCAAAAAGTACTTCATTGGCTGTAAAGTGCTTCTTGATGTCTTGAGGTCATGAATGGCACTATATAAATGAAAGTCTTTCTCTCTTTCTTTTCTTTCTCCCCTCTATTGCCCTCTTTGCCTTTCTCCAGAGCTCTGCCCCTTTCATTCCCCCAACCTTACCCGATGAATTGCTCAATGTCTGCTTCAGTAAGTTCTTCTTCATTGAACTTCCCTCCTTTTGCTCTCACACGCATTTGTCCCTCATGGCCTATAGCTTTCTTCTGCCTCAATCTAAGCATCCTCCAGCACACTCATCACTCACACACTGGCACCAAATGGCCATATTTCCTTCTCATAAATCTCTACAGCCTCCTCCTTATCTCCCTCACTAACTTCACTGTCTGCTGCAACATCACCAACAAATCTCCCCCTGACTCCTCTAATGAACCACACCACACTGCTTGAGCCAAGGCACCAAGTCTACCCTGGTCAAAGCATTCTGTGCAACTATGAACATGGCTCACTGGGTCTTTAAAATCCTCCCTGACCACATTGCTGCCTATGACACCGTTAAGCACTCCATCATCCTCAAGCGCCTTCCCTCCACTGTCGACTACCATGACATTGCTGCCTTCTGGTTCCAGTTCACCCTGTCACTACAGTTCTTACAATGGTTTCTCCTTTTATGCTTGTATGGTCAGCCCTGCTGTAGCCCAAGGCCAATGATCTTTATCATTTCCATGCTGCCCCTCAGCAACACCATCCGAAAATATGGAGTCAGTTTCCAAATATAAAAAAAGGCTTGCATTTATATAGCTCCTTTCATGACCTCAAGACGCCCCAAGGTGCTTTACAACAAATGAAGTACTTTTGAACTGTAGTCACTGTTGTAATGTAGGAAACGTGGCAGCCAATTTGCACACAGCAAGATCCCAAAAACAGCAATAGATAATCTGTTTCTTAGTGATGTTGATTGAGGGATAAATATTGGCAAGGATACCATGGAGAACTCCTCTGTTCTTTTGGGAGCGGGTTCGGGACCAGCAGTCCCACCTCCAAACCCACCTCCTCAGGGCTGGTAAGTAAAATCCAGCCCACCATGTCTGCAAAACTAAGGGGGGTTGTTTACCTCTGTTGTCTATCAAAGCAAATCCCATGTCCCTTATCAGTGACAACTTTATATTTCACTTTGAAAAAAACCTTTCTGCCTGGCAAAGCATTTCAATATATATTGAAATTAAAAATGAAGAATTAAGGGTCTTTGTATGTCTACAAAGTCAATTGGAATTGGGCGGGAGGAGAAACTCTCCACTGGCTGGAGTCATACCTAGCACAAAGGAGGATGGTTGCAGTGGTTGAAGGTCAATCATCACAGCCCCAGGACATCGCTGCAGGAGTTTCTCAGGGCAGTGTCCTAGGCCCAACCATCTTCAGCTGCTTCATCAATGACCTTCCCTCCAACATAAGATCAGAAATAGAGATGTTCGCTGATGACTGCACAGTCTTCAGCGCCATTCACAAATCCTCAGATAATGCGACAGGTAACATTCGCACCACAGAAGTGCCAGGCAATGACTATCTCCAACAAGCAAGAGTCTAACCACCTCCCCTTGACATTCAACGGCATTACCATCGCTGAATCCCCCACCATCAACATCCTGGGGGTCCACATAAATACTGTGGCAACAAGAGCAGGTCAGAGGCTAAGTATTCTGCGGCGAGTGTCTCACCTCCTGACTCTCCAAAGCCTTTCCACCATCTACAAGGCACAAGTAAGGAGTGTGATGGGATACTCTCCACTTGCCTGGATGAGTGCAGCTCCAACAACACTCAAGAAGCTCGACACCATCCGGAACAGAGCAGCCCGTTTCATTGGCACCCCATCCACCACCTTAAACATTCACTCCCTCCACCACCGGCATACCATAGAAACATAGAAGATAGGAGCAGGAGTAGACCATTCGGCCCCTCGAGCCTGCTCCACCATTCAATACGATAATGGCTGATCATCCAAATTCAGTACCCTGTCCCTGCTTTCTCCCAATACTCCTTGATCCCTTTAGCCTTAAGAAATATATCCAACTCCTTCTTGAATATATTTAATGAATTGGCCTTTACTGCCTTCTGTGGTAGAGAATTCCAGGTTCACCACTCTCTGGGTGAAGAGTATTCCATCACACTCCTTACCGTGGCTGCAGTGTGTACCATCTACAAGATGCACTGCAGTAACTCGCCAAGGCTTCTTCGGCAGCACCTCCCTAACCCGCGACCTCTTCCACCTAGAAGGACAAGGGCAGCAGGCACTTGGGAACACCACCACCTGCAATTTCCCCTCCAAGTCACACACCATCCTGACTTAGAAGTATATCGCCGATCCTTCATCGTCGCTGGGTCAAAATCCTGGAACTCCCTCCCTAACAGCACTGTGGGAGTACCGTCACCACACGGACTGCAGTGGTTCAAGAAGATGGCTCACCACCACCTTCTCAAGGGCAATTAGGGATGGGCAATAAAATGTTGGCCTTGCCAGCGACGCCCAGATCCCATAAGTGAATTTTTAAAAAAACAAAGAGCAGCTGTAAGTGTAATGGACGAGGATGAAAAGAAGAAGTTATTATTATTTATTCTTCGTCCTCCCACCTGACATGAAGATTGTTAATGGGGCGTATGAGAATTTAAAATTAAGGGTTGCTCAGGCGATGGGGGTAGGAACAGGGGATCCCTTCAAGGCTATGGCAGAGTAGAACAGGGGCCTAATGAACCACCCACAGTGTTTGCCGACAGACTATGGCCCACATATATGGAAACAACGGGTGGGGGAGTAGGAGTGCAAGCCGACTTACAGGAACAACCCAGAAACACTGGCTCCGGGTTCTGATATCTCATAGTCTGCCATATTTACAGTTTGTCATGTCTTGACTTTGATCCCACAGACGCAAATAACACTGAGGAAAGGGTTTTAAGGAAACTAACTTTGGTATTTGAAAAAAGATAGCTCAATAAAAGAAACACGGGGACAATTAACAAACCAAAGGGCAAGGTGTGTGAGATGAAGGAAACAACTTCTAAAAAATGGCAACACCAGGGTTTCACTGAAAAGAAGGATAAGATGTGTTATAACTGTGGAGGGTAGGGCCATTTTATCTGGGAGTGCTGGAAGCCCTGTAAGAACAAATTGAATCAAGAAATGGTCCTAGCGCCTCCCCCCCCCCCCGCCCCCCTTGAGGAGGAGGAGGAGAAATCAGCTAGACTAATTTCTAAATGTGTGCAGGAATGCTTGGAAGGGTGGGAGAAAAGGCAATCTCAGGGGAAAATTCATGCTGCCCACAGTAAAGACTGTGGAGAGACACAGGCATGAAGGGGCCGCGCTCAGCCCGAGTGCATGTGTCCACTCAGGTATGACGAATATGGTAGACCTTGTGTAGACATCATTGTTGAGGGGAAGAAGGGAGATGATTTGGTTGACACTGGAGCATCTAGCACAGTGGTACATTCCCCCTCCCCGATGTCATCACCTTGGTCAAGTAGGGAACTATATGTGTTAGAACATAAGAACATAAGAAATAGGAGCAGGAGTAGGCCAATCGGCCCCTCGAGCCTGCTCCACCATTCAATAAGATCATGGCTGATCTGATCCTAACCTCAAATCTTCTATCACTGTGCATCCACCCGAACCCATGTGATCTCCCGGGAGAGGCGAAAAACCAGATAAAGACCCAATGGCCAATTTGGGAGAAAAAAATCTGGGAAATTCCTCTCCGACCCATCTAGGCGATCGAAATTCTTCCAGATCACTCTGTCCCTATATTTTCTACAGTACTTACCTTCTGTAAAGGCGATCTCCACCCCAGCCAGGAACAGGAATATAACCATCTCCTGAAATCTAACACAGAATTAGAACACAGTAGGAGCAGAACCAGGCTACACGGCCCCTGGGCCCACTCCACTACCCACAGGGCCATGACCATTCCGAACCTAGACTCATGTCCAATTTCCTGCCCGCTCCCCGTAACCCTTAATTCCCTTTACTTCTAGGAAACTATCTATTTCTGTTTTAAATTTATTTAATGATGTAGCTTCCACAGCTTTCTGGGGCAGCAAATTCCACAAACCTACCACCTTCTGAGTGAAGAAGTTTCTCCTCATCTCAGTTTTGAAAGAGCAGCCCCTTATTTTAAGATTATGCCCCCTAGTTCTAGTTTCACCCATCATTGGGGACATCCTCACCGCATCCACCCGATCAAGCCCCTTCACAATCTTATATGTTTCAATAAGATCGCCTCTCATTCTTCTGAACTCCAATGAGTAGAGTCCCAATCTACTCAACCTCTCCTCATATGACCACCCCCTCATCCCCGGGATTAACCGGTTAGGTGGTTTCACAGGCAATTCAATGGCTGGGGCGGCGTCTAAACCCCTAAATGTTAAAGTAGTACTCCTCCAAACTAAGTGGACCTGCATATTAATGAAGTGGGATCAACTGGGATTGGGGGTCCTAGGTTTGGATTGGATGTTAGAGCACAATGTGATTGTAGACATGCACAACAACTGCCTGTGGGGAGGAATGAAGAGTGGCGATGAAGTGGTAGTAATACCTCCAAGACATGGAGAGGCTTGGGTAGCGACTCCGACAGGCCCCTATGATTTACAAACTTTAATAGCAAGAGTGCCAGAAAGGTACACAGCTGCAGTTAAAGCTAACAAAGAGGTTTTTGCCACGCATAAGCACGATTGTGGGAGGGTGACAGGGATAGAAGCCAGGGTAGGAGAGCCCATGCTCCGCCCACAAAAACAACATACCTTCCCCAAAGAAGCAGAGAGGGACTTGGAAAAGGCTGTAACATCCCTTGTGGAACCAAGGAGTGGTGAGCCCCTTGGCTGCACACGTGAACTCTCCGGTATGGCCAGTAAAGAAGCCGAATGGCTCCTGGCGAATGACCATAGGATGTTGAACAAGAACATCCCTGCTTGTGCCCCTACAGTAGCAGCCGTAGTAGGTCTGATTGGTAACATTCCTCGGCACGCCACGGTATTTACAGTCCAAGACATATCCAATGGGTTTTGGTCCATCCCGGTGCACCCCGAGGATCAGTACAAATTTGCCTTCACCTTTAAAGGACAACAGTATTCATGGACTTGCCTTCCACAGGGATTCCATAACAGCCCCTCTATTTTTCATCAGTGCATGGAAGCATGCAGAAAGGAGTTCAGTTGCCCAGATCGACTGATACAGTATGTAGACGATTTACTGTTGTTTTCCGAAAGTGAAGGAGAACATGATAAACTGTTGGACGAGTTGTTGGGATTGCTTAAAACAGCCGGATTTAAGGTTAATCCCAAGAAGGCACAGATAGGGGAAGAGGAGGTTCAGTTTCTGGGACTCACTATTCGACCAGGGGAACGCGCGATAGATGAGGCTAAGCGTAAGGCGGTGCAGGAGTCACCCCAACCAGGCTCGGTAACTGTAGGGAATTCATTGAGAACTACGCAGCTGCAGTAGGCCCCTTACTGAGATTATTGAAGAAGGGTGTAGAATGGGAGTGGGACGGGGAATGTGAGGAAGCCTTTGTCCAGTTAAAACGAGACCTGCAGTTAGCTCCGGCTTTGGGAGCTGTCGATCGTGGGAAAAGCTTTTATTTTGAAGTGGCAGCTACAGATGCCAGTCTGAGGGCCATCCTTATGCAGGAAGTGCACCATCACATGAGACCGCTGACCTATGCCTCCAGAGTCCTGGCGGAAATGGAAAGAGGCTATTCCACTTGTGAGCGATATCTGCTAGCTACCTTTTGGGCGGTAAAACATTTTGTGGTGTTCACAGGAATCCAACCCGTCACTCTATTAACCCATCACACCCCAACTCGTTTACTCTTAGACAGGAAAATTAAAGAGGGAACAGTGTCTAGTGTGTGAATAGCTAGATGGACATTACTGTTAGAAGGCATGAATCTTAAGGTCGAAGTCATTGGAGGCCTTAAATTAGCCTTCAAATTTAATGACAAGGGAGAATCTCATACTTGTACAGTTGAGGGAGTGTGGGAAATGAAAGTGAGTTTTAAATCAGGGATACACCCCAAAGGGCGAAACATCTATGTGGATGGCTCGAGCTTCGTGGAAAAGGGAGAAAGGAAAATGGGATATGGAATTTACAATCCGGATTGGAACGTGGAAGTGGCCCTGTTACTCCCCATTACTCTTAGTGCTCAGCAGACAGAATTAGCCGCAGTCACCTATGTGGTCACACACCACACAGAATTTCCCCCTCCTTACACCATCTGCTCCGCCTCAATGTTTACATGCAACTCATGTACAGAATATTTGGCCATTTGGGCCAGACGAGGGTTTAAGTCAGCAGATGGAAAGCCTTTGATCACAGCCCCGATGTTTGGAACAACATTGGAAGCTGTAAAGGGAAAAGAACTCGAGTATTTCATCGACAAGGTCAAGGCCCACTCTAAAACCAAGCCCAGGTGGAAAGGCAATCAAAAAGCCGACGAACTGACTCGAGGGGCTGCAGAGAGAGGAGTCCTGTGGGACCCTTACCAGTCAGGAGTGGTGGTCACTGTCGCCTCTGCTCAGAGTACGGTACCCCTCCCACTGGATCTTAAAACTGTTCAGTTAAAAGATGTAGTGCTAAGGGCAATTATAAAGGAAAAGGAAGAGGGAAGAGACATAGAGGGACCCTACAGAGCTAGGGATGTAGAAATTAGAGAAGGGATGCTATTTAAAGGTGACAAGTGGGTAGTTCCAGAGGGATACTGGGAGGAATTCATTCAACTAGCACATGGAGGTCCAGGGGCGGGACACCCAGGACCCGAAACCACCTGGAAGAGTGTGGAAGAAGTTGGATGGTGGCCACACCTTAGGGGAGATGTGAAGGATTTTTGTAAAAACTGCTTGATATGTGCTGCCAATAATCCCAACCCACACAGGAAAAAAGCACCTTTGGGACATGCGCAAAGGGCTGAAGGGCCACGGCAATGTGTCCAGATTGATTTTATTGGACCCTTACCCACTACTAAGAAGGGCAATAAATATTGTCTAGTGTTAGTGGACAATTTCATTAAATGGGTGGAAGCGTTCCCTTGTAAAACAGCCACGGCATTGTGGACTGCGAAAACACTAGTAAAAGAGGTGTTCTCTAGATGGGGACTCCCTGGTGTAGTGGAGTCAGACCAAGGGAGCCATTTCACAGGTCAGGTGATGCAGGCTACTCTTAAACTGTTGGGGATTGAAGGCAAATGGCATGTAGCCCACAGCCCGCAATCGTCGGGAATTGTGGAAAGAATGAACCGTACCCCAAAACTGACTTTATGTAAAGAACTAAATGAAAGCCCCACCAAGTGGGATGACATACTGCCTCTAATCCTGATGAATATACGCAGTACAGAGTCGAAGGGAACGGGATACATGGTTACAGGGAGACCCATGAGAACCCCACCACTTGCTGATTCCTACATTAACAGAGAAGCAGATCAAAGAGGTAACCAGGGATAACTTCTTAAATGACTTGTGGGAAACTCTGAGAGAGTTACACCTGGGAGCTGCCCACAATATCGGAAGGGCTCACCAAGGCAACCGATTACTTCTAGCCCCAAATAAGCTACAGGAATGGGAGGTCGTTAGCCAGGTGATGGTTCGAGACTACGCAAGGGTGGGTGTGTTCGAACCCTTGTACAAGGGACCATACAGTATCGTTGGTAAGGCTAGCCCCATGGTGTATGCAGTTCAGCTACCTAAGAGAGTTAAGTGGTTTCATATTAACCAGATGAAGCTTTTTCAGCCCACAAGCAGGTCAAGGAGACAACAGACCACGATTATGAGCATGATGGGGGTGCAGCCAGTCTGCTGGGATGATACGGAGGAAATGCCCAACGGCGCGTCTCAGCAGGTACAGTATGATCCAAATGAAGGTGGACAGGGTGCAGGAGCTGTAGAAGCCTCCTCGAAACTAGGTCCGAGCCACCTTCTATTCACAGACGAGACCTACAAAACCTACTAAACTACCTCACGACGTGGTAAAAGAAAGAGAATAACACTCCTAACATTTAGGGGGAGAAATTCGGTATCGCCCCATTTGGGGCGCAATTATCAGCCAGGCGCAAAATTTAGCGCCTGGCACTAATTATCGCCTCCGACTGCAAACTTGGCTTTTACTGCCCCTGGAGGTGATTGGAGCGCTAAATCAGGCGCTGCACACCTGTCTTAAGGCGCAAAGGCCGAGGAGCGAGGCGCTAACTCAGAGCGCGGGTGCAGCGCAGGTGATTTCAGTTAGCGATGGAACACAGACACACTAGCTGTAGGGTTCTCAAAATTCCCACATTCCCCAAAGTTATGGATAAAGGGACCCTGCATGGACAAGTTATAAAAAGACAGGGTACCCAAAATAGCTTCTGCAACCTCGTGACCAAAAGGACAGGATTTTAAAAGCAAGGCTCTGCAAACAGCCAGGCACCTTTTTTTCAAGCCTGGAACGAAACTTAAAATGCACAGACCTGTGAATAGACTCTGTGGGGCCAGACAGTGCAGTCACAGAATATGCATTCCATTCGCCTTGAAACAGATCAGGTTAGAATGGGCCTCAATCAAGGCCATCAGGTTTCTGCATATTTAATCGGTAACAACTCACAGAAGCCATCAAGTCAGGAAAACCCGATTAAGTTTCATACATAACCAACAGCCAGGACAGCGAAACCATTAAACACAGAGACAACCATTTCAGGAGTCGTTAAGGTAAATGGCTGTAATCAGTTTAAACGAGCCCGCCAAAAGTTAGACAAAGGACTGACCTGATTTGGCGCGCAGATAAGGAATGAAGAATCGGGTATAATTGTAGGCCCTTCGGTAGTGATCGGTCTCTTATCGCTTATCTCTCTTGCTCTGGCCTCTTATCGTTTTGGCTTTTGGCCTGCTGCCTCTCGTTCTCGTGCCCTGGCCTTGTGGCGGGCTCTCTTCTCGCTCCCCGCGCCGCTCAACACCAAGGACGCCCATTACTACACCGAGGGCCCAACGCGGGAGGAGAACGAGACCCGAGTTCGAAACCACACAGGACACACAGGCCACAAATGGGCAGACGAGACGAGACGAGACGAAGAATACGGTAAACCGATAAGAGCAGAGAAAGGCAGCGAAAGACGCGTTGGGGAACAAACGCCTAGTTATAAGCTGGCGTTTGGTGAATAAGTTGGCGTTACATGCATGGCCTCGCACAAACAACTTCAGCGCCGCGCCCTGTGACCACGCGGCGACGGGATATCCCAAAGGACAGAAAGAGCGGACCTCAAACCCCACCATCTAAAGCAACAGGTTTTGAATTGGTGAGCATGAATTCCTGGCCCCTCAAAGCTTAACCTAGTTAGGTATAGGGGGTGGGATAGGGATAGGGATAAGGGGATTTTTAATGTATTTGTTTCCCTCGATGTGCCGTGTGTTCCCCATTCCCATATAAGTGTATTATTTGTTTATGCCTGTAATTATACCAGTAATTCTCAGTAGTATTGTGTTTTATTCAGCCCTTTAATAAAATTTGGTTTTCTTGCACCAAACCACTTGTCTACTCGATTTTCTGTATCGCCGCCTGTACCTAAGTCCGGTGTCTAGAACCCAGGGGGTGTGGAGCGATTCGAACCGCTCAGAGACAGTCAGGGGCAGAGCTGACTGGGCACACACGCCAAAACCCCCTACAGAAATGGCGACCGCAGCACGACTCCGGCAACAGGGGTGCGATACAGTAGACAGTGGTTCGGTTGAGCAAACCATGATGGCGGAAAGGATTTCTGATTATGCGTTTAGCAAGGTGAATATCACAAAGAAGTGGATCACCAATCTGTTAAGGGCTGGGCGTCCGGTAGATGCCACAGCTAAGTGGACAGAAGGGAAGGAGCACAAGAAATCCCTAGAGAAGACAGTCTGGCTGATGTGTTTCAAAAAGCAGGTCCAGCTTCTGGACAGGCTCGTTGCAGCACAGGCAGCCGAGTTAAAGGAGTCAGCCCTGGAGATCCAGGACAAGGCTCTAGCAGGGGAGAAGTTAATAGTAGCATTGCAGGCCCTGAATCAGGAAAGGGTACATTTAATGGGAGAACATAAGGCCAAGTTGGAATACCTACAGTGCCAAGTCACTGAAGCCAAGGGTAATGAGTTGAGGTTGCGGGAAAAGAACGCCCACCTAGCAAGACAAGTTAGAGAACAGGAGGAGAAAATAAAAGAGGTAAAGGCAGCTTACAAGCTAGCGAGTGAACAGGGGTTTGAAGATGCAGATCATGGCCCCTGCAAGGAACAGATAGAAAATCTGAGCCTGGCCCTGAGGAAGGCAAAAGGCATGGTGTGCCTCATAAGCCCGAAGGCAGGCCAGGTGGATTTTATAGGGAACGAGGGGAGAACGGTTCAAACATCATTGGTAGTGCCCAGGGACGACCCGGTTGAGGAGCAGGAGGTCTCACGACCACCACCCGTAGTGCCAGGTTTTAGTGAGGTCTGGCAGCAAAGGGGGGTGGAGTCAGGGGTAGAAGCGGAGGTGGAACAGCCCCCGCCAGAGAGGCCGGAGCCGGGACCGATGTGCCCAGCCCAGCATCAGAGGTTCGGCCCTCCCGTTAATGGCGATGACGAGGGACCCCTCCAGAACCAGTTCGTATTACCCTATAGCTATGGTGAGCCATATCCCAAAGTTCTCCGAAAAAGGGGACCCCTCGATCCACTTCAGGGAAGTAGAGCAGGCAGCCAGTGTCAACGACTGCGATTGTGCTGAGCAGGCCAAAATGCTGCTATTCTCCCTGGAGAGTAGGCTCCTCCAATCCCTCTCTGACGAGTGTAAGAAGGGGCAGTGCATGTATGAGGAGCTCAGGGATGAGGTTCTGGAGGCCATGGGGATGAATGAGGGAAGTCCATTCTCCAGTGTGGAGAAGACCGTCCAGCTCACTGGGGAAACCCCGCAGGCTTTCGCGGACAGGTTATGGCCGGTTTATAGGAGCGCCTGTCCTGGGGCACCGAACCGGACATTCCTGAACCGGGATCAGCTGGCCCATTGGCTCCGTTGCCTGGTGGCAAACAGCTTGCCACAGGTCCGGGCCAAGGCGGAAGTCTGGTTCGACCCCAAGAATCCCCAGACCACCAAACTTACGGTGATCAGACAGTTGACCCTAGCCTATAAGAACGGTAGGGGAACCGATGTACACCCACCTAAAGGAAAGGTGCATGAGGTAAAACCCGGACCGGGTAGGAAGGAGTGGCATCAGGAAGGGAATAACCCCCCAACACAAAGGTGAATTGCTATGGGTGTGGGAACGACGGCCACCGGAGGAAGGAGTGCAAAAACCGGGGTCCCATACAGTCTGTCGAGATTCACAGGCAAAGAACAGGCCGGCTCGTTTTCCATCCCGCTCGCCATTCGGTTAGGACCACTCCGCTCCAAGTGGACCTGTGTCCTGATGAGATGGGAAGTGGAGGGTGGAAGAGGGGTCCTGGGTGCCGACTTTATTGTAGGCCACGGGATCCTGGTAGATTTAAGGAACCATTGCCTATGGGGGGCAAGTACAGGAAAGGACGGCGAGGTAGTAGTCATCCCAGGGAAAGAAGGGAAGGGGACCCTGTGCACCATGAAGCCCAAAGAGGGTTATAACCTCGAGCTCATGGTCAGTAACACCCCAAAGGAGTTCCAGGCATTTGTGCGCGCCCACCTAGCCACATTTGCCACGCACAAACACGACTGCGGGAGGGTCAATGGGTTTGAGGTCAGCGTAGACGGGGACCCCATGGGCCGACCACAGAAACAGTATAACTTCCCCAGGGAAGCGGAGCCAGACATGGAAGCAGCCATGCCCTCCTTTGTGCAGCAGGGAGTCTTGAGACCGATAGCCACCCACGTAAACTCTCCACTGTGGCTGGTTAGAAAGCCGGACAATTCCTGGAGGGCCACGGTGGACTATCGGGTGCTCAACAGCAACATCCCAGCCTGTGCACCCACGGTAGCAGCAGTTGCCGACCTGAAAGGAAGTATCCCAGCATCCGCAACCACGTTCACAGTGCTGAATATTTCCAACGGGTTTTGGTCCATCCCTTTAAGGAGGGAGGACCAGTACAAGTTTGCCTTTACATTTAAAGGGCAACAGTACACGTGGAACTGTTTGCCTCAGGGCTTCCACAACAGCCCCAGCATCTTCCATCAGTGCATGGCGAACAGTTTAAAGGGTTTCAGTCAGCCCAGACAGTTAGCACAGTATGTGGATAACCTGCTCCTGTTCACAGATTCGAGCGAGGAGCATGGCCCACTACTGGCCGAACTGCTGGAGCTGCTCAGACAGGAGGGTTTTAAAGTAAACCCAAAGAAAGCGCAGATCAGCCAGCAGGTGAAATTCCTGGGCCTGACCGTACGCGCTGGGGAAAGGGCCATAGATAAGGCTAGGAGGGAGGCAGTACAGGAGTTACCCGTCCCCAACACAGTTACGGGTGTGAGGTCCTTTTTAGGGCTAACCGGGTACTGCAGAGACTTCATTGAAGACTATGCAGCCACAGCAGCCCCTCTGCTCCGACTCCTACACAAGGGAGTGGAGTGGGTTTGGGATGAGGGTTGCCAGGCAGCATTTGTCAGGCTCAAGGAGGATCTGCAGACCGCACCAGCTCTAGGGGCCATAGATGGGGGGAAAGAGTTCTTCCTGGAGGTAGCAGCCAGCGGGGATAGCCTGAGTGCTGTGCTGCTCCAAGAGCGGCACGGCAGGCTAAGGCCGGTGGTCTACTCCTCCAGGATACTCACGGAGGTGGAGAGGAGCTACTCCAACTGTGAGCGGCACCTCTTGGCCACACATTGGGCTGTGAAAAGATCACTGATCTTCACAGGCACTTCTCCCATCACCCTCCTCACCCATCACACACCCACCCAGATGCTTCTAGATGGGAGGATCAAGGATGGGACGGTGAGCAGTGCCCGCATTGCTCGCTGGACCCTGCTCCTCTCACAGATGGATCTTAAGGTGAAGGGTCTCTGCGAGCCAAAGCTCGCGGCCAACCTGGTATATCCTGGAACAGCCCACCGGTGTTCCATAGAAGGGGTTTGGGAAGTGGACATAGGTTTATGGGCCGGGATACACCCCACAGGCCGCGAAATCTATGTGGACGGCTCCAGCACGGTATCTGCTGGCGAGCGACTCACGGGGTGTGAAGTTTATGACCCAGCGGCAAACATTGCCCTGGCAATTAAGCTCCCCAGCACCATGAGCGCCCAGCAGGCTGAGCTGTCCGTGGTAGTGTATGTCGTTACACACCCCGAAATCTTCCCCACCCCATACACGATTTGCTCGGACAGCATGTTCATGTGCAATTCGTGTACGGAGTACCTGGCCATCTGGTCCCGCCGCGGATACACCTCCACTGACGGGAGACCCCTCACGGTAAAACCCCTGCTGGAGAAAATCCTAGCGGCAGTGGGGGAGGAAGGGGAGGTCTTCATTCACAAGGTGAAGGCCCATTCCTCCACAGAACCCCGTAGTCAGAGTAACCAGCAGGCTGACATGCTGGCTAAGGAGGGTGCCCGCACAGGCACGTTCTGGGACCCATATGGGTCCAGACCCATGGCAGCAGTCAGAGGTAGGGACGGGACACAGGGGAGTGCAGGGGTAGCTTTAGCCCCGGACCTTAAGACGGTCCAAGTCCAAGACCCCGTCCTCAAAGCCGTCCTCAATGCAGTGATTGAGGGGAAAAGGGTAGAGGGCCCTTACGGCGCAGCAGCCCTCTCCGTAAAAGAAGGCATGCTGTTCAGGGGGGAACAGTGGGTTGTGCCGCAACAGCACCGGAGGGAATTCCTTCAACTGGCCCATGAGGGTCCAGGAGCGGGGCATCCCGGGCCTGAGACCACCTGGCAGCGGGTGGAACAGGTGGGATGGTGGCCAAGACTCAGGGAAGATGTCCGCGAGTTCTGCGCCGGCTGTCTGGTGTGCGCTGCTAATAACCCTGACCCCCATAAAAGGAAGGTACCCATGGGACACATCAGGAGGGTAGAGGGACCATGGCAGTCGATACAGGTTGACTACCCACTGCCCAGGGAGGCTATAAGTACTGCCTAATCCTGGTGGATGTGTTCACCAAATGGGTAGAAGCCTTCCCCTGCAGAATGGCCACAGCTCTGGGTACGGCCAGGATCCTGATCCGGGAAGTGTTCTCGCGATGGGAGCTACCACAGTATGTGGAGTCCGACCAAGGGAGTCACTTCACCAGACAGGTGATGCAGAATACCCTTATGCTGCTAGGCATCAAGGGGAAGTGGCACGTTGCCCACAACCCGCAGTCATCAGGGATTGTGGAGAGAATGAATAGGACCTTTAAAGAAAGGGTAAGGAAGGAGACGGTGGACTCGCCTCAAAAATGGGCAGAGGTCCTTCCGCTGGTCCTCATGGGGATCCGGGCCAGCCAGTCGAAAAGCACGGGGTACTCCCCGCACCAGCTGATGACTGGCAGGGTTATGCAGACCCCCACCCATGTACTAGCCCCGGTGCTCACCGAAGGTCAGCTCAGAGAGGTAAACTGGGACAGGTTCACCCGAAACCGCTTCGAGCACCTTAAACAGGTCCACGAGCAGGTGGCTGGGAACATGGGAAAGCAGCATCGGAGCAACCGATTGCTGTTAGAACCCCGAAAACACCACAAGTGGGAGGTAAGAGATCAGGTCATGGTGAGGAATTATGCTCGGGTAGGAAGTTTAGAACCGCTATACATGGGGCCCTACAGCATTGTAGACAAGGCAAGTCCCATGGTATACACCATTAAGATGCCTCGGCGCACCAAATGGTTCCATATTGAAAGGATTCGCAAATTTCATGTCTCCCCCGAGGATTTACTTTTGGTTTATTAAAGAAACCCTGGTTGGACTGAGTTTAAAATCCAGGGCACAACAAGATGGCTGCGGTCAGCCTCATGGCCAAAGCCTGTAAGTTTCAGTTTGGACTGACAGCTTGTATTCTGATGACTGTGAGAAGGAACTTTCCAGAACTTGAAATGCAGACAGACCTTCTGCATTTATGCATTAGAAGCAAACCCAGTGGCATTCGGGTCTCTGATTAAAAGCCATCAAGGTTGTTTGCACAAACAATCAAGAGCAGACAGGGCCTATTGAATATGTAGTGGGACAAGCTCAGCTGCATTCAGGCCTTCGTTTAGAGAACGTCAACATTGTTTACTTAAGTACTTCGAAACGATCAACGGGGCATTCAGACTGGAATGGCCCCATCACGAAACCAGTTGGACAAAGGGGAACACTGATGAGACCAGTAAAACCGATTACCGGCCATCCAGGTCGATGGGCCCAGATCGGTACCTTTTGTATGAGTTTCAATACGTCCAGATTAGACAAAAGAAATGAGCTGATCTGGCGGGAGATAAGGGCTACCGGGAAGGGTATAACTAGGCCCTCGGGAGGCCATTTCTCTCTCTCCCGCCTCGCCTCCGGTGACCTGCCTTACCATCAACCCAGCAAGAGGATCGTCGACGAAGAGCCCGTCCAGGGAAGTAGAATACCCGCAGTTACGTTTAAATTACTGGGGTATCTCTGCTATGGGCGGTGAAAACCTAAGACATCAGCAGGCAACAGGGCACGGAGCAGGCGTTTCAACATCCTAGACTGGTGAGCATCAATTTTCTGGCCCATCACAAGATAATCCAGATAGGTGTAAAGGGTGGGAGTTAAGGGGAATTGCTAAAGTGTCATTTTAGTCATTTTCCCTCGATGTGTCCGTTTCTCCTCCCCCGTTAAGTGTAATTGTGCTGCATCCATAGTGATTTCCTCTGTATAGTAATTGTTCTCTATTTTAATAAACATTGGTTTTCTTTGCACCGAACCACTGGTCTCGTTTGTCTATATCGCTACTTGTAAATAAGTCCGGTGGTCAGAACCAAAGGGGAAGCGATTCGAACCGCACGGGGCTGGAGCAGCTCAGACACACGACTGACTGACCAGACACAAACCCCAAACCAAAACCCCCTGCAATATTAATCAGTGTAAACTGTTTAAACCCGAGAAGAGAGAGCAGTCAGCTGGGGTAAGGTCTGAGGATAGAGATCCTCAGCCTGCAGCGGGAACAAGTTCACAGACTGCACAGGCAGGCGCTGTGGCTTGTTTAAGGGGAGGAGCCATCCCGCCCATCGATTGGGACACTCCCCCACTCTTCTGGGATCCAGATGAGGAGGGACCCGAGGACGAAGACCCCGCCCCTGACCCAGGTTTAGGTGAGGTGGGACCTGAGGGCGAAGACCCCGCCCCAGACCCAGATTTGGGACCTGGGGGCGGAGACTCTCAGCCTACAGCAACAGGCTGCGAAGAGTTACCTAACCCTAGCCCAGGTTTGGGAGAGGTAAAGCCTGAGGAGGAAGATCCCCGGCCAGCGGCAGTGGTAAGCCCACAGACCACACTGGAGAGGACAGCGGTTCGGGTTAAAGGACCACCAACCAAGAAAACCCCACCCACCAAAGTCCCTAGAAGGTCCCCTCGGACACCCCAGCCAAGGAAACCCTGGTCACCGGCTCCCCATTTTAAAGGGGCAGCCTCCCGAGTCAGGGATAAGTCCAAAGACAGAGGTCCCCAGCCAGCAGCACAGGCTGGGAGGGACCGGAAGTGCAGGACAGTGCGGTCATGCCGAAGGGAGCGGTGTGCCGCAGCCCTAACAGGGATTAGGCTGGCCGCCCGGAGACGGGCGGCAGATGTATATAGTTTAGGTAATTTAAGTTTAAGTACTATTAAGTTTGGGTGTTTAGTGTAAGTTTAAACAAGGTGATGGGTAGTTTTAAGTAAGTAGTAATCTGTTAAGAGTGTGTGTATTTGAGTCGAGGTCACGAGACCCGACTATGCTTCACCCAAGCCAGAGAATCTCCTCGGGACCTGGCTATATGTTCTTGTATCTTTTGCAGAAAGATTTTCAGGATAAGGGGGGGCGTACTCCTACTCGCCCTGATAGGAATGAGCATTGGAAAGCGAGGTGACGTGGGGGAATCCCACATCTATGGGTGCTCAGGAGAAAGAGCACCTATAGTAACCGATGGAAGTGGTGAACGGGACGTGGAGGAGACCGCCGTCTACATCCATGAGGGAAAGTGGCCAGGGTGGCTGGGGTCCAGTTCGTCTCAGTACTTCAGCCAGACTGGGTTTATATACGGGGAGGCAGCCCTCCTGTGCCCCAGGGTACAGGTCGTTACCACAAGGGTTAGCGTCACTGTAGGGAAACGTGTATGTTTAACATGCAAGGGACACATTCCTTTGGATAGGTGGTGGTGGCTCAGAAGGCTGGGCAAGGATATGAGGAACCCCGCAGTCGAGTGGGAACGGTTGGGGAACAATACCCATCGGACGATTACAGGGACTCACGGGGGATTAAGTGTGTGCTGAGACAAGTGGTGGGAACCGGATCAGGGGATTTATGTCTGTATGTGAGGGTCAGAGAGGGTCTGCCCCACAGGCATATTCATCATTTTCCACCGGCAGTGGCAAGACGCCGGGGAGGGGATGAAGTGGGATACCAGCCTGAAGGCGTGCGCGGTCCCATACTGCACGATCCCAGTCAATGCCACTGAGCTTGTTACCTGCCCCCGAAAGCCCCTGCCCACGACCCAGGCAGCAAGGACACACAGGGAGGGGTGCCCCGCCACCACCAAGGGACCAGGGAATGGGCTGGTACTAGTGCCTACCGATCAGGTGCTATACCAGGGGGTACACTACGTGGTAGCCTCCGTGATTTTAAATCTCACCGAGGTACACTTACCGGAGTGGTGCCCCAAAGAGACAGAGCAGCTATACCAGGCCCTATTAAAGGACATGTTCAGAAAATTTTATGAGTTCGATTTCGCCAATGTCGACAAAACCGAACTGTACACCACACCCCATGAGTTTTTGGGTAATGCAGGGAGGCAAAGACGGGGAGCATGGAATGATGTTTTTACTGCGTTTAACACAGGGTCCTCTGTCATCAGCAGTTTAGGTGACATAGAATTACAGACCCAGATAAACGGTTTAAAAACTCAGTTAAAGAAAATCCTAATGGATGAGAACAAAGTAGTGGGCTCGGAGTTACATGAGGACCAGGCCATGACAGTCCATTTAAAAGAAATTATAGCCGAGCTGGAGAAGAACGCAAAGACCGTAAACGCCCTCATAAGGGAGGACAGAAATGCTTCTGACCAGGCTGTGCAGAATGAGGTGTGCGTGCTGTACGGGGCGTGGTTGCTAGGTGAGGGCCGCAGTAATCTGGAGGATTTAAAACAGAGTTTAGTCCCCTCCTGGATCAGCAACAAGCACCTCGCAGCCCTCCATCCGTTTGAGAATGCATTAAGCCCATGCCAACTCCGGCTAGCTTCGGAAGCCTACCCGGTCCCAGTGGATTGTGGGCGGTCCAACTACACCATCATGGGTATAGTAGTTAGGATGCCAGTCATGGGTAGGACAGCCCGACCCGCGCCGGTATACAGGGTTGAGAACATTGGAGTCATTCAAGGAGGTGCACACATTCGTTTCACAGCGGTCCCACCTTATGTCATAAAGTGGGAGCACGCTATGACAGGTACTGACCTCTCAGGGTGCCGGAGCCAGGGAGCACACATAATCCTGTGTCCCCAGCACTTGAATGCCTATTCAAAACCACAGTGCGGGTTCAGAACTGCTGGCGCGAAACCTATAAATTGTACCATGGAGGCAATGGCACAAGGCCATGTTCCCCCGCAGGTAGCATATATAGGAGGTGGGACATATTGTGTCACCACAGGAGCGCCCCACTACCAGCATGGACAGCATAGCTGGTGTCCGGTTAGTGACAGCAGTTTCTGCTTTAAACCCAAGGCAGAAGTTCAAGTGGCCCAGGAACGAATTGTCCCCATTCCTGAACCCTCCATTGTTCACCTCACTGTCAAAGAGAATTTCACCAATCTAGAAAAGTACGTAGCGCATTTCGGCTACGAAATTCCCCCTCTCCCAGAACATCTTACCAAATTACTCAAAGCTGTTATAGTTCCACAGAAACATTTTTACATTCTGGAGCAGAAAACAGTAGCGATAGGGGCTAAGATATTGGACATTGTAGTTCCACCCTGGTGGGACATTTTTGAGAATATAGAGGTCCCTTCGTGCATTACACTGGCTTCCCACATTCTCGTGGTTTGCCAGTTGGGGATAGTATTGTACCTAGTATGCACTCAGTGCAAGGGAAAAGGTCAAATACTAGAATTCTGAAACCAAAGGACCTGGAAGGAACATTATGTTAAGGTGGAGGGAGAAACACCTGTTTGAATTTGCTGTTTGTATTAGTGATTAAAGATTGTTGTTTTTTTATGTTTGTTGTTTTTAATAAAGATTTTTGACATGTTGTTTTAATAAAGATGATGTGTACCAAGTGGCGCAGGAGTGTTGGACCCCTCCATGCTTGGATGAGTGTAAACGACTGTAATTATTCTATGTATGCTTATGTACACTACATTTTTACAGAATGGGAAATGCATGTGTCGTGGGTATCTTAAATAGGTAATTGCAGGGGAAATATGACTGTGGAGGGATTTTGCTCACCTTATCAGGAAGATACTCAAAGCAAGTTTAGTATTAACAGGGGGGAGTGTAGGGTTCTCAAAATTCCCACATTCCCCAAAGGTATGGATAAAGGGACCCTGCATGGACAAGTTATAAAAAGACAGGGTACCCAAAATGGCTTCTGCAACCTCGTGACCAAAAGGACAGGATTTTAAAAGCAAGGCTCTGCAAACAGGCAGGCACCTTTTTTTCAAGCCTGGAACGAAACTTAAAATGCATAGAGCTGTGAATAAACTCTGTGGGGCCAGACAGTGCAGTCACAGAATATGCATTCCATTCGCCTTGAAACAGATCAGGTTAGAATGGGCCTCAATCAAGGCCATCAGATTTCTGCATATTTAATCGGTAACAGCTCACAGAAGCCATCAAGTCAGGAAAACCTGGTTAATTTTCATACATAACCAACAGCCAGGACATCGAAACCATTAAACACAGAGACAACCATTTCAGGAGTCGTTAAAGTAAATGGCTGTAATCAGTTTAAACGAGCCCGCCAAAAGTTAGACAAAGGACTGACCTGATTTGGCGTGCAGATAAGGAATGAAGAATCAGGTATAATTGTAGGCCCATCGGTAGTGATCGGTCTCTTATCGCTTATCTCTCTTGCTCTGGCCTCTTATCATTTTGGCTTTTGGCCTGCTGCCTCTCGTTCTCGTGCCCTGGCCTTGTGGCGGGCTCTCTTCTCGCTCCCCGCGCCGCTCAACACCAAGGACGCCCATTACTACACCGAGGGCCCAACGCGGGAGGAGAACGAGACCCGAGTTCGAAACCACACAGGACACACAGGCCACAAACGGGCAGACGAGACGAGACGAGACGAAGAATACGGTAAACCGATAAGAGCAGAGAAAGGCAGCGAAAGACGCGTTGGGGATCAAACGCCTAGTTATAAGCTGGCGTTTGGTGAATAAATTGGCGTTATATGCATGGACAGTAAAACCCCAATTTAAGAATATGCTGGTGTTCGAAGGATGGGTAGCAAAATCAAGACAAACGGCCGAGTTATAAGCTGGCGTTTGTCACATGAACAGTAATAGCCCAGTTGAAGAATAAGCTGGTGTTCGAAGCATGGATAGCAAAATCATTAGACAATAAAGACCGCTAACCGACCCCCAACCACAGCAATACCGTCGGCGACCGCCCGAAGGAAAAGGCCCATCGCGACGAAGTACTCGACGAAGACGTTAACGGAGAAAAGGGGAGGGTGCCTCGCACAAACAACTTCAGTGCCACGCCCTGTGACCATGTGGTGATGGGATACCCCAATGGACAGAAAGAGCGGACCTCGAACCCCACCATCTAAAGCAACAGGTTTTGAATTGGTGAGCATGAATTCCTGGCCCCTCATAGCTTAACCTAGTTAGGTATAGGGGGTGGGATAAGGATAAGGGGATTTTTAATGTATTTGTTTCCCTCGATGTGCCGTGTGTTCCCCATTCCCATATAAGTGTATTATTTGTTTATGCCTGTAATTATACCAGTAATTCTCAGTAGTATTGTGTTTTATTCAGCCCTTTAATAAAATTTGGTTTTCTTGCACCAAACCACTTGTCTACTCGATTTTCTGTATCGCCGTCTGTACCTAAGTCCGGTGTCTAGAACCCAGGGGGTGTGGAGCGATTCGAACCGCTCAGAGACAGTCAGGGGCAGAGCTGACTGGGCACACATGCCAAAACCCCCTACATAGCGCCAGCCAGTTCTTAAAGGGGAGGGTCAATCTTGCTATCCAGCCACACCCTGCTCATTGGAGCCTTGAATCTTGGCCTGGAGAGACCTGTGACTACATTTTCCAGCCAAGGACTATGGAGAGGGTGAGAGAATGAGCTCAGCGCTTCAGCGAGTGGGCCTTGGAGGCTCTGGTTAGCGCGGTGGAGCGCAGAAGATCTCTACTCTACCCTGAGAGTGGCAGGAGGCCTTTGCCGCACGACTACAGTAGAGTGTGGAGAGAGGTGGCTCAGCAGGTGTCCTCCAGCAGCATGGTGCCCAGGACCCATACTCAATGTCGAAAAAAGTTCAACGACCTCACTCGGGTCGTCAGGGTGAGTGGCTTTTTTTCAATACATCTCCATCCCTCCATCTCAATCTCACTCTATGGCCAGAGGGTCTTAAAACCCCAATGCCCAACACTCATCCAACACCTATGGCCCTCTCATGAAACACACACGCACATTCCACACCTTGCATACAGTAAGGGATATTCAAATATGGGAGGCACATCAGGCAAGACCATGGCTGTATATTTACTCAGACGCCGTCCTTTTTCTTGCAGGCCAAACTATCTCATAACAGGAGACAGCAGCAACGGACGGGTGGAGGGCAGCCTCAGCTGCAACCCCTCAGTGATCTTGAGGTGCGCGTCCACAGGATTGTGGCAAGCCAGGTGATTGGTCCCGTCGCCCCTGGAGAGGTCGAGCCAATTCGGGACAGCAATGGTAAGGTCATCAGCTTTCTCTCATCTCTCATTCCAGTTGTCCCTCACAACACCAGCCTTTGACACTTTCAATCCAACTTACTAAATCGCTCCACTCCTTCCTCCCTTACAGCTCCCCTGTCCTGACTCTAAAGCCACTCTTGTACCTCCCTGCTTTCAGAAGGTGATTCACCAGCTAAGGAGACGGGCCCTTAAGCTGCCAGTGGGAGTGAAGCCGCAGGCGAGGAGGAAGAGGAAGCTGGAGCATCAGCGCCACCATCTCCCGAGGAAGCCCATGCCCACACTGGGAACACGTCTTCCCTGGAGGGGAGCAGGGGGGAAGGGTCTGATGAAGGTGCAGCTCCGGGACCCAGCGGGCTGCAGCAACACGATGTGGCTAGGGAACCTCAAGGGCCTTCTCCCTGGAGGGAGAGTAGGCCAGTGAGTCCTGCTGCATTGGACGCAGAGGAGGAGCGGCTCATCGCTGAAATGAACATCCAGGCAGTGTACATGCACACTCAGCTCATGGGTGCAGTGGGAAGGGTGCCCGAATACATTGATGCACTAGCAAGGAGTGCGGAGCACTATGCTGTAGCACAGGTGGATGCCACGCAAATGCTTAGTGCTGCAATTCAGTCACTGGCTGCCGTGGTCCAATCTCAGACTGGTCTCATGCGGACTCAGATTGAGGCCACGCAAGCACTGACTGCTGCCATTGTCGCTGGTTCGGACACATTTCCCCGGGGCTCTCACCGCGCCACAGCAGCTCAGCAATCTGTGCTCCAGCAGATTGCTCCGGATGCTGAGGTGCTGCCCCGTGGGAGTGCCAGTGTGTCGGTTGAGCAGGGAGTTGCTGTTCTCTCTCAAGATGACAGCATTCCTGCTGCCACCACTGTCACTTCCCCATTGCACTTCCCACCGCCTGTAGCCCAGACTGCTGCTGCCCATGCAGAGTTGGTGCAGTCTGCAGCCGGGTCCTCCAGGCCCAGAGCTGGTCGAGGCCGTCTTTCAAGGGCATCTGTAGTCTCAGGTTCTGACAATCAGCAGCCTTCCACCAGCCTTGCTGCAGCCTCTGGGGCCCCATTACGGAGAAGCAGTCGGGTGGGAAGGGGAGAAGTGCGCAAGGGAAGATTACCCTCGAAGGGCAAAAAGTAGAAGGTGTGACAAAATGTTGGGAATGTTTTTATTAAAGGCCGAGGTACGTATTCAAACTTTTGTTTAGTGTTTTGGATTTATCTCCAGGTTGTGAGAATCAGTTATGTTAATTAATTATTTTTTGTGTTTGTTTCTATTAGTTTGTCATGAATAAATGACACACACAGAGATTGTAAAATAAAAAAGTTTTTGTATTCAAAATGTACAGGTTTGGCCTTGGGAATCATTGCTGCCTTGGCCGGCTTTGGGGTTGCTGGTTGGTTTCCATCATGTTGTTCTCCATGCCAGGAGCCATTTCCTCTGTAGGGGCCTAGAGGTGGCTTGTTATCAGTCGTTGATGGACGGCGCTTTCAGTTTCAACATTGTGGGCCTCCCTCCTGCCTTGGTGCTGCTGCTGATCATCTTCCTCCTCTTCCTCCTCCTCCAATGGTGCTCCAAGGCCTGGTGGCATTGGCTGGGTCCTGAGGATTGCCAGGTTATGAAGAATGCAGCACACAACTATGAAGAGGGAGACTCGCTCAGGCGAGTACTGCAGGGCTCCTCCTGAGTGGTCCAGACAGTGGAACAATTGCTTGAGCACGCCGATCGTCTGCTCAATGATGTTCCTGGTGGCGAAATGGCTCTCATTGTACCGCAGCTCAGCAGGGGTGTTGGAGTTACAGAGCGGAGTCATCAGCCAGGTGCAGAGTGGATAATCCTTGTCTCCGAGGAGCCAACAACTTGGCTGATGTGGTGCCTGGAAAAGTTCTGGCACACCAGTCTGGCACAGGATGAAAGCATCATGGCTGCTGCCAGGATAGCGGGCATTGACGAGTATCAGCTGTCTGTGGTCACAGACCAACTGGACATTTAAGGAGTGGAACCCCTTGCGGTTTCAGAAAACCTCTGCATTCTCATGCGGTGCCCGCAATGCCACATGCGTGCAGTCAATGGCGCCCTGCACCATGGGGAAGCCAGCTATCCTCGCAAAGCACAATGCGCATTCATGCTGTTTGGCCCGGGTTATCGGGAAAGAGATGTACTGGCGTCTCCTTTTATAGAGGGCATTTGTGACCTGACGGATACAGCAATGGACCGCGAACTGGGAGATATTGGCAATGTCCCCAGTAGTTGCTTGAAAGGAGCCAGTGGCATAAAAATTCAGGGCCACTGTGACCTTCACTGCCACCAACAGTCGTCCTGGTCCTCAGTTGAGGCTGCAGATCTGGCTGCAGCAGGTGGCAGAGCTCAGTGACCACCTCCTTGCTGAAGCGCAGCCTGCGCAAACACTGCTCCTCAGACAAATTAATGTAGGAAAATTGTTCCCGGAATACCCTGGGAGGGTAAGGTCTCCTGTGCAGAGGCCTGTTGGTCCTCCTCCGTCTGGCCATGATTGCTACTCTCTCTCTGCCTCTTTGTTGCCTCCGATTCTGCAGGCACAGGACGATGCCCAGAATCAGTGCAGCCCCCATAGTCTCTTGGCAATCGAAGTTCAAATCCAAAAGTACCTGCAAAGTGATGCTCAGTAGCCAAAACTGCTTCACACAGCATTGACTCTATGCAGAAGTCTCTCTATCTCTCTCAGAATCTCTCTCTCTGTCAGAATGAGTGGTGCAAAAATGTCTACCACAGAAAAAGCCAGGAAGAGGGCGCCTTTAAATAGCACCCCCCAGCCCCTCACTGACTGGGAAATGTTCCAGTCTCCCTTTCGTTGCTTGTGCCAGGCGGAAAGGAGGGGGGCGCCACTCAGTATCCGGTCCAGGGCACCACCAGGGCGTTGCATGCTCGACTGACGTCACAATCTGCAGGCGCAGGAGATCGGGGTGGTAAACTTTTGCGCCGCCACAAAACCTCTAGTCAATTTCGCGAGCGGCGCAAACATCGCCGCGCCCGGGCACTAGTTCCTTTGCGCCCCATTAGCACCCTCTTAGGGCGCTAATGGGGCGCAAACCAACCGAATTTTTCCCCCTTAGACTTTATTCGTACCAAAAACGGAAATGGCTAATGGTAGAGGGAAACTTAAAGTTTTATCGACACAGACGCTATCAGTTTCTGTCCAAAACAAGTAAAACACAGAATTTGCTGAGTGAAAAGAACCTTAAAAGAATACTGGAATTTCAGTTTGTGTGAAAGTGTGTGTTAAAAGTGTGGAAGTCTTCTGTCTTTGAAAGAAAGTGTCTGTTGTGTTTGTTTTAGCTCCACCCACTCTTCTGTACAGAGAGCTGAAAGCTGTTTAACCCTTTGTAGTCTTGTCTTGAATGATGGACAAGCGTGTGTTGTTTTAAGTTTATTAATTGATTTCAATTTAAGTTTGTTAATTGTTTTACAAAAGATAAGCTTCAGCCTTGAAGTTACAGTTGCCAATGTGCCTGGAAGAAAATGAATTTGAATGTTTACAAGGCATGGGTGAATGTTTCTTTGTTACTGTGGCTGTGGCTTCTTCCTTTCCTTTTCAAGTGATATTGGTTAGTTTAAGAAATTGATCTGGATTAAATTGGAGTTATGAGGTTAATTAACCTATTAAAACCAGACTTTTATTGTGGCCACGGTGAAATTCTGGTTGGTGTAAATTGTGTGAAAGCCTCTAGTTCCGGAAATGAGGCAATCACATCAACAATTGATATTTTTAAGATTTCTGACCAATTTCAATTCTGTGTGACCAGGGGGAAAGAAAGGGAATGCTATTCTTGTGTGTGGAGTTATTTCGCAGAATGTGTGTAGTGGTGTTACTAGTTATGTCTGAGGTTTTAACCTGCTGTGTGTATTGTAAAGATATTGGACATTATTAAATTTAAGTTTATATTTTCGCCGAAGCCGCGCGAAATGACGTGTGTACAATGTATGGATCTTGGTTGGTGGAGCAAGCCAGGGAAAACCTACAGCGAATTGCTGAGGGGAGGCTTCCCTCGTGGGTGACTGATCAACATTTAAGAGCTATGTCCAACTACTATATTTGACTATGTGTCACGTCATAAAATCGGTGCAGGTATACCCGATGAAACATTACTGCAACTGGCTGAAGCACCATACACCGGGAATACCAGTACGGTAATCTGATCTGTCCTATTGCAATGGGAACATTTTGTTTTACTCCGGTCCGACCTGTACGGATTGGAGCGTGGGTGTTATTAAATGTATATATTCTCATGACCAACTGACTATTAATAGAAAAGATGAGTTAAAAGAGCAGTTGCACCAATGTGTTGTTAGATTTGGATACAACATACCACCCCTGCCCGAGTACTGTATAGGATTCATGAAGCATATTAATCAGTCTCAAAAACATTATTATGTTTTGACCCAGAAGAATCATGAGATAAGGACGGAAATACTTAAAGTCGGGGACAATTCGTCTTGGAGGAATATCGGCATGGATATCGAGGTTCATCCTTGGACAAGGATTATTTCCCATGTTTTGGTCACCATTCAGTTGATAATTGTGTTATACCTGTTAACGCTAATGTGTCGTGTCAAGAGATGGCGCAAGCAACAAGAAATACTGCAGTCAGATTACTGCAGAAAACGCAGGATGCTTTCAAGTAAGTAACTGTAACCCAAAAATATACTGGTGACAGTTACTTGAGGGGGAAATGTAGACATACAAAGACCTTTAATTCTTAATTTTTAATTTCGATATATACTGAAATGCTTTGCCAGGCCTAAAGGCTTTTATCAAAGACAAATATAAAGTTGTCACTGATAAGGGACATGAGATGTGCTTTGATAGACAACAGAGATAAACAAACCCCCTTAGTTTTGCAGATATGGGGCTGGATTTTGTCAATGGAGGCGGGCTCAGCAAGCCAATTAGGGAAGAAGTCACTGACAGATCACGTCAACGTCAGACGTGCTATCTGTCAAGACTACTTGAAAGAAGAAATGACAGCTCTGTGAAGCTGTCAAACACTGACATTCTCTTGAGTTCGATTCGTTTTTGTGGTGAGGACTGAAAAAAAAATAGTAAAAAAGTAAATTTCAGATATCTGTTGGATCGGAGGGTCCATCAGCCATTACCTGAAATTGACACGGGGGATGTCCGTTCTCCCGATCCAGCACGGCTAAAGGATACAGAAGTAAAAAAAAGGTAAGTGAACACTTTTTAAACTTATCACTCACCTTGCATGCTTACCACTCCACACTTGCGCCCATCACTCACCTCTACACCTTATTTCTTGGTGCCTCTGACCGCCTCCGACCTCCTCCACGTCTCCTCCAACCCGGCGGGGTTCTCCGAGGTCGGGAAACCTTCACCTGTGAAGGTAAAATTGCACTAATTCCCTTTTCTGCCTGTTAACTACCTGTTAACAGGCAGTTAAAAGGATTAAAAGCCTTTCCCGCATCCAGGAGACGGGACCCGAAGCTGCACATCCTCCCGCCTCCTGGCAAAAGGGCACGGGGGCGGGTGAATTTCTCCGATTTTACGTGCTGTCCCGCCTCCATGCCCGCCTCCTCGGGGCTTGGAAAATCAAGCCCATGGTGTCTCTGATGACTTTTCGGAGGTTAAAGGGGAGAAGTCAAACCTCTGAAGTTTTGGAATACAGAATACGACGTAACCCATGAACCTAACCAAGTGGTTCTCTGCCACTTTTGTAAACTTTAGGAGTGAATGAACAATTTTGGGCTATGATAAAGACAAACTAATGGATAGCGACACAGGATGAGTTAATGTGAACGTTTGACTGCTCAAACAGCTCACACTGAACATTAGAGGAACATTTCACTATCTCCGAATGATTGATTTACTGCAGAAGGCAAGGAAAGCTGTATAAAACAGTGGCTAAAGATTATCGGCACTGCAGTCAGAAGAAGGTGGTTTGGCCAGTGATTTCGCCTACGAGGATCAGGCTGCAGTCAGAAGGAGGGGCCTGGCCGGTCTTTTCACTTACGAGGACCTACAATCAACGCTGGACCGATCATCGGCGGGTGGTTGTATGTCTGATTTCCTGTAATATTATTGGTGAACTGCTCGAATAGTGGGTGGGGTTTTGAATCTGTCTTAGGAACAATAAAAGGTTAAAGACAGAACCCGTGTGTCTGGTGTAATTTCTCATAAGTCTCAAGTCCGAACTCTATAACCTGTTGGACGGGGCGAGGGATAATTCTGCACGTCTTACAACTTCAGTTTTACTAGGGCTCCTTGATGCCACACTCGGTCAAATGCTGCCTTGATGTCAAAGGCAGTCACTCTCACTTCACCTCTGGAATTCAGCTCCTTAGTCCATGTTTGGACCAAGGCTGTAATGAGGTTGGGAGCCGAGTGGTCTTGGCGGAACCCAAACTGGGCATCAGTGAGCAGGTTATTGGTGAGTAAGTGCTGCTCAACAGCACTGTCGAAGACACCTTCCATCACTTTGTTGATGATTGAGAGTAGACTGATGGGGTGGTAATTGGTCTTTTGGATTTGTCCTGCTTTTTGTGGACAGGACATACCTGGGCAGTTTTCCACATTGTTGGATAGATGCCAGTGTTGTAGCTGTACTGGAACAGCTGGGCTAGAGGCACGGCTAGTTCTGGAGCACAAGTGTTCAGCACGACAGCTGGGATGTTGTCGGGGCCCATAGCCTTTGCTGTATCCACTGCGCTCAGCTGTTTCTTGATATCACGTAGAGTGAATCAAATTGGCTGAAGACTGGCTTCTGTGATGGTGGGGACCTCAGGAGTAGGCTGATATGGATCATCCATCGGCATTTCTGGCTGAAGATGGTTGCAAACGCTTCAGCCTTGTCTTTTGCACTCACGTGCTGGGCTCCACCATCATTGAGGATGGGGATATTCATAGAGCCTCCTCCTCCCGTTAGTTGTTTAATGGTCCACGACTGGATGTGGCAGGACTGCAGAGCTTTGATCTGATCCATTGATTGTGGGATCACTTAGCCCTGTCTATAGCATGCTGCTTCCACTTTTTAGCATGCATGAAGTCCTGTGTTGCAGCTTCCCTAGGTTGGCACCTCATTTTTAGGTACGCCTGGTGCTGCTCCTGGCATGCTCTTCTACACTCCTTATTGAACAAGGGTTGGTCCCCTGGCTTGATGGTAATGGTAGAGTGAGGGATATACCGGGCCATGACATTACAGATTGTGGTGGAAGCAATTCTGCTGCTGCTGATGGCACACAGCGCCTCATGGATGCCCAGTTTTGAGGGGCTAGATCTGTTCTGAATCTATCCCATTTAGCACAGTGGTAGTGCCACATAACACGATGGAGGGTGTCCTCAACGTGAAGACGGGACTTCGTCTCCACAATGACTGTGCGGTGGTCACTGCTACCAATGCTGTCATGGACAGATGCATCTGCAACAGGTAGATTGGTGAGGACGAGGTCAAGTAGGGTTTTCCTTCGTGTTGATTCTCTCACCACCTGTTGCAGGCCAAGACTGGCAGCTATGTCCTTCAGGACTCGGCCAGCTCGGTCAGTAGTGGTGCTACAGAGCCACTCTTGGTGATGGACATTGAGGTCCCCACCCAGAGTACATTCTGTGCCCTTGCAACTCTCAGTGCTTCTTCCAAGTGGTGTTCAACATGGAGGAGTACTGATGTACTAATTATGGGGGATTTTACTATCATATTAATTGGACAAATCAAATTGGGCAGGGCTGCCTTGAGGATGAGTTCATTGAGTGTATTAAGGATGGGTTTCTTGAGCAGTATGTAACTGAACCGACCAGGGGGCAAGCAACCTTAGATCTGGTCCTGTGTAACGAGACAGGATTAATTAAAAATGTCCGAGTAAAGGATCCCCTTGGAATGAGTGACCATAACATGGTTGAATTCCATATTCAATTAGAGGGTGAGAAGGTTGGATCTCAAACAAGCGTGCTAAGCTTGAATAAAGAAGACTATGAAGGTATGAGAGCGGAATTGAGTAGAGTGGATTGGGAAAATAGATTAAAGGGTAAGACGATACATGATCAGTGGTGTACATTTAAGGAGTTATTTTACAACTTCCAAAAAATATATATTCCACTGAGAAGAAAAGGGTGTAAAAGAAAAGACAGCCATCCGTGGCTAAGTAAAGAAATTAAGGATAGTATTCGACTAAAAACAAGGGCATATAAGGTAGCCAAATCTAGTGGGAGGATAGAGGATTGGGGAAACTTTAAAAGACAGCAAAAAATAACAAAAAGATTGATTAAGAAAGGGAAGATAGATTATGAAAGTAAATTAGCAAAAAATATAAAAAGATAGTAAGAGTTTTTATAGTTATATAAAAAGAAAAAGGGTGGCTAAAGTAAATGTTGGTCCCTTAGAGGATGAGACCGGGAAATTAATGGTGGGAAATATGGAGATGGCAAAAACACTGAATGAATATTTTGTATCAGTCTTTACAGTAGAAGACACTAAGAATATCCCAACACTGGACAAACAGGGGGCTATAGTGGGGGAGGAGCTAAACACGATCAAAATCACTAAGGAAGTGGTACTCGGTAAAATAATGGGACTCAAGGCGGATAAATCACCTGGACCTGATGGCTTACATCCTAGGGTCTTGAGGGAAGTGGCGGTAGGGATTGTGGATGCATTGGTAATAATTTTCCAAAACTCCCTGGACTCAGCAAAGGTCCTGGCAGACTGGAAAACTGCTAATGTAACGCCCTTATTTAAAAAGGGCAGTAGACAGAAGGCTGGAAACTATAGACCGGTTAGCCTAACATCTGTGGTAGGTAAAATATTGGAGTCCATTATTAAGGAGACAGTAACAGGACATTTGGATAATCATAATTTAATAGGACAAAGTCAGCATGGTTTTATAAAGGGGAAGTCATGTTTGACAAATTTGCTGGAGTTCTTTGAGGAAGTAACATATAGGGTGGATAAAGGGGAACCAGTGGACGTAGTGTATTTAGACTTCCAAAAGGCATTTGACAAGGTGCCACACAAGAGATTATTGCTTAAGATAAAAAATCACGGGATTGGGGGTAATATTCTGGCATGGATAGAGGATTGGCTATCTAACAGAAGGCAGAGAGTTGGGATAAATGGTTCATTCTCGGACTGGAAATCAGTAACTAGTGGTGTTCCACAGGGGTCAGTGCTGGGTCCCCAACTCTTTACAATCTATATTAACGATTTGGAGGAGGGGACCGAGTGTAACATATCAAAGTTTGCAGATGATACTAAGATGGGAGGGAAAGTAGTGAGTGAGGACATAAAAAACCTGCAAGGGGACATAGACAGGCTAAGTAAGTGGGCAGAGATTTGGCAGATGGAATACAATACTGGAAAGTGTGAGGTTATGCACTTTGGCAGGAAAAATCGTAGAGCAAGTTATTATCTTAATGGCAAGAAACTGGAAAGTACTGAAGTACAAAGGGATCTGGGGGTCCTGGTGCACGAAACTCAAAAGGTTAGTATGCAGGTACAGCAAGTGATTAAGAAGGCCAATGGAATGTTGGCTTTCATTGCTAGGGGGATAGAATATAAAAATAGGGAGGTATTGCTTCAGTTGTACAAGGTATTGGTGAGACCGCACCTGGAATACTGCATACAGTTTTGGTGTCCATACTTAAGAAAAGACATACTTGCTCTCGAGTCAGTACAAAGAAGGTTCACTCGGTTAATCCCGGGGATGAGGGGATGGACATATGAGGAGAGGTTGAGTAGATTGGGACTCTACTCATTGGAGTTCAGAAGAATGAGAGGCGATCTTATTGAAACATATAAGATTGTGAAGGGGTTGGATCGGGTGGATGCGGGGAGAATGTTCCCGATGATGGGTGAAACTAGAACTAGGGGGCATAGTCTTAGAATAAGGGGCTGCTCTTTCAAAACTGAGATGAGGAGGAACTACTTCACTCAGAGGGTGGTAGGTCCATGGAATATGCTGCCCCAAAAAGCTGTAGAAGCTACATCATTACATAAATGTAAAAGAGAAATAGACAGTTTCCTAGAAGGAAAGGGAATAAAGGGTTATGGGGAGCGGGCAGGAATTTGGACATGAGTCTAGGTTCGGATCGGTCATGGCCCTGTGGGTAGCGGAGCGGGCCCAGGGGCCGTGTAGCCTGATCCTGCTCCTATTTCATGTGTCTAATTCTGTTAGATTCAGGAGATGGTTCTGTGATAGTAGATTGGCGGTTAGGATCAGATCAGCCATGATCTTATTGAATGGCGGAGCAGGCTCGAGGGGCCGATTGGCCTACTCCTGCTCCTATTTCTTATGTTCTTATGTTCTTATCAGCTGAGGGAGGGCGGTAGGTGGTAATCAGCAGGAGGTTTCCTTGCCCATGCTTGACCTAAAGCCATGAGACTTCGGAGGGTCCGGAGTCAATGTTGAGGACTCCCAAGGCCACTCCTTCCCGACTGTATACCACTGTGCTGTCACCCCTGGTGGGTCTGACCTGCTGGTGGGACAGGACATACCCAGGGATGGTGATGGAGGAGTTTGGACATTGGCTGAAAGGTATGATTCTGTGAGTATGACTATGTCAGGCTGTTGCTTGACTAGTCTGTGGGACAGCTCTCCCAATTCTGGCACAAGTCCCCAGATGTTGGTGAGGAGGACTTTGCAGGGTTGACTAGACTGGGTGTGCTGTTGCCGTGTCCGTAGCCGGTGCCAAGGTCGATGCCAGGTGGTGCATCCAGTTTCATTCTTATTATTGTGTTTCGTAGCGGTCGTAGCGGTTTGTTACAACTGAGTGGCTTGCCAGGCCATTTCAGAGGGCAGTTAAGAGTCAACCACATTGCTGTGGGACTAGAGTCACATATAGGCCAGACCAGGTAAGGACGGCAGATTTCTTTCCCTAAAGGACATTAGTGAACCAGATGGGTTTTTACGACAATTACAAAAAGCTAGCTTCTTTTTCCAGATTTATTTAATATTAAAAATGTTAATTCCCCAGTGGTGGGATTTGAATTCACGTTTCACATGAATCATTAGTCCAGGCCTCTGGATTACTAGCCCAGTGACATTACCACTATGCTACCATTCCTGCACACAGGCATATCCCATACATGGATGACATGAATCAATGTTCAGCTTATGCACTACCATCTGCACAGGACAAGGCAGTAGAATGCTCACCTCCCTGACAGCAGCAATACTGCATTCATTTTAATGTAATCCACCGTGGCCCCATAATTGGTTAATAGCGACCAAGTCAACGGTTGGATCCTGGGGATACTGGTTACGCAATCTGGCCTCAAGTCCCTTCTTTGGTATCCAGACATGCAGTGGAGCACAGTTATAGTGAAGTACATGCCTCCACCAGATCTATTATCAAGCACACCAGAGCCATGGTTAAGCAATGATTCGGATGCCTTGACAGGCGAACACACATCCTCCAGTAGAGCCCAGCCAACATTTCCAGGATAATCATGGTCTGTTGCATTCTCCATGAATTCACACAATTTAAAGAGATATCCACAAGGGGGCAGCCAGAGTACAAGCCCACTGAACAGCAGCTGGAGGATGTCACTGGGAAGCTGAGGAAGCAGAGCATGCAGCAGCACAATCAGCTTTGGCGCTGGCACGAGCCATTCGGCAGGCACTGATAGAGAACATTTTATTTTAATCGTCCACGTAATTTTCACATCACCAGCCTTTCCTGCATTTTCCCCATGCTATGCAATAAATCATCTTCCTCAGCATTTGCACTGCCACACTACTTTGCTGCCAGATAGCCCATTCCTCTTCACTGCAGGTCCTTCCCACAGCTGCAGACGTGCCTGGAGCAGGCAAGTGTCCTGAGGTGAACTGCAGAGTTTCTATTTGGGCATCAGAACCGCACACGTGCGAGTTAAGGAAACACTAGCTACTGTGGGATAAAGACGCAGTGCACAATGACATCAACAAGCTGTCACGCTCAGAAAGCATCCTTCTTTCAAAATAAAAGCAGAAAATGCTGGAAACATTCAGCAGGTCAGGCAGCATCTGTGGAGAGAGAAAGAGAGTTAACGTTTCAGATCGATGACCCTTCATCCTTCTTTTAAAAGCTGGGCCCTTATCAAATGTGGATGAAACGATGACCCACCAGCCGCTTTCCTGCTCCTCCTGTGCCACCTCTACCCATTACCCACTTGTGCTGTGTTTCACAATGTGCTGTCCTCAAATGTACTTGTTAAATTCTCCAGTGATTGCGCCTGTGTTGTGAGATTGAGTGATAGGATGTCGAGTGAGTTGCTTGGCTTCTTGTGCAAAATCTGCAGTAAAAACATAACAAAAGATCCGCATTACAGCATGGTGCCACGCAGCCGTCTGCAAAGCGCAGGCATGAACCTGCTGCTCCTTCGAAACTTCAATGTCAGTAATTGTACGATTAGATAGGATAAATAATAAAAGCTGGACACATTGTGCAAAGCCTGGGCTGGGACCATGCTTCCTGCTTTCTCATCTCCTGATTCCTCTTCCAGGTCACATCCCTGTATCTGGAGGTCCTTCCCTCAAGAGTGGAGAGCGGTTACAGTTTGGTCAGTGCCGCTCCCATAGTCATCCTCTCCCTCTTGTGATGCTGTGCTTTATCCTACAAAGCAGCGATTCAGTAGGCAGTATGGCATATCCCAAAAGCTGTGCGTCAGGTTCTATCTAGGTGTGGAGAAAACATGTAAGTGCTGTTCATTGAATCTGTTGATAAGTGGTTGTCCAGTGCCCGCTCCTACTGAAAGAGGTGGTGCTGGGCAAGGGAGGTGCTGGGAAATATACACTGCAGTCTAATAGACAATCATGCAAAGCAATAGAAATAATAAAAGAACACAGCGACAGGAGGGAACAGATGATCACAGTAACAAGTACTGCAGTGGATCAATGAGCTTATAGTGCTGTCCCTTACTTTGCCACTCTTGATGACGCCATTGAACATTTTCTGGTTTTCTGAACCCTCATCCTCTGCATTGTGTCACTGCGTTGATTTGATCAGCCACCTCCCGCTAAGCTTTCTGATTCTGTCACTGATCCAATAACTATCAGGAGGGGGGCCAAGGATCTAACCTTAGGAGACTCCAGAAGTGACAACGCAGGGATGGGAGGAAAATCCATTGTTGAGTAGATGCTCCGAGAATGGAACCAAATGAGGGCAGTCATACGGAGCTGGACAAAGGAGGACAGGTGTTGGAGGAGGATGATGTTGCCAATCACGCCTAAGGCTGCCGAGAGGAAGAAGGGTGATAATGCACCTTGATTACAATCATTCCTTAGGTTAGGGTCATTTCAGTGTTGTGAGAGGGGCAGAAACCAAATGGGAGAGATTCAAACAGAGTTGACAGAGAAAGGCATGGGCTAGGAGGAGATAATACATTCAAGGACAGCAGTGCCCAAAATTTGTGCCCCCTATTGAGTGAGCACCTAATCTGAGGCATTTCTCTCTGAGGGTGCTCTCCCATAATATACAGTGAGCTTAACTCGAAAACAGAGCTGGGCCCAGCAGAGTTCAACTTGGGTATATGGTAAACACACATTGTCCAAATAATGCTGGGGCCAATTTGGCAGAGGAAAAACCAACCCCTTCAGTTTCAAGTTTTTGTTGTGTGCTTTAAGTCTGTGATCACAAATCACAGAAAAAGTTCTTCTACAAGCAAACCCACCAACTTACTGGACCAATACACATGAACTGGGATGGATTCAGTTTCCGTTTTACATGCTGTAACTTGGTAGATTCTAAACTGTATATTTTCTCTTGCACATATTTGTACCTTTAAGTGACTGGGTTGGTTATATTGCTTTGCACGTCTCAATCTGTACAGAACCTGGGTTTGAATTTCTGTGCACGATCCATTACAGTGCAGCTAAATGTACCTTTCATAAGGTTTTGGCTTTTTCCTCCTCGATACTGTCCTCAACACATCTTGCTTTGCCTTGCCGTTACTCCCGTTTCACTGCTGCTCCCTCCTCTGAGCGGGCTTGCTGCCACTCCTTCCTGCTGTGCCACCATTTCTTACAACTTTGTAATCACTTCGCAGGATAAAATTTACCTGCCGTAGAGTTGGTGGGACCTTGGTCTTGGGTTTATGATGGGCTGTGTTTCTGCTAAGGCTTGGGGTTGGTTTGAGCGCTATGGTTGGCCTAGGTTTGGGCTGAGAATTAAAGGTTAAGTTTGGGCTCATTCTTAGAATTAAGGTAAATTAGTTTGAGGGACAACTTTATTTTGAGGCACAGGAGAATTCATTTCAAAAGGAGGAGGCTGTGCATTGGACAGAGTTAACAAGGCAAGGGGGACTCTGTAACAGTAAGGGTTATGTTTTGTGACACCACCTTTGATATCACTCCCATCAGCTCTGGTGTTGCTGTTGTCTCCCTTGGCACCACACTGGCCGTACTGCTGCTCTCGCTTCTGGTTGACCACCTGTGAAACAGGGCAACTCTCATGCAGTGTTGACTTTCCCCCTTTTCCAGGCCACAGCCAAATCCCCCCAATGGATAAACTGCAAAAGCCACAGACAAGCATGACCAATTACTGGCCCCGTGATCCATATTAAGGCCGGAATCTTTACCTTGGAGTGGGGTTTTGTGTGTGCGGGGCGCGTAGCGGGTCGGGATCGCGATGTTGTGAGCAGCTCTTTGCTCAATGCGGCTGATACACAATGGGCCCCAATTAAACCAGTCACGCACGTTTCCCGGCCCAATTAAATGGAGTGGGTCTGATAAATTATCGATGACCCGTTTTCAGCGCCGATATTTAAAGCAGCCTTGCACACATCTCATTTGAAAGTTTATGAAGGAGTGTGCAAGGTCATTTCCAGAGGTCTGGCTACTATTACAAAGGTGATAAAAGTGTCACTCATGGATACACAAAGGCAGAGGTCCGCACCACGATTTAGCGATGCATCCCTCGATGTTCTAGTGCAGGCAGTGAAAGCACACAGGGAGGTCCTCTTCCCTGCTAATAGGCCTAAAAGACCACCCAAAGAAATCAAAAGAGCATGGTTGGAGATTGCAGAGGAGGTCAGTAGCAGGGACGTTGTCAGGAGGACGTGGATCCAGTGTAGGAAAAGATTCAATGATCTAATGAGGTCAGGAAAGGTGAGTGCAATGTCACAATCACCTTCATCCTTATGTGTTTGTCACCACATCCCCATCACTCTGCCTTCCCAAGCCTACTCCTGCACATCACTCCACACACCAACCTAACTTGCATGTCCACCCATCCATCTGTCGATGTACCTACTCACATCCCCATCTGACTAACCACCAGACTCACCCTCATCCTAATGCAATCATAGCAAGTAACATCACAGAAGGAGGCAATTTGGCAATGTCACGCCACTCCCTCATAGTCACCCTCTACAGATGTAGCCTATCCATTCCTTACACTCATTCTATCACTCTCACTCAAAGTTCTCTTCTTTCCCTCCTTGCAGGAGAAGAGAGCCCAGACAATAGGGAGAGGCAGAGAACCAGAGGTGGCCCTCCAGTCTTCACTCAATTAACTCCAGCAGAGGAGGAGGCCTTGGAAACATCTCGAGTTGCAGAGCTGCTGGCGGTGGGAGACAGAGAGGGGAACATCCCAGCAACCTGATGACAGAATTACATCTCATACAACCACATAGCATACAGCAGTCACTCATATGGTGACTGATGTCAGCAGCCAGTGAATGGTTATCATGTGCATAATAGTAACATAACCTATTCTTAATATAACACTTCTAATTCATCTCTTTACTCTTCCACAGGTCCATCAAGTGCCACCCCCCCACCCCCCCGCCCACTGTCCAGCTGCAGGAGGAAGACGACTCCTCAGAGGAAGCTCCAGCCTCTGAGGGTGCAGCGTCAGCAGACCCAAGCGCACCCAGTGCCAGCGCAGATACACACAACTCAGTGGGTCCTGTGTGAGCGAGAGTAGTGTTGTCACCTGGTGTCTCACATCACAAGTGAGCAAGAGCAGATGGTGTTGACAGGGACAGCGGTGGTGACTCCTCGCCAGAGGGCGCAGGACGCTCCAAGCTCTGCTGAGCTGCATGCTGATGCTGAGCCTCGGGAGCCATCGAGAAAGAGGGTGATCTTGGAGGGGCAGCAACGATTGCAGAGGCTCTGGCATCTTTTGCAGCCACAATGTCTGCAAATGTGCAACGAATGGAGGAGTCCATCTCCAACATGAGAACCACCATGTCGCAGGTGATGGCGATGATGTGCTGTTCCATGGAAAGGATGGCCACCTGCATGGAGCAGCAAATGCGCCAGTCACATGAGCACATGCTTGCTGTGGACAACAGGTGGCAGACACTCATAGACCTCATCTCGGGGAGGGATATAAACTTAGGCTTGGGCCTTCATCACCCCACTGCTGTGCAGCAACGTGCTCTCCAGCTCCTTGCTAGCAGGGAAGGGCGGGTGGCCCACGGGAGGGATGATGGTGAGAGGGGACATGGAAATGGGGGCTCCTTTCATACTTCTCCCCTGTTGCCTCCCCCTCAGTCAGAGCCCCAGACGCTTCCTCGGATCCCGATGGCCGAGTCTGCCCCTGCACAGTCGCAGGAGGAGCAGTCTTTGGCGGGGCCATCACATGCTCCAAAACCTAGAGGACATCCGCCAAAAGTGTCTAACGAGTCGCAGCCGGGAAGTGAGCAGCCTGCTCTACCTCTGCTGAAGCCACAGGGGTTGCACCTTATAGAAGCACTCAGAAAAGAAAAAAGACACAATCCTAGATGCACAAGGGTATGCACATGGGTGTATGAACAAATGTTAGTGTTTCAGTTATTTTTATGGCACAGATAACTGTATTTCTTTGCATCACCTTCTGGTCCTGTCCATTTTTGCCTGCCACCTTGGAAATAACATTGTCACTTGGAGTGAATGGTGAGACATTACTTTACCTTGAGCAATGGGGGCTTGTGTGACAGGACTGGCTTGGTCATTATAGGGATGCTTTATGGTGTTGTTGCGGGGGTGAGGGAGGGGAACTTAGTACAGCATGGTGCAGCCATATGGGTGCATTGGAGTAAGTTAAGTAAATCTGGCCATGATTAGGAAATCCCTGGCTTCCTGGGCGGCAAAGTGCGCCACTGATGGTGCCATCTCCGCCTCAGGTCCCTCCTGCTCCTCCTTGCAGCTCCAATCCTCGCTGCTGTGTTATGTTGTGCAGCATGCAGCAAACGACGATGATTCTGCAGATCTTGGCTGGTGCCTACTGAAGGGCTCCTCCAGATCTGTCAAGGCATCTAAAGTGCATCTTCAGCATGCCTATTGTTTGCTCTATGGCACATCTGGTGGACATGTGGCTCTCATTATACTGTTCCTGGGCCTCAGTACTTGACCTCCTCAAGGGTGTCATGAGTCACGTCTTCAGTGGATAGCCCTTGTCTCCAAGCAGCCAGCTGGTAAGTATGTCTGGAGGTGCGAAGAGCTGAGGAAGAGTGAACTGGTGCAGAATGAAAGATCATGACATCTGCCAGGGAATCTGGCACACACATGCATGATGATCTTTTTATGGTTGGAGACGAGCTGCACATTGAGGATGTGGAAGCCCTTGTGGTTCACAAACACTCCTGGGTCATGATGGGGTGCCTTGATGGTCACGTGTTTGCAGTCGATGATGCCCTGCACCTCTGGGAAGCCAGCCAGAGCCGCAAAGCCGAGCACCCACTCGGTAACACTGGCTTCATCAGTGGTAAAGTTGACATAATTGGCTGACTTGTCAAACATGGCACCTGGGTGATGCATCTGTGGGCGGCCGACTGCAAGATCCCTGGAAGGAACCTGAGGCCAAGAAGTTGAGGGCGAAGAAGTTGACTTTGACAGCCACTGGTAAGGCATGTCCACCAGGTCCTCTGGGCAGCAGGTCTTGTTCCAGAAAGCTACAAATGTCTGTGATGACCTGGTGCGAAAACCTGAATCTCCTAAAGCACTGCTGCTCAGCCATGTCCAGGAAGCTCATCCTCTGCCTGTATACCGTGTTGGGGGTATCGCCTCCAGCGTGGTGCAGCCCCATGCTCAATCCCTCTCTCCTGTGGAGCATCAGGTCGCCGAAGAGAAGGGTGGTGTTGTGGTTGCTGCTGCTGCTGGTGCTGGTGCTGCTGCTGATGCTGGGGCTCCTCTTGATCCGATTCTGAGATCTCGGGTAAGAGAGCATAAGCTGCACCCATGCTGACGTAATAGGTGGCAGGTAAAGTGGAGATCAAAGGGCCAATCCCTCAATGTTGTTATACTGACTAGCAATGTGGTGAGAATGGCTTCCGAGATTGCATAGGAACATAGGAACAGGAGTAGGCCATTCAGCCCCTCGAGCCTGTTCTGCCATTCAATGAGATCATGGCTGATCTGTGACCTAATTCCATATATGTATGTTTCTATGTTTCTATACCTGCCTTTGGCCCATATCCCTTACTACCTTTAGTTAACAAAAAGCTATCAATCTCCGATTTAAAATTAACAATTGATCTAGCATCAATTGCCACTTGCGGTAGGAAGTTCCAAACTTCTACCACCCATTGTGTGTAGAAGTGTTCCCTAATTTCACTCCTAAAAGGTCTGGCTCTAATTTTTAAGACTATGCCACCTAATCCTAGAGTCCCCAACCAGCTAAAATAGTTTCTCTCTATCTACCCTATTTGTTCCCCTTAATATCTTGAAAACTTCGATCAGATCACCCCTTAACCTTCTAAATTCTAGTGAATACAACCCTAATTCGTGTAATCTCTCCGGGACCATTCTGGTAAATGTATGCTGCACTCCCTCCAAGGCTAATATATCCTTCCTGAGCTGTGGTGCCCAGAACTGCTCATAGTACTCCAGGGGCTAGAAATTCGTGTGTTTGCCACACATTAGCGCCACGAGATGGCGCTAAAACGCCGTTCAGAACTCTACCACCAGCTGATGGTGGTTCCAGCGCCGCACGCCATATCCATCTTGCCGGTAGCGCTGCCGGTAAATTCGATCACCTGGGAAATTGCAGTCATAGAGATCATGACGTCAGTGAGTGTGCAACGTTCACTTGATGCTCAATCTCCCAACTTCGTTTTGGCCATTGAACTTACTGGCTGAAAAAGCAACGACAGGTTGAGATGGCGGCGGCAACAGCAGGAAGCCGGCTCCAGCAATGCTATTTAAAGGGATCCTCACCAATCACTCGTAACTGACAGTGTTTTGAAGTTTGAGTGGCTGTGTGCTAATTCCTGCTACTGCAAGAGTTTTCTTTAGTCATGTCAAGGTTATTTGGTATCATGGAGTGTTCTGGCAAGTACAAAATTCCCTCATTATTTCTGAAATGCTTCAAACACTTGTTAAAAGTCATGGGGGCTGTACTGGCAGTCGACCTTGCCCTCCAGGATCTATGGCGGAAGGAGCGGAGGCAGTGAGACAATCAGCCTCCCGGACGGGCTGTCCGTGACCAGCTCATCAGACTCCGATTTGCATTAATGAAACCCCAGAGCCCCATAGCTCACCACATACCCATCATACAATCCCTGTCTCACGCCATTTAGACTGCCCCCAATATTGGTCCATCTTTTCAGTGTAACGCAAAGGTGAAACGAGAGACCACAAAATATTCCAAACACAATTAATAAATTTATCGATAAACACATCATACATATCACATGAATTCTAATAACTAATGAGTCTTGTGTCTGCCATAGTTAAATAGCTATCGCTGTGTTCAAGGTGCGAGATGTGGGTGTGAGTGTTGCCAGGTAGATTGCTGGTGGGTTAGTGCTGGGGGTGTGGTGCATTGAGCAGCATGTGAAGCTTATGGTACAGATAGTGATATGTAGCATTTGTTGAAGCCTTCACTCACCCTGACCACACATGTGAGCTCATTAAATTCTTCCTGCACTGTGAGAGTCCTGGGGACCACAGTGCTGCCCATGATAGGGTGTGTCACCTCCCACCGCACATAGTCCGGCAGACTTGTGGTGAGGGCCTCCTGCCAGTTGATGGGTACAGGACCACCCGCCTTCTCTCCACTGCTAAAACCAATACCTCCAAACCTTCATCAGAAAACCTCTGGACTCTCTCCCTGGAGCAGCGATCTGCCATCATGATTTGTAAATAAGCACTCCTTCTCCTTGTCCTTCTTATGGTTGCTGATGCAGCTGCACACCCAACAATGCTGAGAATGAGGTGCTGCAGCATCAATGAACCTCCCCTTTAAGTAGTGAACAAAGCCTGCGGCAATCATTAATTAAGTTTAGACTGCCCCCAATATTTGTCCATCTTTTCAGTGTAACGCCAATAGGTTTGAGCTTTTAGACTAGAATCATGATTGCAATCATTTTAATGAGTGAGGACGAATTTTGCGTGCAGTCTAGACAATTTTCAACTGGTGCTACTTAACCATTTTTAGTCTAAACACTGCCCATTTCTTGGCTATAACAAATTTCTAGCCCCTGTGGTCTAACCAGAGTTTTGTATAGCTGCAGCCTAACTTCTACCCTCTTGATATAAAGACCACAATTCCATTAGCCTTTTTGATTATTTTCTGTCCCTGTTCATAACATTTTAATGATCTATGTACCTGGACCCCCAAGTCTCTTTGGACTTCCACTGTTTTTAGCTTTTCACCATTTAGAAAGTACCCTGTTCTATCCTTTTTAGGTCCAAAGTGGATGACCTTATATTTGCCTACATTGAAATCCATTTGCCACAGTTTTGCCCATTCACTTAATCTGCTGGTATCCCTTTGTAATGTTATGCTTTCATCTGCACTGCCCACAGTGCTGCCTATATTTGTGTCATCAGCAAATTTGGATATATGACTTTCTATGCCATCATCTAAGTCGTTAATAAATATGGTGAATAGTTAAGACCCCAACACAGATCCCTGCGGGACACTACTTGTCACATCCAGCCTATTTGAGTACCTACCCATTATCCCTGCTGCCTGTCTCCTGCCGCTCAGCCAATTTCCTAACCAGGTCAATAATTTGCCCTCAATTCCGTGGTCTTCTACCTTAGTTAACAGTCTCTTATGTGGGACTTTATCAAATGCCTTCTAGAAGTCTATATAAATAACATCCATAGACATTCCCCTGTCCACTACTTTAGTCACCTCTTCAAAAAATTCAGTCAGGTTTGTCAGACATAACCTACCTTTCACAAATCCATGCTGGCTCGCTCTCTCTGATCAACTGAAAATGAGAGAGGTGTTCAGTCACCCTACCCTTAATTATACTCTAGCAATTTCCCGACAACAGATGTTAGGCTAACTGGTCTATAATTCCCTGGTTTCCCTCTCTCACTTCTTAAATAGCAGAGTGACGTACAATTTTCCAATCTAAAGGAACTGTTCCTGAATAGAGAGAACTTTGGAAGATTATAGTTAGGGCATCAGCAATGTGCTCACACACTTCCTGCAAAAACCTGGGATGGAAACCATCTGGTTCTGGGGATTTATCACTCTTTAGTGCCATTATTTTCTTCACTACTGTTATTTTGCTTACATTAATTTTAATGAGTCCCTGTCCCTGATTCAATATTAGTTTCCTTGGGATTTCCGGCATGCTATCCTCTTCCTCTACTGTAAATACTGATGCAAAGTAATTATTCAACATGTCCGCCATTTCCTTATTGGACACAACTGCTGCCAACAACATAAAGTAGTTGCCCATGCGCAGTTCCAGTAGTTTTTTTGTTTGTTCTCGCCAGACTTCCCACAGATTAGTGAAAAAGGTGGAGTGGAAATTTCAGGTATTGCGAGATCTGTAATGTGACTTGAAGGTGATATTAGGATGTTGTCAGCTTGTGAGAGTTTAATTGTACATCTACATAGACAAAGCTAACTTATCTGCTTTTAAAGAGACACTGGCACAAGTTAAGTAATGTGCCGCAGAGATGATTCCAGGATGGTATGTTGCCTCCCTGGTACCAGGGTCAAGGATGTCACTCAGCAGCTGCAGAACATTCTGAGGGGGGAAGGTGAACAGTCAGAGGTCATGGGCCAACGGCATAGGTAGAAAAAGGGATAAGGCCCTGCAGGCAGAACCTCAAAGGTAGCAATCTCTGGATTACTCCCAGTGCCATGAGCTAGTGAGTATAGAAAAAGGAGAAAGCAGATGAATGCATGGCTGGAGAGATGGCACAGGAGGGAGGGCTTCAGGTTCCTGGGACATTGGGACCGTTTCTGGGGGAGGGGGGTCCTGTATAGGCCGGACGGGTTGCACCTCAAGAGCCGGAACCAATGTTCTTGGTGGGGGGGGGGGGGGGGGGAGGGTTTAAACTAATTTGGCATGGGGATGGGCACCAGGATGCAGCATTAGAAAGGAGAAACAAAGTGCACAAAGGATTGGGAGAAACAGATAGCACTAGAGTAAGAAATAGTAAGGTATTAGGTGGGGTCAGACTAAGAGAGAATACAAGGTGGTCTAAAATAAGTTTACAGTGCATGTGTGTAAATGCACAACGCGTGGCAAATAAGGTTGGTGAGCGGCAGGCACAAATAGCCACATGGGAATATGATGTTGTGGCGATAACGGAGACCTGGCTCAAAAAAGGGCAGGATTGGGTTTTAAATATTCCTGGATATAAGATGTTCAGGGAAGATAGGGAAGGAAAGAAAGGAGGTGGGGTGGCAGTATTGGTTAAGGAGAATGGTAGCGTTGGAGAGAGGATGTCCTGGAGGGATCAAGGACAGAATCTATTTGGTTAGAGTTAAGAAATAATAGAGGTGCCATTACACTACTAGGTATATTCTATAGGCCACCAACTCGTGAGAAAGATAGAGGAGCAAATTTGCAGGGAAATTACAGAGATATGCAAGAACTATAGAGTAGTGATAATGGGGGACTTCAATTATCCTAATATCAACTGGGATAGTAATAGTGTAAAGGGCAGAGAGGGGGAAGAATTTCTGAAGTGTGTTCAGGAGAACTTTCTTGATCAATACGTTTTCGGCCCAATGAGGAAGGAGGCTTTGCTGGATCTGGTTCTGGGGAATGAGGTAGGTCAAGTGGAGCAAGTGTCAGTAGGAGAACATTTAGGGAAGTGATCATAGTATCATAAGGTTTAGATTAGCTATGGAAAAGGACAAGGAGCAATCTAGAGTAAAAATACTTAATTGGAAGGCGGCAAATTTCAGTGGGTTGAGAACTGGTCTGGCCCGGGTAAACCGGAATCAAAGATTGGCAGGCAAAACTCTAATCGAACAATGGGCTGCCTTTAAAGAGGAGATGGTGCGGGTACAGTCAAGGTACATTCCCACGAGGGGGAAAGGTGGGGCAACTAAAGCCAGAGCTCCCTGGATGACGAAAGAGATAGAGAGTAAGATGAAGCAGAAAAAAAGTGTGCATATGACAGGTGTCAGGTTGAGAATACAAGTGAGAACCAGGCTGAATATAGAAAGTTCAGAGGGGGAAGTGAAAAAGAAAATAAGAGGGGCAAAGAGAGTATGAGAATAAATTGGCAGCTAACATAAAAGAGAATTCAAAAGTCTTCTATAGGCATATAAATAACAAATGGGTCATAAGAGGAGAGGTGGGGCCAATTAGGGACAAAAAGGAGACCTATGCATGGAGGCAGAGGGCATGGCTGAGGTACTAAATGAGTACTTTGTATCTGTTTTCACCAAGGAAGAAGATGCTGCCAAAGTCAGTGAAAGAGGAGGTAGTTGAGATACTGGATGGGATAAAAATTGATCAGGAGGTACTGGAAAGGCTGTCTGTACTTAAAAGTTGATAAGTCACCAGGACCAGATGGGATGCATCCTAGGATGCTGAGGGAAGGTAAGGAGGAAATCGCAGAGGTACTGGCCATGATCTTCCAATCCTCCTTAGATACAGGGGTGGTGCCAGAGGACTGGAGAATTGCAAATGTTACATCCTTGTTCAAAAAAGGGTGCAAGGATAAACCCAGCAACTACAAGTTAGTCAGTTTAACCTCTGCAGTGGGGCATCTTTTAGAAATGATAATCAGGGACAAAGTTACCAGTCATTTGGACAAGTGTGGATTAATTAAAGAAAAGCCAGCATGGATTTATTAAAGGCAAATCGTGTTTAACTAACTTGATCGAGTTTTTTGATGACAGAGAGGGTTGATGAGGGCAATGTAGTTGATGTGGTGTACATAGACTTCCAAAAGGCGTTTGATAAAGTGCCACATAATAGGCTTGCCAGCAAAGTTGAAGCCCATGAAATAAAAGGGACAGTGGCAGCATGGATACAAAATTGGCTAAGTGACAGGAAACAGAGTGGTGGTGAACGGTTGTTTTTCGGACTAGAGGAAGTTACACAGTGGTGTTCCCTAGGGGTCGCTACTAGGACCACTGCTTTTCTTGATATATATTAATGGCTTGGACTTGAGTGTACAGGGCACAATTTCAAATTTTGCAGATGACACATAACTTGGAAGTATAGTGATAAACTTCAAGACAGACAGACAGGCTGGTGGAATGGGCGGACACGTGGCAGATGAGATTTAACGCAGAAAAGTGCAAAGTGATGTATTTTGGTAGGAGAGGCAATATAAAGGGTACAATCCTAAACAGGGGTACATGAACAGACAGACCTGGGGGTATATGTGCACAAATTGTTGGAAGGTGGCAGGGCAAGTTGAGAAAGCAGTTAAAAAAAGCATACAGGATCCTAGGCTTCATAAATAGAGGCATAGAGTACAAAAGCAAGAAAGTTATGATGAACCTTTATAAAACACTGGTTCGGCCTCAACTGGAATATTGTGTCCAATTCTGGGCACCGCGCTTTAGGAAGGATGTGAAGGCCTTAGAGAGGGTGCAGAAAAGATTTGCGAGAATGATTCCAGGGACTTCAGTTACGTGGATAGACTGGAGAAGAGCAGAGAAGGTTGAGAGGAGATTTGATAGAGGTGTTCAAAATCATGAGGGGTCCAGACAGAGAGAAACTGTTCCCATTGGCAGAAGGGTCGAGAACCAGAGGACACAGATTTAAGGTGATTAGCAAAAGAACCAAAGGTGACATGAGGAAAAACTTTTTTACACAGCGGGTGGTTAGGATCTGGAATGCACTTACTGACAGGGTGGTGGAGGCAGACTCAATCAAGGCTTTCAAATGGGAATTGGATAAGTACCTGAAGGAGGAAAAAAATTTGAAGGGGTATGGGGAAAGGGCAGGTGAGTGGGACTAGCTGAAGTGTTCTTGCACAGAGCCGGCAAGGGCTCGACGGGCTGAATGGCCTCCTTCTGTGCTGTAACCATTCTATTCTATGATTCATGTATACACAGACAGGCTGCATTAATCACCCATACTACAGGTAGGTCACAAGCTCCTTCTATAAAAAAATTAATGTAAGGGTTCTTGTAATATTAAAGACAGAACTCCAAACTTACATTTCAACTTTTATGTACAAGAAAAAACAGGCAATGATTTAGTTTTTGTTAACTCATGTTGTTTGGAGCCACGTTTTTGTCTGTCTAAGGGCTGAACAGGGCTGTTCACTCACTGGTTGTTGCAAGAGTCATCAAGATGAGCTTGCCACAAGTATCACTAACAAAATAAGGTTTCTGACTAGCTTGTTGAGAATTATCTTTATGTCACAAAAGTCAAATTGTTGATGAGGTCCTCAAAACAAATTGAAACGGTCTGCCGTTATGTTTGTGAGACACAACTGGTCAATGTCATCTTGATTGAAATCATCTGTGAACTGGAGGTGCATAAACAGTCTTCATTCAGGAGTTTCAGCTGAACTTGTAAAATGTTCTCACGCTGGCATTACAAGGTGTAACGTCAAGGTTCATGTGTTGTATTTTTACAGTACTCGTGTTCAGGTTGAATTCTTTAAATGAGTGACTTACATGGACAACAAAGATTGCCTACTGGCTATTTTTATGCCAAATGAAATCCTGAACCATGCACACTCCTAATACAAGCCACGTTTCTGGAAACATTAAACGTTTAGCAAGATTTAAATAAATATGTAATCTACAATTGGGCTTTTGTGTTCGCTTTAATATTCAGACCCAAATTTAGGATTTTGGGGATTCCCACTGAGATTAGACCTGGGGACCCTTCTATCTAGCTGCCACTTGCCATTCCACCAGTTCCAAATCTGAGTAGGGCTGCAGTTTTAGAAAAAAGAAAGCACGTGGTTTGTTCTAATGTGATATTGCCGTTACTCACCAGGATGGTTAGAAAGTTATTTTAAAACTCGAGTGCAATCATTTAAATATTGAAATGGAACATGTTATACATATAAAATGTCTGCGACTGTTAATTTTGCTATATTATATTTTTTGCTGCCTATAGATTTGCCATAAGTTTCTCATCTCCTCCAGGGCCATGTGCTCACTAATTCTCCACCAGCATTTTCACTTTATCACTCAAGGCCAGTTAGATCAAACAAGAACATGTCGAATTGCTAAAGACTGACATAACTCACATATGGACACTTGAGCAACAGAAGCAACCAACTGATCCCACATTGAAATCTACACTGTAATAGATTGCACAAAACAAGTACTTAGGTGCCTTCCTGCTAAACATTCAGTGAATTTACAGGAACTGTTTAAGAGCTTCTCAATATCAATAGCATTTTGGCGCCAATACTCAAAGCACTGATTAAAAAAAGACATACAGCAATGTGACCCAGGCTAGCTTTCACATTTTCAGTGACATAGCACCTAAACAAAAAATCGAGGACATTAACTTAGCAGATGTACAAACCCAGCCATTAGTCTTTTGACGCAAAAGTTGTGAGAATAAAATTCTCAGTGGTGCTGTCAATAAGATTTCATTAAAGCGAAGGGTATTGTGTGAAATTTACAGTATAATTATAGATTTTTCCTTTCCTATCTAGTGTGAAATACAGGTGGCTACAGGTCTGTCACTGGTGGTAGTAATGTTGGAAACAATTTAAGGTGACAAAATAAAGCTATCACACAAGAATCAGTTTGCATGACAAAGTGTATTACTTAAAGTGCAGTTGTTGCTACAGTTTATTGGTCTCAATACATTGAATACACCTAGTGACAACACTGTGAATTAAAATTACAGAGTAGCACTCTCGTCTGAAGTCAGATATTTGGCTGCCAGTCAAAATACTGGATTACCATTAGGCAACTGTGCGCCAATGAAGTCACATTTATCAGAGCAGTTCCAGAGATGATGAATCGGTTTTAAAAAACAGGATTTGTCAAAGGGAATGGAAGGGCGCAAAACGTTCTTGTAAAATTTGTCAGTCTGGAAATACTGAACTTCACTGCATTTGTTGATGCATCACAGAAGTTATATTTACAACATCAGCCACCACAAACTATTAGAAAGTACGCCGGAATTGTGAACTAGCACCATGGGCTATTGGGAATGAGAATAAAGGCCCTTTCATAAAGCCCAAGTTGCAGTGATCGCTGGTAAAACAGTATACACTCATTTCATACCAATTGGCTTTATACTGTTGCTGTTACGACAGTCTAACCCAATGTGTTTTTCACAAGTATTTTATTCCTCCTCTTAAAATATTGTTGAACAACGGCGTCAAAAGATTTCAGACTGGCAGAATACTGACTCTGGCCTGCAGGTACACAGTATTCACCAGTTAAACTCTCTTTAATTTTACAGGTCCTACTAGCAGATGCAATGGCAACTGACTCAGATTCTTCAAACTCATGTTGCTCTGCATTCTCTTGCCCCTCGGAAATATCTGGCGACGAACAAGGCACGGTTGCTGTCAATGATTTGCTTGCGTTCATAGCTGGCAGCAGTGGTAGCCTAGAGAAGTTCGGGAAGGCTGGACTGCTGGTTCCAGTTGGTTGCCTTTCTAAATGGTGACGGGGAGATTTCCCACCGTGACACCACTCCAGCAATGATGCCTGTCTTGCCTTTACATGTGCTGCCACCCCAAACAAAGGCACCTTGGATTTATGTTCTATGAGCAAGGGAACTTTGCTTTTCCAGTTTGATGGTACTTGTATTTTGTTAGTATTATTTTTTGCACAAAATATATCCTCAGAACTCTGCCCCTCTGTACTCAGATTGTTGTCTTCATTCTGGTCTTGCCGGACAAGTTTTGGTGGCACCTGTATTTTGTCAGTATTCATTTTTTCACAAAATACCTCCTCAGTACTGTCAGAACTCGGCCCTTCTGTTCCCAGATTGTTGGCTCCACTGCAGTCTTGCCGTCCCTTCTCTGGTGACTCAAACACTACACCCTTAGGAATATCCAGAGCTCTTACTCGTAAATGCCGGTGAAGCAGCATTTCATTGCATTTTGCATTATTCCGCATACATCTTTCTACCGTTTCTGGAACTTGGATTTGCTTCGACTCATCATCTGGACTAAGGTACTGGCAGAAGTACGCCGCGCATGCCTTACTTTTCACTACAGGGATAATTGCACAGGGTTTGAGTCTGGCCACAAACTCTTGCAACTCCTGAAAGGAGGAGTGATCTGAATAGGGAACCACGTGTATGTCTCTGTGCCAGACCTTCATTCTGCGGCTTGTGGGGATAATGGCAATCGTAGGGCACGTCTGATTCCACCTGACCATGCTGAAGCAATTAATCTCGTTCTGGTCTACCACATGGATTCTTCCGGCCCCCACCTCTGAAGTGAAAACATCGTTCAGTCCCAGCAGCTGAAACATCTGAAGTCTCCGAGAACTCACCACAATCCAGGTTTTAAACGCCAGGGCCAGCTCTGTTAGTAAGGGTTCTTTGCCCAAGTTATACAGACCTGTAATTACAGGTAGAACCGTGTCTCGGATACAATGTGCTCAAACAGTTAAAAATGAAAAACGGGAAAAAAAGGCAAAAGATTAAAAAAAAGAAAATGGAAAACACACATGCATTTATATAGCGTCTTTCACATTCTCAGGATGTCCCAAAGTGCTTCATAACCAATGAGATACTTTTTAAGTGTAGTCACTGTTGTAATGTAGGAAGCAAGACAGCCACAAACAGCAATGAGATAATGATCAGATAATCTGTTTTTGGTAGCATTGGATGAGGGATAAATATCGACCAGGACACCATGAAAACACCCCAGCTCCTCTTCAAATAGTACCATGGCGTCCTGCTGGGCCTTGATTTAACGGCTCATCCAAAAGACGGCACCACTGACAATGCAGCACTCCCTAAAGTTTCAGCCTCGATTATGGGCTCAAGGCTCTGGAATGGGGCTTGAACTCATGACCTGCTGACTCAGAGGCAAGAGTGCTACCACTAAAGAGAATAAAAGTCTGTTTCCACAATGTGCAACCTAGGAAAAGAACTTCTACAGCACCAATGTGATATTTCCATTTCCCACACCAGCCATTCCTATAGCATTTCTGAATGGAACTATCAATTTAGAGTCAACCAGTACTAAACTGTGGGCTCTTTTCTCCTGTGCAGTGAACTAATGGCTGGGAGGAATAGTAGACAAACTCTTACAACTGACAGAGATTATTTCATTCCATCGGCGGCAGTTAAAACCGACGGCAGTGAGTCAGGAGCAGCCCGACCAGAGCGGGCCTGCGTGGGAGCACTGAGCATCGGCGGCAGTTTGAAACCGGCAGCAGTGAGCGAGGAGCAGCCCGACCAGAGCGGGCCTGCGTTGGAGCACTGAGCATCGGCGGCAGTTTGAAACCGGCGGCAGTGAGTGAACCTCCAAAAAACCAAAGTCCTCGTGTTCCAACAAAGATCCAGACATCAGGGACCCAAAATAAATCTCACACTAGGAACAACTAAAATCGAACAAACCACTAACTACACATACTTGGGCATAAAAATCAGCTCTACGGGAAATTTCAAACTGGCTGTGAATGAACTGAAAGAGAAAGCAAGAAGGGCTTTCTACGCCATTAAAAGATCAATCCAAATAGAAATCCCAATTAGCATTTGGCTCAAAATTTTCAAATCAGTAATTGAACCAATTGCACTCTATGGCAGTGAAGTGTGGGGACCGCTAACACAACAAGAATTTGCAAAATGGGACAAACACCCAATTGAGATCCTACATGCAGAATTCTGTAAAAGTATCCTCCGGACTCAAAGGAAAACCGTAAACAATGCATGCAGGGCAGAACTAGGCCAATTTCCACTAATAATTACTATCCAAAAAAGAGCCACCAAATTTTGGAAACACCTAAAAATGAGCAACCCCCACTGCTATCATTACGAAGCCTTGAAGTGCCAAGAGAGGACCATAAAGAATAACTCCCTCAGTCAACTAGTCCTGGGACTCAGTGAAGCAACCACTAACACTACTAACAATAACCAGCCCCAGGACAGTGACATCGTAGCAGAGAGAATTCGACCCAACACAATTGTCACTAAACAAAAGGAAAAATACCTGTCATATTGGGCAGAAACAACAAAAACCCAAAGCAAACTCAATTGCTACTTGGCCCTAAACAGACAATACAACATGGCTGAGTACCTGACCATGGTAAAGGATAACAAACTGAGAAAAACCTTGACAAGGTACAGACTTAGCGAACATAGCCTAGCGATCGAAAAAGGCAGACACAGGCAGACCAGGCTGCCAAGAGAGGACAGGATATGCTCTCACTGCAGTCAGGGAGTAGTGGAGACAGAGATGCACTTCCTCACAGCCTGTGGAAAATATCAGGGCATCAGGGAGAATTTCTACCAAAAATTCTCACAAATATGCCCTGAATTCAGAAATCTGAATGACGACCAAAAACTCCCATACCTACTGGGGGAGGAGAGAAGCTGTGTAGCACTGGCGGCACACTATGTTACAGCTTGCCATGAACAGAGGGACAACCAGTAAACCTAAGAAAAGAGTATATATAAATAATGCGAATGTATATTTATACACTCAGGGATATACCTGTTTATGCACTATGAATAGAACTGCGTTTATGTGTTCAACCATAAATGTATTTTGATGCTTTGGCAACATAAGATGTACCTTATCATGCCAATAAAGTGATTTGAATTGAATTGAATTGAATTGAATTGAGTGAAGAGCAGCCTGACCAGAGCGGGCCTGCGTGGGAACACTGAGCATCGGCGGCAGTGAGTGAGGAGCAGCATACTAATTCAACAGCAGGGGAGAGAGGTAAAAAGTAATCAAAGTGTGACATCACCAGGAAGCAGGTAAGTGATTCTCTCTTTTTTTGTAAACTTTAACTCTGGTTTATAGTTTCTAAGGTCTCTCTAGTGTAGCAGGGACTGTTGGTAAACCAGTTAACTGTAGTGTAATTAGTGGGATTGATTAATTAATTGAATTTAAATTAAATCAAAGGGTAAGTCATGGCAGGACAGCCGGGCCCCGTGATCTGCTCCTCCTGCGATATGTGGGAACTCAGGGACACTTCCTGTGTCCCTGACAACTACATGTGCAGGAAGTGCATCCAGCTGCAGCTACTGACAGACCGCATTGCGGCGCTGGAGCTGCGATTGGATACATACTGGAGCGTTCACGATGCTCAGGACATCGTGAATAGCACATTTACGGAGTTGGACACACCGCAGGTAGAGGTTGGACAGGAAGAAAGGGAACGGGTGACCAACAGGCAGAGTACTAGGCGCAGGCAGGTAGTGCAGGGGTCCCCTGTGGCCATCCCCCTCTCCAACAGATACACCACTTTGCGTACTGTTGGGGGGGATGGCTTATCAGAGGAAGGCAGCAGCAGCCAACTTCCTGGCACCAGGGGTGGCTCTGCTGCACAGAATGGGAGGAAAAAGAGGGGTAGAGCTATAGTAATAGGGGATTCAATTGTATGGGGAATAGATAGGCGTTTCTGCGGCCGCAAACGAGACTCCAGGATGGTGTGTTGCCTCCCTGGTGCAAGGGTCAAGGATGTCTCCGAGCGGCTGCAGAACATGTTGGAAGGGGAGGGTGAACATCCAGTTGTCGTGGTGCACATAGGCACCAACGATATAGGTAAAAAGCGGGATGAGGTCCTAAAAGCGGAGTATAGGGAGTTAGGAGATAAATTAAAAAACAGGACCTCAAAAGGTAGTAATCTCAGGATTGCTACCAGTGCCACGTGCTAGTCAGAGTAGAAATAGAAGGATACTTCAGATGAATACGTGGCTAGAGGAATGGTGCCAGGGGGAGGGAGTCAAGTTCCTGGGACATTGGAACCGGCTCTGGGGGAGGTGGGACCAGTTCAAACCGGACGGTTTGCACCTGGGCAGGGCTGGAACCAATGTCCTAGGGGGAGTGTTTGCTAGTGCTGTGGGGGAGGGTTTAAACTAAAATGGCAGGGGGTTGGGAACCTGAGCAGGGAGACAGAGGAAAGGGAAACAAGGATAAAAGCAAAAGATAGGAAGGAGAAAAACAAAAGTGGTAGTCAGAGAAATCAACGGTTTAAATCAAACATGGCCACAGTAAATAATAATTCTAATAGGTCTAAGAGCATTAAAAAAACAAGCCTGAAGGCTTTGTGTCTTAATGCGAGGAGCATTTGTAATAAGGTGGATGAATTGGCTGCGCAAATAGAAGTAAACAAATACGATTTGGTTGGGATTACAGAAACGTGGCTCAAGGAAGGCCAGGACTGGAAACTCAACATCCAGGGGTATTCGATATTCAGGAAAGATAGGCAAAAAGGAAAGCGAGGTGGGGTAGCATTACTGGTTAAAGAAGGGATTAACACAATTGTAATGAAGGATATTAGCTCTGATGATGTGGAATCTGTATGGGTAAAATTGAGAAATACTAAGGGGAAAAAAACATTAGTGGGAGTGGTTTATAGACCTCCAAACAATAAGGCGGAGGTTGGGAATGGCATTAAAAGAGAAATTAAAGAAGCGTGCAATAAGGGCACTTTATCTCCCCAGAAATACTGTTCTCCAATTGTCCAATAATTGACCTTGGTATAGAAGATAGGAGCAGGAGTAGGCCATTCGGCCCTTCGAGCCTGCTCCGCCATTCAATGAGATCATGGCTGATCATCCAAATTCAGCACCCAGTCCCTGCCTTCTCCCCATATCCCTTGATCCCTTTAGCCTTAAGAAATATATCCAACTCGTTCTTGAATATACTTAATGAACTGGCCTCCACCGCCCTCTGTGGCAGAGAATTCCACAGGTTCACCACTCTCTGGGTGTAGAAATTCCTCCTCATTTCTGTCCTAAATGGCTTACCCCTTATCCTTAGACTATGACCCCTGGTTCTGGACTCCCCAGCCATCAGAAACATCCTTCCTGCATCTAGTCTGTCCAGGCCTGACAGAATTTTATAGGTTTCGATGAGATCCCCTCTCAATCTTCTAAACTCCAGTGAGTATAAGCCCAATCGACCCAATCTCTCCTCATACGTCATTCCTGCCATCCCAGGTATCAGCCTGGTGAATCTTCGCTGCACTCCTTCCATGGCAAGAACGTCCTTCCTCAGGTAAGGCGACCAAAACTGCACACAATACTCAAGGTGTGGTCTCACCAAGGCCCTGTACAACTGTAGCAAGACATCCTTGTTCTTGTACTCGAACCCTCTTGCTACCAAGGCCAACATACCATTTGCCTTCTTAACCGCCTGCTGCACCTGCATGCTTACCTTCAGCGACTGGTGTACAAGAACACCCAGGTCTCTTTGCACTTCCCCTTCTCCCAAACTATTACCATTCAAATAATAATCTGCCTTCCTGTTTTTGTCACCAAAGTGGATACCCTCACATTTATCCACATTATAGTGCATTTGCCATGTTTCTGCCCAATCACCCAACCTGTCCAAATCGTGCTGGAGTTTCACGACATCCTCCTCACAGCATACCCTCCCCCCCAGCTTTGTGTCATCTGCAAATTTGGAGATATTACATCCAATTCACTCGTCCAGATCAATAATATATATTGTGAACAGCTGGGGTCCTAGGACCGATTCTTGCGGTACCCCACTAGTCACTGCCTGCCACTCGGAAAACGACCCGTTTATTCCAACTCTTTGCTTTCTGTCCGCCAACCAGTTCTCTATCCAAGTCAATACCTTGCCCCCAATCCCATGTGCCTTAATTTTGCACGCTAATCTCTTATGCGGGACCTTATCGAAAGCCTTCTGAAAGTCCAAATACACCACATCCACTGGTTCTCCCTTATCTATTTTACCAGTTACATCCTCAAAAAATTCCAGTAGATTAGTCAAGCATGATTTACCTTTTGTAAATCCATGTTGACTTTGTCCGATCCAGTCACTGCTTTCCAAGTGCTCTATTACATCTTTTATAATGGACTCTAGCATTTTCCCCACTACCGATGTCAAGCTTACCGGTCTATAATTCCCCGCATTTTCTCTACCACCTTTTTTGAATAGTGGGGTAACATTAGCTACCCGCCAATCCATGGGTACCGTTCCAGAGTCTATCGAGTTCTGGAAGATGACCAGCAATGCATCTACTATTTCTAGGGCCACTTCCTTAAGTACCCTGGGATGTAGATTATCAGGCCCTGGGGGTTTATCGGCCTTCAGTCCCATCAATTTTCCTAACACCATTTCCCTACAAATACTGATTTCTTTCAGTTCCACCCTTTCATCAGACCCTATGCTCCCCGGCATCTCTGGGAGGTTATTTGTGTCCTCCTTTGTGAAGACAGAACCAAAATATGTATTTAGTTGGTCTGCCATTTCTTTGTTCCCCATTATAAATTCCCCCGATTCTGACTGCAAGGGACCTACGCTTGACTTCACCAATCTTTTTCTCTTCACATATCTATAAAAGCTTTTACAGTCAGTTTTTATGTTCTCTGCAAGCTTACTCTCATATTCTATTTTCCCTTTCTTAATTAATCCCTTTGTCCTCCTTTGTTGAATCCTAAACTGCTCCCAATCCTCAGAGTTATTGCTTTTTCTGGCCAATTTATATGCCCTCTCCTTGGACCTTATGCTATCCCTAATTTCCCTTGTTAGCCACGGTTGGGTCACCTTTTTTGTTTTATTTTTATGCCAAACTGGGATGAACAAATTCTGTAGTTCATCCATTCGGTCTTTGAATGTTTGCCATTGCCTATCCACCGTCAACCCTTTGAGTGCCATTCCCCAATCAATCCTACCCAACTCGCTCCTCAGACCATCATAGTTTCCTTTATTTAACTTGTATTTATACAGCACCTTTAATGTAGTAAAACATCCCAAGGCGCTTCACAGGGGTATTAAAAGACAAAAAATTTGACACCAAGCCACATAAGGAGAAATTAGGGCAGGTGACCAAAAGCTTGGTCAGAGAGGTAGGTTTTAACCAGAAATTTAACTGGACCAGCCACATACTGTGGCAACAAGAGCAGGTCAGAGGCTGGGTATTCTGCGGCGAGTGTCTCGCCTCCTAACTCCCCAAAGCCTTTCCACCATCTACAAGGCACAAGTAAGGAGTGTGGTGGAATACTCTCCACTTACCTGGATGAGTGCAGCTCCAACAACACTCAAGAAGCTCGACAGGACAAAGCAGCCCGCTTGATTGGCACCCCATCCACTACCTTAAACATTCACTCCCTCCACCACCGTCGTACCGTGGCTGCAGTGTGTACCATCTACAAGATGCATTGCAGCAACTCGCCAAGACTTCTTCAGCAGCACCTCCCAAACACGTGGCCTCTACCACCTAGAAGGGCAAGAGCAGCAGGCGCATGGGAACGCCACCACCTCCAAGTTCCCCTCCAAGTCACACACCATCCTGACTTAGAAGTATATTGTCGATCCTTCAACGTCGCTGGGTCAAAATCCTGGAACTCCCTCCCTAACAGCACTGTGGGAGTACCATCACCACACGGACTGCGGCGGTTCAAAAAGGCGGCTCACCACCACCTTCTCAAGGGCGACTAGGGATGGGCAGTAAATGCTGGCCTTGCCAGCTACACCCAGATCCCATAAATGATTTTTTTTTTTTTTTAAATGACACCAAGGTTGCGAACAGTGTGGTTCAGCCTCAGACAGATGTTAGGGAGAGGGATGGAGTCAGTGGCTAGGGAACAGAGTTTGTGGCGGGGACCGAAAACAATGGCTTTGGTCTTCCCAATATTTAATTGGAGAAAATTTCTGCTGATCCAGAACTGGATGTCAGACAAGCAGTCTGACAATTTAGAGACCGTGGAGGGGTCGAGAGAAGTGTTAGTGAGGTAGAGCTGGGTGTCATCAGCGTACATGTGGAAACTGACGCCATGTTTTCGAATGATGTCGCTAAGGGGCAACATGTAGATGAGAAATAGGAGGGGGCCAAGGATAGATCCTTGGGGGGGAAATATATGACAAAAATGAAGATCTCTCTTCAATAGACATGAGATACTCTGGATTTTTTTTTTAATACATGAGAAACACCATGTTGGTCTGTCCCATGTATGCATCCTGTGTCTATTCTATTCGCACACATACCCAAACTGGGGACCGAACACGTGCCTCCAAGTTTCACCAACCATCCATATTCTATTTTTAGTGAACACAACAATGACTCCAGGAAAGGGATTGAGTTCTGTAAAACAAGGCAAGCGGCAGGAAACTAAAGAGTTACCACGTTCTTACCAATAACTACATTGTGTTCTGGGTGAGTGTCGATTATTTCTTTGATCTGTTCAGTAGCTTCTTGACGAGAAGGCACCACACACCCCGGGTCACAGTTTGTATTGTCCAGATAGAGGATATCTATCCTTTTATCAGTGTTCAGTGGCGGATGGCTAAACATGGCGGGTGTGTATCGGAAATCCGCTATAAAAATCAAACCAAAATCTCCATCAACATCCTTCCATTTCGGCTGATTTTCAGTATCTCTTGGCTGTTCTGTATTACTCACATATCTTGTTTTAAATACAATATAGCTTAAAGAAAACAGAGATTGGCATGGTTCTCTGGATAATCAGAAAGTACCATTAAGTGTACAAATCATCGGTTGGGCTGCAGTTAGAACATTGTGTCCCGTGTTGGCCACCTTACTTTAGGAAGGATGTCAGTGCAATGGGGAGGGTGTCGAAGAGATTACAGAGGTGATGCCAGGGATGAGAGGCTTTGGTTACAAGCACAGACAAGATAAAAATAAAGAAGGTGAAGAGGTGATCTAATAGAGGTGTTAAAAATTGTAAGTGGCTTTGATAAATCAGGAAAAGCTAATTCCACTGGTCGGCAAGTCGGTTATTAAAGGGTATAAATTAAAAGGACTAAAGAACAAAGAGACTAAGATTTTTTTGTTATATACACAGGACTGTACAGTGGTGGAAACAGAAACCATAAAAGCTTTTCAAATGGATGTGGATTACTACTTAAAAAAGAAAAACTGAGTGAAACTAGGTACCATCCTAGGGATCATTTGTGAAAATATTTCACTCTGCCCTATTCACCCAATGGAAGGCAAAACAACAGTGACCAATATTCCTTTCATTGTAAATTTCACCTGTCTTCCTCATCACTGACTTGAGCTGAGGTTTTTTTTTTGACGGGAATTATCTGTCTTTTGGTTCTTTGCCCATTTGGCCATTCCAGGTAGTGAATGCCGTCAGGCTGTTAGACCACGGAGGGCATCACAGCCGAGCCGAATCCTGTTCTCAACCAACATTCACACACACGTACTTTCCTGCAGGGATCACAAAGTAGCGACCAGAAGTTTGGGGGGGGGGGGGGGGGCGGTGGGGGAGGGGGGAGAGAGAATGTCAGATTATCCTCTACCCGGTCCAAGGGCAAAGGCCAGTTATAGGACTCCAACAACCAGGCTGGTTGTGATCAGCTAACTGAGCACAAACTGAGGAATCGAACATATGACACAGCAACCAATGCAGTGACCCACTGAGTCATCAGGTGGAGCACCTGGAATCATCATCTTCTTCTTAGGCAGTCCCTTGGAACCGAGGATGACTTGCTTCCACATTAAAAATGAGCTCGCAGGTGACTGATGGGTCCAATGCGGGACCTACAGTCTCTGTCACAGGTGGGGCAGACGGTGGTTGAAGGGGCGGGTGGGTGAGATGCTTGGGTTGACGTGCGCTCCTTGCGCTTGGCTTCCGCTTGCTCCCGGCGAAGAGACTCGAGGTGTTCGGCGCCTTCCCGGATACTTCTCTTCCACTTTGTGCGGTCTTGGGCCAGGGATTCCCAGGTGTCGGTGAGGATGTTACACTTTTTCCAAGGAGGCTTTGAGGGTGTCCTTGAAGCATTTCCTCTGCCCACCTGGGGCTCTCTTGCCGTGCCGGAGCTCCGAGTAGAGCGCTTGTTTTGGGAGTCTCGTATCGGGCATGCGGACAATGTGGCCCGTCCATCGGAGCTGACTGAGCGTGGTCAGAGCTTCGATGCTGGGGATGTTGGCCTGAGCAAGAACACTGACGTTGGTGTGCCTATCCTGCCAATGGATTTGCAGGATGTTTAAACAACAAACAAAAAAGAATGCACTAATGAGTGGGGAGTCTACATTTTTAAGATAAGCTGCAGGACACTGTAATCCACTTAGGGCAACTGCTGGCATTGTTTTCCATCTTGCTTGTGAAGTTTCTAACAGAAAATCTACAATCAGATACAGGAAACTTTGGTTTATCCGGAAGTTGCATGGCCGGAAACCTCGATCTAACAGCAGAAATCAGCAGCCGTTATGTTAGGTTTTTCTTCTTTTTTTTTCTTCTCCTAGCATTTTTTTAAACAGTCAGTCTCTGGAAAGCCTCTCTGAAGCTGTTGCTAAGCTACAGAGACGCTTCCAAGGTACGGGCCGACTGTTTACAAGCTGTTGCTAAGCAACAGTGTTTGTTGTCAGATACAGAGATGAAAACCTCCGTATCCTTCAACATTAGTGCTGGTCTGGCCGGAAATTTTCATAGATCGGCATCACGCCGGTCCCGTCGATGCCGGATATCGCGAAGTTTCCTGTACCATGACTTTTATACGTGACTGCTTGAATCAATACTCCAGCAGTGTTGGAAAATTCGATTCACCAGCTCGACAGGGCCCGGTTACATTCTAGCTGCAGTGAACTGAAAAGTATTGCCTGCAAGTAACTGTTTATTTTTCCCACTTCCAGGCCTTTACATCTCTGCTTTCCAGCTGCAGCCCTTTCTCTGCAGCACGTTCCAATCCTTTCCTGTCCAGCTCACTATCTCCTTAGCTCTGCCAAGGGCGTAGTTTATGTACTTTTAAAGGATGGAATTTATTTGGGATGAAAGTTCAAGTAACTTTTTTTATTTTGGCACACAGAGAAGCTAAGCTCGGCAGCTTCAAGAAAATCTTTTCATGGAAAGTAATATTTTCCAGCTCTGCTGGGATGAATACAAAGATTGGAATTTTCATTTTATTTTCCGGGGTAATGGAGCAGTATACCGTGCCCTTTGTTTGGCCAAACTGAACAAGTTCCGAGCTAAAAAGGGAGTGGCAATTCGGATATTTTGTTTGCACACTCCAGTAAAGGGCTTCTCACAGCTTAAATCGGTATAGTAGTACTGTAACATTTAATTTTGCAGAAGATAGAACTTCACATTTTTTTTAACCTAAACTATATCTGTAACCACTGAACTTCAAACATTTTAACTGTTTAACATACATAAATACTGTATTTTTCCATTTTTGGGAAGTTTCCACTTCTCCATCTCCTTAGCCAGACACCCCCACAAGGAGTGGGCAAACAGTTTGCTTTCAGGCTACCAAGGACTCCCTCGCATGACTCTCCCCTCCCCTCTGCGAAACGACACTGCAGCCTCTGATCAATGCCTTCCCACTGAATAAAGCTTAGATAGGGATCCGAGCCTCCATTCCTTCCTTTTGTCACCACTGCTACAATTAGCAGCTAACTCAGTAGAGCAGAGATCCAATCTTTAGCTCCTTAAGCCATTTTCTTTTCTCCTCAAGGCACTGATTCCTGCTAGGTTACAGCACTGTAGTCCAGTGCCTCATTAAAGTGGCCATTCTTCATGACTGAATCTAGGCATTAGGTGTCAGCTGGCTATTTGACCATGCAGGGCATCACAGCGGAGCTCAATCCTGTCCTCGGGTAATGTCTACACTTCTAGCAGGAACTATTGGACAGCAACGTGAAGTGGAGACCACCGGTGACGTTTCCCCTCCCTGATCTGAGGGTCTGAAACAAACTGTAACACCACTATTGATGCCTTGCCCGAGATCAACTACCACAACACAGATCAAAGATTAAACCCTGGGATTTCCTGGTCTCTTTGGCTCTCAATCTCACAAAGTGATGTGATTGCCCGCGAAGGAACGGGGCAGGCGGAGACCAATGGCATTCCCACACAGAGTATTTTACATGTTAGTACAGGACAGCTAGAACACACATCTGGTCCATTACTGTAGGTCAGTAACTCTGGATGTTCATTACAAAGCTTGGGTAATGTAGGAGCAGCAAATATCCTACAGAAGCACAACTCGTTTTTCAACTGATGCAACTGTAAATAATTTACAACAAACTTGACGGATAATCACTACATACAGCTCAAAAGTAAAATTATCTGCCATACCTGTGTATAGAACTGTGCCGAAATAGCCATCAAAGAGAAACATGACAGAGCCAGGACAGTGATTGCTGTCAATCAATGTCACAGTCATGGTCTCTTTTCCAACTTCATCAAGATGCAAGAGGTGGCACTCTCCTACCTCCAACGGGTGGATCCATATTTCATCCACCTGACAAAAATAAAAAACGAATTATAGATTAGTTTATATATGTCAAACTAGGCTCTTCTCCACACTATAAAACCACAATTGCAATACTAAAATGAGTTCAAAGCAGAGCAACGAAGGTGGAGGGATACAACAATTTAAATAGCGTTCCTCACATCAGAGCAGTTTACAGATTGGAGAATGAAATGGACTCCAAGTGGGTGGGGCTGAAAGAACGGTAGAAAATAAAAGTTGTTAGTAGGCTTTTCAAAAGGGACAGAGGATGTGAAGCGGAGGCATTTTGAGAGTGAATTCCAGAAGGCAGGAACATGTGGCTGAAAAAGCAGCCATCACTGGTGGAGTGAAGAGGATGGGGACAAGGAGCAGACCAATATCAGAGCCACTGAAAGTCCAAGCAGTGACATAGAGCTAAAGAAGGTCACTGAGGTAGGATGAAAGCACATGAAGGTGAAGATAATAATCTTAAACAAATTCATCGGGGCACAGGGAACCAATGGAACCTTGCAAGGACCAAGGTAATGAGTGTGGACTTTGAGCACAGGCAGTGGGAGTTTCTAAATGGTGGAAACCAGGGTGAGAGCTTTCGAGTAGTTGACCCTCAAGGTAATAGACATAGATCAGAGTCTTGCATGAATGAGGAAGAGGTAGCGACAGACAATGGCAATGTCACAAAGGTAGAAGGCAGCGGGTTTGCTGACGAAATGGGCGTGGGAAGGAAACTCAACTCAGGATCAAGCAGCAGACCCAGGTTCTGCATTAGCTGCTTAGCCCGAAGTAGTAGTCAGGAAAGTTGATGAAGTTAAGAGCAGAGGCATGTAGAAACTAACGGGAGCCAAAAAGAATGGCTATGGATGGTCTGCATTAAGCTGCAGAAAATGTTGACTCGTCCAAGACTTAATGACAGTCAGGCAGCAGGGAAGTCACACAACAGCCTTGGAATCAAGAGCGATGGGGCAGTGATAAAGCTGTGAATCACCAGGAACCTTAACCCCTGCTTCCAGAAGAGGAGGGGACCAAGGTAGGGCCCTGGGTCCTGGACAAGTATAAATGGAACCAGGAGAGAGCAGCGCCACAAAGGTGGACTACCAGGGAGAGACTTTGGAGGAGGAGAGAATGATTGCCAGAGTCAACACCAGCAAGAAAGATGGAGAGAGACAATCACAAAAAATATGGCTTGGATACAGGCCACACTGTGTTGTGGTCAGGAAGGAAATTAGATTGCAAGGTCTCAAATTTGAAAGAGGTGGGCAACTAATTGTGAAGCAACAACATGTACTGGCACATTGGAGATGGCAGGAACATTTGGGATAGAGTAGTAATCAGAGGATTTAAGGTGTTTTGAGGGAGTGTCAACAGATGTTTTGAAGAAGATAGGAATGATGCTGGAGGATAGAAATAGGTTGATGATGTTGGCACTCAAAGGGCCGAGGTGGGAAAGCAGTGCGGTCAGGAACTGAGAAGGAAGGGGAATCAAGGCAGCAAGTGGCAAATTTCACGGACAAGATGAGTTTATTAAGGGGGAAGATAGAAGAAAAACTATGCAATAATGATGCATTGGTAGAAGGAAGAGGCGAGGGATTGGAGCCGAGGTGGAAGAACCGGGGGAGTAGACGGACAGAGGTAGAGACGCTAATGCAAATAGCTTTGATTTTGACAAAGTCTAGATGCTCCTCACATTCATAATGTGAAGATAGGAAGGAGAGAAGAGACAGATAAGGAAAGAGGTGATTTTTGGTAGTGGACAATAGTTTAGAAATGCTTCTAATAATCCAAGATAATTATGCAGTAATAGATGCATTTAGTCAGGAAGAGAGTGTGCAACAGTAAACAATGAAGGGCTCAAGCCCGATCTAGCAGTAGATTACTAGGCAGCTCACAAGTCTGGGAGGTTTGAACTTAGAACCAGGTGTGGCTGTTTTACCGGGGAGCGACAGGTGTGAGACACTAGGATCTAGTGGTGATGAGGACATTAGCCATGGAGCCTAGGCAGTTATCGAGATTAATAAAGTTGTCAATTTTCGTAAATGGTAGGCCAGAGAAGGGAAGGTTGGAATTTGAGAGGGGTTTGGGGGTAGTGTTTTTTTTATAAAAGGGTGCAAAATAGAAGTAGAAAGGATTTGGCTGTGAGGAGAATGTGTACGGATGAAAAGGCAAAATAGTGTGAGGGAACTCTATCAGTGATAGCGATCTGGGCAATCTTTAAGGCCTGTGTGATAACGAGGTCGGGGGGTGGCCATGGGGAAGTCAACCTGGAGAGTGAAGTTGAAGGGGACAAGTCAGTGGTGCTAGGGAAGATGGAGTTTGAAATTAGTGATGATAAGGAGTCACTCTGGAGAAATTGAGGGAGGACACAGAGGAGAATATTTTAGTGAGGAAAACATCCATGAGCCTTATACAAACAGACGAGGAGAATTTTGAAGGAGAGCTGGGCCTGAGGATGAAGGACTACATGTTCAAAAGGGGAAAAGAGCCAAAGGCCTCGGGGGTAGACCAAAGTGGGATTTGGAGCTAATTTGTCACGCCTGTGGCAATTTGGGTGTGGTGGAATGAGAAACTGGGGGGGGAATTAAAGATTTGAGGGGGGGGCAGGAGGAAGACCAGCTTTGGTAATCTAAATCTCAGCAAGACCTACAATGGAACCTGGGAATGCAGAGAAAGGAGTTCAGTGAGAGAGAAAGAGCAGGTGGTGCCTAGATGAGATTTGGGGATCAAGGGAGGTGGAGAAACAATAAAATGGGGTGGGTGGTAGGAGAGGGACACAAGAAGACGGACAGTACTGTAGCCTGGTGGCAATGGAACTGAACTAGCAGCCCAGAGATCGGCGTTTACAATCCCACCACAGCACACTGAAACGGAATTCAATAAATCTGGCCATTTGTGGGCTAGCAGCAGAAAATTACCATAAAAGCTGCTGGATTTGCTGTAAAAATCCAACTGATTCACTAATGTTTTTCAGGGCAGGGAACCCGCCATCCCCACCTGGTCTGGTCTACATCTGACTAAAGTGTCACACTGCGTGGTTGACTCTTAATGACCTCAAGGCAACTAGGGATGGGCAATAAATACTGCCTTGCCACCCACATCCCAAGAACAAAGGGTTTTGTTTAGGAAAACAGAGAAATGGGGGAGCTCAGATCTGAGGCAGTAGCCATTTTGCACACACAGGTGGAACACGTCATTCTTTTCTTTAAAATGAAAAGCAGGAGTGCGCCTGTTTCTATCGGTAACTAATGCTGCATAAACGGAATTGCATTAACAGGCGGCTGTGAAACCTGCGATTTCCGAGAACGGAAACTTAACAGATCATTTAGATAATGGCTCGGCTGGGATCCCCTGCAGTTGAACAGCTTACCAATATTCACGGTCAGAGTTCACAGATGTCGAACAGTTATTGGAGTGTGGTAACAGAGGTCTAGCAGTGCCTGTGGGATTATATCCCAGAATGGGCTACAATCTTTAGGACAGAAGAGAAAGAAGATAGAATATTCTAAAATCCCCACCACTTTGCCTCACCTGAAACTTCCACCGCAACAACTTGGCAGTAACGGGGGAGCAGTATATGGGTCTGCTCCAGGTGGACGACAGACCTGATGTATGATCACTGTGCAAGTGGGACAGGAAGAACAAACGGATATGGCTGCACTTCCGAATCTGCCAGAAATCCACAGCAAAAGGAGTGTTTGGGATCAATGTTCCATTCATTTCTCGCTATCCCCAAACAGCCAGCACCTGCACAAGATAAGACACCTTAACTCCTAACGCACTGTAAAAGCAACTGAGTGAACTTGTATTTACTCTTTTACAAAGCCAGCATTCTGTGTTGGATCAACACAACTGTAACCCCTTCACGGTTCTCTAGATATATGTGAGATGTGGTCTCTGTTGTAGACAGTATTCTATAGTCCAGTAAGGAGATCACTACTACAATGGCTTAATTCTAATTATCTTACTTTATAGTTTTAACGTTTTAACGTCAGACAGTATAAGAAGATTACGGGTCAATGACCTAAATTAGACATTTGCATACATTAGAATGAATCTAGACATAATAAACATACATTCTCCATTTATATGGATTCACAAAGGAGAATCTGTCCCTGTGTCCAAATTCGAGTGCACTCTTTCGTTGGCGCGCTTAAGTTGGAGCTCATGGTATGTATAATGTCTGCAAGACTTACGACTCTGAACCCCTTCGTTGAATTCTCTTCACGATCACTGAATCCCACTTTGAGTTCTGGATGCAGAGCTACTAATACGAAGGGCGGCGGCCGAGTTTGGAAGCCCGGGACGGGATGCGGCAGCCATTTGCCTCCCGAGCCCTCTTTTCAGAGCTCCTGCCCTCTTCTCTTCCAGTCGCTCCCCTCTTCCCGCTCGAAAAACCCGACTCCACCCCTTCCTCCTGGGGTTTCTGCCTGGAGACTGCGCAGCCTCGCTGTCTGCAACAGTTGATACTGGTGCAGAATTATGGAAAGTCTGCTCTTAGTCACATTGTGTCCTTAAAAGTTCTTGCCGTACCTTCACATGGGCAACTTTAACCCAGGGATTTATAACAATGATAATACAGTGTCTAAGTTAAAGATTGATAACCATACTTAGCGTACATAACATTTCCAGTGGGTATTACACAAATAAGACACAGAGCAGCCTGTCATCCCATTAGTCTGGATAGGATTCAACCCAGGAATCAGAAGGGTAACAGGACAGCATGCTAACCCACGATGCTGTCCAATTGGCCCCTACTGGCACCTACATATCTATTATATATTAAAAGTGCTGAGTAGGTCTCAAGATTCCATTTCAAAATGCATCGAAGCGCCTTTTGTCTGGCTCAGTCTGTTTAAAAAAAAAAGCACTATGAATCCGTCAAGATGCATCTGCAGTACCAGTTATGTTTAGAGGTGGCACTGTAAAGGGACAACTTCCAGCTTAAATGTGTCACAGTAACATTAGGCAGTTGAAGTTCCTTGACTGAAAACTTCAAAGCACTCGACCCTTTTGACCGATCCTTCCCTTGGCCACACAGACTTTGGTACCCGGCTCTCTCCCACCCCAGCAGCACAAATGTTATGCTGACAGCTGCAAAGATTGCCTCTCCCCCACCGCCGCCAATGAGCAGCCCTCCTCTCACCAAACGGCCCTGGGATACCAAAGACAATGCAGGTTCCCATCTCGCATCCCTCTCCCCGCCTTACCTAGTTGAGCTGGTTTCTATAAGCCTCCTTATCCTGTTTCCTGAGCAGAATGGCCAGTGTCAAGGACAATTTAGGTTCCCATTCTCTCCGTTCCCCCCTCTCCCCCAGTATATTTTTGGGACAGCTGGCCCAATTTCAGTGCAGAGCTACTTCCCTGCTGAATGTGTTGCTGGGACACCCAGGAAAATGTCAGCCCCCATTCTGGTAATGGTTTTTGCTGCAGTGCAGGTGGGGGTGTGGCTCATGGGTGCTGAATGCCCACTAATGGGGTGGGGGACAGGGGGTGTGAGGGCTAAGAAAGGAAAGCACAAATCAGGCAGGGTTCCTGCACTATCTAGTGACCTTTGCAGGAAAGTCCAAGCATGCACGTGTCAAACGAGGGCAGGCTTGGATTGACTGCAATGCTTTCTAAGCTCACACACAGAGAAAGGCTACTTATGTGGAGAGTGCTCGGCAGCAATGAGCCATCCCAATCAGTGGGCACAGCGCACCCACGATCCGCATCCCACCACTGGCCATTCAGCACCCAGGAACCTCACCCCACCAATAGCCTCTCCGCACCCATGAACATGGCAGAAGAACCGAAGGCGACATGAGGAAAAACTTTTTTTACACAGCAAGTGGTTAGGATCTGGAATGCGCTGCCTGAGTGTGTGGCGGAGGCAGATTCAACCGTGGCTTTCAAAGGGGAATTGGATAAGTACCTGAAGGGAAAAAATTTGCAGGTCTATGGGGAAAGGGCAGGGGAGTGGGACTAGCTGAAGTGCTCTTCCAGAGAGCCGGCACAGGCTCAACGGGCCAAATGGCCTTCTTCTGTGCTGTAACCATTATACTGTGCTGTAACCACTATATGATTCTATGAACAGCATCCCACCAGTGGCCAGACTGCACTCTTGAGCCACACCTAAAAATAGTGCTCTCCACACTCCTGAACTGTACACCATCTGTGCGCCCTCCCCATACATGAACTGCCCCCAACCAGTGGCCAATCTGCACCCATGAACCACACCCCACCAGTGGGCATTCAGCACCCATAAACTGTATCCCACCAGTGGGCACTCCACAACCATGAACCGTACCCCACGACAGCGCTCTCCCCATCCATGAACCATACCTCACACGAGTACTCCACACGCATGAACCATACCCCACTAGTCTGCTCCACCCATGAACCATACCCCACCAGTGGGTGCTGCCCACCCATGAACCATACCCCAGCAGTGGGTGCTCCCCACCCCTGAACCATACCCCAGCAGTGGGTGCTCCCCACCCCTGAACCATACCCCAGCAGTGGGTGCTCCTCACCCATGAATCAAACCCCACCAATGGGTGCTCCTCACCCATGAATCAAACCCCACCAATGGGTGCTCCCCACCCATGAATCAAACCCCACCAATGGGTGCTCCCCACCCATGAACCATACCCCAGCAGTGGGTGCTGCCCACCCATGAAACATACCCCAGCAGTGGGTGCTCCCCACCCATGAACCATACCCCAGCAGTGGGTGCTGCCCACCCATGAACCATACCCCAGCAGTGATTGCTGCCCACCCATGAACCATACCCCAGCAGTGGGTGCTGCCCACCCATGAACCATACCCCAGCGTGGGTGCTGCCCACCCATGAACCATACCCCAGCAGTGGGTGCTGCCCACCCATGAACCATACCCCAGCAGTGGGTGCTGCCCACCCATGAACCATACCCCAGCAGTGGGTGCTGCCCACCCATGAACCATACTCCAGCAGTGGGTGCTGCCCACCCATGAACCATACTCCAGCAGTGGGTGCTCCCCACCCCGAGGCCGCACCTTGTGATGAGCTCAGGCCGCTCTCTGTCACCCCGGGATGGGGGGATGATTTCCAATCACCTGAGTATTTATTTTGAAGCCGAGTCCGAAGACACGGTTCCGTTTCACACTCAGTCCTACAGACCTGATAAAATAAACGGGCGGCCGCCTACGCTCCCGCCTCTCTCGAACCGTCATTGGACTCGGACAGCTACTCCCTCCAGTAACGAGCGGCCGCCCCGCGCTGTACTTCTGATTGATTGACACTCGCACTGGCCACTCACCGTGCAGACGTGGGGGGATGCGACCAATCAGAGGTCCTGTGGGCGGGACTCCAGACCGAGGCGCGCGTTTCCGCTTTGAAAGCGGTGTTGACAGCAGCGCCCCCTGCCACGGAGGACTTGGCCACAGCCGGTACTGCACTGGACCGAGATTTAACGGGAGAAAACCAAACATAACCCCTAATCAGCAGGAGGCTTCAGTGGAGGGAGACCTATTAACTGCTGCACCAAACCAAGGAATGCATGATGCTGGTACTGCTTGCGTAAAACAGTAAAATGTTCTGTTCATTCAAATTGATCTGCACAAAAATAATGCTGATGGATTTTTAAAAAATCAGTAAATAAAAATGGATGGTATGTTGCCTCCCATGGTATGGTACCAGTGTGGCAGAGCCACTGAGGGACTCTGAACAACTGTACATAATTCCCTTTAACGATGTGTTAGCTACAGACTAAATCTGTACCATTGTATATACTGTTTGCATGTACAGTGTGCGGTCCCTTTAAGAGCGCGGGCAAACGCGATGACGTCATGCCGCTAATCACGTGATCACCCAAACGCGGGAAAAACGTGATGACGTCATGACGCCATCCACGGGACCGCCCAGGCAGTCCTCGTGGAGCCTCCGACCTGTTAAGACCTGTATTCATAGTTCTCTTGCATCAATCTATTTAAACTCGTTAGTTTGACATTAAAAACCTTTTTGATTGATTGCCTGCGTCGAACTCAATCTCTAGATAGGAATTTGACCTTTCCTACATTGGTGACCCCGACTTTTGTGAACGGATTTCGCAAAAGGAACACAGCATGGAGGCAAACGCCATTTTGTTGAAGCTGCCGCAGTTCTGGGAGCAACAAGCGACCTCATGGTTCATCCAAGTTGAAGCCCAGTTCGCCCTGAGAGGCATCGTTGAGGATCAGACCTGATACTTATACGTGGTCTCCGCACTCGACGGCTCTACCGCCTCGCGGATCGTCAGTCTTCTCGAGAACCCCCCGACGGACCGCAAGTATGAGACCCTCAAGGCGCGGTTACTACAGGTTTTCGGGCTCACGAAATCAGAGCGCGCCCGTCGGCTGCTCGCTATGCCCAGGATCGGGGACTCCAAACCTTCCGAGCTGATGAGCCAAATGCTCACACTCCTTGGCTCCGAACCGGAATGCTTTCTCTTCAGAGAGCTATTCCTCAGCCAATTACCGGAGCAAGTGCAAGCGGCATTGGCGAGGTCCGAGGTCGAAGACTGCGCAGCGCTCGCTGCCGAGGCAGACAAAATATTCGCAGTTACGCAACAGTACTGCGCTGCCACGAGGCGCCCATCCCCCACAGACGCCGCCCCAGCTCCTCAGCTTCTACCACGCGCGGTTTGGCGCGAAGGCGAGATGTTGCCGCCCTCCCTGCAGCTTCTCTCAAAAAAAAACAACTCTGTCCAATGAAAAACGGGTCTAACAGGTGTCCCGCGGCCGCGATGGCAATCGGCAATGCAGGCAAGCTGCTCTTCATCACAGATACCCTCTCCGGTCGTCGGTTCCTGTGCGATACTGGAGCGCAGTGCAGCATTCTACCCGCGTCAGCTCTTGATGTACAGGCTGGGAGGCACGGCCTCCCCCTCGAAGCGGCTAATGGCGGAGCTATTCGGACCTTCGGCAGACGGCGGCTCCAGGTGTGCTTCGGCGGCCAGCGGTTTTTCTGGGAATTCGTTACGGCCAAGGTTTTGCAAGCCATTCTCGGTGCAGATTTCCTGTGCGCCAACGGCCTCTTGGTCGATGTAAGGAACCGACGGCTGATCAACGCGGCCACGTTTCACTCTATCCCTTGCCACCGTAGTAACACCATGCCACGCACCGTCTCCTGCGCTTTCCCGACTCTGAATGAGTTCACTCGCCTGCTAGGCGAATTTCCAGACCTGACCAGGCCCACGTCTCCTCCACGGCCACGAAACATGGTGTGGAACACCAAATCACCACCACCGGCCTCCCGGCGCCTCGAACCTGGCAAGCTAGCGGTCGCGAAGGCGGAGTTCGCAACAATGGAACGCTTAGGGATTATTCATCATTCACAGGTCGAATAGTTCCTGGTCTTCGCCTCTTCACATCGTTCTGAAACCTGGTGGCGGATGGCGGCCCTGCGGCGACTATTGGCGCCTAAACGACGTCACCACTCCTGATCGATACCCGAACCCCCACATCCAGGATTTCTCTGCCCATTTGGCAGGAAACACCGTTTTTTCCAAGGTTGACCTTGTCCGAGGCTACCACCAGGTCCCGGTGCACCCGCAAGACATCCAAAAGACCGCAGTCATCACCCCTTTCGGTCTCTTCGAATTTTTAAGGATGCCGTTTGGGATGAAGAACGCCGCCCAGGCTTTCCAGCGCCTCATGGACTCCGTGCTGCGGGACCTCAAGTTCCTTTTTGTCTACTTAGACAATATCCTCATTGCCAGTCCTAATAAGGAGGAACACATCTCTCACCTCCGCACCCTCTTTCGACGCCTCAGCCAACACGGCCTGATTATCAACCCAGCCAAGTGTCAGTTTGGTCTGCACCAAATTGATTTCCTGGGACATCGCATTACCTCAGAGGGAGCGGTTCCTTTGCAAGCGAAGGTAGAGGCGGTGACATCCTTTCCACGCCCGCTGAACATAAAGGCCCTGCAGGAGTTCCTCGGCATGGTAAACTTTTACCAATGTTTCGTGCCTAAGGCAGCACTGCTCATGCAGCTCCTGTATGAGGCCCTCAAGGGCAAGTCTGGCAAGGATCTGGTAGGCTGGACGGTTGACATGGACCGGGCATTCACCGACACCAAGAGCGCCTTAGCCAACGCGACCATGCTAGCGCACCCGCTACCAGGAGCCACCATCGCCCTCACCACCGACGCGTCAGATTACGCAATCGGCGCCGTTCAGGAGCAGTGGGTGAATGGGACGTGGCAGCCGTTGGCATTCTTCAGCCGTCAACTGCGGCGTAACGAGCGGGCGTACAGTACTTTCGATAGGGAGTTACTAGCCCTTTTTCTGGCCATCCGCCATTTCCACTTCTTGTTGGAAGGACGCCCTTTCACCGCTTTCGTCGACCATAAGCCACTGACTTTTGCCATGGCCAAGACCGCCGAACTGTGGTCATCTCGACAATAACGTCAGCTGACATACATCTCCGAATTTACCACAGATATTCAGCACGTGGCCGGTAAAGACAACCTGGTGGCAGATTGCCTCTCCCGCGCGACCGTGCGTGCGGTCCAGCTGGGCATCGACTACGCCCTCATGGCAGCAGACCAAGTCTCAGACCCAGAAGTGCAGGCTTACCGCACCAACACCACTAGCCTCCAGTTGGCCGACGTCAGGTTCCATTCGGCTGGTACCACATTGCTGTGTGACCTCTCCATTCGGGACCCTCACCCTATTGTGCCGGTCGCCTGGCGCCGCAAGGTGTTTGACGCCATACATGGGTTGTCACACCCAGGAATGAAGGCTTCTCAGAAGCTAATGTCATCTAAGTTCGTTTGGTGGGGCATGCATAAAGATGTCCGCGACTGGGCCAACACCTGCGTGGTCTGCCAAAAGGCCAAGGTACAGCGCCACGTCAAGGCTCCATTGGCCACCTTTGCAGTTCCTGAGCGACGGTTTGACCACGTTAATGTGGACCTGGTAGGACCACTTCCACCTTCCCATGGTTTTACGCACATCCTGACCATAGTAGATCGCACCACCAGATGGCCGGACGTGGTTCCCCTGTCATCTACTACTTCAGCGAACGTGGCCAGGGCGTTCATCTCTTCATGGGTCGCCCATTTTGGAGTGCCTGCTGACATCTCTTCAGACCGGGGACTGCAGTTTTCCTCCGAACTCTGGAATGTGGTGGCTCAATGACTCGGTGTCAAGTTACACCGCACCACAGCCTACCACCCACAAGCGAACGGTCTGTGCGAACGTTTTCATAGATCGCTTAAGGCCGCACTGAGGGCCAGCCTCCAAGACACTGGATGGGCAGACAAGCTGCCGTGGGTCATGTTGGGCCTGTGCACGGCCCCCAAGGAAGATCTTCACTCTTCCGTGGCAGAGCTCGTTTATGGTCAGCCGCTGCGAGTGCCGGGGATTTCCTGCCAACACCAATGGAGCCATGGTCCGCCTCACGCCAGCTTATCAGTCACCAGGAAGCAGCCAGATGTTTTGCGCCGGTTTCCACATTGCATCACGGGTTTCAGGGCTCTCACGTTCCAGCAGAGCTGAAACAAGCCGACTACGTGTTCATCCGCCACGATGCTCACTGGGACCCGCTCAAGGCCCCATACACTGGACCTTTCCGCGTGTTAGAGGCAGGAGACAAAACCTTCAACATGGATGTCGGTGGTAAACCGGACCACATTTCGGTCGACCGTTTGAAGCCGGCACACCTGGACCTTGACCGTCCCGTCGAGACCGCACAGCCACCGAGACGAGGTCGGCCGCCCACCGCCGTCACGCCAGAACAAGTGCAACCACCCGCCAGACCGCCCGCCATCCAACAGCTTCCGCTTCGGGAATACAGGAGTCGTTCTGACAGGCTTGTCAGACCCCCTCACCGTTTGACTTTTTCCGTTAAAGACAATTCTGGGGGGGCGCATGTGGCAGAGCCACTGAGGGACTCTGAACAACTGTACATAATTCCCTTTAACGATGTGTTAGCTACAGACTAAATCTGTACCATTGTATATACTGTTTGTATGTACAGTGTGCGGTCCCTTTAAGAGCGCGGGCAAACGCGATGACGTCATGCCGCTAATCACGTGATCAACCAAACGCGGGAAAAACGTGATGACGTCATGACGCCATCCACGGGACCGCCCAGGCAGTCCTCATGGAGCCTCCGACCTGTTAAGACCTATATTCATAGTTCTCTTGCATCAATCTGTTTAAACTCATTAGTTTGACATTAAAAACCTTTTTGATTGATTGCCTGCGTTGAACTCAATCTCTAGATAGAAATTTGACCATTCCTACACCAGCATCAAGGATGTCACTGAGCGGCTGCAGGACATTCTGAGGGGGGGACGGTGAACAGCCAGAGGTCGTGGTCCATATCGATACCAATGAATAGGTAGAAACAAGGATGAGCTCCTGCAGACAGATTTTAGGGAGCTAGGAAAGAGATTATAAACAGGACATCAAAGGTAGTAATCTCCGGATTACTCCCGGTGCCACGTGCTAGTGTGTACAGAAATAGGAGGATAGAACAGATGAATGCAGGGCTGGAGAGATGGTGCAGAAGGGACTTTAGATTCCTGAGGCATTGGGACCAGTTCTGGGGGAGGTCGGACCTGTACAAGCCGAACGGGTTGCATCTCAACAGGGCTGGGACCAATATCCTCGTGGGGGTGATTTGCTAGTGCTGTTGGGGAGGGTTTCAACTAGCTTGGCAGGAGATGGGAACCTGAGCGTGGATTCAGAAGGGAGAGAAGCAAAGCTGTAAATGGAAGGCAGAAAATTAGTCTATGAGTTTGGAAGGCAGAGGAAACAAAGGCTGGAAAATAGTCAACAAAGGGGTTTGACTTAATGGTATATTCTTCAATGCAAGGAGTCTAGTGAATAATGCAGATGAGCTGAGGGCACAGATAGACACGATATCATAGCTATTACTGAAACATGGCTGATAGAAGGACAGGAATGGCAGCTCAATATTCCTGGTTACAGAGTTTTCAGACGAGATAGGAAGGGGTTTCAGTTCATCGGGCACTGGCACCAGTACTGGGGAAAGAGGGAGCTGTTCCGTTGGGACAGGCTCTCCACTGAAACCAGGCTGGGACCAGTGTCTTGGTGAACCGAATAACTAGGGCAGTAGACAGGGCTTTAAACTAATGAAGGAGGGGGTGGGAGGATTCAGGAAAGAGTAAATTTAAAAGCAGCTAGAGAAATGTCAAGGCTCCAGAGCAGAGTAGAGTTTGGGGTTGTTGTGGTGAAAATAAATTCACATCTAAACCGTGTAAAAGTAAAAAGATGCAGTTTATTATCAGAGCTCTGGGAGAAGAGTCTCAGACCCCGCGGTCTGTGCAAGCACCTTCTCGCTCTCTCTTGGTTGGTACAGCTTTTTATTCTATTTTCACCCAATCACATTGTATTACAATAATCACCTGATCACATTGTATTACAATAATCACCTGATCACATATGGATTCTTTTCAGTATTAGTAAAGGTTAGTTACATCTTACTATGCCTTTGGTCACAGGTCAAATTCCCATGACCCCTATATTCTGCTGTGTCTACAATTTTTAGCTAAAGCAGCATATTTCTTATCGCTTAACACACATTCTGTCTTGTCCCACAGTTGCGTCTTATCTCTGTTTTGCAAAGTTTCTCTACACACTGTCCTTTGTGCAAAACTAGCGAAAGTAGCACGAAAGTCTTTTTCACATGAGAAAGTCTTTTTCATAAAAGAAAGTTGTTATTCTGAGAGGGTTCATTTTAACCCCTTCAGTCCCTCCTGTTGGTCCCGCACCAAATTTAGATTTTGGCTAGGGATACCAACTTCTCTTCTACTTTTACCATCCCCGGGATTACTCCTAACTGATGGCTTAAACTTAGTACCTAAGTTCGTCTTTCCCCTCTGTCTATCTTTTTGTGCTAGGCGTGGTAGTCTGTGCAAATGACCAAAGAACTTTACATGTATGTTCCTATCTCTATCAGTTCATTATCCCACATTAACTGTTCGGTTTCTGGCTCAATATCGATTATATCAACTATAGCAACCGGCACTATTCGGGACACAGCTGCCCTACAACATGCATTCAAAACCGTCATCATGACACAAAATAATACTACAACTATAATAACAATTATAAGTCCTTATCATTTCTATTTGTCTTGATATTCGACCTTGCTGGCTTTTATGCTATCTTTTTCCGCTTGCCTGTTGTCAGTCCCTGGTCTAAGAATTAAAACCCATCTTTGAATCTAACAGCTATTTCTTACAATTCCCTTTTTTTAAAGAAGGAAATACCTTTATTGACTTCTCACAATTGGCTCTTGACTAATCTAGCCAGCTCTTATTGCTCTCTCAACTTGGGCATTAGTTAGTAGGGAGTCTTGAAGATTTTTCCCTTCCTTACAGTCCATTCCTTTGAGGAGAAGGAGCAACCTCTGACCCCTTACTCAAATTCAATTCACTGTTCCGGTGTTCCAATTCTGCCCCGCCTGGGAAATCCTCTGTTTCTTCTATCTTTCCTGATGTTACCCCACCTGGGGTCTCCTCTACATTGCTTCGGATCTTCTCTTTCGGTGTGCTCAATTAATTTGTTAGTGCTTGTCAGTCATGGGCATGAGTACCAAATTGGCTTATGTATCAAAGTCTTACTACACACGTTACATATATCAAATACACTATCATTACAAGTTGGATAACTACCAGAGCATGTGAAATAATACAAAGCTAAGGGTGTGCTGATGTATTAATAGCCCAATATCCCATCAATGTGAGTTGTCCCCTATGCTGTCAATTTCAATATCTATTCTCGAGTTGTCTTGCTCCAAAACATAAAAATGCTTTAGGGAGGAGTTCAGTCGCATCATGAGCTCACTGAAACCCACAAACAACAGGGGAATGTCATATCCGAGTATCCGAATTGTGCCACATAATTGTGTAGCTCATACTTAAAAATGTGTTGGTTGATGGGACAGGTCCTGTTAGACCCGTAAAGCATGGTAATTGCAGTAGTAGTGACACAGGAGGCACCACCAAAATCACCTCATACTGGATTCGTACTGGTTTTTTCCCACGCTCTATTACCTACAAAACACAATTATTACAGTCACAGTTAAATTCAGTCTTACAATCATATCAAATACATTACAGTTTAACATCTAATCAACAAATCATGGATTTAAAAGATTCTCCAGATCTCTTTTACTTGTATCCACCTTGTGGATAATTCTTACTAAACATGATTTCTCCTTGGCCCTCAATTGTACCAATCTAGATTCCATGTAACTCTCCACTTCAACTTCAATTTCAATCCCTCTAACAGGTACCAGTATGTTTAACTCTATTCTGATTGTTTCATTAATTAGATAGTTTCTCGATGGAGTATGTGTCAATGCTTTAAAAGTTGTCTCGCTCTCCTGAGCCACATTAACCATTTCATGTTTTGCTGTTGTCAAGTAACTGAGCATGTCTGAGACCCGTTCTTCAGTGCAGATTCACCATACATTCCTGGATGGTAATTACTTCATACGTAACAAATCACATTTACACACTCATACCGATATCTCAATATCATGCCACCCATGCCATCTGATACAAGCCTTTCTCGGGCTTTCAGGTATCTTATCGAAAGATTGTAGTCGTCTAATGGCTGAATACTTCTTCAAGGTCTTACTTGCTGCTATTTAAGCTTTGACCTGAGCTCTTGGCCCTCTGCCTGTAATCTGGCCACTTCAGCCTGCTTGATTTCAAGCTGATTTTTAGCAGTAACTAGCTCTACATTAATCTCTTCCATTTCTTTCTCCTGAAGTGCTCTTTTCTGTAGTTGAGCTTTCACTAATGCAGTTTTCTCAGCTATTAGGCTCTCTAAAAGCATAATCTGTTGCTTAAAGTTATTCTCAAGATTCAACTTTTCTTTTTCCACGGTCTCTATTGTTGCCTGACTTTTCTCAATGTTTTCCGAAAACTGCTTTAACCTGTCAACTTTTTCAAGTAAAGCATCTTCCTTCTCAGCTGGAAGGGAGGCAAGAGAATTTGCATTCTGCTTTGACTTCATTAATTTATTCTCCAAGTCTGAAACCAGTTCTTCCTTGGTCTGGCAATCTACCTGGAGATTTAATAAGCAGTCATTCAAATTATTTTCTTCTTGTTTCAGATCATCGAGTTCAGACTGATTTTTTTTCAGTTTTGTTTCTGCTCTTTTAAACTGCCTGAGAGCATTTTGCAAGTTCTCATTCAGTAGTGTAATTCTCCTGTTTCAATCTTACACTCTCAATCACTTTCCTTTAATTACCATTCATATCTCATTCATGAGTCCTGGAAAAACTTTACTGTCCAGTACAATATTTAAGATAGAAAACATAGGCCTAGAAATTCAGTGGTGTTAGCGCCCACTTAGCGCCTAAAGAGGTATTTAGCGCCGGCGCTGTTGGTAGCCTGGAATTCAGTGTAGCGCAAATGGTGGCGTTAGCCGGTAGCGCTGCGCCGGCACCGATGACGTCATCGGTGTGCGCAGCGCCCCGGTTTCAACGCGATGCCGGCCCAACGCCCAAATTCAGTTGCCGCCGCCTCACCCATAGCGGGCGCAAGGAGCGTTTGTAAAACGGGGCCTTGCAGCTCCGAGAGGCCGGGGCGTAAAGGTGGAGGTGCGGCCGGCCGCTTTCCCGGCGGCCGCTTGGCCGCTCCTTCCTCCCCGGACTCCCACACCACCCCCCCGCGGCATTGGTCTCTGACCCCCGCGAGCCCGGCACTTCTCCGTGGTGCCGGGCTCATTTGCCGGGGGAATCCAGCGGCGATCTCACGGCTGCAGGCAGCTCCTCCTTAAGAGAAGGAGGAGGCCTGCAGTACCCCAGCCTGCCGCACCGCATCGGGTGGCGCAGTGGCAGCTGGACGCCTGAAATTGACTTTCAGCGCCCCAAGCGAGGCGGCCAAACCCTGCAATAGCGCCCGCCTCCGTCTTGGGCGCTGCAACTGAATTTCTGGCGGGCGCTACGGGAATCCGGGCGAGCGCTAAATTTCGGGCGCTAAAGACCTGGCGCGGCGATAGCGAAATTCTAGGCCATAGAGTCATAGAGTCATAGGCCTAGAATTTCGCTATCGTTGCGCCAGGTGTTTAGCGCCCGAAATTTAGCGCTCGCCCGGATTCCCGTAGCGCCCGCCTGAAATTCAGTTGCAGCGCCCCAAGAGGGAGGCGGGCGCTATTGCAGGGTTTGGCCGCCTCACTTGGGGCGCTGAAAGTCAGTTTCAGGCGTCCAGCTGCCGCTGCGCCACCCGATGCGGTGCGGCAGGCTGGGGTACTGCAGGCCTCCTCCTTCTCTTAAGGAGGAGCTGCCTGCAGCCGTGAGATCGCCGCTGGATTCCCCCGGCAAATGAGCCCGGCACCACGGAGAAGTGCCGGGCTCATGGGGGTCAGACACCAATGCCGCGGGGGGGGTGGTGTGGGAGTCCGGGGAGGAAGGAGCGGCCAAGCGGCCGCTGGTAAAGCGGACGGCCGCACCTCCACCTTTACGCCCCGGCCTCTCGGAGCTGCAAGGCCCCGTTTTACAAATGCTCCTTGCGCCCGCTACGGGTGAGGCGGCTGCAAGTGAATTTGGGTGTTGGGCCGGCATCGCGTTGAAACCGGGGCGCTGCGCACACCGATGACGTCATCGGTGCCGGCGCAGCGCTACCGGCTAACGCCACCATTTGCGCTACACTGAATTCCAGGCTACCAACAGCGCCGGCGCTAAATACCTCTTTAGGCGCTAAGTGGGCGCTAACACCACTGAATTTCTAGGCCATAGAGTTATACAGCACAGAAAGAGGCCCTTCGGCCCATCGTGTCTGCGCCGTCCATCAAGCCCTGTCCAATCTAATCCCATTTTCCAGCATTTGGTCCATAGCCTTGTATGCAATGGCATTTCAAGTGCTCATCCAAATGCTTCTTGAATCTTGTGAGGGTTCCTTCTTCTACCGCCCTTTCAGGCAGCGAGTTCCAGACTCCAACCACCCTCTGGGTGAAAAAGTTCCTCCTCAAATCCCCTCTAAACCTCCTGCCCCTTACCTTGAATCTATGCCCCCTTGTTATTGACCCCCCTACTAAGGGGAAAAGTTCCTCTTTATCTACCCTATCTATGCCCCTCATCATTTTGTACACCTCAATCAGGTCCCCCCTCAGCCTTCTTTGCTCCAAGGAAAACAACCCCAGCCTGTTTAGTCTTTCTTCATAGCTGAGGCGCTCCATCCCAGGTAACATCCTGGTGAATCTCCTCTGTGTAAAGTCTGTGGGTTGTACAGTTAATAACGACACAGACTTCAGGAATAACAAACAAACAGGTCTTTACTATTCGAAGGTCAGGGCGAATCTGCCCAAGGAATCATGCCACAACACTTATATACCGGTGTGGTCACCGTCGGTATTACAGTATACAGAAGCCAAACAAGTAGTGCCACACCTAAAGTAGTTCTCTTAAAGGTGAACGGTTACATACAATAGTTCTCTTAAAGGTAGACGGGTACATACACTACAATCCTCCCTTTTTAGCTTATTACATACAGAGTCCCCATTAAACATAACATATCTTCAACTTCATATAAAACAATTTACAGACATAGTCTCGGTGGGAAACAGTTCACAGGTTCAGTCTCTGCGGGAACAGTTCACAGATTCAGTCTCTGATCTTGACTCGGTCCGAACAACATCTCTTTGGTGTAGATGGTTCACATTGCTAGCGTGACTCCTCCATGTCCTTTTCTTGACGTAACAGCTTGAACTTTCGTCCTGCTGAACCAGCAGTGCTGACTTTTACAACAACTGGGTTGCCTTGATATTTTCCTACTTCCCAACTGATTTAACTCCTTTCGTAGGGTCCACGCATGATCTGGTAGAAGTGATAATATTTGCGATAGTTATCATCTTCTGCTTCTTCTTTTTCTTTTCTGCTTTTTGGAGACTCTCGGGGCTCCCTTATCAGCTGCCAGCTGTAGCGCCACCAACTCTCTATGTTCCTTCGACTTTAAGTGCTTCATCCTGATTTCGGCACTTTGGGAGTTTTCATCACAAACTGGGCAGACCACATCCTCGTAATATTCAGTGTCACTCAACAGGTCATGGTAATATTCGGGTTCGTCCTGAGTTAGGCCAGCGAGAGGGCCTTCTACTTCCTCCTTACCCATCTGGACGTTAGCTGACTGTGGTTCCTTCCCTAGACATCTTTCTTGAAAAGACTTCTTCATGCATTCATCTTCATCCCGCTCTTCCTGGGTTTCCTGCAAATCCTTCACTAATGACCTAATTTGTGATTTCAATACTTCCCCTTCCCTCGGGGATTGATTGATCGGGCTATTCAATCCTTCTACTGGAGCAGCTGTTTCAACATTCTGTTGTTCACATAGACGCGATTCAGTGTACTTTTGGCATCCCAGTAAAGTCTGTTTTGCAACCTCAGCTATTTCCCAAACTTTTGAGAGCTCCGAACTCCTTCCCGTTGAAGATTGAAGCTCGTGTTCAGATTGTTCCCATTGCAGAGTCTTTTCCCTCAGCATATGAAGGAGTTGGCTGACCGTTAACTCTTCCACGGGAACACTGTGGATCAGAGTCTTCTCCATTTCATCCACCTTTTCCTCCAATGCTTCCACCTTCTGTTCCTCTTGTACTTTGGCTTTCAGCGCTCGGAAAAGTTGCGCCCTGATGCTCTCTAGCTCATGTTCAGGGACCATTCTTACAGTCTCTGTGTTTCTTACAGTTTCCTTTTCTTCCACTGAAAGGATTCCCAGTTGAATCTGTTCTTCAAGTTGTTGAACCTCGGACATTGCCGCCTCATATTTGTCTTGGGTTTCCTTCAATATTTTTATGAGTTCTTGGACATCTTGTCTTTCATGTTCTGCCATGTCTTTCACCTCTAATTTCTCATCTATGGATGGAACTTCTACCGATGAGTCTGTCTTGGCCTTGAGCTCATCAAGAATTTCCTGCAGCCTTTGGGCTTCTTGCTCATGTTCAACCTTTAGTTGTTCATATGCTTCTACTGAAACTAGCTTTTCGGAGGTTGCCGAGTTAACCCCCTCCAGAATTGTAGCCTGGGCCTGTTCATACTGTTCTTTCAACTTCTCACGCTCTGCTTGTAAGGAGTCGTAGAGAAGAACTGGAATAACATCCTGGCTTCCTGAAGATTCCTCTTCATTTGCTTCTTTCGCAATTTCCTGTTGGAGTTCAGCCAAGGCTGCTATGCTATCTGCCTCTCGAAGTCTCACTGCCATCAAATCTTCTTTATTCTTGCAGTCTAGCTCAGCCATTTTCCGATTACTTTCATTTAACTGAGTGAGTAGTCCCTTATTCTGGGCTGAGAGATATTGCACCTTCTCATGTAGACCATAGCACTCCTTCTCTGCTCGACATAGCTGGTTACTGCTGATTTGGTTCTGTGTTTCAAGTTCCAACATCCTTTGCTTAGCTTCTTTCAGTTTCACCCCTATAAGCTCCTCTTGCAACATGGCCACATTATTCACATCAGGTAAAGAAGCGTTTCTCTTTTCCATGTCCAAGATTTCTTTCTGCATATCTTTAAGTGCACACTGCGATTCAGCTTCTCTTAACCTTGCTTGCACTAGCTCCGTCTCCAATTGCAGAACAAAATCCTCAGTGTAGCGTGGTTTGCCTTTATGCTGTATCTCTAGATCATGCAAATATTCTAACTCCTGAACATCATAAGGGAGATGTGATCGGTAATTGGTCACGATGGCTCTATGGTCGCTCTTTGCTTGAGCTAGCTGCCTCTGCTGTCTTTCCAGGTTCTCCCATTCGGTGTCCCAGAACTTTTCCATTGTTTTCATCTCTTGTACGAGACGGTAACTCAACTGTTCTAATTGTTGTCATACTTTGAAATAAGTTTGAGTCCGAGTTCGGTGTTCTTCCATCGTGGATAAGTCCTTAACTTGAACAGGCTCAGAATTCTCTGTCAAACTGGAGTTCTGCTCTGAAGCTTTATTCTTCTCGGTAGCATAAGCCTTTATGCATGTCTTCGTTTTCTCCACCATAGTCGGCAAGTTCATTTTAGCCTTGTCTTCCATATTTGAGTTGGTCTTATCGTCATCCGTTTCAGAATCTGAGCTGATAGCTTGCACCGAGTCCTCACTCATTATGGCTTTTAGATAGTGCCATTCCATGTCTATTTTCTTGATCCACTCTCGTCCTAGAAGTGGTGGTCCTCCCTCAGATAATACGTACAAGTTCATTCTTGGGTGTTCTTTACCCCTATCTCTCACCTTGACTCTTATCTTCCCCATGGGGTATACCTTATGCCCCGTGTATGTCTGCAATACGAACTTGGTATTTCTTAAGGGTATGTGAGAGAATAGCCGGTGGTAGTCCCTTCGATTTATGACTGATAGAGCTGATCCAGTGTCCAACTCCATTCTTACTTGGACTCCAGCTATTTTTAGTATGACCCAGATAGTTTGTAGGTCAGCTTCCTTACTCACATTGTGAATTCTCAGACTACCCAGCTCCTGGCTGTTTGGGTCTGAGTCTGAATTCTGTTCGTCTGAACTCTTCTCAGCCACCTTGTGTACCTTGTTGTACTTTTCTTGTGGTGGCTTCCTTTGGTTGTTGGTCTTCTTCCCTGACCGGCATACCTTAGCGATGTGACCCAGTTTGCCACATTTCCTACATTCTTGGTTCTTAAACCAGCATTGATTCTGGTCGTGTGTTGTCTTCCCACAACGATAGCATTTTGTTGTACTTGAGGTAATTTGGTCCACCCCGAGTGCCGCCGCCTTTAGCTGCATTTCTGCCGTTCCTTTCGCTGCGGCTTCGTGCGATGCGGCTATAAGGACAGCCCTGTCAAGTATGAGGTCGTTCTCTTCGAGTAGTCGCTTTTGTGTCCCTTCCTTGGACAATCCGCATACGAACTTGTCTCGCAGTGCCTCTGTCAGATTCCCTCCGAACTGGCAGCATTTCGCTAGCCTACGCAGTTCGACCAAATATTCCGCGTTGCTTTCGTCTTTCCGTTGCGTTCTTGCATAGAATTTGAGTCGTTCAGCCAACATCAACGGTGTGGGGTTCAAGTGGTCCTTCAGAACAGCCACAATCCCTTCGAAAGTCTGATCCGCCGGTTTAGCTGGTGCTAGTAGATGCTTCAAGAGTCCGTATGTCTTTGCGCCCATCGAGTTTAGCAATGTTATCGCTTTGTCGTCTTCCTCTATTTTGTTGGCTTCACAATAGATCTCGATGCGTTCCACGTACGTGGCCCAGTCTTCTATCTCAGAATTAAAATCGTTAATATTCCCTCGCTTAGGCATCTTCCTTTCCTTGGGAGCAGCACAAGTATTTCTTTAAATTCTTATTTATTATTTATTTATTTCTAAGATGGCGGTTTTTCCCGCGAAAATGGCGGTTTCCCGCTCTTTCCTTCTCTCCCCGCCCCTTCAATGGCGGTCTCCCGCGTCTGTCTTCTTCTCCGCCTAATGGCGGCTTCCCGCGTTTCTTCCCTGGTGGGAGGGGTACGCTTTCCCCACAGCGGACAGGTTCAGCCGCTGGGCTGGCTTCCGCACAGCTCCCCTTACTCGGCTCTGTCTTTCTCTCCCGCTCGCACGGCTCTACCGGCGCTGGGTACCCCGTTCACGGAGAACAGTTCAGCCGCTGGACTGGCTCTCGCGCAGCCTCTCTCCCCTTGCTCGGCTCTGTCTCTCTCTCCCCCACGTTCGGCTCTACCGGCGCTGGGTACCCCGTTGGTGGAGAACAGTTCAGCCGCTGGACTGGCTCTCGCGCAGCCTCCTTTGGTCGGCTCTGCCTCTCCCACACGCCCGGCTCCCGTTCGCCTCCCAGCCCTCACGCAGTCCGGTGCTTCCCTCCCCGGCTGCGGCTGAGTTTCTCTCTTCCCGCGCCTGCTCCCGGTCTCAGCGCTTCGTGGCTTCGGTCGCTGCCCGGCTTTTCCCACCGATCGCGGCCCGGCTATCTCACGACGCCGTTGGACCCGCCTTCCTGACCAGCTTTGCTCCCCCTCGACCGTGGTCGAGTGCACAGCCCTTATCCTCCGGATTTCGTTACACTTTCCCCTACTCACAGTCTCCGCGGCCGCCTTGTTTCCTGCTGATCGGCTCACTCCGCACCGTGGTAGAAGGGTAGTCAGTGCCTGTTGCTGATGGAAGCTTTTGTTGCTAAAGTCTTCCTCCTTTCTATTGCTGCAGCCTCGTGTTTTCTCCCAGCAGAACGACGAGGGCGGTTGCCTCTCTTTGACGCTCTTTAGTTGCTTTGGTAGTCTTGCCGCAGGGTACGATCGGACTCGTCGCCACTGTAAAGTCTGTGGGTTGTACAGTTAATAACGACACAGACTTCAGGAATAACAAACAAACAGGTCTTTACTATTCGAAGGTCAGGGCGAATCTGCCCAAGGAATCATGCCACAACACTTATATACCGGTGTGGTCACCGTCGGTATTACAGTATACAGAAGCCAAACAAGTAGTGCCACACCTAAAGTAGTTCTCTTAAAGGTGAACGGTTACATACAATAGTTCTCTTAAAGGTAGACGGGTACATACACTACACTCTGCACCCCCTCCAAAGCAATAGATCAAACGTTCTCACTTGATCCAAGTTATTAACACATTTTATTATCATTATTTTTAGAGGATCTTTTATTTTCCCAAAAGTAACCAAATATATAGCGCCTGAGTCCATTTTGTCATTTCAAAATTATCCCAAAATCCAAATAGCAGTACAGTTGAACTGACAGGTTTTGTCAATGTTCAATTTCATCTCTATCAATTTATCTTCCATTTCCAATTTCAGAAACAAGTGATTCTCAGGCTAGGTAGCTTACACAGTGTTTTTAACATTAGAGACAGAAGTGCTGCAATTAGTTTACAAGGTAACTTCCATATAACAAAAGAAAGAAGGGAATCCATTGTGACTCTGCTTAGAGCCCAAGGGGTTAATTTATCAAATCTTAATTTTTCCCTCTGTCACTGTGGTGAAATAATAACTTAAAATTAAGAAACTTAAATTTAATAATGCCCAATATCTTTAGATTTCAGACTAAAGTTGTTGCTTGGTGAACTTAAACAGCTGTCAGTGGAAAGGGTTAACTCCTTTGCAGGTTTTTAAGAAGGTGGAGCAAAACATTATCAAATGCACGCAACTGCGTCAATTCACGTAAATCAAAAAAAAGAACTTTCCTGATCGAAAGACAGTTGTGTTTTTACACTTTAAACACAAACACGGAGGTAATATGGACAGTGAAGAAAGACGGGATTGAGCAAAGTTCACAAGCTAAGTAAGTCTTTGTAAGGAACTCTACAACTATCGGATGTTCTTGCGGAGCGGAGTTATCTTATTCAATGCGGTCTACACAAATTTACACCAACCAAAATTTCACCGTGGCCACAATGAAAGTCTGGTTTTAATAGGTTAATTAACCTCATAACTCCAATTTAATCCAGATTTTGTAAACATTCAAATTAATTTTCTTCCAAGCACATTGGCAACTGTAACTTTAAGGCAGAAGCTTATCTTTTGTAAAACTATGAACAGACAAACAAAACAAAATAGCACATTCTTGCAGAAAACAGTAAATTACGTCATATTTTCTTATCAAATTAAACTGCTTTAGAAGATTTCACCATAACAACCGCGACTCCAAGGTAAAATCTTAGACTGAAACTTAATCTTTTGTTATACAAACTTTTTGTTGCTCATCTCAGTTTTTACACACCAGCTTAACTTAAATTAGTTCAAAGGTTTTTTTTTCAATTCTTGGGGCACAATCTTATTCGCACATGCTTCCAAAATCCAAGACAAGACAAAAGATTTTAAACGCTTTTAACACAGAGAAGTGGGTGGAGCTAAAACAAACATAACAGAATCTTTCTTTTAAAGACAGACTTTCAGACAAAAGAAATACTGTAACTTCTTAAACATTCATAGTCAGGAAAACTTTCACACAAACTGAAATTCCAGCATTTTTTTTAAGGTTCCATTCACTCAGCAAATCTTGGCCTAGAAATTCAGTTGGTTGCGCCAGCAGTTAGCGCCTAAAGAAAAGTGAATGTTGGGCGCTATGCGTGTTGCGGCCGGGCGCAGCGCAGTTTGCGCCTCGCCCCAAATTAAGTTGGCCGTTAGCGCCGGCGCAAAGTTTAGCGCCCGCCCGGATGCGCGCGCAGAAAATGACGTCACATCCTCGTGCAACGCCCTTTGGCCGCCCCGATTCCAAACTTCAGTCGGACCGCCTCATTGTGCGGCTGGTGGCCGGAGCGTTTGAAAAAGGGAACGCAACACAGCCAGCGCGGGCCCCGGGGGGCGCAAATTAAAGGGGACGTACCCTCCAGTATAAAGGCCAGCCATTTAGCAGCAAACACTCTTGTGCAACGCATTTCTGGACACACAACAAGGAGGATAGCTAACTGGTTTCAAGCAGCAACAGCTCAGGTATTTTTGGACTCAGGCCAGAGCGCTGCAAGTGGCCTTTTGGAAATTTGACTGTTTGCCAGGATTTGATGGGGGTTGCATGGGGTGCCAACGCGGAGCTGCAGCGCCATGTCCGTAGGGCTCGCAGACGCATTGTGAGAGGGGCAGCCCTGGCTAGAGGCAGAGGGGGCAACAGGCGTCGGCCACATAGGCCTTACCCAGTCAGGCTATACCGCCAGCAGTGCTCCTACCTCAACATGACTGGCGCGCGATGTGTTAGAAGGCTCCGATTCCGAAAGGAGGTGGTTGCAGAGATCTGCCACCTGCTTCGCAGAGATCTGCGTCCAAAGCTCAGGTGCAGGACGTCTCTGTCGGTGGAAGTGAAGGTGACATTGAACTTCTATGCCACCGGCTCCTTCCAATCCGCTGCTGGGGACATAGCTAACATCTCCCAGTATGGCGCGCATCGCTGCATCCGCCAGGTGACCGAAGCACTGTTCAGAGGGAGACGCCAATTCATCTCCTTCCCCATGGCCCTGGAGAGCCAGCATCAGCGCGCATTGGAATTTGCAAGACTCGCGGACTTCCCCTTGGTGCAGGGCGCCATTGACTGTACGCATGTGGCTTTGCGGGCCCCTCTGGAGCATGGCGAGCAGTTTCGCAACAGGAAGGGCTACCATTCTCTGAATGTGCAGCTGGTGTGTGACCACAAGCAGCGCATCATGGCTGTCAATGCCAGCTTTCCAGGCAGCAGCCACGATGCGTTTATCCTGCGGCAGAGTACTGTGCATGACATGTTCGAGGCACAGCCTCCCCCAAGAGGATGGCTACTCGGGGACAAAGGCTATCCTTTGTGTACCTGGCTCATGACCCCGCTCCGCGCGCCCAGGACCGCTGCTGAACAGGCATACAACGAGAGCCATCAAACCACCCGCAACATCATCGAGCAAACTATTGGGGTCCTCAAGCAGCGGTTCCGCTGCCTTGATCGCTCCGGAGGATCTCTGCAGTATTCGCCGGACCGGGTCTCCCAATTTGTGGTAGTTTGCTGCATGCTACACAACCTGGCTATCCGCAGGACTCAGGCACTGCCACCTGACGTTGGAGCAGCACCTCAGGAGGAGGAGCAGGAGGAGGAGGAGGAGGAGCAGGAGTACGTTCCCAGGAGGGAGCGACCAGGGCCAAGGGCCGCGCGACGCCACCTTATTACACGGTACTTCTAAGCCCCCTGTCAGGGAATGCCTTGTGGCCATGAGGGAAGATGAATGCAGCCGCTCCGCATGCCCTCAGCCGGCGAAGCCAACAAACACTAACAAGAACAACCATGGAGACTCTATGAATAAAGATAATTATTTATTACACAAAAATGAAAACCCCTTCCCACATGAATCCCCAAAAACAATCAACGGGCCCCACAAAAAGCCCAACAAACGACTCACTCCCACAAACTGGGGAGGAGTAACTCCACATTTGTACAAACCTGGCCTCAACCTCGGCCTTAACGCAAAAAATAAGCCCATGAACCAAACAACCATGGGCAAAAGAAAGATGGCCACCGCCATATAAAACGAAAGCTGGCCACACCCTCTACTGAGTGGCCCGCGAGGGCGAGACCTTGTCCAGCCTTTTGCCTCCCCTGCCCGGCCTGCTGCTCCTTCGCAAGCTCTGCCCAGTGGCTGCTGCGAGGCTGGGGGAAGGCGCCTGAGGCTCAGATGTCCTTCCGCCAGATGCCCTTGGGGGGCGGCCTAGACGGCCTTTGGGCCTCGAGGGGCCAGCTGCTGAGTGGCGCACCTGAGCCTGGCCACCATCAGCTCCAGCCGCTTGCCCTTGACGCCCCAGTGGGGGAGTGGCGGCGACGGATGGCGCAATGTGGGCAAGCTGGCGTCTGGGATGCGGTGGCTGGTGCTGTGGCGCGCTGGCACTCGGCCGGGCCCGCACTGCAGGATCCGCACCAATCAGCCGAGGGGCGGCTCGCTGGGATGCTGCAGCGCGGCGGGTGCCCTGGCGATGCCTGCCTGAGACAGCGCGTGTGGCAGCAGTGAGTGCCCCTCTTGTCCTGGTGTGCGCCCGCATCACACCTGCCAGGGTCTTGACGGCATCAGTGAGCATGCGGCCACTCGTGGCAGTTGATGCCCCGAACTCGCGCACACTGGTCGCCAGCGACTCGATGGCCTCAGGCATGCGCCCCACCACGCGCATGAGCTCCGTGTGGCGCCGGTCCGAATCTTCGGCCATCTTGTCCAGCTTCCGCGCCTCCTCCGAGGGGAAGGTGTCCGGACTGGAGTCGGGACTCTCCCGCTGGGGAGCAGGGGACCGAACTAGGGGAACCTTGCCACGTTGGTGGCGGCGAGTGTCCCGATCAACTGCACTCCCCTCTGATCCTTCTCCCCTTTGGGGGGAAGGCCGCGGCCCACGCGCAGGGCTCCTGGGTGGCTGGACGCCACTGGTCCCAGCAGCTGCAATCCCCTGCGACAGTTGGTCCAGGCACTCCTCCAGTGAGGACGTGTCAATCATTTCGTCCTCTCCTGCGGGACCTGAGTGTTCCCCTGATGGTCCGGCTTGCTCTTGCTCCTCCTCCTCCTCCTCCTCCTCCTCCTCCTGCTCGGAGGGGCTGTCACTGGCAGCTTCAGGGACCTAGTCGTCACCAGCTGAAAGCAGGAATGCACAAGAGTAGCTTCAGAGTGAGGAGACGGCGTCAGCGAGGGAGTCAGGACTGGTGGCATTCAGCACATTGGTGGGACAGTGGCAAAGGAGGTAGCTCGGATGCGCAAGTGCGACACGAGAGGGCCAAAAGGCGAGGTCCTTACCATTGCCGGGCAGTGGAGGGTCAGCTACTCCGCACGCTGTGGGCATGATCAGCCGGGCTCCCATGAGCCCACTCACGCGCTCCTCCAGGGGAGTGAGCTTCTGCAGCTTGGCACGGCCTCTCCTGGTCCTGGCACGGGCCTGGCGATTATAGGCAACTTTAGCCTGCAAGAGAAAGGACGGGCTGTAAGTACGGAGTGTAGCCCTGATGTTGTGTGCACTGCCTCCCATGGTGGAATAGCTTGGCCAGAGTGTAGCCCTGATATACTGTGCACTGCCTCCCATGGTGGAATAGCTTGGCCAGAGTGTAGCCCTGATGTACTGTGCACTGCCTCCCATGGTGGAATAGCTTGGCCAGAGTGTAGCCCTGATGTACTGTGCACTGCCTCCCATGGTGGAATAGCTTGGCCAGAGTGTAGAGTGCAGAATGGGCAATTGATGCTCATGACTGTCCCAAAGCTGCTGGCTGAGGGCTGGCCATTAGGCCTTTCAGCTCCCTTTGCCCATCATGTCAGGTGTACATGCAAGAATGAGGAGGAGACTGGAAAGGGTACTCACCCTGACAATCCTGGTCAGGTCGTTGTATTTTTTCCGACATTGGGTGTAGGTCCTGGGGGCATCGCCGGTGAACGTCACCCTGTTGGCGATCTGCTTCCAGGCTCTGGTGTATTCTTGGTGGGTCGGATTCCTCCCAGTCTCTGGGAACAAGATCCTGCGCCTCTTCTCCAGAGCTGTCACCATTATTCCCAGATCATGCTCTGAGAAGCGCAGGGCACGCTCACGGGCCTTCTCTGGCGCTGCCATGACTCCCTGGGGCTGAGCAGCAGTGTTGAGGCCTATTTGCAAAGCTGCAGTGTGCAGGGCGTGGCAGCAGACCAAATCGTCCCTTCCCCCTTTAAGAGCTGGTCGGCGCCACGGGGTCTGCTGTCAATCAAAAAATGACCGCACCCGCGCTGCGCCCCGCCTCGGCGCTATCCCTCTGCACCGCCGGCTTAGCACCTAAAGATAGTAGTGGAACGCCTCTTTTAGCGCTCCAGCAACCTCTTAGGGCGAAGCGACTGAATTTCCGGCAAGGGGGCGCAACTTTGGGGCGGGCGCTAACTTCGGGCGGGCGCTAACGTTAGCGCCCCAAAACTGGCTATACTGAAATTCTAGGCCCTTGTGTTTTATTTGTCTCAGCGCAAATGTTAATAACTTCCATGTCAGTAAAACTTTAAGTTTCTCTTTTTTCTTCTCTTTTTCCATCGGTGTCCCTATCTTCTTTCTCCTTGTTTATCCTTTAGTTTTGACAATTTTTTTTCCTCTAATTTTGTCACCTGCTCCTATAGATTTTCGTTTTAATTTCCTCGGTCTTTTGAATGACCGTTACTAATTGTTGTACCAATATAACTCCAGCTTTCTTTGTCTTACTTCCCTTTTGTGTCTCCCACCATTCTCGTTGGTACACTGGTACCTTAGACAGATCCCATCCATCCTTTTTCATCTTATCTATCAAACCTTTCTGATCGTCAGCATAGAGCCAACTCAATGATCCCGGCGGTCCCCAATCTGGGCCTCCGCCTTCTGTCATAATGTATTATTTTTGATACTAGTCTACCGCATTCTGGTCCTCCCTAATAACACGTTCTCAGAGGTCTACCTATCATCCACCACTAGTGATGGTGGTCCTGACTTGTAACTATCTCGCTGTCAGGGGTGATTATTTCACTTGTAGCCGTTAATACATTATTACCATACGTCGCGTCATGCAATACAACAGAGAGACTTTTAGTCTGTCTCGGATTCCCAACTAACTCTGGCCTTCACGTGGGGCCCAATTGCCCTCTTAATGCCGGCTCAGTATGGGTCCTCGAGACATTTACATTCCGAAATAACACATCAGATGTCAATCAACTTAACCACTTATTTAGACTTATCCACTATTTCAACTGCATCTCTCACCCGTCACGGATACCAGATTCTTTTGGTACTGCGTCGCTGTCACACCGCCCTTCCGAGTGATCCAATTTCTGGACGGTCAAGATTTGACTACTCGCCCCGTTCACTGGTACAGGCGGTCTTCCAGCTCCGAAGTACCCTGCTCGCAGCGCCAATTTGTTGTGGTGAAAATAAATTCACATCTAAACCGTGTAAAAGTAAAAAGATGCAGTTTATTATCAGAGCTCTGGGAGAAGAGTCTCAGACCCCGCGGTCTGTGTGAGCACCTTCTCGTTCTCTCTTGGTTGGTACAGCTTTTTATTCTATTTTCATCCAATCACATTGTATTACAATAATCACCTGATCACATTGTATTACAATAATCACCTGATCACATATGGATTCTTTTCAGTATTAGTAAAGGTTACTATGCCTTTGGTCACAGGTCAAATTCCCATGACCCCTATATTCTGCTGTGTCTACAATTTTTAGCTAAAGCAGCATATTTCTTATCGCTTAACACACATTCTGTCTTGTCCCACAGTTGCGTCTTATCTCTAGTACGATAGCAAAATACTGCAGATGTTGGAAATCCGAAATAACAACAGAAAATGCTGGAAAAACTCAGCAGGTCAGGCAACATCCGTGGAGAGAAATTTGAGTTGACGTTTCGGGTTTGACCCTTCTTCAAAACTGGAGAGAAAAGGAACTAGATCGAAGGCAGGGCTGCGATCGGACAAAAGAATAAAAGAACCAAAAGAAGTAAAAGAGATTAGAAGCTAGACGAGATGGTAATAGGCTGGGATTAGGTGTAAAGTGTACTGGCAGGGCAAAAGATAGCTGCCAGGTGTGAGAGAGAAACAAAAGGAAAGGGGGGGGGAGGAAAGGAGTGGAAAAATATAAGTAAAAATGAAATAGGGGCCGAGGTTATGATCTGAAATTGTTGAACTCGATATTGAGACTGGAAGGCTGCAGAGTGCCTAATCGGAAGATGAGGTGCTGTTCCTCGAGTTTACGTTGAGCTTCCGTGGAACAGTACAAGAGGCCAAGGACGGTGAGGTCCGAGTGGGAATGGAGCGGTGAATTGAAATGACAGGCGACCGGAAGCTCGGGGTCACCCGTTCAGTCCGTAAGGGTGACCCCGAGCTTCCGGTCATTTCAATTCACCGCTCCATTCCCACTCGGACCTCACCGTCCTTGGCCTCTTGTACTGTTCCACGGAAGCTCAACGTAAACTCGAGGAACAGCACCTCATCTTCCGATTAGGCACTCTGCAGCCTTCCGGACTCAATATCGAGTTCAACAATTTCAGATCATAACCTCGGCCCCTATTTCATTTTTACTTATATTTTTCCACTCCTTTCCTCCCCCCCCCCTTTCCTTTTGTTTCTCTCTCACACCTGGCAGCTATCTTTTGCCCTGCCAGTACACTTTACACCTAATCCCAGCCTATTACCATCTCGTCTAGCTTCTAATCTCTTTTACTTCTTTTGGTTCTTTTATTCTTTTGTCCGATCGCAGCCCTGCCTTCGATCTAGTTCCTTTTCTCTCCAGTTTTGAAGAAGGGTCAAACCCGAAACGTCAACTCAAATTTCTCTCCACAGATGTTGCCTGACCTGCTGAGTTTTTCCAGCATTTTCTGTTGTTATTTTGCGTCTTATCTCTGTTTTGCAAAGTTTCTCTACACACTGTCCTTTGTGCAAAACTAGCGAAAGTAGCACGAAAGTCTTTTTCACATGAGAAAGTCTTTTTCATAAAAGAAAGTTGTTATTCTGAGAGGGTTCATTTGAACCCCTTCAGTGTAAAAATAAGCAGAGTGGGTCAGACAGGGACAGAGAGGGTAACAAAAATAATAAGGCATCAGTGACTAAGGTGACTTCAGGTAAAATAGAAATAAGTCAAAGCTATTACTTTATAATGAGAAAGGATTAATTAGCAATCTTGTTGTGCGATGCCCCTTGGGGAGGAGCGATCATAATATGACAGAATTCTTCATTAAAATGGAGAGTGAAGTAGTTGACTCAGAGACTAGGGTCCTGAATTTAAATAAAGGAAACTACGACGGTATGAGGCACGAGTTGGCTAGGATGGATTGGGGAATGTTACTTAAAGGGTTGACGGTGGATAGGCAATGGCAAACATTTAAAGATCGCATGGATGAACTACAGAATTTGTTCATCCATGTTTGGCAAAAAATAAAACAGAAAAGGTGACTCAACCGTGGCTAACAAGGGAAATTAGGGATAGCATAAGATCCAAGGAGAGGACATATAATTTGGCCAGAAAAAGCAGCAAACCTGAGGATTGGGTACAGTTTAGGATTCAGCAAAGGAGGAAAAAAGGGATTAATTAAGAGGGGGAAAATAGATTATGAGAGTAAGCTTGCAGGGAATATAAAAACTGACTGTAAAAGCTTCTATAGATATGTGAAGAGAAAAAGATTGGTGAAGTCAAGCATAGGTCCCTTGCAGTCAGAATCAGGGGAATTTATAATGGGAACAAAGAAAGGGCAGACCAATTAAATACATACTTTGGTTCTGTCTTCACAAAGGAGGACACAAATAACCTCCCAGAGATGTCGGGGAACATAGGGTCTAATGAGAGGGAGGAAATGAATGATATCAGTATTTGCAGGAAAATGGTGTTAGGGAAATTGATGGGATTGAAGGCCGATAAATCCTCAGGGCCTGATAATCTACATCCTAGGGTACTTAAGGAAGTGGCCCTAGAAATAGTAGATGCATTGCTGGTCATCTGCCAAAATTCTATAGACTCTGGAACAGTTCCCATGGATTGGAGGATAGCTAATGTAACCCCACTATTTAAAAAGGGTGGTAGAGAAAAAAACAGGGATTTATAGACAGGTAAGCCTGACATCGGTAGTGGGGAAAATGCTAGAGACCATTATAAAAGATGTAATAGCAGAGCCCTTGGAAAACAGTGACAGGATCGGACAAAGTCAACATGGATTTACAAAAGGTAAATCATGCTTGACTAATCTACTGGAATTTTTTGAGGATGTAACTGGTAGAATAGATAAGGGAGAACCAGTGGATGTGGCGTATTTGGACTTTCAGAAAGCTTTCGATAAGGTCCCGCATAAGAGATTAGCGTGTAAAGTTAAAGCACATGGGATTGGGGTAAGGTACTGTCTTGGATAGAGAACTGGTTGGCAGACAGGAAGCAAAGAGTTGGAATAAACAGGTCTTTTTCCGAGTGGCAGGCAGTGACTAGTGGGGTACCGTAGGGATTGGTGCTAGGATCCCAGCTATTCGCAATATATATAAATGATCTAGACAAGGGAATTAGGTGTAACATCTCCAAGTTTGCAGATGATACAAAGCTGGGTAGGCGTGTGTGCTGTGAGGAGGATGCCGAGAAACTCCAGTATGATTTGGACAGGTTGGGTGATTGGGCAGATGCATGGCAGATGCAGTATAATGTGGATAAATACGAGGTTATCCACTTCAGTGGCAAAAACAGGAAGACAGATTATTATCTGAATGGCAATAGATTGGGAAAAGGGGAAGTGCAACGAGACCTGGGTGTCCTTGTGCACCAGTCGCTGAAGGTAAGCATGCAGGTGCAGCAGGCGGTTAAGAAGGCAAATGGTATCTTGGCCTTCATAGCGAGAGGATTTGAGTACAGGAGCAAGGATGTCTTGCTTCAGTTGTACAGGGCCTTGGTGAGACCACACCTTGAGAATTGTGTGCAGTTTTGGTTGCCTTATCTGAGGAAGGATGTTTTTGCCATGGAGAGAGTACAGCAAAGATTCACCAGACTGATACCTGGGATGGCAGGAATGACGTATGAGGAGAGATTGGGTCGATTAGGCTTATATTCATTAGAGTTTAGAAGAATGAGAGGGGATCTCTTTGAAACTTATAAAATTCTAACAGGACTAGACAGACTAGATGCAGGAAGGATGTTCCCGATGGCAGGGGAGTCCAGAACCAGGGGTCACAGCCTAAGGATAAGGGGTAAGCCATTTAGGACTGAGATGAGGAGGAATTTCTTCACCCAGAGAGTGGTGAACCTATGGAATTCTCTGCCACACAGGGCAGTTGAGGCCAATTCATTAAATATATTCAAGAAGGAGTTGGATATATTTCTTGAGGCTAAAGGGATCAAGGGATATGGGGAGAAAGTAGGGACAGGGTACTGAATTTGGATGATCAACCATGATCTCATTGAATGGCGGAGCGGGCTTGATGGGCCGAATGGCCTACTCCTGCTCCTACCTTCATCTTCTGTGTAAAGGCACTATATCTGAATGCGCAAAGCATTCGCAACAAAATAGATGAATTAATAGCGCAGATAAAAATGAACAGGTTTGATCCAGTAGCCATAACGGAGACTTGGTTGCAAAGTGGCCAAGGTTGGGAACTAAATATTCCAGGATACTTAACCTTTAGAAGAGGCAGGCAAAATGGAAAAGGAGGAGGGGTAGCCCTGATAATAAAGGATATGATAAAGACAATAGAGAGAAAGGATCTTAGTTCCAAAACTCAAGAAGTAGAATCAGTTTGGATGGAGTTAAGAAACAGCAAGGGGCAGAAAACATTGGTGGGAGTTGTTTATAGGCCCTCAAACAGTAGTTGTAATGTAGGACAGAGTATAAATCAGGAAATTAGAGGCACATGTAACAAGGGTACTACAGTAATCATGGGGGACTTTAATCTACATATAGACTGGGCAAAACAAATTTGCAGTAATAGTGTGGAGGACGAAGTCATGAAACGTATGCAAGATAGTTTTCTAGATCAGTATGGTGAGGAACCAACTAGGGAACAAGCTATTTTAGATCTAGTATTGTGTAATGAGAAAGGGTTAATTAATAACCCTGTAGTAAAGGGGCCTTTAGAGAAGAGAGACCATAATATGATAGAATTTTATATTGAGTTTGAAAGTGATTTCGTTAAATCCAAAACTAGGGTCTTAAATCTAAACAAAGCAAACTACGTAGGCATGAGGGGCGAGTTAGCTATGTTAGATTGGAAAACTACAATAAAAGGTATGATGGTAGACAAACAATGGCTAGCATTTAAAGAATTAATACATAATTTACAACAAATCTACATTCCTTTCAGGCACAAAAACCCCACAGGAAAAGTGGTTCAACCGTGGCTAACAAGAGAAGTTAAAGATAGTATTAGATCAAAGGAAGAGGCTTATAATGTTGCCAAAAAGAGTAGTAAGTCTGAGGAATGGGATGATTTTATAATTCAGCGAAGGAGGAACATGAAATTAATAAAGAAAGGGTAAATAGAATATGAGAGTAAACTGGCGAGAGAAATAAAAACAGACTGTAAAAGCTTCTATAGGTATGTAAAAAGGAAAAGATTAGCGAAAGTAAATGTGGGTCCCTTACAGGCTGAGACAGGAGAAATTATAATGGGGAATAAGGAAATGGCAGAGAAATTAAACAAATACTTTGTGTCTGTCTTCACGGAAGAAGACGCAAAAAACTTCCCAGAAATACTGGAGAACCAAGGGTCTAGCGAGAATGAGAAACTGAAAGAAATTAGTATTAGTAAAAAAACAGTATTGCAGAAATTAATGGGACTGAAAGCCGATAAATCCCCTGGACCTGATGGCCTACAGCTTAAGGTTTTGAAAGAGGTGGCTATAGAGATAGTGGATGCATTGGTTGTCATTTTCAAAAGTTCTATAGATTCTGGAACGGTTCCCGTGGATTGGAAGGTAGCAAATGTAACCCCACTATTTAAGAAATGAGGGAGAGAGAAAACGGGGAACTACAGACCAGTTAGCTTGACATTAGTAGTAGGGAAAATACTAGAATCTATTATTAAGGACGTGGTAACAGGGCACTTAGAAAATAATAATAGGATTGGGCAGAGTCAACACGGATTTATGAAAGGGAAATCGTGTTTGACAAATCTGTTAGAGGTTTTTGAGGTTGTAATTAGCAGAATAGATATGGGGAACCAGTGGATGTGGTGTATTTGGATTTTCAGAAGGCATTCGATAAGGTGCCACACAAGAGGTTATTAAACAAAATTAGGGCTCATGGGATTGAGGGTAATATATTAGCATGGATTGAGGATTGGTTAACAGACAGAAAATAGAGAGTAGGAATAAACAGGTCATTTTCGGGTTGGCAGGCTGTAACTAGTGGGGTACCGCAAGGATCAGTGCTTGGGCCCCAGCTATTCACAATCTACATCAATGATTTAGATGAGGGGACCAAATGTAATATGTCCAAGTTTGCTGATGATACAAAGCTGGGTGGGAATGTAAGTTGTGAGCCGGATGCAAGGAGGCTTCAAGGGGATATAGACAGGCTAAGTGAGTGGGCAAGAACATGGCAAATGGAATATAATGTGGAGAAATGTGAAGTTATCCACTTTGGTAGGAAAAATAGAAAAGCAGGGTATTTTTTAAATGGTGAGAGATTGGGAAATGTTGGCGTTCAGAGTGACCTGGGTGTCCTTGTACACGAATCACTGAAAGTTAACATGCAGGTACAGCAAGCAGTTAGGAAAGCAAATGGTATGTTGGCCTTTATTACAAGAGGATTTGAGTATAAGAGTAAAGACATCTTACTGCAATTATATAGGGCCCTGGTGAGACCACACCTGGAGTATTGTGTACAGTTTTGGTCTCCTTACCTAAGGAAGGATATACTTGCCATAGAGGGAGTGCAACGAAGGTTCACCAGACTGGCTCCTGGGATGGGGGAATTGTCCTGTGAAGAGAAATTGAGTAGACTAGGCCTATATTCTCTATAGTTTAGAAGAATAAGAGGTGATCTCATTGAAGCATACAAAATTCTTACAGGGCTTGACAGGGGTAGATGCAGGGAGGATGTTTCCCCTGGCTGGGGAGTCTAGAACCAGGGTCACAGTCTCAGAATAAGGGTTAGGCCATTTAGGACTGAGATGAGGAGACATTTCTTCACTCAAAGGGTGGTGAATCTTTGGAATTCTCTACCCCAGAGGGCTGTGGAGGCTCAGACTTTGAGTATATTCAATACAGAGATCGATAGATTTTTGAATATTAAGGGAACCAAGGGATATGGGGATAGTGCAGGAAAGTGGAAATGAGGTAGAAAATCAGCCATGATCTTATTGAATGGTGGAGCAGGCTCGAAGGGCCAAATGGCCTACTCCTACTTCTATTTCTTATATTCTTATGTGAAAAAGTAGGAGGGTGGCAATATTGGTTAAGGATACAATTACAGCTATGAGGAGGGATGATATGTTAGAAGGATCATCAACTGAGGCCATATGGGTTGAACTGAAGAACAAAAGAGGGGCAATCACGCCGCTGGTAGTATACTATAGACCCCTAAATAGTCAGAGCGAGATAGAAGTGCAAAAACAATAGGGGATTTCAACTACCCTAATATTAACTGGGACAGAATCAGTGTAAAAGGCATAGAGGGTGCAGAATTCCTAAAATGTATTCAGTACATAGCAAGCCCAACAAGGGAGGGGGTGGCTCTGGACTTAGCTTTAGAGAATGAAGCTGGGCAGGTAGAAGGGGTATCAGTTGGAGAGCATTTTGGTGGTAGTGATCATAATTCAGTTAGATTTAGCGCAGTTGTGGAAAAGGACAAAGATAGACCAGGAATAAAAGTTCTCAATTGAGGAAAGGCCAATTTTACAAAGCTGAGAGGTGATTCAGCAGAAGTGGACTGGAAACAGCTACTTGAAGGTAAATCAGTGTCATACAGTGGGTGGCATTCAAGGAGTAGATAGTGAGGGTTCAGAGCAAATATGTTCCCACAAAGAAAAAGGGTGGGACTCCCAAATCTAGAGCCCCCTGGATGTCAAGGGGCATACAGGGTAGGGTAAGGCGAGAAAGGGAAACTTCTGTCAGATACCGAGAGCTAAATACTGCAGAAAAGCCTAGGCAAGTATAGAAAGTGCCGGGGTGAAATTAAAAAGGAAATTAGGAAAGCAAAGAGAGAGCCTGAAAAAATATTGGCAAGGAAAACCCAAAGATGTTTTATATATACATAAAGAGCAAGAGGATAACTAAAGAAAGATTAGGGCCTATTAGAGACAAAAAAGGTAACCTGTGTGTAGAGGCGGAAAACGTGGGTATGATTCTTAATGAATACTTTGGGTCTGTCTTCAAAGAAGGGAGGGACAATGTAGACATTGTAGTTAAGGAAGAGGAGTGTGAAATATTCGATGAGATAAACATCGTGAGATAGGAAGTATTAAGGAGTTTAGCATCTTTGAATGTAGATAAATCACCAGGCTGTTAAGAGAAGCAAGGGAGGAAATAGCAGAAGCTCTGACCATCATTTTCTAATCCTCCCTGGTCACAGGTGTGGTGCTGGAGGACTGCTACCATTGTACCGTTGTTTAAAAAGGGAGTAAGGGATAGACCAAGTAATTACAGGCCAGTCAACCTAACCTCGGTGATGGGCGAATTATTGGAAAAATTTTTGAGGGACAGAGTTAATCATCATTTAGAAAGGCACAGATTAATCAAGGACAGTCAGCATGGATTTGTTAAGGGAAGGTCTTGATTGAATTTTTTGAGGAGGTAACAGGGAGGGTTGATGAGGGTAGCGCGTTTGATGTAGTCTACATGGATTTTAGCAAGGCTTTTGACAAGGTCCCACATGGCAGACTGGTCAGAAAAGTAAAAGCCCATGGGATCCAAGAGAAAGTGGCAAGTTGGATCCAAAAATGGCTCAGTGGCAGGAAGCAAAGGGTAATGGTCAACGGGTGCTTTTTGTGGTATATATCAATGATTTTGACTTCAATGTAGGGGGCATAATTGAGAAATTTGCAGATAATACAAAATTGGCCATGTGGTTGATAGTGAGGAAGAAAGCTATAGACTGCAGGAAGATATCAATGGACTGGTAGGGTGGGCAGAAATGGAATTCAATCCAGAGAAGTGTGAGGTAATGCATTTGGGGAAGGCTAACAAGGCAAGGGAATACACAATAAATGGTAGGGTACTGAGAAGTGTAGAAGGACCTTGGAGTGCATGTCCACAGACTCCAGAAGGTAGCAGGACAGGTAGATAAGGTGGTTAAGAAGGCATACGGGATACTTTTCTTAATTAGCCGAGGCATAGAATATAAGAGCAGGGAAGTTATGCTTGAACTGCATAAAACAGTAGTTCGGCACGGCTAGAATACTGCATACAGTTCTGGTCACTACATTACAGGAAAGATGTGATTGCAGTAGAGAGGGTACAGAGGAGATTTATGAGAATGTTGCCAGGACTGGAGAATTTTAGCTATCAGGAAAGATTGGACAGGCTGAGGTTGTTTTCTTTGGAACAGAGGAGGCTGAGGGGAGACATAATTGAGGTGTATAAAATTATGAGGGGCCTAGACAGAGTGGATAGCAAGGACCTATTTCCCATAGCAGAGAGGCCAATAACCAGGGGGCATAGATGTAAAGTAATTGGTACAAGGATTAGAGGGGACTTGAGAACTTTTTTCACCCAGAGGGTGGTGGGGGTCTGGAAACATAGAAACATAGAAACATAGAAGATAGGAGCAGGAGTAGGCCATTTGGCCCTTCGAGCCTGCTCCACCATTCAACGAGATCATGGCTGATCATCCAAATTCAGTACCCTGTCCCTGCCTTCTCCCCATATCCCTTGATCCCTTTCGCCTTAAGAAATATATCCAACTCCTTCTTGAATATATTTAATGAACTGGCCTCCACCGCCCTCTGTGGCAGAGAATTCCACAGGTTCACCACTCTCTGGGTGAAGAAATTCCTCCTCATTTCAGTCCTAAATGGCTTACCCCTTATCCTTAGACTATGACCCCTGGTTCTGGACTCCCTGGCCATCGGAAACATCCTTCCTGCATCTAGTCTGTCCAGGCCTGACAGAATTTTATAGGTTTCGATGAGATCCCCTCTCAATCTTCTAAACTCCAGTGAGTATAAGCACAATCGACACAATCTCTCCTCATACGTCATTACTGCCATCCCAGGTATCAGCCTGGTGAATCTTCGCTGCATTCCTTCCATGGCAAGAACATCCTTCCTCAGATAAGGCGACCAAAACTGCACACAATACTCAAGGTGCGGTCTCACCAAGGCCCTGTACAACTGCAGCAAGACATCCTTGTTCCTGTACCCGAACCCTCTTGCTACAAGGCCAACATACCATTTGCCTTCTTAACCGCCTGCTGCACCTGCATGCTTACCTTCAACGACTGGTGCACAAGAACACCCAGGTCTCTTTGCACTTCCCCTTCTCCCAATCTATTGCCATTCAAATAATAATCTGCCTTCCTGTTTTTGTCACCAAAGTGGATAACCTCACATTTATCCACATTATAGTGCATTTGCCATGTTTCTGCCCAATCACCCAACCTGTCCAAATCGTACTGGAGTTTCTCGACATCCTCCTCACAACTTACCCTCCCACCCAGCTTTGTGTCGTCTGCAAATTTGGAGATATTACATCCAATTCCCTCGTCCAGATCATTAATGTATATTGTGAACAGCTGGGGTCCTAGGACCGATCCTTGCGGTACCCCACTAGTCACTGCCTGCCACTCGGAAAACGACCCGTTTATTCCAACTCTCTGCTTTCTATCCGCCAGCCAGTTCTCTATCCAAGTCAATACCTTGCCCCCAATCCCATGTGCCTTAATTTTGCACGCTAATCTCTTATGCGGGACCTTATCGAAAGCCTTCTGAAAGTCCAAATACACCACATCCACTGGTTCTCCCTTATCTATTTTACCAGTTACATCTTCAAAAAATTCCAGTAGATTAGTCAAGCACGATTTACCTTTTGTAAATCCATGTTGACTTTGTCCGATCCTGTCGCTGCTTTCCAAGTGCTCTGCTATTACATCTTTTATAATGGACTCTAGCATTTTCCCCACTACTGATGTCAAGCTTACCGGTCTATAATTCCCCGCTTTTTCTCTACCACCTTTTTTGAATAGTGGAGAAACATTAGCTACCCTCCAATCCATGGGTACTGTTCCAGAGTCTATCGAGTTCTGGAAGATGACCAGCAATGCATCTACTATTTCTAGGGCCACTTCCTTAAGTACCCTAGGATGTAGGTTATCAGGCCCTGGAGATTTATTGGCCTTCAGTCCCATCAATTTTCCTAACACCATTTCCCTACAAATACTGATTTCTTTCAGTTCCACCCTTTCATCAGACCCTATGTTCCCCGGCATCTCTGGGAGGTTATTTGTGTCCTCCTTAGTGAAGACAGAACTAAAATATGTATTTAGTTGGTCCTCCATTTCTTTGTTCCCGATTATAAATTCCCCTGATTCTGACTGCAAGGGACCTATGCTTGACTTCACCAATCTTTTTCTCTTCACATATCTATAAAAACTTTTACAGTCAGTTTTTATGTTCCCTGAAAGCTTACTCTCATATTCTATTTTCCCCTTCTTAATTAATCCCTTTGTCCTCCTTTATTGAATACTAAACTGCTCCCAATCCTCAGGATTATTGCTTTTTCTGGCCAATTTATATGTCCTCTCCTTGGATCTTATGCTATCCCTAATTTCCCTTGTTAGCCACGGTTGAGTCACCTTTTTTGTTTTATTTTTATGCCAAACATGGATGAACAAATTCTGTAGTTCATCCATTCGGTCTTTGAATGTTTGCCATTGCCTATCCACCATCAACCCTTTGAGAGACATTCTCCAATCAATCCTACCCAACTCGCTCCTCAGACCATCATAGTTTCCTTTATTTAAATTTAGGACCCTTGTCTCTGAGTCAACTACTTCATTCTCCATCCTAATGAAGAATTCGATCATATTATGATCACTCCGACCCAAGGGGCCTCGTACAACAAGATTGCTAATTAATCCTTTCTCGTTACACAATACCCAGTCTAAGATGGCCTGATCTCTGATTGGTTCCTTGACATGTTGGTCCAGGAAACCATCCCGTAAACACTCCAGGAATTCCTCCTCCACAGTATTGTTACTAATTTGGTTGGCCCAATCTATATGTAGATTAAAGTCACCCATGATGACTGCTGTGCCCTTATTGCACGCTTCTTTAATTTCCCTTTTAATGCCATCCCCAACCTCCGCCTTACTGTTTGGAGGTCTATATACCACTCCCACTAACGTTTTCTGCCCCTTAGTATTTCTCAATTCTACCCTTACAGATTCCACATCATCAGAGCTAATATCCTTCATTACAATTGTGTTAATCCCTTCTTAACCATTAATGCTACCCCACCTCCCTTTCCTTTTTGCCTATCTTTCCTGAATATCGAATACCCCTGGATGTTGAGTTCCCAGCCTTGGCCATCCTTGAGCCACGTTTCCGTAATCCCAACCAAATCATATTCGTTTACCTCTATTTGCGCAGCCAATTCATCCACCTTATTATGAATGCTCCTCGCACTAAGACACAAGGCCTTCAGGCTTGTTTTTTTAACGCTCTTAGACCTATTTGAATTATTATTTACTGTGGCCATGTTTGATTTAAACCATTGATTTCTCTGACTGCCACTTTTGTTTTTCTCCTTCCTATCTTTTGCTTTTATCCTTGTTTCCCTTTCCTCTGTCCCCCTGCTCAGGTTCCCAACCCCCTGCCATTTTTGTTTAAACCCTCCCCCAGAGCACTAGCAAACACTCCCCCTAGGACATCGGTGCAAACTGTCCGGTTTGAACTGGTCCCACCGCCCCCAGAAACTGTTCCAATGTCCCAGGAACTTGAATCCCTCCCACTTGCACCATTCCTCTAGCCATGTATTCATCTGAAATATCCTTCTATTTCTACTCTGACTAGCACGCGGCACTGGTAGCAATCCTGAGATTACTACCTGTAGTGTATGTAACCGTTCTACCTTTAAGAGAACTATTGTATGTAACCGTCCACCTTTAAGAGAACTATTTTAGGGGTTGCACTACTTTATCTTGGCTGCTGTATACTGTAATACCGGTGGTGACCACACCGGTATATAAGTGCTGTGTAATGAGTTATTGGGGAGTTCCGCCCTGACCTTCGAATAGTAAAGTCCTGTTAAAGTTTACTCTTGTGGTCTGTGTAGTAATTCGCAATATAACACACAGACTTAACAGTGGCGACGAGTTCGATCTTACCCTGCGGCAGAGATACATCCGAAGCAGTTAACGAGCGTCGAGAAGAGGCATCCGCCCTCGTCATTCTGCTGAGAGAAGACTCGAGTCTGCAGAGCAAGGAAGAAGGAAGAATTCTGACACGAAGCCTTCCATCAGCAACAGGCAGTGATCGTCCCTTCTATCACGGTGGTGAGTGAGCCGATCAGCCACGAGAAGCAAGTCGGCCACGTTAACTGTGAGTAGGGGAGAAAATAAAAAGAAACGGAGGATATAAGGGCGGTGAACTCGACCACGGCCGGGGGAAAGGAGACGGACAGAAGTCGGGGCCAGAGGCGCTGAGACTGGGGCAGCATAGGGCACGGAAGCTGTGGTACAAGCGGGAACGCAGCCGATGTGAGAGACCAGGCTACAAGCGGGCTGGGAGACGCAACAGCGTCGTGAGACAGCTCGACCGCGACCGGTGAAAAAGGCCGGGCAGCTACCGAGGCCGCGAGGCGCTGCGACCGGGATCGTAAGGCGCGGGAGGTAATAAAAAATAAATAAATAAATAAAACCGCGGAGAACTCAGCCGCAGCCGGGGGAGGAAAGGACCGGACTGTGAGAGGGCTGGGAGGCAAGATTGAAAACCGCTGAGGGAGAGACAGAGCCCGAGCAAGCGGGAGAGCGAGGGAGACCGAGCGAGCGGGAGAGACAGAGCCCGAGCGAGGGGGGAACGGGACCGAGCGAGGGAGACCGAGCGAGATTTCCGCCCAGCGGCTTACAGCAGCTTTCCGCAAAGGACCAAGAGCTGGAACTGTCCGCCGCCAACTGGTTGTCCCCAGCGCCCGGGTGCCCCTGTCGAGAAAGGGAACAAGGAACGCAATCAGCTGTTCTCGCGCTTTCAGAATAAACTGAAGCCGGCGCGCAGGCTGCGAACCCCGAAAGCCAGCGGTCGTCGCCCGAGGGCAAAGCTTTACCCCTCCCGCCAGAGGAAGAAACGCGGGAAGCCGCCATTTAGGCGGGGAAGAAGACAAGCGCGGGAAACCGCCATTCTCGGAGGCGGGGAAGAAGGTAAGCGCGGGAAACCGCCATTTTTGAAAAAAAAGGTTAAAGAAAAATTTCGTTGTTGTTTCTCAGAAAGATTGTGAAGATGCCTAAGCGTGGTAACATCAACGATTTCGATTCCGATGTGGAAGATTGGGCCACGTATGTAGAACGCATCGAGATATATTGTAAGGCCAATAAAATAGCAAATGATGATAAAGCTCTAACCTTACTAAACTCAATGGGTGCGAAGACATATGGGCTATTGAAGCATCTTCTATCACCAGCTAAATCGGCGGATCAGACTTTCGCTAATATTGTTGCTGTCCTGAAGGATCATTTGAACCCCATACCGCTGATGTTAGCGGAACGATTCAAATTTTATGCGAGAACGCAACTGAAAGAGGAAAGCAACGCGGAGTACTTGGTTGAACTGCGTAGACTAGCGAAATACTGTCAGTTTGGGGAAAATCTGACCGAGGCATTGAGAGACAAGTTCGTGTGCGGGTTGTCGAAGGAAGGAACACAAAAGCGACTGCTCGAAGAGAACGATCTTACACTTGATAAGGCTGTCCTTATTGCAGCATCGCACGAAGCCGCAGCGAGAGGCACTGCGGAAATGCAGCTGAAGGCAGCGGTACTCAGCGTGGATCAAATGACTTCGTGTACAACGAAATGTTATCATTGTGGGAAGACAACACACGACCAGAACCAATGCTGGTTTAAAAACCAGGAATGTAGAAAATGTGGCAAGCTTGGTCACATAGCTAAAGTATGCCGGTCAGGAAAGAAGACCAGCAACAAAAAAAAGTCACCGCAGGAAAAGTGCAGCAAGGTACACAAGGTGGCTGAGAAGAGTTCGGATGAACAGAATTCGGATTCAGACTCCAACAGCCAGGAACTGGGTAGTCTGAGAATTCACAATGTGAGTAAGGAAGCTGACCTACAAACTATCTGGGTCACGCTCAAAATAGCCGGAGTCCAAGTGAAAATGGAATTGGACACAGGATCAGCCCTAACAGTCATAAACCGAAGGGACTACAAGCGGCTATTCTCACATATACCCTTGAGAGATACCAAGATTGTATTGCAGACATACACGGGGCGAAGAGTATACCCCATCGGAAAGATAAAAGTCAAGGTGAGATACAAGGGCAAAGAACACCAAGGAATGGACTTATATGTACTACCTGAGGGAGGTCCACCACTTCTGGGACGGGAGTGGATCAGGAAAATAAATATGGACTGGCACTCCCTAAAAGCAATAAAGAGTGAGAACTCGGTGAAGACAATCAGCTCAGACTCTGGAACTGATGAGGGTAAGACCAGCCCATGTGCAAAAGACAAGTCTAAAATGGACTTGCAGACTAATGAGGGAAAAACGAAGGAGTGCATAAATGCTTATGCTTCAGAGGAGAACAAAGTATCAGAACAGAATTCCACTGAACAACAGCAATTAGAACAAATGATTTGCCGTTTTGAGCAAGAGATGAATGCAACGAAAAAGTTCTTTGACACAGAGTGGGAGAATCTGGAAAGACAGCAGAAGCAGCTGATGGAGAAAATGGAGCAGGAACACCCAAACCGTCTGCGCGAGGAGGCCAAACGAATCAAAGCTGATTCGGTTTCTGAAGGTGCGTGCTCTAATCTGGTGGAGCAAGATGTTCAGCAACTGAAGGCGCTTGTTAGCAGGTTGCAGGCAGAAAAGGCTGATTTGGTTGCCATGAATTCCGAGCTCCTATGGAAGTTGGGTGCAGCATCACCGGACGATTCATTTGTTGAAATTCGAATGGTGGAGGCTGCGGTTGATGGCGAATTAAAAGCAGCAAAGGAGCCCCAGTGCAAGGTTACAAATAGCCCTGCAGCCTATACGTCAAAAACACATGACGACGATACTGGGAAACGTCTGACGTCAGAAGAGTTAACGGTCAGCCAACTCCTTCATATGCTGACGGACAAGACTCTGAAATGGGAAAAACTTGAACACGAGCTTCAATCTTCAAAGGAAAGGGGTTTGGAGCTCTCAAAAGTTATTGAAATAGCTGAGGTTGCAACACAGACTGAGAAAATTGCAACAGAGCAGCCCTTGGATGCCAAGAGTACGCTGACTCACGTCAATGTAGAACAACAGAATGCTGAAACAGCTGCTCCAGTTGAGGGATTGAATAGCCCGATCAATCAATCTCCGAATGAAGTTGAAGTATTGAAATCACAAATGATGTCATTAGTAAAAGACTTGCAGGAAGCCCAGAAAAAGCTGGATGAAGCTGAACACATGAAGAAGTCTCTTCAGGAGAGATGTCTGGATTTGGAACAAAAGCTGGCTAACGTCCAGCTGGGTATGGAGGAAATAGAAGACCCTCTCGCTGGCCTAGCTCAGGACGACACCGAATATTACCATGACCTGTTGGACGACACCGAATATGACGATGACCTGTTCTGCCCAGCTTGTGGGGAAAACTTCCAAAGTGCAAAAACCATGAAGAATCACGAAAAGTCTAAGAAACACCGGGAGATGGTGGCGCTACTACGGCAACAGGAGGAAGAGGAGGAGGAACTGTGCATGCAGCTGGCAGTGGAGCCCAGAGAGTCTCCAAGAAGCAGAAAAGGAAAAGACGAAGCAGAAGATGATGACCCATCTGAGCCATTATCACCTCTACCAGGTCACACACGTGGTCCTTCCGAACTGAGTCAAATCAGTTTGGAAGTAGAAAAACTTCCCAAGGTACTCGAGCCTTTAGAAGTCAGCAAGGCTGGTTCTGAAGTTACGAAAGTTCAAGCTGTTAAGTCTAGTGAGGGACTATTAGATGAGTCACCCCAGCAACGTGAACCTACTACACCACCGAGAACTACTACACCACCGAGGCGTTATCCGGACCGAGTCAGGAAGCGCAGGAGGCGCTTCCGCAGAGACTGAATCTGTGAACTGTTTTCCGCAGAGACTGCATCTGTGAACTGTTTTTACATGAAGTTGGATATATGTTATGATGTTATGTTTAATGGGGAATAGGTATATTGTAAGCTAAAAAGGGAGGATTGTAGTGTATGTAACCGTTCTACCTTTAAGAGAACTATTGTATGTAACCGTCCACCTTTAAGAGAACTATTTTAGGGGTTGCACTACTTTATCTTGGCTGCTGTATACTGTAATACCAGTGGTGACCACACCGGTATATAAGTGCTGTGTAATGAGTTATTGGGGAGTTCCGCCCTGACCTTCGAATAGTAAAGTCCTGTTAAAGTTTACTCTTGTGGTCTGTGTAGTAATTCGCAATATAACACACAGACTTAACACTACCTTTGAGGTCCTATTTTTAAATTTACCTCCTAACTCCCTATATTCCGCTTTTAGGACCTCATCCCGCTTTTTACCTATATCGTTGGTGCCTATATGCACCACGACAACTGGCTGTTCACCCTCCCCTTCCAAGATGTTCTGCAGCCGCTCTGAGACATCCTTGACCCTTGCACCAGGGAGGCAACACACCATCCTGGAGTCTCGTTTGCAGCCGCAGAAATGCCTATCTATTCCCCTTACAATAGAATCCCCTATTACTATAGCTCTACCCCTCTTTTTCCTCCCGTGCTGTGCAGCAGAGCCACCCCTGGTGCCAGGAAGTTGGCTGCTACTGCTTTCCTCTGATAACTCACTGCCTGAAAGAGTGATAGAGGCAGAAACCCTCATTGCATTTAAAAAGTACTTGGCTATGCACTTGAAGTGCCGTAACCTACAGGGCTATGGACCAAGAGCTGGAAAGTGGGATTAGGCTGGAGAGCTCTTTGTCGGCCGGCACAGACACAATGGGCCGAATGGCCTCCTTCTGTGCCGTAAATTTCTCTGATTCTCTGATTCTCTGAAATGATCAAACTGAAACAACTTTTGCGACTAACAGCTTTCAACGTTCAAAGGGAAAGAAATGTTTTGCCTGAAAAGACGAAGTAGCTTCGTCACATTGTATGTTCCATATTTTCCTAAATTAATCAGGCAGCATTCCGCTGTATAAACACTGTAATTGCAGCTCGTAACCAGTACTTGCAGTTTTATGGAAACAAAATACAGTACTGTTAAGATGTGCAAGCTAATCTATACCATATGTGGTGTCCGAAGCCATATATAACCTCCAAGTAGTAGCCAATTTGGAACTATTTCTTGACAGTTTCAATTTAGCTGACATGGATAAAACCCCTGCTTTTTTAAATAATGTATTAAAACTATTAAAAAATCATCATCCAATGCCCTCCATAATCAAATAGGCTGCTGGCACTCACTCTCTAGCCTCATGCACAAAAATAGTCTCTTAGTTGGTACCGTACTAGTGCAATGTAAACTCAGTATGACTCACTGGAGGCAATTTTCTGAGTTTAGAAACATAGAAACAGAGAAGATAGGAGCAGGAATAGGCCATTTGGCCCCTCGAGCCTGCTCCGCCATTCAATGAGATCATGGCTGATCATCCAAACTCAGTACCCTGTCCCTGCCTTCTCCCCATATCCCTTGATCCCTTTAGCCTTAAGAAATATATCTAACTCCTTCTTGAATATATTTAATGAAATGGCCTCAACTGCCTTCTGTGGTAGAGAATTCCACAGGTTCACCACTCTCTGGGTAAAGAAATTTCTCCTCATCTCTGTCCTAAATGGCTTACCCCTTATCTTTAGACTGTGACCCCTGGTTCTGGACTCCTCCACCATTGGGAACATCCTTCCTGCATCTAGTCTGTCTAGTCCTGTTAGAATTTTATAAGTTTCAATGAGATCCCCTCTCATTCTTCTAAACTCCAGCGAGTATAAGCCCAATCGACCCAATCTCTCCTCGTACGTCATTTCTGCCATCCCAGGTATCAGCCTGGTGAATCTTCGCTGCACTCCCTCCATGTCAAGAACATCCTTCCTCAGATAAGGCGCCCAAAACTGCACACAATACTCAAGGTGTGGTCTCACCAAGGCCCTGTACAACTGCAGCAAGACATCCTTGTTCCTGTACTTGAATCCACTTGCTACGAAGGCCAACATACTATTTGCCTTCTTAACCACCTGCTGCACCGGCATGCTTACCTTCAGCGACTGGTGCACAAGGACACCCAGGTCTCGTTGCACTTCCCTTTCTTCTAATCTATTGCCGTTCAGATAATAATCTGCCTTCCTGTTTTTGCCACCAAAGTGGATAACCTTGCATTTATCCACATTATACTGCATCTGCCATGCATCTGCCCAATCACCCAACCTGTCCAAATCATACTGGACTTTCTTGGCATCCTCCTCACAGCACACACGCCCACCCAGCTTTGTGTCATCTGCAAACTTGGAGATATTACATCTAGTTCCCTCGTCTAGACCATTGATATATATTGTGAATAGCTGGGGTCCTAGCACCGATCCCTGCGGTACCCCACTAGTCACTGCCTGACACTCGGAAAAAGAGCCGTTTATTCCAACTCTTTGCTTCCTGTCTGCCAACCAGTTCTCTATCCAAGTCAGTACCTTGCCCCGAATCCCATGTGCTTTAACTTTACATGCTAATCTCTTATGCGGGATCTTATCGAAAGCCTTCTGAAGAGTTTGTATTACCAGTGGGAAGCACATACCAGAAAGTTGTTACCAAGATTTTCCATCCATTAAATATATATCGACGTTTCTTCATCGTCGCTGGGTCAAAATCCCAGAACTCCCTACCTAAAAACATTGTGGGAGCACCTTCACCACACAGACTGCAGTGATTCAAGAAGCAGGCCCACCACCACCTTCTCATGGGCAACTAAGGATGGGCAATAAATGCTAGCCTTGCAAGCCATACACACATCCCAAGATTGAACTTATAAAGCAATCAATGGAAAATTGTGGGTGACACACCCACTATTTCCCATTATTAGGAATTAATGGCAAGGCTACCTACCGGGAATTCAAAGCCAACTCTAAAGCTCTCTACCTTTCTACACTCTTTGCAGTCTCACTGCATCCGATTCCAATGTCCTTGAATTCACCACCAGTATCCATAAGAATACTGCCAGCCTTCCTGAGTCTCGTACCAAAGACATTGCTATCTCTCCAACTATATCCATAAGTCTGCTGGTTCCTCTACGCTGGGCCCATTTCCAAACTCCATCAGGATTCTACCAACCTCATTAAGTTAGCAGATGAAATCACAGGATTATGCCGTCATCTGTGAAGATACAACTAGCTGCTCCAAGTCCTGCCTCCAGCATCCACGAGGCTGCTAACTGCCTCTGTGTGGATACCAATCATTATCCATTAGGACGATCCTTTTGACTAAAACTCGGATTCTGCTGGCTCCTTTCCATAAACTTTCCACAAATCTGTACCCACCTTCCTTTTAGATATACCACCATCACTGGCAATTTATAAGAATCCAAGAAAGCATGGAACAAGAATAGGTCCTATTCATGCCATCAGTACCACTCCTTTCAATGATCATGTGCAATATGCTCTATTGTTGGAGTCGCTAGAAATCAACAGGCTCTGAGACTTTTGTTGCAGCAAAGGCAAAACGCGTGTTACTTTATTCACTCTCCATGAGGACTGAGGGTCTCAGCCTCGTTGCAGGGCTATGAAGTCATCACGCTACTGACGCATGACGTCATCACGCTACTGACACTCTTAAAGGGACCCTGCCCCGATAACCCAACCAAGTACGTACATATAACAACATTGGCTATACATAGTGAATTGTGTTTAGGTACATATAACCACATTGGCTATACATTGTGAATTGTGTTATTGTCCCTATGCGGTCTCCGCCAAATACATCCCCCCAGAATTTACTAGCACTGGCAATGTCAGTCATTGGGGGGGCCGGATCACACGGTCGGAACGGCTCCTCAATTCCGGGGCGGGGACCGGGGGGTTCGTCGGAAGGACCTCGGGCGCTCGGTGGTGGCCTGCGGTGCAGAAACCGGAGGTCGGCCCCAACTCGGGGGCTGTGCCAGCTCAACAGGTCGGTCCAGATCCAGGTGGGCCGGCTTAAGACGGTCAACGGAAATGCAATCCGGCTTACTGCCGACATCCACTATGAAGGTCTTGTCCCCGGTTTCCAGGATGCGGAATGGTCCATTGTAAGGTGGCTGAAGAGGTCCTCGGTGGGCGTCGTGGCGGACGAAAACGTAATCTGCCGCATGAAGGTCGAGCGGAACGTGGGACTGCAGGAGGCCATGCTGCAACGTGGGCACCGGCGCGAAAACCTTGGTGTTGTCCAGAAGGTCGGACCGCTGATGGGCTGCGGACCAAGGTTCCGTTGCATTGGGGACGAAATCCCCGGGAACCCGCAGCGGCTGTCCGTAGACGAGCTCGGCGGACAAGGACTGGAGGTCCTCCTTGGGGGCGGTCCTGAGTCCCAGCATGACCCACGGGAGTCTGTCGATCCAACTGTCTTCCCGGAGGCTGGCCTGGAGCGCAGCCTTCATGGAGCGCTGAAACCGTTCGCACAGTCCTTTAGCCTGAGGGTGGTATGCTGTAGTGTGGTGGAGTCTCAACCCAAGGCCTCAGGCGACAGCGTTCCAGAGCTCCGATGTGAACTGGGGCCCCCGGTCGGAGGAAATGTCAGATGGGGCGTCAAACCGGGTGACCCAAGTGCTGATGAACACCCGAGCCACATCGGCGGACGTCGTTGAAGACAGCGGGATGGCTTCCGGCCATTGGGTGGTTCTGTCGACCATTGTGAGGAGGTGGGTGAACCCACGGGAGGGTGGCAGGGGCCTCACCAGGTCCACGTTAACATGGTCGAACCGCCTCTCGGGCACCGCGAAAGGCGCCAACGGGGCCTTAGTATGGCGATGCACTTTCGAGTGTTGGCATACCACGCAGGTGCTGGCCCGATCGCGAACGCCTTTCCTGAGCCCATGCCAGACGAACTTAGCTGCTACCAGCTTCTCTGATGGCTTCCTGCCCGGGTGGGAAAGATTATGGACGGCGTCGAAAACTTGCCGTCTCCACCCGTCGGGCACAACGGGACGTGGCTGCCCAACGGAGACGTCGCACAGGAGTGCGGTGCCAGCATCGTCGAACGCGACGTCCACTAGTTGAAGGCCCGTGACCGCCGTCCTGTAGGCCTGGACATCTGGGTCGGAGGCCTGGTCGGCTGCCATGCGGGTGTAGTCGATGCCGAGGTGTACGGCGTTGGCGACGGCTCGGGAGAGACAGTCGGCGACGGGGTTGTCTTTCCCAGCCACATGCTGGATGTCCGTTGTAAACTCTGAGATGAAGGCCAGCTGGCGTTGCTGATGGGCCGACCACGGCTCGAAAGCTTTGGCCATGGCGAAGGTCAACGGTTTGTGGTCCACGAACGCTGTGAACGGGCGAGCCTCCAGTAGGAAACGGAAGTGTCGGACGGCGAGGTAGAGGCCGAGAAGCTCGCGATCGAAGGTGCTGTACTTCCGCTCATTGGGGCTGAAGAAGGTGAGCGGCTGCCAGGTGCCATTGACTAACTGTTCGTGGATGGCGCCGACTGCATAGTCTGAGGTGTCGGTGGTGAGAGCAATCGGCGCATCAGGTAACGGATGCGCCAGCATGGTCGCGTTAGCCAGGGCCCTTTTCGTGTCCGTGAAAGAATTGGCCATCTCCTCGGACCAGTCGATGGCGAGCTTGTCGGGCTTGCCTTTGAGGGCCTCGTAAAGGGGCCGCATAAGCTGGGCTGCTCGGGGGACGAAGCGATGGTAAAAGTTCACCATGCCCAAAAACTCCTGCAGGGCCTTCACGGTGAGGGGCCGCGGGAAGTCCATCATGGCCGCCACTTTTGATGGCAGTGGCACCGCCCCGTCCTTCGTGATGCGGTGCCCGAGAAAGTCGATCGAGGACAGCCCGAACTGGCACTTGGCCAGGTTGACGATTAGGCCATGCTGGCTGAGCCGTTGGAAGAGAGTCCGAAGGTGTGACACATGCTCCGTCCTGGAGGCGCTGGCGATGAGGATGTCGTCCAGGTATATGAACAGGAATGTCAGGTCCCGTAACACGGTGTCCATTAGGCGTTGAAAAGCCTGGGTGGCGTTTTTGAGGCCGAATGGCACGCAGAGGAATTCAAACAGCCCGAATGGGGTGATCACCGCGGTTTTCGGGACGTCCTGCGGCCGGACAGGGACCTGGTGGTAACCCCGGACAAGGCTCACCTGGGCACCCGTGCTGCAAAGAAAACAACGTCCAGAGTTGGTGTCCGTAATAAATAACAAACTGCCTGAACGGCCGACAGCCACAGCAGCCGACGAGTGGTCTTTCGTTTGTTTCGACGCGGGAAAACTGCACGGGGGCCGGCACTTCCTGGCTTTGGGGCTGAACTGCGCATGGTAGAAGCAGAGACTTGGGGGCTGCCGCCGTTGGGCTGTATCGGTGGGGGCAGGGCTCCGCGTGGCCGCGCAGTACTGTTGCCCGGCGGAGAAAAATTTGTCGGCCTCCTTGGCCAGGCCGCAGAAACCAGTAATGGAAGAGTTGGCTAAAGCCGACCGTACCTGACCTGGCATTTGTTGAAGGAACAGTTCCTTGAAGAGGAAGCATGGCCTGTGTGTGCCCAGGAGGGCCAGCATGTGGTCCATCAGCTCTGAGGGCTTGGAGTCGCCAAGCCCGGGTAGAGAGAGAAGCCGACGTGCGCGCTCGGCTTCGGTGAGTCCAAAAGTTTCTAAGAGGTGCGTTTTCAGCGTTTCGAATTTGTTGAGCTCCGGGGGTTCTCGAGCAGGCTCACGACTCTGGCCGCGGTGGAGCTACCGAGAGCAGAGACGACGTAGTAGTACCTCGTGTCGTCCATGGTGATGTCCCAGAGTGCAAATTGAGCCTCGGCCTGGGCGAACCAAGCGGCAGCCTGTCGTTCCCAAAACGCGGGTAATTTGATGGAAACGGCATTCATCGCCATTTCGGATGAGGTCTTTGGAATCGTCCAAAAGAGCAGCGGGGTCACCAATGTTGGAGTCGTTAGAAATCAACAGGCTCTGAGACTTTTGTTGCAGCAAAGGCAAAACGCGTGTTACTTTATTCACTCTCCATGAGGACTGAGGGTCTCAGCCTCGTTGCAGGGCTATGACATCATCACGCTACCGACGCATGACGTCATCACGCTACTGACGCATGACGTCATCACGCTACCGACGCATGATGTCATCACGCTACCGACGCATGACGTCATCACGCTACCGACGCTCTTAAAGGGACCCTGCCCCGATAACCCAACCAAGTACGTACATATAACAACATTGGCTATACATAGTGAATTGTGTTTAGGTACATATAACCACATTGGCTATACATTGTGAATTGTGTTATTGTCCCTATGTGGTCTCCACCACACTATCATGGACTCTACCCCACCCACTTAATCTGCTGAGGGAAAGTTCTGCATAAATATTTCCTATTGCAAGTGATATTATCTTATTATTATCTATCAGTGGAATGTATTGTCACATGGTTTGTCACATGGTTTAGTATGAGCATGCTCAGTTCGCTCTAGCCAAGTAAACAAGCACCTTGACTAGCAGCTTATCGTGTCTCTGTTCTTCATTTGTTCTACCCATATATATTACATTTTTGGCGATGAGAATGGAATCCCAAAGCTATTTTTAGGGATCATGGAAGGACACAGTGTTCAACCTTCGAGTGGAAAAGTTTAAGGTGAATTCGTGACCCCTAAACTTAATTTTTGCGATGTTTTACTGTTAATGCTGATACAGAATTGTCTGTGCTTCGCCTTCACGTGTTTGTATACACAGCAACAGCAGCGTTGATTCTCACATGTACACAGGTAACGGCTGAGTCACTGTTCAACGGGATCGGGAGAATCATGGCCGCGCCTACGGGATTCATCAGAAGCCTCGTCATGTATGACCGAGCTCACGAATCATTCAGTTCTTACATTGAGCAGATGGAGACATTTTTTAAGGCCAAGAGCATTATTGAGTCCGAAGGTGCAGATGAGAATGTTCAAGCTCAAAATAAAGTAATTCGTGAACGTAAAAAAGCAATTTTTCTAACCGAGATCAGGCGAGATGTCTACGGAATGTTGACAAACCTACTTGCGCCAGGGAAAGCGAAGGATGCGTCGTTTGAAGACATTGTCAAGAAACCATTTCAACCCAAAGCCATTAGAAATAGCAGAGAGCTATAAGTTTGGTACCAGAAACCAAAGAGAAAGTGAAACCATCAGTGAGTACATTTTAGCTCTTAAGAACCTGTCTTTGCATTGTAACTTCGGCACATTGTTGGATCGTGCGTTGTGAGATAAGTTTGTGTGTGGACTGGTGGATGAGCGCACACAGTCCAAGTTACTGAACACTCCGAACCTAACATTTGTCATAGCATGCAAAATTGCCCTATCCATGGAGATGGCGTCTAAGAATGCTAGGGAGCTCCGTCTAACTCAAGTGACTAATGTAGCTGAGGTCTACAGTCACAAAGCCACAGCCAGACCTAAAGTTGTGAGACCAAGTCAAAAGCATGTCGGTCTAACTCAAGTGACTAATGTAGCTGAGGTCTACAGTCACAAAGCCACAGCCAGACCTAAAGTTGTGAGACCGAGTCAAAAGCATGTCGGTGAGAGCAGTTCAGTGAATTGTTATCACTGCAATGGAAAACACTCACCATAGTCCGGCCAATACAGAAATGCAAAGTGTTTTCACTGCCAGAAGCAAAGCCATATTTCAACAGCTTGCAGAGCTAGATTGAAAGCCGGAAGTAAGAACCATTCTAGTGGTAATGCAAAGCAGCGACAACAAAAGGGAGGAATTCACAATATTGAAGTGAACAGACCTAATGTTGAAGAACTAGGCATCTACAGTATCTGTGCCACTAGCGGCAATGCTAGCAGTCATGAGAAAGACTTCTGTACAAAACTTTTGATCAATGACCAATATATTGATATGTGTATCGACACAGTGGCGGACTGCTCTATCATGCGTAAGGACACATATGAGAGTAAGTTTAATCAAATACCACTTACAAAGAGTACCATAGAGTTAAAAACCTACTCCAAAGAAATCCTTGAGAAATGTGGACAAATGGAATGTACAGTTCAACACAATGGCCAGTCAGTAAAGCTGCCTATTATTGTAGCGAGCTACAACAGGCCAACTCTCATGGGCAAAGACTGGTTGAGAAAGTTCAAACTAGACTAGAAAGACATCTTCAGTGTAGATGCTTCAAAGAAGTGACTCGACACAATGCTGAACAAGTAGAAAAGCATGTTCACAGACAGTTATGAGGGCATTACTGGGTATGACGTGTATATCCGTATCAAGTCCAATGCGAAGCCTGTCTATTGTAAGGCAAGGCCAGTCCCCTATGCGTTGAATATTCAGGTGGAGAAAGAGCTAGAGAAACTGAGAGAGAACGGAGTGCTAGTAAAAACTGACAAAAGTGAATGGGCTACCCCGATTGTGGTAGTGCCCAAAGCAGACAAAACTGTACACTTGTGCGGTGACTACAAAGTTACTATCAACCAAGCAGTTGACAATGAGCAGTACCCGTTACCTACATTGCAAAATTTGTATGCAGCACTCTCTGGGTCAAAGGTTTTCTCTAAGCTTGACCTGTTGTACGCTTACGTTCAGCTGAATGTTGGCAAAGAGAGTCAACAGTATCTCACTATTAACACACACAAGGGACTGTACTCATACATTAAGCTGCCGTATGGTGTAAAGTCCTCCACCAAAATCTTCCAGGCTACGATGGATAAGACTTGGCAAGGAATTCCAAATTGCTTGTGGAATCAAGACAATGTGTTGATCGCACCAAGCAGTGAGGAAGAAAATCTAGAAGTGTTAGATTTAGTGCTTCAAAGGTTGAATTCCCACAATGTCAAATTGAAAAGGAGCAAATGTGCTTTTGTGCAGCCTGAGGTTGTGTACCTTGGTCTGAAAGTTGATGCAAATGGCTTGCAAACAGTGAAGGAAAAGTTTGATGTTGTCATCAATGCTCCAAAGCCACAGAATGTGTCTTCGTTAAGATCTTTCCTTGGAATGGTCCAGTACCAGGCATGTTTCTTACCCGACCATGTTAGTTTGATTGCACAACGTCCTCAAGAAGAATGTCCTGTGGAAGTGGACAAAAGTGCAACAGGAAGCTTACGACGCTTGTAAGAGAAGTCTCTCTAGCGATGCCCTACTTGTGCACTACGACACAGAGCGTGAGCTTAATTTAGCGTGTGATGCTTCCAGCTATGGTGTGGGAGCCATCATAAGTCACGTAATGGGTGATGGCTGTAGTGTATGTAACTGTTCTACCTTTAAGAGAACTATTGTATGTAACCGTCCACCTTTAAGAGAACTATTTTAGGTGTGGCACTACTTTATCTTGGCTGCTGTATACTGTAATACCGACGGTGACCACACCGGTATATAAGTGCTGTGTCAGGATTTATTGGGCAGATTCGCCCTGACCTTCGAATAGTAAAGTCCTGTTAAAGTTACTCTTGTAGTCTGTGTATTAATTCGCCATAATACCTACAGACTTTACAGTGGCGACGAGTTCGATCTTACCCTGCGGCAACAATACTTCCGAAGCAGTTAACGAGCGTCGAGAAGAGGCACCCGCCCTCGTCGCTCTACTGAGAGAAAACTCGAGTCTGCAGAGCAAGGAAGAAGGAAGAATTCAGACACGAAGCCTTCCATCAGCAACAGGCACTGATTGTCCCTTCTGCCACGGTGGTGAGTGAGCCGATCAGCACGAGAAGCAAGTCGGCCACGGTGACTGTGAGTAAAGGGAAAATAAATAAAAAAATAAACGGAGGATAAGGGCGGTGAACTCGACCACGGTCGGGGGGAAAGGAGCCGGACAGAAGTCGGGCCCAGAGGCGCTGAGACTGGGGCAGCGTGGATCAGGGAAGCCGCGGTACAAGCGGGCTGGGAGACGCAACGGCGTCGTGAGACAGCTAGACCGCGACCGGCGAAAAAGGCCGGGCAGCTACCGAGGCCACGAGGCGCTGCGACCGGGATCGTAAGGCGCGGGAAGATATAAAAATAAATAAACCGCGGTGAACTCAGCCGCAGCCGGGGAGGAAAGCACCGGACTGCGAGAGGGCTGGGAGGCGCGAGTGGAGTGAAAAAGGCCGGCAGCGACCGAGGCCATGAAGCGCTGCGACCGGGATCGTAAGGCGTGGGAAGATATAAAAATAAATAAATCGCGGAGAACTCAGCTGCAGCCGGGGAGGAAAGCACCGGACTGCGAGAGGGCTGGGAGGCGTGATTGGAAGCCGCTGAGGGAGAGACAGAGCCCGAGCGAGCGGGAGAGACAGAGCCCGAGCGAGGGAGGCTGAGCGAGACCCAGCCCAGCAGCTAAAACTATTCGCCGTCAACGTGTTGTACCCAGCGCCGGTTGCCCTGCCGAGAAAAGGGAACAAGGAACGCACTGAAGCCGACGCGCAGGCTGCAAACCCCGAAAGCCAGCGGTCGTCGCCCGAGGGAAAAGCTTACCCCTCCCGCCAGGGGAAGAAACGCGGGAAGCCGCCAGTAGGCGGGGAAGAAGACAGAAGCGGGAAACCGCCATTTTGAAAGTGGGCGGGGAAAGAAGACAAGCGCGGGAAACCGCCATTTTGAAAAAAAAAAAGTTAAAGAAATATTTCGTTGTTGTTTCTCAGGAAGAGTGTGAAGATGCCTAAGCGTAGTAACATCAACGGTTTCGATTCCGATGTGGAAGATTGGGCCACATATGTAGAACGCATCGAGATATATTGTAAGGTCAATAAGATAGCAAATTATGACAAAGCTCTAACCTTACTAAACTCAATGGGTGCAAAGACATACGGGTTATTGAAGCACCTTCTATCACCAGCTAAACCGGCGGATCAGTCTTTCGCTAATATTGTTGCTGTCCTGAAGGATCATTTTAACCCCGCACCGCTGATGTTAGCGGAACGATCTAAATTTTACGTGAGAACGCAACGAAAAGAGGAGAGCAACGCGGAGTACCTGGTTGAACTGCGTAGGCTAGCAAAATACTGTCAGTTTGGGGTAAATCTGACAGAGGCACTGAGAGACAAGTTCGTGTGCGGGATGTCGAAGGAAGGAACACAAAAACGACTGCTCGAAGAGAACGATCTTACACTTGATAAGGTTGTCCTTATTGCAGCATCGCATGAAGCCGCAGCGAGAGGCACGGCGGAAATGCAGCGGAAGACAGCGGTACTCAGTGTGGATCAAATGACTTCGGGTACAACGAAATGTTATCGTTGTGGGAAGACAACACATGACCAGAACCAATGCTGGTTTAAAAACCAGGAATGTAGAAAATGTGGCAAGCTTGGTCACATAGCTAAGGTATGCCGGTCAGGAAAGAAGACCAGCAATAATAAGTCACCGCAGAAGAAGTACAGAAAGGTACATAAGGTGACTGGGAAGAGTCCAGATGAACAGAATTCGGACTCAGACTCCAACAGCAAGGAACTGGGTAGTCTGAGGATTCACAATGTGAGTAAAGAAGCTGACCGACAAACTATCTGGGTCACACTACAGATTGCAAAAGTCCAAGTGAAGATGGAAGTGGACACCGGATCGGCGTTGACGGTCATGAATAAGCAAGATTACAAAAAGTTATTCAAACATATTCCCCTACGGGATACGGAGATAGTATTGCAGACATACACGGGGCACAAAGTATACCCCATCGGAAAGATAAAAGTCAAGGTGAGATACAAGGACAAAGATCACCAAGGGATGGACATGTATGTGCTGCCCAAGGGAGGTCCACCACTTCTGGGACGGGAGTGGATCAGGAAAATAAAGATAGACTGGCATTCACTAAACACAATGACGGTAGATTCCGGAAAGGAAGATGTCAAACCTGAACGGTTGTCCAGAATATTAGACGAAGCTAAAGAGGTATTCCAGCAAGGACTGGGAACACTGAGAGGAATTAAAGCAAAAATCAAGATTGCAGAACATGCAAGCCCAAAATTTTTCAAAGCCAGATCGGTACCTTACGCGATACGACCTGCTGTGGAGGCAGAACTGGAAGAGCTTGAACGTTCAGGGGTACTGTCTAAGGTGGACTGGAGTGAGTGGGCCACGCCCATTGTTCCCGTCATGAAGTCTTCATCAAGTAACAAGCCAGGGGGACCGGGAAAGGTCCGCATCTGCGGAGACTTCAAGATCACAGTTAATCCGATGCTTCACACGGTACAATACCCGCTTCCGCGGATTGAGGATATCTTTGCTTCATTGTCTGGCAGGAAACACTTCACCAAGATAGACCTGGCACAAGCATACTTACAAATGGAAGTCGAGGAAGAGTCACGCCAGTATCTCACAATCAACACGCACAGAGGCTTGTATCGTTATAATAGACTGGTTTTTGGAGTAGCTTCGGCTCCAGCAATTTGGCAGAGGGCCATGGAGCAGGTCTTACAGGGTATTCCAAGCACTCAGTGTTACTTGGACGATATCCTGATTACAGGAGAGGACGAGGAGGAACACCTCGCAAATTTGAAACTGCTGCTCACCAGGTTGAAGGAATATGGCCTTCGAGTTAATCGCCAGAAATGTGAGTTCTTCCAGAAACAGATCTCGTACTGCGGTCATGTCATTGACCAAGAGGGGCTGCACAAGTCACCTGACAAGATAGAAGCTGTCGTGAAGGCCCCCGCTCCGGAAAATGTATCACAGTTGAGATCGTTTCTGGGGTTGATTAATTATTACCACAAGTTTCTGCCAAATCTATCCACGGTGCTGCATCCGCTGAATGCTCTGTTGCGGAAAGAAGTACCATGGAAGTGGAGCGAGGACTGTAAGAAGGCCTTTTGCAGAAGCAAGGCGTTGATTACCTCTGAGGAAGTGTTGGCTCATTTCAACCCAACGTTACCTCTTCGTCTAGCTTGTGATGCTTCCCCTTATGGAATTGGAGCAGTACTTTCACACAAGTTACCAAATGGCTCGGAAAGGCCAGTCGCATTTACGTCCCGATCATTGACCTCCGCTGAGCGAAATTATGCTCAGATAGATAGGGAGGCCCTCAGCCTTGTGTGGGGAGTAAAGAAATTCAATCATTACCTGCAGGGCAAGAAGTTCACATTACTGACAGACCACCAGCCGTTGGTGTCCATATTCAACCCTAACAAGGCCGTTTCCACTATGACAGCGCAAAGGCTACAGAGGTGGTCCGTGTTACTTGGGGCACACCAATATGACATCGAATACAAAAGGTCCAAACAGCATGGAAATGCTGATGGGTTATCGCGCCTACCTTTGCCAGTAGTAGAAGAGGCGGCTACAGTGGACCCGGTAGAGATGTTCCACTCATCCATAGTGGAATGTCTACCAGTAACAAATTCGATGATCGAAAATGAAACAAGAAATGATCCGACTCTCTCACGAGTCTACGATTTAACAGTGGAGGGATGGCCAGCACATGGCGAACCAACGCTGCCCGCATTTTCGCAAAGAAAAGAACAGCTGTCAGTGTGCCGAGGAACCTTGATGTGTGGATCTAGAGTGGTGATTCCACCCAAACTTCAGCATAAGGTGCTAAAGGAGCTTCACGAGGGGCATCTGGGTGGAGTGAAAATGAAGAACCTAGCAAGAGTGTTTGTGTGGTGGCCAGGTATTGATGGAGACATCGAAGAAATAACCAAGAGCTGTCTAGGATGCCAGAAGGTCCAAAACGCGCCACCACAAGCTCCTCTGCATCCATGGGAGTGGCCCTCATCTCCTTGGCAAAGGGTACACATCAACTTTGCTGGTCCATTTATGGACTCAATGTTTCTAATCGCGGTGGATGCACACTCCAAGTGGCCGGAGGTAATAAAGATGTCCTCCACCACCACGGAAAAAACCATCACAGTATTAAGGACCATATTTGCCAGGAATGGGCTGCCGGAACAGATCTGTTCTGATAATGGACCGCAATTTGTGTCCGAAGAATTCAGGAAGTTCTTAAAAAGGAATGGGGTCAAGCACTACACGTCAGCCCCATACCATCCCGCCACCAATGGATTAGCTGAAAGGTTTGTCCAGACTTTCAAGAAGGCCATAAAGGCCATGGGTAATGAAGACATCAACCTACAACATAAGGTAGATAACTTCTTGTTGGCGTACAGGAATGCAACACATGCGGTCACAAACCAAACTCCCGCCATGATGTTTTTCAATAGAAGACTAAGATGCCGGCTGGATTTGATTAAGCCAAACGTCAGAAGGGACGTAGAGAACCGGCAATTTCAGGACATGAATGAAAGGCCAACTAGATCCTTTCAGATGGGTCAACAAGTTTTGGCCCGGGACTACCGTACCGAGAAATGGCAGCCTGGAACTATTGGGAAAAGGCTAGGGCCGCTGAGGTATACCGTGGACATTGGTGACAGCATAATAAGACGCCATGTTGACCAGATCATAGGGTCATCCACAAAGGACCAACCTACTCCACAACCTTACACGGCTAATGTTGAAGCAGAGTGATGCGCTATCAATTACTCATAAAAGACTGAGAGTTAGAAGAGTAACTAAAGGCTTTTATTAACAACAGAATGGAGGTCTGCCTCGCGTGGTCGACCGGTCCATGATACTAAGGGCTGGGGAGCAGTCACCTTTATACTAGGACCTGTGGGAGGAGTCAGCCGAGGCATGTCCAGGCATGTACACAGTGGAATACAAACAGGACAAACAGGAATACAAACAGTGGTTTACCACATTCACCCCTTGTTTAAAATTGAGTCCGGCGGGGTGAAGTGTATTAAAAGTTAGTGTATTGGAGTCTCTCCGGAGGTCTTGTTTGCCGCTGTGATCTGCGTGGCGACGGCAGGGGTAGTGAAGTTTCCGGCGTCGAGTCCAGCGTAGGCTGTGGCACAGGCGTGTCGTCCTCGTAGATGTCGAGCGGGTCGCGGGGCCCAGGCCTGCCGTCTGCTGGGGCTGGATATCGGATCGTGGGGGGGGGGTGGTAGTGGGTAGTGGGTTACTGCGGCCCCCGAGGGTGCAAGGTCTCTTATGGAGACTGTGTCCTCCCGCCCGTCCGGGTATGCGATGTAAGCATACTGGGGGTTGGCGTGGAGGAGGTCGACCCTCTCGACCAGGGGGTCCGTTTTATGGGTCCTCACGTGTCTTCTCAGTAGGACCGGCCCTGGGGACGTCAGCCATGGCGGTAGCGATGTCCCCAATGTGGACTTCCTTGGGAAGACAAACATTTTCTCATGAGGGGTGGCGTTAGTGGCAGTGCAGAGCAGTGACCGAATAGAGTGGAGCGCATCGGGGAGCACATCCTGCCAGCGGGAGGTTGGAAGGCCCCTAGACTTTAAGGCTAGCAGGACGGCCTTCCAAACTGTCGCATTTTCTCTTTCCACCTGTCCGTTCCCCCGGGGGTTGTAACTGGTGGTCCTGCTTGTGGCAATACCCCTAGTTAGCAGGTACTGACGGAGTTCGTCGCTCATAAACGATGAGCCCCGGTCGCTATGGATATAGCTGGGGAAGCCGAACAGGGTGAAGAGGTTGTTCAGATATTTAATGACCGTGGCACTGGTCATGTCCGGGCAGGGGAAGGCGAACGGGAAACGGGAGTACTCATCAATAATATTGAGGAAGTACACATTGCGGTCGGAGGAGGGGAGAGGCCCTTTAAAATCGACGCTCAGGCGCTCGAAGGGGCGAGTGGCTTTTATCAGGTGGGCCCTGTCTGGTCTATAAAAGTGCGGTTTGCACTCAGCGCAGACTTGGCAGTTCCTGGTCATGGTCCTGACCTCCTCAATAGAGTAAGGCAGGTTGCGGGCCTTGATGAAGTGGAAGAACCTGGTGACCCCCGGGTGGCAGAGGTCATTGTGGAGGGCCCGCAGTCTATCGATCTGCGCGCTGGCGCAGGTGCCACGCGATAGCGCATCCGGGGGTTCATTTAGCTTCCCGGGCCGGTACAAGATCTCATAGTTGTAGGTGGAAAGTTCGATTCTCCACCTCAAGATCTTGTCATTTTTGATTTTGCCCCTCTGCTTGTTGTTAAACATAAAAGCAACTGAACGCTGGTCAGTGAGCAGGGTAAATCGTTTTCCGGCCAGGTAGTGCCTCCAATGACGCACAGCCTCCACAATCGCCTGGGCCTCCTTCTCAACAGCGGAGTGTCTGGTCTCCGGGCCTTGGAGGGTTCGTGAAAAGAAGGCCACGGGTCTCCCCGCCTGATTGAGGGTAGCGGCCAGGGCAAAGTCAGACGCGTCGCTTTCCACCTGGAAGGGGATGGATTCGTCCACTGCGTGCATGGTGGCTTTGGCAATGTCCTCCTTGATACGGTGGAAGGCTAAGCGGGCCTCTGCCGTCAAGGGAAAAGAGGTGGACTTGATCAGCGGACGGGCCTTGTCCGCATAGTAGGGGACCCACTGGGCGTAATAGGAGAAAAACCCTAGGCACCTCTTCAGGGCCTTGAGGCAGTGGGGCAGTGGAAGTTCCATAAGGGGACGCATCCGGTCGGGGTCGGGGCCGATGACTCCGTGTTCCACAACACAGCCAAGGATGGCGAGGCGGTTTGTGCGGAATATGCACTTCTCCTTGTTATATGTCAGGTTTAGGAGTTGGGCGGTGCGGAGGAATTTTTCGAGGTTTGCGTCATGGTCCTGCAAGTCACGGCCGCAGATGGTCACATTGTCCAGATATGGGAAAGTGGCCTGCAACGCATTTTGATCTACCATCCGGTCCATCTCCCTTTGGAAGACGGAGACCCCGTTGGTGACGCCAAAGGAAACCCTAAGGAAGTGATAGAGGCGGCCGTTTGCCTCAAAGGCAGTGTACTGGCGGTCCTCAGGGCGGATGGGGAGTTGGTGGTACGCTGATTTCAGGTCAATGGTCGAGAAGACGCGGTACTGCGCGATCTGGTTGACCATATCAGCTATACGGGGGAGTGGGTAGGCGTCCAGCAGGGTGTAGCGATTTATTGTCTGGCTGTAGTCGATGACCAGGCGCTGCTTCTCGCCGGTCTTAACGACCACAACCTGGGCTCGCCAGGGGCTGGTGCTGCCCTCAATAATCCCTTCTTTCAGGAGCCGCTCCACTTCGGTTTTAATGAAAACCCTGTCCCCGGCACTGTATCGCCTGCTCTTTGTGGCGATGGGCTTACAGTCGGGGGTGAGGTTAGCAAACAGTTGGGGGGGGGTGACTCTGAGTGTGGAGAGGTTGCACCTGGTGTGCGGCGGGCAGTTTGGAAGCTGCTGGCTGCGGACTGTGAGTGGGGGTAGGGGTCCACCGTACGCCATCGTAACACTTTTAAGGTGGCACTGAAAATCTAACCCCAGCAGGACGGCAGCGCAGAGGTCAGGCAGGACCAGAAGTTTAAAATGATCGTACACGGTCCCGTCTACTACGAGTGTCGCCACGCAGTAGCCGCCGATGTCCGCCGACTGGGACTCGGAGGCCATAGAAATCCGCTGTTGCGCAGGCAGGACTGGGAGAGAGCAACGCCGCACCGTGTCGGGGTGGATGAAGCTCTCCGTGCTCCCAGAGTCAAAAAGGCAGATTGTATCGTGACCATTTACCTTAATGTCCATTGTGGAACTGGCCAGTTGGTGCGGTCTCGCTTGGTCCAGTGTAACGGATGCCAGCGTAGGGGTCGGTGTGTCGCTGCGGGTATCAGATGAGGCGGTGTCGGGGGCCTGCTGCGTCCCGGCTGTCGTCCAAGATGGCGGCGTCCATGATCCCCATGTGGCTGGAGGCGTCCAAAATGGCTGCTGTACCGGTGATTCGCACATGGCTGGGGAAGTCCAAGATGGCGGCCCGCATGGCCCACAGGCGGCGCTGCTGGGGTTCGGGGTGGCTTTGGCCCTGCAGACGCTAGCGTAGTGTCCCTTCTTCCCGCAGCCCGAGCAGATCGCGTTTTTCGCCGGGCAGCGCGCTCTGGGGTGTTTTGCCTGGCCACAGAAGTAGCATTTCTGGCCTTGGGGCACTGCTGTCTGGCCTTGGGACACTGCTGCGGTAGTTGGGCCGTTGTTGGGGTGTGGCTGGGGTGGCACGGCGCTATGAGGCGGTCCTACCGTGTCCCAGGCTGTCATTCCCCGCGGCGTCCACGGTGCAGAGGAGTAGGCATCCATGCCCTGGTAGGCTGCATCCAACGATAGTGCGAGTTCAGAGGCCTTGTTGAGGTCGAGGTTACTCTGCTCCAACAGTCGCTGTCGGGTGTAATTGGATCTGTGGCCCGCTACAAAAGCGTCCCGGATAAGTTCCTCTGTGTACACGGCGGCCTTTACATCCTTACAACCACAGGCCCGGCCAAGCACAGACAGTGCCTGAAGGTATTCCACGGTCGATTCCCCAGGTTGTTGTTTACGACTCCCCAGGAGGTGCCTGGCGTACACTTCGTTCACTGGGCGCGTGTACTGGTCCTTGAGGAGCTTGATAGCGTCCGCGTACGAGGTCGCGTCTTGGATGACCGAGTACACTCGGTGGTTCACTTTGGAGGTCAGGACATCCAGTTTGTCCTCGTCCGATTTGATTGCTTCGGAGGCGGTCAGGAATTTTTCGAAACACTTAAGCCAGTGAGTAAACTTGGTGGATGAGTCCGCCTCCCGATGATCTAAGTCCAGGCATGCTGGTGTGTGGATCTTCTCCATTATAAAAATGTTGTTAATAAAATTGATGCGCTATCAATTACTCATAAAAGACTGAGAGTTAGAAGAGTAACTAAAGGCTTTTATTAACAACAGAATGGAGGTCTGCCTCGCGTGGTCGACCGGTCCATGATACTAAGGGCTGGGGAGCAGTCACCTTTATACTAGGACCTGTGGGAGGAGTCAGCCGAGGCATGTCCAGGCATGTACACAGTGGAATACAAACAGGACAAACAGGAATACAAACAGTGGTTTACCACACAGAGATACCCAGAGCACCTGCCTCCGACCTGGTAATACTGGAATCAGATGAACCTGACACTGTCCTTCAAGCCGAATCGACCTTGCCAGAAGAACCTACTACCCCGCCGAAAACTACTACACCACTGAGGCGTTATCCGGACAGAGTCAGGAAGCCTCCAGAGAGACTGAATCTGTGAACTGTTTTGCATAAGTTGTATATATGTTATGATGTTATGTTAATGGGGAATAAGTATGTTGTAAGCTAAAAAGGGAGGATTGTAGTGTATGTAACTGTTCTACCTTTAAGAGAACTATTGTATGTAACCGTCCACCTTTAAGAGAACTATTTTAGGTGTGGCACTACTTTATCTTGGCTGCTGTATACTGTAATACCGACGGTGACCACACCGGTATATAAGTGCTGTGTCAGGATTTATTGGGCAGATTCGCCCTGACCTTCGAATAGTAAAGTCCTGCTAAAGTTACTCTTGTAGTCTGTGTATTAATTCGCCATAATACCTACAGACTTTACAATGGCCAAGAGAAACCAATCGCGTTCGCATCGTGAACCGTCACAAAGAGCGAAAGAAATGACACGCAAATTGAAAAGGAAGCACTCACCATAATGTTTGGAATCAAGAAATTCCAACAGTTCCTGATTGGCAGAAAGCTTACCAGGGATTGGTGGACCACCTCAGGAGGAGGAAGAAGGAGAGGAGGAGGAGGAGGCAGAGGAGGAGGTTGAAGAGGAAGATGAGCAGCAGCAACGTGGGAGGGAGGCGCACAATGTTGCCTCTGCAAGGGCTGTTCATGAACGCCTGATAAGACATCGCTTCTGACGAATGACAGAGAAGATGGCTTTTGGGATAAAGAAACACATCATCGCAAGCATCGCACAGCCCCTATTGCCGGGCAAAGCTCCAATGAGTCAAATCAGCAAAGTTGTAAAGTTCCAATAAAATGTTTTATTTATATTACAAACTGTGTCTTATTTATTCAGGACAAACAATTACAAACACACAATTCATAAACTAATAAAACTCGTTCTTACCACATCGAGATCAGCGTCAACACAGTGAACAATATATTAAGATGAACATCAAACTTTCCCACAAACATTCCCCCCATTTATTACATAATTTTTACTTTTCGTCCTTCGAGGGTGATCTCCATCCCCTGCGCACTTCCCCCCTTACCACCCTACTGCTCCTCCGTAATGTGGCCCCAGTGGCTGCAGCAAGGCTGGTGGAAGGCTGTGATGTGCCATCAATAACTCAAAGACAAGAAGTTAAAGGATTCAACTGAAGGCTTTTAATCGCTAAGAACATTGCACGTCATTCCACATCGGATTCGTCTGGCAGAATGACTCATACAGCTCGAGACCTTTATATGACAAAAGACAGGGGCGGAGCCAATACACACAATAGGGGAAAAGGGGGCGGTACACAATACAATGCAGGTAAAACACAGGGGCTGATGAAGACATATATTTCATCACATTCACCCCTTCTACAGATTTAGTCTGTCCGGGGGTGTGATAGTCCTTCCTGAATGTCGCAACAGTACCTCGGGTTCTGACTGGGAGTCCGTGGTGCCCTCCTGGGCATACCCATCTGCTGGGGGTGTTGTAGGTACTTCTGGGGGTGGTGAGGATACCTCTGGGGATGGTGGAGGTTCTTCTGTGGGTGGTGAGGATGGGTCGTTGTCGCTTCCTGCCGAGGCGAGGTCCTTTATGGACACGGTGTCCTCACGCCCGTCGGCGTGCTTGACGTACGCGTACTGTGGGTTTGCGTGGAGTAGGTATACTGCCTCCGCGAGGGGATCCGTTTTGTGGCCCCTCACATGCTTCCATAATAGGACTGTCCCTGGGGTGGAGAGCCACGAAGGTAGGGACACTCCCGAGGTTGATTTGCGGGGAAAAACAAACATCTTCTCGTGAGGAGTGGCGTTAGTAGCAGTACACAGTAGCGACCTTATCGAGTGGAGTACGTCTGGGAGGACCTCTTGCCAGCGGGAGGTCGGGAGGCCTTTAGACCTTAGTGCTAAGGTGACCGCCTTCCACACCGTCGCGTTCTCCCTCTCCACTTGCCCATTACCCTGGGGGTTATAACTAGTGGTCCGACTCGTGGCTATCCCCTTCGACAGCAGGCATTGGTGCAGTTCATCGCTCATGAATGACGCCCCCCTGTCAGTGTGGATGTAGTTCGGCATGCCGAACGTGCAAAACAGGCTGCCGAGGCACTTGATGACCATGGCACTGGTCATGTCTGGGCAGGGGTAGGCGAATGGGAAGCGGGAGTACTCGTCCACAATGTTGAGAAAGTACACATTGCGGTCGGTGGAGGGGAGTGGTCCCTTGAAATCTAAGCTCAGGCGCTCGAATGGCCATGTAGCTTTGATCAGGTGGGCTCAGTCGGGCCTGTAAAAACGGGGCTTGCATTCCGCACAGGTGCGGCAGTCCCTGGTCATAGACCGGACTTCCTCGATGGAATAGGGCAGGTTACGGGATTTTATAAAGTGAAATAGCCGGGTGACCCCCGGGTGGCAGAGGCCATTGTGGAGGCCCTGTAGCCTGTCCCCCTGGATGCTGGCACACATCCCTCGTGATAGGGTGTCGGGGGATTCGTTGAGGGCCCCCAGCCTATATATTATGTCGTACTCAAACGTGGAGAGTTCGATCCGCCACCTGAGAATTTTGTCGTTCTTGATCTTCCCCCTCTGTTTGTTGTTAAACATGAAGGCTACCGACCGCTGGTCGGTAAGCAGGGTGAAGCGTTTGCCGGCTAGGTAGTGCCTCCAGTGCCGCACTGCCTCCACTATGGCCTGGGCCTCCTTCTCTACCGAGGAGTGCCTGATCTCGGGCCCTTGGAGGGTTCTTGAGAAAAAGGCTACGGGCCGCCCATCCTGGTTGAGGCTGGCTGCTAAAGCGAAGTCGGACGCATCGCTTTCGACCTGGAAAGGGATGTTTTCGTCCACTGCCCACAGCGCGGCCTTCTCAATGTCATGTTTAATGCTGTTGAAGGCGGCGTGGGCCTCGGCCGTGAGTGGGAAGGACGTTGATTTCAGGAGGGGACGGGCCTTGTCGGAATAATTGGGGACCCATTGGACGTAATAGGAGAAAAACCCCAGGCACCTTTTCAGGGCCTTGGGAGTGTTTGGTAGGGGTAGCTCCCGTAGGGGGCGCAATCGGTCGGGGTCCGGACCGATTTCCCCGTTTTCCACCACGCAGCCCAGGATACAGAGGCGCGTGGTGCTAAAGACACACTTATCCTCGTTGTAGGTGAGATTGAGTCTGAGGGCGGTTTTCAGACATCTCGCGAGGTTCGAGTTGTGGTCTTGCTGGTCGTGGCCGCAGATGGTGACGTTGTCTAGGTATGGATAGGTGGCTGTTAACTGGTTCTCATCGACCATGCGGTCCATCTCCCGCTGGAAGACCGAGACCCCATTCGTTACCCCAAAGGGGACTCTCAGGAAGTGGTAGAGGCGTCCGTTCGCCTCGAAGGCAGTGTATGGATGGTCCTCCAGCCTAATGGGGAGCTGGTGGTATGCCGATTTTAGGTCGATAGTGGAAAACACCCGGTATTGCGCAATTTGGTTAACCATATCCGCTATGCGGGGCAGAGGGTAGGCGTCTAGCTGGGTGTATAGATTAACCGTCTGGCTATAATCTATCACCATCCGCTTCTTTTCGCTTCCCTTAACTACTACTACCTGGGCGCGCCACGGGCTGGTACTGCATTCGATGATACCCTCCCGCTTGAGTCTTTCTACTTCAGACGCAATGAACCGTCTGTCCTCCCAGCTGTACCGCCTACTCTTGGTCGCTATGGGTCGACAGTTGGGTGCGAGGTTGGCGAACAGAGAGGGCGGCTTGACCTTCAGGGTAGCCAGACCGCACACTGTGAGGGGCGGCTGGGACCCACCGTAGGTAAGCGTGATACTTTGGTGGTGGCACTGGAAGTCCAGACCCAAGATCACGCTCACACAGAGATCTGGCATTATCAACAGTTTAAAATCTCTGTAATCAGTGCCTTTTACCGACAACATAACCGCGCAGAAACCTGTAATTTTTGAGGTATGAGTCTTATCAGCCATGGCGATTTTGCCCTGTGTAGGGACTATCATTAGTGAAAGTCGTTTTACAAGGCTAGGAAGAATAAAGCTTTCGGTGCTCCTGCAGTCAATCAAGCATTTAACCTTGTTCCCGTTTACCTCTATGTCCATCATCGATCTAGACAACGGATGCGGCCTGGATTGATCCACTGTGATTGAGGCCACCAGTGGGTCCTGGGGGTCCGTGTAGTCGGGACAAGATGGTGGACTCCATGAGGGTGGACAAGATGGCGTCCAAGATGGCTGCCCCCACGGCGCGCACGCGGCGGTGGCAGAGTTGGAGGCGGGGTTCCCTCTGCAGACTTTACTGAAATGTCCTTTCTTCCCGCATTTAAAACAGGTGGTGCCCTTCGCTGGGCACAGATGCCTGGAGTGTTTGTCCTGGCCGCAGAAGTAGCATTTCGGGCCCCGATGCATCGCGGCAGTAGTGGGGCTCCTGGGTGGAGGCTGGGGCTCCGACGGTGCTGGGCTGGCCTGAGACCTGGGAGGTGAAGATGGCTTCCAAGATGGCGGCCCCCACGGCGCGCACGAGGTGGAGTGGGCCGCGTGGCCTGAGGAACAGGATTCAGAGTTCCTCTGGGCCATATCCAGTGATCGCGCTATGCCCATAGCCTGTTTTAAGTCCAGTCCCTCCTTTTCAAACAGTTTCTGCCGAATGTAATTTGAACTGAGGCCCGCAATAAAGGAGTCTCGGATCAGCTCCTCCGTGTACACGGTGGCAGACACGGCCTTACAGTTACAGTCTCTGCCCAGTACTTTTAGGCTTAGCATGAAGTCCTCTAGTGACTCACCATGCCGCTGCGTGCGAGTAGTCAGAAGATGCCTGGCATACACCTCGTTTATTGGCCGCACGTAGTGGGCCTTCAGAATGGCACAGGCATCCCCGTAGCTGGTGGCATCTCGGATGAGAGGGGAGACCCGATGACTCACCCGGTTTCGCAGGATTCCCAGTTTCACGTCTCCGGTGGCGGTCGCGGCTGCTATGGCGGTGGCTGAGGTTTCGATGAAAAATTCGAAGCCTTGGAACCAGTGTCCGAACTGTGTGGCTGCGTCTGTGGCATGGGGGTCCAGATCCAAGCGCTCTGGTTTCAGGAGTCGATCCATCTTGGTGTTTTAGCGATTAAAATTGATGTGCCATCAATAACTCAAAGACAAGAAGTTAAAGGATTCAACTGAAGGCTTTTAATCGCTAAGAACATTGCACGTCATTCTACATCGGATTCGTCTGGCAGAATGACTCATGCAGCTCTTGAGACCTTTATATGACAAAAGACAGGGGCGGAGCCAATACACACAATAGGGGAAAAGGAGGTGGTACACACAATACAATGCAGGTAAAACACAGGGGCTGATGAAGACATATATTTCATCACAGGCTGCTGAATGCTGGATCCAGAGTCTGCAGATGGCCTTGAAGGACACCCTCGACCAGCTCTGGGCCTGGAGGGCCCGACTGCAGACTGCACCAACTCTGCATGGGCGGCAGCAGTCTGGGCTGGCTGGGTTACAGGCTGTGGCAAGTGCAATGGCGAAGTGGCAGTGGTGGGAGCAGGAATGCTGTCATCCTGAGAGAGGACAGCACCTTGCTGCTCGACCAACACACTGCCACTCCCACGGGGCAGTACCTCAGCATCCGGAGCAATCTGCTCAAGCAGGGATTGCTGGCCTGCTGCGGCACCATGAGATCCCTGGGGCAATGTGGGTGACCTAGCGAGGATGGCAGTAGTCAGTGCTTGCGTGACATCAATCTGAGACTGCATGAGAGCAGTCTGAGTTTGGTTGGCACCAGCCAATGACTCGATTGCAGCACTAAGCCACTGCGTTGCGTCGGCCTGTGCTGCAAAATGGCTGGGTCCTTATAATTGCGAGGTTATGAAGCATGCAGCACACAACAATGAAAAGCGAGACTCACTCGGGAGAGTACTGCAGGGCTCCTCCTGAGTGGTCATGTCATTGGAACCGTTGCTTCAAGATGCCAATCGTCTGCTCAATGAGGTTTCTGGTGGCGCTATGGCTCTCATTGTATGCGAGCTCAGCAGGAGTGTTGGGGTTACGGAGTGGTGTCATCAGCCAGCTGCATAGTGGATAATCCTTGTCCCCGAGGAGCCAGCCACGAGGTTGACACGGTGATTGGAAGAGGTCTGGAACACCAGTCAGGCATGGCTGCTGCCAGGATAATGGGCATTGACGGCAAGGATGCGCTGTCTGTGGTCGCACACCATCTGCACATTGAGAGAGTGGAAGCCTTTGCGGTTTCAGAACACCTCTGCATTCTCATGAGGTGCCCGCAATGCCACGTGCATGCAGTCAATGGTACCCTGAACAATGGGGAAGCCCACTATCCTAGTGAAGCCACATGCGCATTCACGCTGTTTGTCCCGGGTCATGGGGAAAGAGATGTACTGCCGTCTCCTTTTGTATAGAACCTTTGTGACCTCCCGGATGCTGCAATGGACAGCGAACTGGGAGATATTCGTTATGTCCCCAGTTGAAGACTGGAAGGAGCTGCTGGCATAAAAATTCAGAGCCACCGTCACCTTCACTGCCACCGATAGAGACGTCCTGGTCCTGAGCTGAGGCTGCAGATCTGGTTGCAGCTGGTGGCAGAGCTCAGTGACCACCTCCTTGCTGAAGCACAGCCTTCTAAAACACTACTCCTTGGACAAATGAATGGAGGAGAATTGCTCCCGGAAGACCCTGAGACGGTAAGGACTCCTGTGCAGAGGTCTGTTGGCCCTCCTCCCTCTGGCCATGTTAGCCACTCTCTCTCTGTGCCTCTGCAGCCTCTGAAGGTGAAGCTGGAGGACGTCGCCCCGAGTTAGCGCAGCCCCCAATTAATCTTCTAAATGTGGTAATTATAAAGCTCAGAGAAATAGGAACCTGAAACGTGTTGCTCAGGACCAAAACTCCTTAGGACAGCGTTAAATCTCTCCAGACATCTCTCTCTCCCTCTCAATCTGCATATGCCAAAAATGTTGCTGACAAGAAAAAGCAGGAAGCGCACACCTTTAAATAGCGCTCCCCCAGCTCCTTGCCAACTGCAAAACGTCCCCCTGTACCTGTTGTTCCTAGCGGCAGGTGCTAAGGCAGGGGGCGAGAATCAATTTCCAGTCCGGGGTGCTACTGGAGCGTTGCACACTTGGATAACGTCACGATCTCTGGGCGCAGGAGATCGCGATGGTAGTGTTTAGCACCACCGCAAAGTGCCAGGTCAATTTCGCAAGCGGCGCCGAAATTGCCGTGCTCGGGTGCTAAGTTGCTAGCGCTCCGTTAGCACCCCCCGGAGCCGCTAACGGGAGGCGCTAACCATCCAAATTTTTCCCCCCAAGTGTTGCCGGGTTGTTCGGGACTCAGCATGAAGCAACGTTTGGCAAATTTGTTGCTGAAGTACAGAACTATTCCACACATTACAACTGGACATACCCCAGCAGAACTGTTGATGATTGAGGACACGATTGAGTATTGTTCAACCAAATTTGGCCTTAGAAGTTGAACAGAAACAGTTGAGTCAGAAACGTTATATGACAGCAATCAGAAAGAACACAGTTGCAGACAAATCGAGTGTGTTGATGTTCTCAGTCCTCCTGGCAAGTCGAGTTCACCAAGGGTTGGTTGAGATTGGTGACAACATCCGAAGTGTTCATGTGGATCAAATGATCTCTGCTAGAGATGAACCAAGTCGTGATCTTGAACCACTTGATCATGAACACATACATGAGTGTGACTCCGTTCAGACTTCAGAAACTGAAGTACCAGGTTCAAACAAACCTGAGCTAGAAACAGGATCATCTTTGAGTTCAGAACCAGAACAAAACAGCCCGAAAATTGGTTCAACACGAAAACCTTGTGTAAAGAGATCAGGAAGGCTCCACAAACCTGTTATTAAACTGAATTTGTAGTTAATTTGTAGCATTGGTAGTTGATTTAAAAGAAAAAATGCCAGGAGTTTTTGTTATGTGGTACATGTAATGCTGGGAAAGGTGGGACCATAGTGTTGTTGTATTTGAGAGGGAAGTATGTACATTGTTTTTAAGGGGAAAGCAGTGTAATGTATTATCACATGGTTTGTCACATGGTATGAGCATGCTCGGTTTGCTCTGGCCTAGTTCTCCCATTCTCCCATGTTCCCCAACTGCTTTGGAGCCCCCCTCGCACCCAACCCACCTACCCCATTAAAATTCAGCTCTTCAGCTTTGCTCACATTTCACCGATTCAACCCAGGCTTGTTGCCTTCTTGATGACATTCCCCAGCCTAGCAGCACAGGAACTAATATGTCCTGTGGAGTATTTGATGACTTAAATCTATACCTATCCCTAAAACCATCAATCCTGTAGGGGTTCGCAAAAATCCCCTCAGCCCCGAAGATCGGGAAATATTAATCCACACCGTGGACGAAGACTTTGCGTGTTTTAAATTGCCTCTGGGTTGGACAATGTTTTAAAACGTGCCCAGAACCGCAAAAGACTGCGTAGAGATGGGCGGCGTGTGGACAACACCAGAATCGAGGAACTTTGTGGAAAAATTCGCACACTTTAAGACAGTACATTTTATTAAAATTTGTACCCTTGAGTTTGGTAAATTGCAAAGGGGTTTAAAAATGGCCGTCAGAAAAGCATGGCCAAGGATAAAGAGGCTTGGAAGCAGCTCGTGGATGTCTGTGAAAAGGGGGAGGATCGAAGCAATGGCAATCAGATTCTGTCAATCAAAAAGGGAGTTTCCCTTCCCTTCAGAGGCAATCAAAGTTTGTTTATGTTAACATAAAGGATTATCCACTTAGGCTGCGGTTTCAGTGACCGCAGGACAAAGGGCTTCTGTTTACCTAGTAATCCAACTCCATTCAAAACCCATCACACACCATGAGACACACCTAAACTACGGAAGAGACCGTTTAGACTAAGAAATGGAACAGTTTAAGATTGAATGGGTTTGAATCACCCATTACAGACAATGGACAGTTTGGATCTCTTTTGTTTTAGCCCAGAAACTTCCGGATGTGGGCGGGAACATTTCGGCCCCAGAATGAAGACACATTCAAATCCCTGCAGTTTTATTGACACCCATCCCAGACAATAGGGCAGTTGGATCCCTTTTGTTTTAGCCAGATGAACTTGGATTTGGGCGGGAACATCTCGGCCCCAAAATTGGGGTATATAAAGATAGCTTCTGAGAAGCATCTCTCTCTCTCTCTCTCTCTGGCTTGCCTCCGTGTGCCTCTCTCGACAGCGTGGAATTCTGTCTGAAGAAGTAAAAACACCAACAGTTTACTTTTGAAACACTGGGGTGTTTTCTTTACTTCGGGACAGTGAAGATCTCGTAGGGCACGGAGCTAGCATTGCAAGTGGTGAGCATATATTTTTCTGGCCTTCCACAAGGCAACCTAGTGAGAAGTAAAGGGGTGGTAATTTAAGGGAAATGTTGCTAAAATTGTAAGGTTAACATTGTAGCCATTTATCCCTCGTTTTTGCCATCTGCCTTCCCCTGTTAAGCAATTTTAACTGTTGTACTTTAATCGTGTGGTGTAGTTTCTTTAGTTTAATAAAATTTGACTTTCTCACATCCAGACCATTTGTCCGTTTTAATATATCATTAATTATAAGTTCCTCCAGTCAGAACTGAAAGGGTGGGTTTAGCGATTCAAAAGCGCTGATTGGTATTGGTCACAGATAAAGGCAAAAAGGCTGCTTGACCAGGTAAATTACCGTAAACCAGATAAAGGAAGGTAAATTACCATAAACCAGGTAAAAGATGCCCCCTACAAATTGGCAACCGCAGCAGGACAGGAGGCAGTTTTTGATATGATAAGTGGTCTGGATCTGGAGAAAGCATCAACTCTTGCTTTTCTTGCTTTTAGTCTGTGGGTAGCCCTGCAGAAGTTAGCGGCAGTGTATAAGCTGACCTATTATGGTATAGGTGGCTGGGTTAAGAAGGGTGAGATGAGGGTGCGGGAGGAGGTTAAAGAGGCCAAGAATCAGGAGTCCGAGTTTGAAAAATGCCAGGCGGAGGTAGAATGCCTCATAAGAGAGGTGAATGAGGCCAGAGATAGTGGGATGAGGGTGTGGGAAGAAAATGCACGCCTCACACTAGAGGTCACGATTTGCCAGGCAGAGATAGAGCGCCTTGTGCAGGAAGTCACAGAGGCTAGGGACAGTGAGATGAGGCTACAGGAGGGAAACGCACACCTCACCCAAGAAGCTAGCGAGGGCAAAAGCCACGCAAGGCACAAGATAGAGTTCCTAAAGTGCCAGTTTACAGAAGCAAAGAGTAACGAGATGAGACTGCGGGAAGAGAATGCCCGCCTCACCTCAGAAGTAACAGAGCAGGAGGGGAAGGTTAGGGAGGTAAAGGCAGCTTATAAGCTGGCCTGCGACCAAAGGTTTGAGGAAGCAGATCATGGCCCCTGTAGGGCAGAGATAGAAAGCCTTAAGAAGGCTTTAAAAGGAGCAAAGGGGATGATTTGTCTGATCAGCCCGAAGGCAGGTCAGCCGGATTTTACTGGCAACCTAAGTAAAACAGCCCCACAGGCAACACCCAGGGAAAGGTTGGCTAGGGAATTAGAGATCCTAAGACCGCAGCCCACAGCTCCGAGATTTGAGGAGGTCTGGCAGCTAGAAGGGGTGGACAATGGGGTGGTAGGAGAACGGCAGCAGGTCCCGCTAGGCAGGTGGGGACCAGGACCAGTGTACCCCCTCCGACAACGGAGGTACGGTCCGCCCGTGAACGGTAGGAATAGTGGGACCCCCCAGCAAAAGGGTAAGGTCCACGAGGTTAAACCTGGGGCTCCATATAAGAAAGAGTGGCGCCAGGAGGGGAGCCGTCCCTCCCAGAACAAGTGTAAGAAGTCACACAACACCAGGTTATAGTCCAACAGCTTTATTTGAAATCACAAGCTTTCGGAGCGCTGCTCCTTCTTCAGGTGAAGTGGAGAAATACATAAAGACACAGCTTATATAGTCAGAGAATCATGTCAGATGTTTACAGGTAACCTTTCCAACTGCCATTTATCACACCTCGGCAGAGAGATAGTCACAGCAGTCAAAGGTGTGAATGGTGTCCAAACAGGTCAGTCAGGGAAACATTACATCAAAGAACAATGAGGTGGGGTCACAAGGGGTCAAATATTGCAGATGCTGGGGTCTGTATGAAAAACAAAAAAACACAAAAAACATTTTTTTTTGGCTGGAAATCACAGCAGGTCCGGCTGCATCTGTGTAGAGAGAACAAGCCAATGTCGACTCGAGTCTGGATGACCCTGCATCAGGTGGGGTTACATGTAGCGTGACATGAACCCAAGATCTCGGTTGAGGCCGTCCTCATGGGTGCGGAACTTGGCTATCAGTTTCTGCTCGACGATTTTGCGTTGTCGTGTGTCTCGAAGGCCACCTTGGAGAATGTTTGGACACCATTCACACCTTTGACTGCTGTGATTATCTCTCTGCCGAGGTGTGATAAATGGCAGTTGGAAAGGTTACCTGTAAACATCTGACATGATTCTCTGACTATATAAGCTGTGTCTTTATGCATTTCTCCACTTCACCTGAAGAAGGAGCAGCGCTCCGAAAGCTTGTGATTTCAAATAAAGCTGTTGGACTATAACCTGGTGTTGTGTGACTTCTTACATTTGTCCACCCCAGTCCAACTCCGGCATCTCCACACCATGGCTACTATCGATCCCAGAACAAGGTCACTTGTTACAGGTGCGGGGAGGATGGCCACTGGCGCAGGGATTGTGAAAAGCCTGGGAGAGGCGATAAAGCCAGGACCCCCGCAGCCCCAACTCAGAAGGCAGAGACAGAAACTCCTCCCGGTACAGTCGAGTCCGTCATGGAGTCGATAAAATCTTTCCTCAGGGCCAATCAGGGAAAGGTAGCAGCCATCAGTGGTGCTGCAGCCCCCTCGCCCACCCCTGCCTCCCCACAATGACTGGCTGATATGCTGGCCAAGGAGGGTGCATGTGCAGGCACTTTCTGGGACCCGTATGGGTCCGGGCCAGTGGCAGCGATTACAGGCAGGGATGGGGCACAGGGAAAATATAAATCTGACCATACAAGTTCAAGTTCACAGACTGTAAAGACAGGCGCTGTGGCTTGTGTCAAGGGAAAAGTTGTCCGGCCCACCAATTGGGACACTTCCCCATCCCAGTGGGACCTAAGTTTTGGCCAAAGTTTAAATTTGAACCAGTTATCTAGTTCAGAAACAGAGAAACAGCAGCCTGAGTGTAGAAATCTGCAGGCTGCTGCCAGTCCATTCACAGAAAATTGCCTGGGGGGCTCCAGGGAGGAGCAGCCCTTTGAAAAGACTGCCCGCGCATGCGTAGTCGCTGGTCTGGAGACAGGAATTCCCCAGTCTTTTGAATGGCCTGTTTGTGCAGGCGCAGATCCCCAGCCCATGCCCCAGCCCTTTGAAGAGATTGTTCATGCAGGCGCAGTTGCCTGCGGGACAACGGCGACTCTTCTTCGGCTTTCCCGCGCAGGCGCAGTCACGCGCCTGAGGGGAGAGGTTTCCCAACATCGGGTTCGCGCAGGTGCAGTCGTGGACTTGGAACCCCCAGTGACTCCTTTTCTCTATGAGGCTGTGCGCGCAGGCACAGTCGGCCGTTTAAAGGTCCCTGCTTCCCAGTCTATACGCACAGGCGCAGTAGCCTGCTTGGAAGACCCAGCGGTTCTTCCTACACTTTTCAGCGAAATTGAACGCGCAGGCGCGGTTGCCTGTGATAATATAACAGTTCCCCAGCCCTTTGAAGAGATTGTTCGTGCAGGCGCAGTTGCCTGCGGGACCACAGCGGCTCCTCTTCAATTTTCCCGCGCAGGCGCTGTCGCCTGTTTGAATACAGAGGTTTTACAGCCTCTGCCATGGGACTCCGGGGAGGAAGTTCGCGCAGGCGCAGTCACCTGCTTAAAGGGACAAGCTTCCCAGCCCGCTTCTAGAGTGGTTCCCCCTATGGTGTGGGACCCTGGGGAGGCAGGGATAGCAATTCTTCTTGCAGGGGACATATGGAAGGAGCCGGGACCAGGTTTTGGACCTGGAGAGGAAGATTTTCAGCAATCAGCAGCGGGTGGTGAGGGAATACCTGCCCCCAGTACCGGAATGGGTAGGGAAAAGGAGACAAACCCGGAGTACCGGCAGGCTGCCAGGTATATTAAACAGTGCAGGCTGTTTGCATCAGGGGGAGAAGGTTCCCAGCCAGCTAGGGTTGTGACCCAGGCTCAGGGTCCATCAGCCAAAGTTTCCCCCACAGAGACGCCCCTCAGAAGGTCTCTTCAGGTGCCCCAGCCCAAGAAAGCATGGTCACCCACTTTACAGTGGAGTAGGGCGGACTCCCGAACCAGGGAGAAGCCAAAGGGCAGAGGTCCCCAATCAGCAGCCATAAGCTGCAAGGGACCAGAAGCTGGAATCAGTCCAGCTTCGCTGCAGGCAGCAGTAATCTGCGACAGTAACACCAGAGATTAGCCTGGCTGTCCGGAGACAGGCGGCATTTGTATTATAGCTTTGTGTTAAGTTTAAAATGTTTGTAGCTTGCTTTTAAGGTGTTTGAATTTTAAGTTTTTATATAACTAGAAGTTTAAAGTTTAAGTTTATAAGTGTGCCAAATGCTTGTATTTTGGTCCGAGGTCGAGGGACCCGACCATGTCTCCACCTAAGGCAGCAGGTCAGTGACAGACCTGGCTGCATGTCCTTTTAAGTTCTTTTGCAGGAGAGTGGACAAAGGAGCAGCCCTGTTCGCCCAGTCCGAGCTGGGCATCGAATGAAGATATGGTGATACAGAATGTTGGGGATCACCTCGCCACTGGACAAATCCAGGAGGAGGCCCCGCAGCGACCTTCGGGAGAAACCGGACAGGGTCCGGAGGAACTGCCTACTCATCCTACGTGGAAGAGATGGCCCCAGCTGGGCCACCCCAGCACTATCCTGACTGAATTTCACTTGCGGGAGACCTCGCTATTGAGGAGTCATAGCGGGGAAGCGCGGGCGCCTGGTCAGATAGGGATGCGTTCCCCGGGAGTGGGTGGTGATGGCCCGGGAAAGATTGTAAAGGGGAGAGGGAGACCCAAGAGTCGCGTGGGTGCATTCGGGGAAGGGAGGAACTCACCCGGGGCCCACGGGCAAAGTTAGAGTGTAAGTGTGGCTGGGAAGGATGAGTGGGCGGCCGGATCTGGGATCCAAGTTTGAGTGTGGGGCCAGTGAGAGCCGCCACACAGGCACCCATCATTTTCTCCAGCCAGTCGAGGGAAGGCGGGAGGGGGAGGGACTGGGAGTCGCGGTCCCATACTCTCCGGTCTCGGTCTATGAAACATGAGGGGTACCCCGCCTCCACAAAGGGACAAGGGAACAGCTCAGGGCTGGTGGATCAGACTGTTCTGTAAAATCCATTCTGTATTTTTTAGAGGTGCAAGACCATTAAAGGGGGGTGGAAGGAACATTTACTACCCGGGTGGGAGGAGCAATACCCACTCAAATTTTGCGACCCATCATTGGCACGTGATGGTCGGGGTTTATTTCAGCATTTTGTTTCAAATGTTTCAGCATTTTGTTTCAAATGTTTAATGGAGATTTTTGTATTTTGTTTTACAGTTCCAAGTGGTGCAGAGGCGTAGGACCCTCTCTGTGCTTGGAATCATTTTGATTACATTGTATAACCAAGATTGCAACATTTTGTAATATGTTATAATGTAACAAGTGGTGCAGGGGTATGAGCCCCTTGTTGTAACTTTTGTAACTGATGTGTCTGTAGATGCCTACCGTACCAGAGTGCTGTGGCATTGAGTGCAAGCGAGAGTTTGGTAAGTGGCAGGGAAGTCATTTAAGAGTATTTTGTGAATTTTAGTGTGTTAAAAAGTTAATTATTTGAAGTGAGTTTAATTTTTTAAGTGTATATTAAACTGCTGGGGAGTTTAAGCCGGAAGTAGAACCCGGTTATAAAAGGGGCGGGACTAGTGCTGCTTTTGGCGTGGATAGGGAACTGGCTGTCAGATAGAAAACAGAGAGTTGGAATAAACGGCTCATTTTCTGAATGGCAGGCAGTAACAAGTGGGGTACCACAGGGATCTGTCCTGGGCCCCCAGCTGTTCACAATTTACATTAATGACCTGGATCAGGGAGTCGGATGCAGCATTTCCAAATTTGCAGACGACACTAAACTAGGAGGGGGGGTGGGCTCAGAGGAAGAGACCAGGAAGCTCCAGAGCGATTTGGACAGACTGGGCGATTGGGCGGATAAATGGCAGATGCACTATAATGTGGACAAGTGCGAAGTTATCCACCTTGGGTGCAGGAACGGGAGGGCAAATTATTATTTAAATGGCAATAGATTGGGAGAGGGGGAAGTACAGAGAGACCTGGGTGTTCTTGTACACCAGTCACTGAAGGCGAGCATGCAGGTGCAACAGGCGGTCAAGAAGGCAAACGGTATGCTGGCCTTCATAGCAAAAGGGTTAGAATACAGGAACAGGGATACCTTGCTGCAGCTGTACAGGGCACTGGTGAGACCACACCTCGAGTACTGTGTACAGTTTTGGTCGCCTCATCTGAGGAAGGATGTTCTTGCCATGGAGGGGGTGCAGCGGCGATTCACCAGGCTGATACCAGGAATGGCGGGAATGACCTATGAGGAGAGACTATGTAGTTTAGGGATGTACACACTGGAGTTTAGAAGATTGAGAGGGGACCTCATAGAAGTGTATAAAATTCTGACAGGTCTAGACAGACTGGATGCAGAAGGAATGTTTCCCTTGGCGGGTGAGAACAGAACTAGAGGACATAATTTAAGGATAAGGGCTAAACCATTTAGGACAGAGATGAGGGGGAATTTCTTCACTCAGAGAGTGGTGAACCTGTGGAACTCATTGCCACAGAGGGCAGTGTACGCCAGCTCATTAAATATATTTAAGAGGGAATTAGATATATTTCTACGGGCAAAAGGGGTTAAGGGTTACGGAGAGAAGGCGGGGACGGGATACTGAATTAAAGGATCAGCCATGATCTCATCGAATGGCGGAGCAGGCACGAAGGGCCGAATGGCCTACTCCTGCTCCTATCTTCTATGTATCTATGTATGCTGCACAGAGTGCTGTGGCATTGAGTGCAAGCGAGAATTTGGTAAGTGGGAGAGTTCGGGCAAGTGGGAGGTGAGGGTGTGTTTTTTGCTCTGTTTTGTTCCCCACTCCCAGGCTTGGACAGCACTGCGGAAGCGGAGCAGCGAGACGAGTCAACCAAACAGGCCCCACAGACAGTATTCAAGGAGGAGGTTGGTGATCAGCTGGTTGGTTGGTTTTCTTCCTTCTCTTTTATACCTTTAAGTTGTTAAGTCCTATTGAATAGTGGTGTGATATTATCATCTATATCCGGGCAGGGTCTTCATAACTAATAATAAGAAATTTAATTAATTATATAGAATGGAGCAGGTGATGTGTTACTGTTGCGAGATGTGGGAGCCGGTGGACCCCATTGAGGCTCACAGTGATTACATCTGCGACAAGTGTTTGCTGCTAGAGGAACTCCGGCTCCGTATTGAGGTGCTTGAGACCGAGCTCCAGACAGTGCGACACATCAGGGAGGGGGAGAAGTTCCTGGACTCTATGTTTCAGGTGGTAGTCACACCTATGAAATTAATTAATTCAGATGTAGCCCGTGGTCAGGGACAGGACGGTGTGACTATGAGTGAGGCAGGTACAGGGATCCAGGAGGCAGTGTTGAAGGAGATGCAGCCCTTGCTCTTGTCAAACAGTTTCGAGATTCTTTCTCCCTGTGAGGGCAGCAGCGGGGACTGCAGGGAGGATGAGCAACCTGCCCACAGCACCGTGGAACAGGGGGCCATTCAAGTGGGGGGAGTAAAAAGAAATGTTGTACTGGTAGGGGATAGTATCATTAGGGGGATAGATAGGGTTCTCTGCAGTCGAGAGTGGGAGTCCCGAAGGCTGTGTTGTCTGCCCGATGCCAGGGTTAAGGACATCTCTTCTGGGCTGGAAAGAAACTTGGAGTGGGAGGGGGAGGATCCAGTTGTCGTGGTACATGTTGGTACAAACGACGTAGATAGGACAAGGAAGAAGGTTCTGTTAAAGGAGTATGAACAGCTAGGGGTCAAATTTAAAAAAGGAACCTCAAGGGTAATAATCCGAGTCATGAGCGAATTTGGCTAGGATAAATAAAATTAGAGAGTTAAATGCGTGGCTTCAAGACTGGTGTGGGAAAAATGGGTTTTGCTTCTTGGGACATTGGCACCAGTACTTGGACAAGAGGGAGCTGTTCCGTTGGGATGGACTTCACTTGGCCAGTGCTGGGACTAGAATCCTGGCGAATCATATAACTAGGACTGTAGAGAGGGCTTTAAACTAATTAGTGGGGGAAGGTTTCTAGAGAGCAAATAATAAAAATGACTACGGAGAAGGTCATAGACTTAGGTAGCAGTGGGGGAATTAAAAAACAAAGCGTGTCAGGAAGGGACAGAAGGTATGGAGTAAAAGGTAAAGTAGTAAAAGGGGAAAAAGCAGAAATAAGTGTCACAAAACATATTTGAAAGTTCTTTATCTGAATGCACGTAGCATTTGCAACAAAATGGATGAGTTAACGGCACAAATAACTACATATGGGTATGATCTTGTGGCCATTACAGAAACATGGCTGCAGGGTGACCATGACTGGGAATTAAATATACCAGGTTATTTAACAATCAGGAAGGACAGAAGGGGAGGTGGGGTGGCTATGTTAGTAAAGGAAGGAATCACTGTAATACAGAGAAATGATATTGGGTCAAAGGATCAGGATAGTGAAACAGTTTGGGTGGAGATACGGAATAATAAGGGGAAAAAAACACTAGTGGGCATGGTCTACATAGGCCTCCGAACAGTTGCAACTCTGTTGGACAGAGTATTAATCAGGAAATAGTTGAGGCTTGTAATAAGGGAACAGCTATAATTATGGGGGATTTTAACTAACGTATTAACTGGACAAATCAAATTGGGCAGGGCAGCCTTGCAGATGAGTTCATTGAGTGTATTAGGGATGGGTTTCTTGAGCAGTATGTAACTGAACCAACCAGGGGGCAAGCAACCTTAGATTTGGTCCTGTGTAATGAGACAGGATTAATTAAAAATGTCCTAGTAAAGGATCCCCTTGGAATGAGTGACCATAACATGGTTGAATTCCATATTCAATGAGAGAAGGTTGGATCTCAAACAAGCGCACTGAGCTTGAATAAAGGAGACTATGAAGGTATGAGAGTGGAATTGATTAGAGTGGACTGGGAAAATAGATTAAAGGGTAAGACGATACATGATCAGTGGTGTACATTTAAGGAGTTATTTTACAACTTCCAAAAAATATATATTCCACTGAGGAAAAAAGGGTGTAAAAGTAAAGATAGCCATCCATGGCTAAGTAAAGTAATTAAGGATAGTATCCGACTAAAAACAAGGGCATATAAGGTAGCCAAATCTAGTGGGAGGATAGAAGATTGGGAAGTCTTCAAAAGACAGCAAAAAATAACTAAAAGATTGATTAAGAAAGGGAAGATAGATTATGAAAGTAAATTAGCAAAAAATATAAAAACAGATAGCAAAAGTTTCTATAGTTATATAAAAAGAAAAAGGGTGGCTAAAGTAAATGTTGGTCCCTTAGAGGATGAGACCGGGAAATTAATGGTGGGTAACATGGAGATGGCAAAAACGCTGAACAATTATTTTGTATCACTCTTTACGGTAGAGGACACTAAGTCCAAAGATGTGCGGGTTAGGTTGATTGGCCATGATAAAAATTGGCCCTTAGTGTTAGGGGGGATTAAATACGTGGGGTTACGGGGTTACGGGTATAGGGCTTGGGTGGGATGGCTGTCGGTATAGGGACCGGGTGCTAGGGTTTGGATGATCAGCCATGATCTCGTTGAATGGCGGAGCAGGCTCGAAGGGCCGAATGGCCTACTCCTGCTCCTATCTTCTATGTTTCTATGTTTCTATGTAAGAATATCCCAACACTGGACAAAGAGGGGGCTCTGGGGGGGGGAGCTAAATACGATGAAAATCACGAAGGAAGTGGTACTTGGTAAAATAATGGGACTCAAGGTGAATAAATCCCCTGGACCTGATGGCTTACATCCTAGGGTCTTGAGGGAAGTAGCGGTAGGGATTGTGGATGCATTGGTAATAATTTTCCAAAACTCCCTGGACTCAGCAAAGGTCCCGGCAGATTGGAAAACTGCTAATGTAACACCCTTATTTAAAAAGGGTAGTAGGCAGAAGGCTGGAAACTATAGACCTGTTAGCCTAACATCTGTGGTTGGTAAAATTTTAGAGTCCATTATTAAGGAGACAGTAACGGGACATTTGGATAAACATAATTTAATAGGACAAAGTCAGCATGGTTTTATGAAGGGGAAGTCATGTTTGACAAATTTGCTTGAGTTCTTTGAGGAAATAACATACAGGGTGGATAAAGGGGAACCAGTGGACGTAGTGTATTTAGACTTCCAAAAGGCATTTGACAAGGTGCCACACAAAAGATTATTGCTCAAGATAAAAAATCATGGGATTGGGGGTAATATTCTGGCATGGGTGGAGGATTGGCTATCTAACAGAAAGCAGAGAGTTGGGATAAATGGTTCGTTCTCAGACTGGCAATCAGTAACTAGTGGTGTTCCGCAGGGGTCAGTGCTGGGTCCCCAACTCTTTACAATCTATATTAATGATTTGGAGGAGGGGACCGAGTGTAACATATCAAAGTTTGCAGATGATATAAAGATGGGAAGGAAAGTAGTGAGTGAGGAGGACATAAAAAACCTGCAAAGGGACATAGACAGGCTAAGTAAGTGGGCAGAGATTTGGCAGATGGAATACAATACTGGAAAGTGTGAGGTTATGCACTTTGGCAGGAAAAATCATGGGGCAAGTTATTATCTTAATGGCAAGAAACTGGAAAGTACTGTAGTACAAAGGGATCTGGGGGTCCTGGTGCACGAAACTCAAAAAGTTAGTATGCAGGTGCAGCAAGTGATCAAGAAGACCAATGGAATGTTGGCTTTTATTGCTAGGGGGATAGAATATAAAAATAGGGAGGTATTGTTGCAGTTGTACAAGGTATTGGTGAGACCGCAGCTGGAATACTGCATACAGTTTTGGTGTCCATACTTAAGAAAAGACATACTTGCTCTCGAGTCAGTACAAAGAAGGTTCACTCGGTTAATCCCGGGGATGAGGGGGTGGACATATGAGGAGAGGTTGAGTAGATTGGGACTCTACTCATTGGAGTTCAGAAGAATGAGAGGCGATCTTATTGAAACATATAAGATTGTGAAGGGGCTTGATCAGGTGGATGCGGTGAGGATGTTCCCAATGATGGGTGAAACTAGAACTAGGGGGCATAATCTTAGAATAAGGGGCTGCTCTTTCAAAACTGAGATGAGGAGAAAGTTCTTCACTCAGAGGGTAGTAGGTCTGTGGAATTTGCTGCCCCAGAAAGCTGTGGAAGCTACATTATTAAATAAATTTAAAACAGAAATAGACAGTTTCTTGGAATTAGGGGTTATGGAGAGCGGGCAGGAAATTGGACATGAGTCTATGTTCGGAACGGTCATGGCCCTGTGGGTAACGGAGCGGGCCCAGGGGCCGTGTAGCCTGGTTCTGCACCTACTTCTTGTGTTCTAATTATGTGTTAGATTTCAGGAGATGGTTCTATTCCTGTTGCTGGCTGGGGTGGAGATCACCTTTTACAGAAGGTAAGTACTGTAGAAAATATAGGGACAGTGATCTCCTGGACGAGTTTCGATCGCCTAGATGGGTCGGAGAGGAATTTCCCAGATTTTTTTCTCCCAAATTGGCCATTGGGTCTTTATCTGGTTTTTCGCCTCTCCCAGGAGATCACATGGGTTCAGGAGGGATGTAGAGTGATAGTAGATTTGAGGTTAGGATCAGATCAGCCATGATCTTATTGAACGGTGGAGCAGGCTCGAGGGGCCGATTGGCCTACTCCTGCTCCTATTTCTTATGTTCTTATGTTCTTATGTTCTTTCTCGGATTTGAGGGGAATAGACGGGTCGGGGGATCAGTGACAGGTAGCTGTAGGTAAATACAGGGGATGGTTGTTTGTCGGGGGTCAGAAATTTTGCTCACTTTCTTCAAGTGGATACTACAAGCAAGTTGGAAGTATCCAAAGGTGGGAATGTAGGGGTTTGCAAAAATCCCCTCAGCCCCGAAGATCGGGAACTATTAATCCACATCGTGGACGAAGACTTTGCGTGTTTTAAATTGCCTCTGGGTTGGACAATGTTTTAAAACATGCCCAGAACTGCAAAAGGCTGTGTTGAGATGGGTGGCGCGTCGACAACACCGGAATCGAGGAACTTTGTGGACAAATTCGCACACTTTAAGACAGTACATTTTATTAAAATTTGTACCCTTGAGTTTGGTAAATTGCAAAGGGGTTTAAAAATGGCCATCAGAAAAGCATGGCCAAGGACAAACAGGCTTGGAAGCAGCTTGTGGATGTCTGTGAAAAGGGGGAGGATCGAAGCAATGGCAGTCAGATTCTGTCAATCAAAAAGGGAGTTTCCCTTCCCTTCAGAGGCAATCGATGTTTGTTTATGCTAACATAAAGGATTATCCACTTAGGCTGCGGTTTCAGTGACCGCAGGAAAAAGAGTTTCTGTTTACCTAGTAATCCAACTCCATTCAAAACCCATCACACACCATGAGACACACCTAAACTACAGAAGAGACCACTTAGACTAAGAAATGGAACAGTTTAAGATTGAATGGGTTTGAATCACCCATTACAGACAATGGACAGTTTGGATCTCTTTTGTTTTAGCCCAGAAACTTCCGGATGTGGGCTGGAACATTTCGGCCCCAGAATGAAGACACATTCAAAACCCCTGCAGTTTTATCAACACCCATCCCAGACAATAGGGCAGTTGGATCCCTTTTGTTTTAGCCAGATGAACTTGGATTTGGGCGGGAACATCTCGGCCCCAAAATTGGGGTATATAAAGATAGCTTCTGAGAAGCATCTCTCTCTCTCTTTCTCTGGCTTGCCTCTGTGTGCCTCTCTCTACAGCGTGGAAGTCTGTCTGAAAAAGTAAAAACACCAGCAGTTTACTTTTAAAACACTGGGGTGTTTTCTTTACTTCGGGACAGTGAAGATCTCGTAGGGCACGGAGCTAGCATTGCAAGTGGTGAGCATATATTTTTCTGGCCTTCCACAAGGCAACCTAGTGAGAAGTAAAGGGGTGGTAATTTAAGGGAAATGTTGCTAAGATTGTACGGTTAACATTGTAGCCATTTATCCCTCATTTTTGCCATCTGCCTTCCCCTGTTAAGCAATTTTAACTGTTGTACTTTAATTGTGTGGTGTAGTTTCTTTAGTTTAATAAAATTTGACTTTCTCACATCCAGACCATTTGTCCGTTTTAATATATCATTAATTATAAGTTCCTCCAGTCAGAACTGGAAGGGTGGGTTTAGCGATTCGAAACCGCTGATTGGTATTGGTCACAGATGAAGGCAAAAAGGCTTCTTGACCAGGTAAATTAGCGTAAACCAGGTAAAGGAAGGTAAATTTCCGTAAACCAGGTAAAAGATGCCCCCTACAATCCCAGTCGTAGAATAAAATAACGGACCACCTGGCATCGACCTAGGCACCTGATTCAGACACGACAAAAGCACACCCAGCCCAGTCAACTCTGCAAAGTCCTTCTCATCAACATCTGGGGACTTGTGCCAAAACTGGGAGAGCTGTCCCACAGACTAGTCAAGCAACATCCTGAAATTATCATATTCACAGAATCATACCTTTCCACCAGAGTCCCAGACTCCTCCATCGGCAGGACAGACCCACCAGAGGTGACGGCACAGTGGTATGCAGTCGGGAAGGAGTGGCCCTCGGAGTCCTCAACATTGCCTCTGGACCCCATGAAGTCTCAGTCCATCAGGTCAAACATGGGCCAGGAATCCAGTCTTCAGCCAATTCAATTCACTTCACCTGATATCAAGAAATGGCTAGACGCACTGGATACAGCAAAGGCTATGGGCCCCGACAACATCCCAGCTGTAGTGCTGAAGGCTTGTGCACCAGAACTAGCTGTGCCTCTAGCCAAGCTGTTCCAGTACAGCTACAACACTGGCATCTACCCGACAAAGTGGGAAATTGCCCAGGTATGTCCTGTCCACAAAAACAGGACAAATCTAAGCTGGCCAATTACCACCCCATCAGCCTACTCTCAATCATCAGCAAAGTCATGGAAGGTATTGTTATTAAGCAGCATTTACTCACCAATAACCTGCTCACCGATTCTCAGTTTTGGTTCCGCCAGAACCACTTGGCTCCGGACCTCATTACAGCCTTGGTCCAAACATGGACAAAAGGGCAGAATTCTAGCGGTAAGGTGAGAGTGACTGCCCTTGACATTGAGGCAGCATTTGACCGAGTGTAGCATCACGGAGCCCTCGTAAAACTGAAGTCAATGGGGATCGGGGGGAAAACCCTCCACTGGCCGAAGTCATACCTAGCACAAAGGAAGATGGTTACGGTTGTTGGAGGCCAATCATCTCAGCCCCAGGACATTGCTGCAGGAGTTCCTCAGGGCAGTGCCCTAGGCCCAAACATCTTCAGCTGCTTCATCAATCACCTTTCTTCCATCATAAGGTCAGAAATGGGGATGTTCGCTGATGATTGCATAGCGTTCAATTCCATTCACAACACCACAGATAATGAAGCAGTCCATTCCCGTATGCAGCAAGACCCAAACAACATTCAGGCTTGGGCTGATAAGTGGCAAGTAACATTTGCGCCACACAAGTGCCAGGCAATGATTACCTCTAATAAGCGAGAGTCTAACCACTGCCCCTTGACATTCAACAGCATTACCATCACCGAATCCACCAGGATCAACATCCCGGGGGTCACCATTGACCAGAAACTTAACGGGACCAGCTACATAAATACTGTGGTAACAAGAGCAGGTCAGAGGCTAGGTATTCTGCAGCATGTGTCTCACCTCCTGACTCCCCAAAGCCTTTCCACCATCTGCAAGCCACAAGTCAGGAGTGTGATGGAATACTCTCCACTTGCCTGGATGAGTGCAGCTCCAACAATACTCAAGAAGCTCGACACCATCCAGGACAAAGCAGCCCGCTTGATTGGCCCCCCATCCACCACCTTAAACATTCACTCCCTCCACCACCGGCGTACCGTGGCTGCAGTGTGTACTATCTACAAGATGCACTGCAGCAACTCGCCAAGGCGTCTTCAGCAGCACCTCCCAAACCCGCAACCTCTTCCACCTAGAAGGAGAAGGGCAGCCGGCACCTGGGAACATCACCACCTCCAAGTTCCCCTCCTAGTCACACACCATCCTGACTTGGAAATATATCACTGTTCCTTCATCGTCACTGGGTCAAAATCCTGGAACTCCCTCCCTAATAGCGCTGTGGGAGTACCTTCACCACACGGACTGCAGTGGTTCAAGAAGGCGGCTCACCACCACCTGCTCAAGGGTGTAATGTATATACCTTTAAGGGGGGAACTACTTTTTACAGCTCATGTATACTGTAGTACCGGCAGTGACCACACCTGTATATAGCACTGAATAGTAATCTGTACAGTCAGTTCCAGAGTGAGCCACATTGAGTAAACACCTGTTGTACCGTTTCTCCTGCAGTCTGTGTCTTACTACTGACGGAGACAACATTGGCGACGTGGCAAATTCGATCCTACCTGCAACTCTGCATCACCTCCCGGGGATTCGTTCCTGGAGACCAGTAGATTGGAGGTCAAGGCCAGAGACACGGGCGTCGACCACGGGCAGCCGCCCAGTCATCCAGCAGAGACTCGAGAATTGCGGGGGAGGCTGTTAAGAGCCAGGCTTGGCTTTCCCGTCGCAGTGGTCCAGCGAAACGGGCTGGCAACAGGTAGTGCGCAGACCCTTCCCGGACAGCGGCGGGCTAGAGCCCGACCGAGCGGCACAGCAAAGGGCCGAGCAGCGTCGACGGGAGAGAGAGAGAGAGGGCAGAGCGCACAGGGCGCAGCCGGTGTTCAGGGGCCGAGCAGTGTCAAGGAGAGGGAGAGAGACGCGCAGAAACCCGCAAGGCGCTGCCATTGCCACGAGGACCGCCGAGAGCAGCGTTGGCAGCAGCGCAGGAGAAGCGCGCGAAACCTACAGGGCGCCGCCATTGCCACGAGGACCGCTGAGAGCGGCGTTGGCAGCAGCGGGGGAGGAAGGAAAGCACGGGAGACACCATATTAAGCCATTGTAAACCACACCCAAAATGCCGAAGAGTGGCAGTGTCACCGCATTTGACAATGAAGTCGAAGATTGGACTACATATGTCGAACGAATAGAGGTATACTGCAAGGCAAATGAGGTGTCAGATGACAAGAAAGCACCGGTATTGTTAAATTTAATGGGTGCAAAGACGTATGGCTTATTACGAAATCTAGTAACCCCAGCGAAGCCAGTGGAAAAGAGTTTTGGAGACATAGTGACGATACTACAGGAACTTTTAAACCCCACACCGCTGCTGATAGCAGAAAGATTCAAGTTTCACAAATGGAACCAGCATAAGGATGAAAGCAATGCTGAATATTTAACAGAACTGCGCAAACTATCAAAACACTGCCAGTTTGGAACGGGACTGGCAGATACCTTAAGGGACAAGTTTGCGTGTGGACTTCAAAGTGAAGGAACACAGAAACGGCTTTTATCTGAAAAGGACCTTACGCTGGACAAGGCTTTCAGCATTGCGGTATCATATGAAGCAGCAGCACGGGGCGCTGCAGAGATACAACAGAGACTGCAAGAATATGGCACAAACGAAATGTCATACAGAACAGAGAAGTGCTATCACTGCGGCAGAACAACACACGACCACAATGATTGCTGGTTCAAAGACAAAGTGTGCAGACAGTGTGGAAAAGTAGGACACATAGCACGAGTCTGCAGGTCGGGAAAGAAAACCAGCAATAAGAAATCTCCAAAAGAAAAGTACAAGAAGGTACATAAGGTGACGGAGAATAGTTCAGATGAACAAAAGAGTGAAACCGACTCCGAAAACAGGGAGCTGAGTTGTCTGAAACTACATAATGTGATCAAAACGGAGGATCACCGAACCATTTGGGTCACTCTCAAGATAGAAGGAGTCCAGGTGAAAATGGAATTGGACACAGGATCAGCCCTAACAGTCATAAACTGACGGGACTACGAGCGGCTATTCTCACACATACCCTTGAGAGACACAAAAATTATTTTGAAGATGTACACGGGGCAAAACGTCTACCCCAAAGGAAAAATAAGGGTGACCGTTATATATAACGGTGAGGAAACACCAAAACTAGACCTGTATGTATTGCAAGATGGAGGACCACCATTACTGGGACGTGAATGGATCCGGAAAATACAGCTGGATTGGCATTCCATACAAGCACTGACTGTGGCTGCCAAAAAGGATGACGACGTCACACCTGGGCGACTGTCAAAGATCCTAACCGACGTGCAAGAAGTGTTCCAGCAAGGACTCGGAACACTAAAAGGCATGACAGCAACAATTAAAATCGAAGAAAACGCAAGCCCAAAATTTTTTAAGGCCCAGCCGTCGAAACAGAGCTGGAGAGTTTGGAACGTTCAGGAGTACTGTCCAAGGTAGGCTGGAGCGATTGGGCTACACCCATCGTCCCTGTGATGAATAAGTCATTCAGCAGCACGCCTGGGGAACCAAGGAAGGTTCGCATCTGTGGGGACTTTAAGGTAACAGTGAACCCAGTCCTTCACACCGTGCAATATCCACTTCCGCGGATTGAAGATATTTTCGCCTCGCTATCTGGAGGGAAACGCTTCACTAAGATTGATCTGGCCCAGGCGTATCTGCAAATGGAGGTAGAAGAAGCATCAAAAAAATACCTCACAATCAACACCCATAAAGGTCTCTACCAATACAACCGGCTGGTATTCGGGGTAGCATCAGCTCCGGCTATTTGGCAAAGAGCAATGGAACAAGTCCTGCAAGGGATCCCAGGGACCCAGTGTTATTTGGACGACATCCTGGTCACGGGAGAAAATGGAAGTGATCACCTCGCCAACCTGGAGCAGGTGCTCACTAGATTGAAGGAATATGGGCTCCGAGCTAACCGCCCCAAATGCGAGTTTTTTAAAAAACAGATCTCGTATTGTGGCCACGTTATCGATAAAGAGGGTTTACATAAGTCCCCAGAAAAGATTGAGGCAGTAGTCAAGGCTCCAGCACCAGAAAACGTGTCACAACTGAGGTCGTTCCTCAGGCTGGAAAACTACTACCATAAGTTCTTGCCAAATTTGTCTACAATACTACACCCACTAAACACCCTACTGCAAACTGGAGTGCCATGGAAGTGGAGTGACGAATGTAAACGAGCTTTCCAGAAGAGCAAAACACTAATCACATCGAAAGAGGTATTGGCCCATTTCAACCCAGCACTACCAATTCGGTTGGCGTGTGATGCGTCACCCTACGGCATTGGAGCGGTGCTGTCGCACAAATTCTCGGACGGCTCAGAGAGGCCAATAGCCTTTGCGTCACGATCACTAACCTCAGCCGAGCGTAACTACGCCCAGATTGACAGGGAGGCCCTCAGCCTAGTGTGGGGAGTGAAAAAGTTCAATCACTTTCGGCACGGGCAGAAATTCACCTTGCTGACTGACCACCAGCCTCTTGTCTCCATCTTTAATCCAAAGAAGGGCGTTCCAGTGATGACTGCGCAACGACTACAAAGATGGTCACTTTTTCTAGGGGCGCACCACTATGAGATTGAATTGAATGGGGCAGCACGGTGGCATAGTGGTTAGCACTGTTGCCTCACAGTGCCAGAGACCCGGGTTCGAATCCGGCCTCGGGCGACTGTCTGTGTGGAGTTTGCACATTCTCCCCGTGTTTGCGTGGGTTTTCTCCGGGTGCTCCGGTTTCCTCCCACAGTCCAAAGATGTGCGGGTTAGGTTGATTGGCTATGATAAATTGACCCTTAGTGTTAGGGGGATTAAATACGTGGGGTTACGGGGATCAGGTGGGGTATGTGTCAGTGCAGGCTCGATGGGCCGAAATGGCCTCTATCTGCACTGTGGGGTTTCTGTGATTTCTGTGATAAGGGCACGAAACAGCATGGAAATGCTGATGGGCTATCACGCCTGCCACTGCCTACTGCGGAGGAAGCACCAGCAGTGGATCCTGTCAAAATATTTCATTCGACTATAGTTGAATACCTACCGGTAACTAATGCTCGTATAGAAAAGGAGACGCGAAATGACCCGACACTGCCTCGGGTATATGATTTGGCGGTGAAGGGCTGGCCAGCACATGGCAACTCACTGTTGCCAGCATTCTCGACAAGAAGAGAACAGCTGTCAGTGTGCCAGGGGACCTTGATGTGTGGATCCTGAGTGGTAATTCCACCCAAGTTAAGGGATAGAGTGCTCAATGAGCTTCATGAGGGTCATCTGGGAGGGGTAAAAATGAAAAGCCTTGCCAGGGCTTATGTGTGGTGGCCGGGAATTGATAAACAAATCGAGGACCTGACCAAGAGCTGCTCAGGATGCCAGAAAGTCCAAAATGCACCACCACAGGCCCCTCTACACCCATGGGAGTGGCCCTCATCTCCATGGCAACGGGTGCATATTGATTTTGCTGGTCCATTCATGGACTCAATGTTTTTAATAGCCGTGGATGCGCACTCGAAATGGCCTGAGGTCATCAAAATGTCCTCCACCACCATGGAGAAAATTATTGCAGTCCTACGGACCATTTTTGCCAGGAACGGCTTGCCAGAACAGATTTGCTCCGATAACGGACCACAGTTTGTGTCCGAAGAGTTCCGGAGGTTTGTGCAGAAGAAGGGGTAAGGCATTACACATCTGCCCCGTATCATCCAGCCACAAATGGATTGGCTGAGAGGTTCGTACAAACCTTTAAGAAGGCAATAAAGGCTATGTACAATGACAACATTCCGCTGCAGCATAAGGTGGACAATTTCCTGTTCGCCTACCGGAATGCGACACATGCAGTCACCAACCAGGCCCCGGCCATGATGTTCTTTAACCAAAGGTTAAGATCTCGCCTGGATTTGCTCAGACCAAACGTACGAAGAGATGTTGAGAGTAAGCAATTCCAGCACATCCATGAGAAGCCAACAAGGAGCTTCAATGTAGGGCAACCAGTCTTGGCCCGTGACTACCGAACAGAAAAATGGCAGCCAGGAACGATATGCACACGGCAGGGCCCACTAATGTACACAGTGGACGTTGGGGAGAACATCGTGAGATGCCATGCTGACCAGATCCTAGAGTCACAGGAACAAGTCAACCCCATGCTTCGCCCATACGTACCTGGTGAGGAACCTGACGTACAGGTCGCATCTACCCCAGAAACAGTAGCATCGGAAGCTGATGACCCAACCGACGACAGGGTGCCAGAATCGCCTCCACACCAAGAGCGAGGCACTCGGGAAAGGCGCTATCCAGAAAGGATCAGGAAGCCTCCCCAAAGACTGAATATATAAATGGACTATTTTCAGCTAACATTGTATGTTAAGAGTGTTAATTGTAATTAGTTTGATATTTAATTGTTAAATGAGTGTTATGGTACTGTTAATCTACAAGGGGAGGAATTGTAATGTATATACCTTTAAGGGGGGAACTACTTTTTACAGCTCATGTATACTGTAGTACCGGCAGTGACCACACCTGTATATAGCACTGAGTAGTAATCTGTACAGTTCAGTTCCAGAGTGAGCCACGTTGAGTAAACACCTGTTGTACCGTTTCTCCTGCAGTCTGTCTCTTACTACTGACGGACACAACAAAGGGTAATTAGGGATGGGCAATAAATGCTGGCCTTGCCAGTGACGCCCACATGACATGAATGAATTTTAAAAATAAATTTTTTACAAAATGTTATTAGGTCTCGGGGCCAGAATATTGGTCTTCTTTAATTTGGATGAAAAAGTAGACATCAGCAAAAAATGGTATTCCAGCTGCTTCAAGACACGAATTCCAAACCCTTTTAAGCTGCTTTTGTGTCAGTACTGATGGATAAACAAAATAGCAGCGCCTCTAACAGACCTCCCTGTCTTTTCATTCCTCATAGCAATAAGTGACTCATCATCATTTCGTATCTTCTCGCTCTTCCTTTGGCGAACAGTGTGAAGATTCGCAGACTGATTAACAGTCTGAGAGGCCGTGATGTGAACACTCCTTGCATGGCCGTAACCATCTTTATACCGGATGACAGGAAGGGTTTTATAGGCTCCCACAACCCATACGATGAGGGCGGGGCGGGGGGACACCCACACCCACTGGACGCTGGATGTCGACCCAGAATTCGGAGCTGGAGCCGGAGCTGCGACTCCACTCGCCAGGACTGTCTGGAGTGGGAGTTCGAACCCTGCACCTTCTGGCTCAGAGGCGGGAATGTTACCACTGAGCCAAAAGGCTCGCTCCAATAAGTGACTGAAATGTCAAAGGTTATGAATCACGGCCCAAGAATCGTACTCGAATGTTTATAAAGATACTGGCCCTGAGATTCCATGGGGGTGCTGCCAATCGCCCATCACCGTTCTGGCGGGTGGACTGGTACAGCCCCCAAGAGAATGAAGAGGCCCAGTTACTTTCCATTGAAGTTGGCATCAAAGGAAAGGCAAACCAGCAGTGTGTCTAACAGCCAGCCGATTCTCTACTGCCTATAGTGCACCCCCGCCGAAAATGTCAATTACCCTCCTCAATTCATCCAATCAGAGAGCTGCGTACAATCAAAGCATTTTTTTTCTTTCTCTTTCATCTCTAAAACTTCTTTTGAACAGATGAAGTATCACAAGTCTGAATCCGTACATTTATTCTGGTAAATGCATGAATTATATTAACATATTTGGCTGAGCCTCTATTCAAACCACGAGAACAAAGTTTCAAAAATAACTTTTTAAATTTTGTATTGCGCGCCCAATTCGCCAAAGACTCTTTATTTGTTGGCTAAGACTTGTGATGGGTATGTTCCACAGTTGTCAGGTGCCCCCTAATGCCTCACCCAAATGATAGTGGATTAATATTGGATTAAATAGAGTCCAAGAAGGCAACCACAGAGGGAGTCACAGTCAAGTTCAATCCTGTCCGCAACCCAACATTAACGCAGAGTCACTGGGTAGCAGAAACCCTGATTATTTTTTTTCCTCTTCCTAGCCCAGGGCACTGATCTTAATCCTGGCACCACTATCAATGCCTGGCTAAGATGAGCACAGACTGGGGATTGAACCAGGGCCCATGCAGTTCTCAGTGGGCAGTGAATTTACCAACTGAGCCTACAGGAAGCTGTTCGCTGACATTTCTGGAAGTTTTGCACCTTTCCTTCATGTTGTCTACCACAATTCATTCACGGGATGTGGGCATCATTGACAAAGGCCAGCATTTATTGCCCATCCCTAATTGCCCTTTAAATTGGTGATGAGCTGCCTTATACAACTGAATGGCTTGTTAGGCCATTTCAAAGCCAACCACATTGCTGTAGGTCTGGGTTCATATAGGCCAGACCCACAGCAGAGTTCCTTCCTTAAAGGGCACTAGTGAACCTGATGGGTTTTTATGACAATCTGGTAGTTTCATGGTCACCATTACTGATATCTAGCTATTCCAGATTTATTTAATTAGCTGAATTTAAATTCCCCAGCTGCCGTGGTGGGATTTGAACTACACGTCTCCGAATCATTAGTCTGATTACTAGTCCAATAACATAACCACTATGCTACAGTACCGTGAATGCTGGAGGCCTCATCTGATCCTGTTGCTGCAACCTGTGAAGGTTCTTCCATTTTGTGAAAGGGAATCTAAGCCGAAAGGTTTATTGAACCGCAGCTAGTGAGGCTTGACAGGGCAAAGCTGTGATTCATCTACAGTTAAATTGCTTGGCAACACTCACTGCCCAGTCTCTCAAATCGAGAATGGCCATTTTGTTGAGGTGCTAGTGTACTGCCAGTAGCAGTGGAATATTCTCCAGCAAGAGTTGGCACCAGCAAAGGAGAGGAGAAAATTGTGGTGGGGAGGGATTTAAAAAGTATTAATGCAGTTTTGATCTCAAGAAAAATCATGGTTTTCAGCAAGACACAAGGCCTGCTTTGTATTCTGCCCCAAAAAAATTCTGGGCCCAATGTTAGGCAAACAAATGGTAAATGTATTCTAGTTGTAGCTTGTTAAACATGACGCACAGTTTGGGTGATTGTGCCAAGGTCTCAATCAGTTATCGAATAGCACAGATTGACTTTATGTGGGAATGTAAAATGCAGGACCAGCCCTGCTATTTGTAAATGATAGAGTCATATTCATATCTGGATAATCATCATTTGGAGAAAGTGTTGTCGTTCATTTTTTCCAAATTAACAAATAGGAATTAGTTTCTTCTCCATGGTTGCAAGACAGAAAGAAAGCAGCTGCTGCTCCATACACACAAATACCGCCGGCGTCTCAAAGAACTTGGCAGCCTCTTTGAATGCCACAGCTGGAATGCAAAGACCATAAAATTCTGTGCCAAAGTGCTCTGGAGAAGGCAAGCTGGAGTTTAGTGAAGCAGGAGACTCCAAGCTACAGATGCAAGATGGAAGAAGGTGTTGCCTTCCTCAATTCCTTTATAAATGTGCTGATACATCCACTAGAGAAGTGTAATTTCCAGCATCTTCTGGCAACCAGATGTTTCTGTTGGGGGCCAGGAATAAAAACAGCAGCAATGCATAGGGGATATTGCCCCCAAAAGCTTGTGGAATACTTTACAGAGGGGATGGCCATTGTCCACAGTTGAAGGGATAATTACTAGTCCTAGCCCTTTTCAGGCTACCCCAGATCAGGCATATTCCCCAGACGTTCACCTTCAATTAAAGTTAGAGATAGCCGAATCCTATAAGACACTTAATTGTGTCTAAATGTCCAGGCTATCTCTCCCTAAAGGAAAGGAACGACTTGAAGATGTTACTGTCCTCCAGATAGCACTTTTAATAAGTTTAACTTGACTGTAACCTTCTGGATATTATGAGGGTCTGGAAAACTCCCCCAGAATTCTGCAACTCCTCACCAAAGAGTGTACAGAAATTGAGTTCATGAGTTTGATACAGAAGTACTATGTGAGACAATTCTAAATATATATATATTTATTAAAGAACTGACGTGTAATTACAGCTGATGATTCAATCACAACTTTAACAGTTCAAAATACAAATAGCTTACAATTCTTATTCTCAGAGATCCTTATTCTCAAATCTTAACTGTGTTACATTTTTACATTTCTTACTTATTTCTAATCCAGGATATCCACCAAAATCAAATACCTTTGATTACCCGAGACTCAAAGGGTTGTAGGCTTTCAGAGCCTGTCTCTGAAGCTGAGAATCGCTTTGCCCCTTCCAGCAAAATCTGTCTTCCTATTTGAAAGCTCTATACTTCATACCCTTTTTTCAATGGTATATCCTTTGAAGTTTTCTGCTGGTGTAAGCTAATTATCTCTAGTCATCTTTCTGCTGACTTCTTTCTATTCTTAATGTCAATTCAGCTGTTAGCTTGCAGAATTCTGTCTGCTGTGTAGGTGTTCAAAACTTATCATAAAAACAATATGACAGCAGTGGAGCATCTATTGATATCATATTTACAAAGTCTTCTGTTTATCTTTTACAACATGTAAATTAAAAACACTTCAACCGAGTGCATGATTGTCTTCCGAGCCACCTCAGTTGGTTGTATTACAGACTTATGTCTCCTCTCTTTCATTTGATGTCATATTTATGAAGGCATATGGTTCTTTAATGTTCTGTGTTTCTGTAGTGTATGTACCTTGAAGAAGGAACTATATTCTGCAGCCCCTGTATACTGCAGTACCAGTAGTGACCACCCCTGTATATAAGCCTGTGTAGTAACTTTGTATAGTAGTTCTAGTTTTGTCTCCATTCAGTAAACACCTGTTATAACCAACTTCTGCAGTCCGTGTCTCAATTACACACGGACATTACATTGGCGACGAACAGATCCGAACTTACCTACAGTTCTGCACCACCTCACGGGGATCCAGCCCTAAAGCGAAGTTATTGGAGGTTGAAGCCAGAAGGAAGAAATCCAAAAAGAAAAAAAAACAAACAGAAGAAACGGGCATCGACCGTGGGCAACCGCCCTCTGATTCATCGAATTCGAAGATTTGCAGGAGAGGCTGTCGAGAGCTGGGCTTGGTTCTCCAGTCTATGGTGTTCCAGCTAATCGGGCTGGTGGCAGGTAGTACACTGATCCTTCCTGGGCTGCGGCGGGCTAGAGCTCGATCGGGTGGCTTTTCAACGGGGCCGAGCAGCGTTGTCGGGAAGAGGAGAGAGAGAGAGAGGGTGGAGCACACAGGGCGCGGCCGGTGCTACGAAGCCGGGCAGCGTACAGACCCGAGAAGAGATAGGAAAGTGTCCCATAGGGTCTGCTCTGACGACGGGAACAGTAATTAAAATAAAAGAAAAAGAAATTAGAAGCGCAGAAAGCCGCGAGGAGCTGCAGTTTGCCACGGGGACCGCGGAGAGTGGCGTTGGCAGCAGCGCGGGGGGAAGCGGGCGAAAACCATAGGGTGTCGACATCAAGGCATAAAAACACCAGCAACAGCGTTGGCAGCAGCGGAAAAGACAGAAAGCGTGGGAGGTGCCATCTTAATCCAGCGGGGAAGAAGGAAAAGCGCGGGAGGCGCCATTTTGTTCAATCGGGGAAGAAGGCAAAGCACGGGAGGCGTGATCTTAGATCTCCAAGATGCCGACGACTGGCAATATCACTGCCTTCGATAATGAAATAGAAGACTGGACCACGTATGTGGAAAGAGTCGAAGTATATTGCAAGGCAAATGAAGTAGCCGATGAGAAAAAGGCATCGGTACTACTAAACTTAATGGGCGCAAGAACGTACGGCCTATTGCGGAACCTGATCACTCCAGTCAAACCGATGGAGAAGAGTTTTAACGAAATTGTTGATATCCTACAGGAACACCTAAATCCTACACCGCTGCTGATAGCAGAAAGATTTAAATTCCACAAGAGAAATCAGCATAAAGATGAGAGCAATGCTGATTACCTTACGGAACTACGCAAGCTATCAAAGCACTGCCAGTTCAGAGCAGGACTGGCAGATACCCTACGGGACAAATTTGTCTGTGGACTCCTGAGTGAAGGAACCCAGAAGAGGTTACTCTCAGAGAAAGAGCTGATGCTAGATAAAGCTTTCAGCGTGGCAGTATCGTATGAAGCAGCAGCAAGGGGAGCTGCGGAAATACAGCAAAAGCCACAGGAATACGGCACCCATGAAATGACACGGGGATTTGAAAAATGTTATCGCTGCGGCAGAACAACCCATGACCAGAAGGACTGCTGGTTCAAGGACAAAACATGCAGGCAATGCGGAAAGATGGGACACATTGCACGAGTTTGCAGGTCCGGGAAGAAGACTAACGACAACAAAAAGACTACTAAGGAAAAGTACAGGAAAGTACAAAAGATGACGGACAGTAGTTCCGAAGACCAGAAGAGCGATAGTGAATCCGGGAACAAGAGACTAAGCTGTCTCAAACTACACAACGTAATCGCAAAAGAGGATCACCGAACCATTTGGGTCACCCTCATGATAGCAGGGTCCCAAGTCAAAATGGAATTGGATACAGGATCAGCCCTGACCGTCATGAATCGACGAGGCTACGAGCGGCTATTCTCACACATACCCTTGAAAGACACATCCATTGTCTTGAAGACATATACGGGGCAGAAAGTATACCCCAGAGGCAAAATAAGGGTGCCTGTCGAATACAACGGCAAGGAAATACAGAAATTGTATCTGTACATACTGCAAGATGGTGGACCACTGTTATTGGGACATGAATGGATCAGAAAGATAAGTTTAGACTGGTACTCCATTCAGGCACTGACTGTGGCTGGTAAAAAGGATGACGACGTCACACCTGGACGATTGTCAAAAAATCTTAGCTAACGCTAAAGAGGTATTTCAACAAGGACTGGGAACTCTTAAAGGCGTAACCGCCTCGATAAA